>NC_064638.1:412300796-412925796 GCF_023864345.2 Schistocerca serialis cubense
GTTCTAAGATAACCATTTTTTATAACTGACTTTGAAGTTTGAGGTCGCTTTGTGTCGTAAAAACTTAAATTGGCAACAAGTACACAGGCTTATTGTATCTTAGATGTTTGACAGCTATCCACTGAATATGGTTTTCAATTTCCAAAAGGTAAGGAGACTGCATTAGTATTTACGAAGTAGAGGACGGCTATAATTAAATTACCGTTACTTGAGACGGTTTTCCTGACAAACGATTGATCGTAGGCGTAATGAAATTACACAGAAGTTTTTGAGACTTTTAGCAACAATATTTCCATTTATATATTAGATATATATATTTATATGTTACATAGATTAAAATATATAGCCTGTGTCCATCCGAAAGCTCGTTATAGTATTGTGTAATAATTCGAACTGCATCAGTCGAGAACTTCTCGAGATTTTAGTCTACAATAATTCCCATTAGTGTTCATATACACACATCAAATAAAGTTTTGCATCCCCTCAGATTCGAGAGTTCTGGAACCTGTACAGAAAATTGGAATAGAGATTCACATAAACATCATTTCCGCCCTTTTTATTGCTCATGAAAACCACACATTGCATGTTGTGCCACCGTACAGTGAGACCTTCAGAGATAGAGGTCCAGATAGCTGTACACACTGGTACCTCTAATACCCAGTAGCACGTCCTCTTGCATTGACGCATGCCTGCATTCGTCGTGGCATACTATCCACAAGTTCATCAGGGCACTGTTGGTCCAGATTGTCCCACTTCTCAACGCGATTCGGCTAGATCCCTCAGAGCTGTTGGTTTGTAACGTAGTCCATAAAAAGCCCTTTTCAATCCATACCAGGCATGTTCTATAGGATTCATGTCTGAAGAACATGCTGGCCACTAGTCGAGCGATGTCGCTATCCTGAAGGACGTCACTCACAAGATGTGCACGATGGGGACGCGAATTGTGGTCCATATGCTGCCGATATGGTTGCACCATCGTTCGGAGAATGGCATTCAGGCCTTTACGGCGCATTGCATGACCACCAGCGGCGTACGTCGGCCCCACATAATGCCACCACAAAACATCAGGGAACCTTCACCTTGCTGCACTCGCTGGACAGTGTGACCAAGGCGTTCAGCCTGACCTGGTTGCCTCCAAACACGTCTCCGACTATTGTCTGGTTGAAGGCATATACAACACTAATCGGTGAAGAGAACTTGATACTATTCCTGAGCGGCCCGTTTGGCATGTTATTGGGCTCATCTGTACCGCGCTGCGTGGTGTCGTGATTGCAAAGATGCACCTGGCCATGGACGTCGGGAGTGAAGTTGCGCATCGTGCAGCCTATGGGCACAGTTTGAGTCGTAACACGACGTCCTATGCCTGCACGAAAACCATTATTCCACATGGTGGCGTTGCTGTCAAGGTCCCTCCTAGCCATAATCCACCTGAGCGAGGCATGTCATCAACAGTTCCCGTCCCTCTGTACATCCTCCATGTCCGAACAACATCGCTTTAGTTCGCTCCGAGATGCCTGGATACTTCCCTTATTGAGAGACCTTCCTGGCACAAAGTAACAATGAGGGCGCGATTGACCGTCTAGGCATAGTTTAACTACAGACAACACGAACCGTTTACCTCCTTTCTGGTGGAATGAGTGGAACTGAAGGGCTGTTGGCCCCCCTCCGTCTAATAGGCGCTGCCCATGCATGGTTGTTTACATCTTTGGGCAGGTTTAGTGACATCTCTGAACAGTCAAAGGGACTGTGTATGAGCTACAATAGCCGCAGTCAAAGCGTGTCTTCAGGAGTTCTGAGAATCGGAGTGATGCAAACCTTTTTTTTTTTTTTTGTGTGTGTATGTGGAAACATTTGTAACGATATGCGGAAGAGAAATATCTAATAAACCAGTGAATGAAACATATTTTAATATGCTTATTATAGTGTAACATTTGTTAATTGCGTGCCACGTTTACGTTCCATGTTAAAAACATTGCTTAGCACGACGGCCATCGGCATTCACGACAGCCTGGACCCGCACTAGAGACTGGCCCACTGCCGCCCGAAACAACGGTGGGCCATGCAGTTTTCCGCTGCTGTGAAGCAGGCTGAAGATCGCGCACACTGCGTTCAAAATTCTCAGCCACGGCTACAGTAACTTCATCAATTTGTGGCGAGACTGGCCGTCGGCCTTTCCGACGAATAATTCACAAATTATCCTTTAACTCCAAGTTCGGAACCACGTTCGTCCTCAACGGTGCCGAAGAAGGAAGGATCTCTCTGTATTCACTTAATGCGTCGATACTCGCGAGAGCCACAGCACTATTGCTGTTGTTCTGGTTAAAAACAGCTGTTCGAGTAAATTCATGCACACATTGTCCAGACTCGTGCTGACTATCTGCACATGAAATGCACACTGACGCTTGTGTTTCAACTCCTCATCGTCGTACCAGATCCGGCACCTAAGAACACGTCGTGACGCTAAAACTAAGTAAATCCTATAACGAGTACATCCCTAATATTAGTTCAATGCTGAAAATTAAAAACCTGCAACAGAAAAAAATATCCATTGAAGAAATCCTACTGGATATCAGCAAAAGAGAGGCTCCCGTAAGATAAGAAGATCGAAATCCATTTATTAACATAACGCTTTTTCAACTTTTGTACTCAGAAAACTTAATATCTGATCATATTGATAGATTTATTTCGTTATTGTAGTTATTTCTGTTTCTTAATGTTCATTTCATTATGAAAGTTCAGCAAAATGTTTTTGGAAGCTATATTTTGTTTTTCACTTAAAATGTAACCCATGGCCATCAATCGACGAAAGGAATACGAGAAGTATTCCAAAACAAGCCTCAAATCGATTCGCACAAACGACTTTCAACAACGCAGAACACAACCAACACAGTACCCGTCCGTACAGCTTCGTAGGTTGTTGAGCAGTCATGTCAGATGGACTCCACATCGTAAAACTATATATAATTCGGCAGTGTTCTTTAATGATCGCATCGGTCACGACTGAGAAACAGCGCAGAAACCGCCGCCGCGCCAAGAAAACGCTATGATTTACCGTGAACATCCAGACAACGAAACAAACCCGAGTTACGTAGCACTTGCCGTAGGTACAGTGTTGGGCTTTCTTTTTTAGAAATAAATAACTTTTACAATTGTAGCTGATTTTATCGCTGATGATGAATAACGGTTGTGGATGTCCCTTCAAGAGCAACGTGTTCCTAGAAAAGGCTGAAAATTCTACAACGAATAAAGAGTCTGCAGTCCGCACGAGGTGAGGGGGCAAGTGCACACCCTCCCCCCGTTCCCACCCCTCTCTGGCCCTTTTCGAAAGACGTCGATGGGTGGCAAAGTAAGCGAAGAGTTGCAAATGTTTTCGTACATTCAATCTGTGACTCGCAAGCAGACCGTTGCTTCACTCGGTGGCATCCTGACATTCAGTTTTTGAAAGTGTCAGAACTGAGTACCGCGACCAAAATTTATCGAAAAATATTTAAGATGTAACAAATCACTACTACAACTAGACGATACGATATCTGCTATAATGATCTGATATGAATAAAAGTGGAAATGTAACGAGTAAAAAACCCTCGCTGTCAGGGTGGAAGTATTCGATGTCGAGAAGTATCTATACCACAGGTTTCCAACACGCGGCCCACTGGCAGCATGTGGCCCAGAGGAAGTATCAATGCGACCGAATAAGTGAGCATACATCATACGATCGGGAAAAACTCGTTTAAATTCCATTTATATCAAGACGCGATAAAGTGAATGTTTTCAATTTGAGAGACCCGCCACACGATACTCAGTGGTCTAACCCCCCACCCCTTTTTTTTCTTTTACTCACGGATTATTTTTAGTGTTAAGTATAATTATTATGTGCTGTCGAAAATTACTCGTCTTCTTTCATTGTAGCCCAGGGAAGCTAAAATGTTGAATAACCCTGATCTACAATTTTTCCATGTCCCTACTAAAGCCGACCATTTTGTGATTATGGGGTGGAGGCGTTGTTTGAATCAATCCTGGCTGAACATCGTGCAGGTCATAGTGACTAAGAGTCTCAGTCACTCACCTTCAGACTCCGACACCCAGTTGAGGTAATGCAACATCCATCGCAGGTGCGGCTAGCTGAAGGAAATGCGGCACACCCAACTGCTGTGCACAGAGGGCAGCCCTCCGGCTCGGAGCGGATGGAGCCACCTGCCAGAGAACAGGCTTGTCTGCCGAGCTGCCATCTGCCCGCGCGAGCGGGTTGAGTGATGCCCGAGGAGCGGATTCAGCGCTTGTTTGCAGCGCGACAGCCTACACTCCAGAAAGGCGGCGCGCAGGCACATCAAAGGAGAAACAATTTACATTTTTCATTTACGTCAACAGCGCGGCCGGCGTGACGCGCCTCTGCGGAAGCCAGCATAATTACCGCCGCGTCCGCCTCCTTCCTGTGGGCGAGCCGTGTCTCTGCCCCGCTCTGCTTTCAGGCCACGCCGCACCACACGCGTGCTTTGGCAGACGTCCCCAGCTGTATCGTTCTGTTTTTATAAATTTAAAAAAATAATGATAACTTCCATAAACAGCATCACTTATTTATATTTCTTCTTCCACCAAAGAAATACTGTAACTTACTCGCTATCGTCACGCTGAAAAATTCACGGACGCATACGAGTGATGGCACACAACACACACACACACACACACACACACACACACACACGCACGGACTCATGTGTGTACACGATCTAACAAAAAGATGAAGCATCTAGCAGGGGAGGAGGTAAGCGAAACGAAACTTCATGGGTTGAAACGTTATGTGATGTTATTGCTGTTATTGTAACATAGAATCATATTTATAAGGAACTCGGTAGTATGAACACACTTGTCAGTAGCCGGCCACTGTGGCCGAGCGGTTCTAGACGCTTCAGTCCGGAACCGCGCTGCTGCTATGGTCGCAGGTTCGAATCCTGCCTTGTGCATGGATGTGTGTGATGTCCTTAGGTTAGGCAGGTTCAAACAGTTCTAAGCCTAGAGGACCGATGACCTCAAAGTGCTTAGAGCCATTTGAACCCTTGTCAGTATGATGTTGTATCCCCTCTAGCCTGGATGCCAACAGTGATTCGGGTGGGAAGGGCGGCATAAAGCCTTTGTGTCTTCTCCGGAGACAAACTGGCCCAACTGTTGTAACAAGTCCTCGATATCCTGGAAAGGAGTTGTCGCCCGATCTGATCCCACGAATGTTCTATCGGAGATAGATCTGGGAATTGTGCTGCTGTAGTTCCTCAATATCACATATAGAATTCATAGTGAAACGTGCCATGTATGGACGAGCATTATCCTGTTGAAAATTGGCCACACAATACTGTCGGTAGCATATGAAAACACAGGCAATACGCGATGTATCGTTGTGCCGTCAGATTTCCCTTAGTCCCAACCAACCGTTACCTGAATTATATCTGATGGCTACCCACACCATCACGCTAGGAGTAACTCTGCTGAGTTTCTGCTAAACATTGGATAGTTCAAATGGATCTGAGCACTATGGGACTAAACTTCTGAGGTCATCAGTCCCCTAGAACTTAGAACTACTTAAACCTAACTAACCTAAGGACATCACATACATCCAAGCCCGAGGCAGGATGCGAACCAGCGACCGCCGCAGCAGCGTGGTTCCGGACTGAAGTGCCTAGAACCGCTCGGCCATAGCGGCCGGCAAACATGGGAAAAATGGGACTTCACTCAGGTGGCCACCATACTATCCGACGACGCTCAGCCGGGATAGCGCGAAACCACACTCCGTCGCTGACCATAATGTGACGTCATTCATCACCAGTCTGTGCCTTCCATCATGACACCAGTTCTGTATTGTGGTGTTAACGGCAGTCTGCGCATGGGGAGGTAAATGCCAAGATCGGTTGCGGCTAATATCGACGAATGGTATACGACGACACAGACTGTTGCAGGGTATCTACTACTTGTTCTTGTTAGTAGGAGCAGATATGAAGCTGTTACAATGTTCTTGATTCTCTCTTGTGGTGCTCAGACGTGGTCGATAGGAAACGTGATGAAATGCCAGCTCTCACGTTGCCTTGCATTCCAACATCTGGCCGGTGTCACATCCGAATCTGCCCAACGTACCTCGATACTGCACGATTCGTGCAGCTGGCCAGATGGAGACTCTGCCAACTGGTGATTACCTGGCTTATACGAGTACGTGACATGTCTGTGCCCTTGAAAGATCGCTTAACATGTGACGCTGTTGACGCACATTATTTACATCCCTCTAGGCCTGATAACTGCACTGAACACGACCAGTACTAATGCATTCTGGTGGCCACTCGTCCTCTCACAGATAATTGCGCCAGACTCTAGGATGTTCAAGAATACGTTATGAGTATTTTGGACTCTCAGTCACCAGCGGCTCCTTACAATGTTATTGCATTTCCTTTGATATATTGCAGTAACTAGCTTTGTATCTATGCGCATGCCAGTTATATGTGATGCGTATCTTGTTTGGATACAGACATATTCCATTCACTTACTATCCAGACTTCGATCGATAGTCACGTAGATCTGCTACTAGTATTAGCACAGGTGTTGAAGTAGTACGCGCAACTTCAGTAATTTTTGAGCGTCTAAGAGTCGATGGTACGTCGATGTACATTTTGCCCTGATCGTGGTAGTCGTATTTTTGAGCAATACCTGTAAGAGACACTGGACTCGCATTCGGGACGACGACGGTTCAATCCCGCGTCCGGCCATCCTGATTTAGGTTTTCCGTGATTTCCCTAAATCGCTCCAGGTAAATTCGGGATGGTTCCTTTGAAAGGGCACGTCCGACTTCTCTCCCAGTCCTTCCTTAATCCGATGAGACCGATGTCCTATCAGTTTGGTATCTTCCCTCAAAACAACCCCAGCCTGTAAACAACCCTCAGGCTGTGGCTAAGCCATGTCTCCGCAATATCCTTTCTTTCAGGAGTGCTAGTTCCGCAAGGTTCGCAGGAGAGCTTCTGTAAAGTTTGGAAGGTAGGAGACGAGATACTGGCAGAAGTAAAGCTGTGAGGACCGGCCGTGAGTCGTGCTTCGGTAGCTCAGATGGTAGAGCACTTGCCCGCGGAAGGCAAAGGTCCCGAGTTCGAGTCTCGGTCGGGCACACAGTTTTAATCTGCCAGGAAGTTTCATGTAAGAGAAGAGTTCTGCATTTGTTACATGATATATTGAACACTGCCAGAACGTACTGAACTTCTGTGTGTTGTTCGTTTTGGTTATTGCACACTACTGGCTTCATTGCTGTTGTGTAAACATTTTCAGAGAAACGACGGTGACTGCGGTAAGAAACCGAATAAATCATAATTACTTTGATGCTTTGTATCGAGCGGATGTAGACCGTGGGTCCCTTATACCAAACTACTCAGATGGTATCTCTGAAAAGCCTCTAAAGGTTTGACAGTGGAGTTCTAGTTCACCTTACATATGTACATGGATCTAGCAAAATAGACAAGCACACACGGCATCCGTTCTGTATACAACACTCAAACAGCACGATAGACCAACGTTGTCAACTGTAACCAAGAGCCCTGCGCTGTCGTTCACTGCAAACGATATATCAAGCTCAATGGTCTTCACATCTAAAATCTACAGAAAATATCGAAAGAGCCTACAGGAGCAGACGAAGACGCATCAATATTGCCAGGGTTCTTAAGGAAAAAAATCTTAACGTTCAACTCTCACACAAGCTGTTCAGCCTATGCCATTTAACGCGTGAGGAGGGTTCCTTGAAAAACACTCCCGCCATCTGCCTCGGAAAGTGGAAGGAAGGAAGGATGGAAGGGCTTAACGTCCCGTTGACGATGAGATTATTTGGGACGAAGAGCTTAATCGCGTTGGGAAGGAATGCAGAAGGAAACTGGCCGTATCCTTTCAAACGAACTGTTTTGGCATTTGTCTTAGCGTTTCAGGTAAATTACATAAACACTAACTCTAGATGGAAGACTGAGTTTCGAACCACCATAGCCCAAATTCCGACATTTGAGGCCTGGTCGAAATACGTTAATTGTTGGTATATGTCTAATACATAAATTGACTTCCGATTGTTTAGTTTTGATTGTTGATGTCAATTAACGCACGTTTCGCAGAGAAGCTATATCAACAGGAAACTTCTTCAGTTTGGAAGACGGATCCAATGGTTCAAACGACTCTGAGCACTATGCGACTTAACTTCTGAGGTCATCAGTCGCCTAGATCTTAGAACTAATTAAACCTAACTAACCTAAGGACATCACACACATCTATGCCCGAGGCAGGATTGAACCTGCGACCGTAGCTGTCCCGCGGTTCCGGACTGAGCGCCTAGAACCGCTAGACTACCGCGGCCGGCGTAGTTTGGAAGAGGTTGCGACCAGAACAATCGCGTGATGTTGAAGCCACCTACCAAACGTTCACGTTACTATACAAACAATAAACTTCTTTATTGTGGAAGAGGTTGTAATCAAAACAACTCTCTCGTTATGAGATCAGGTAAATGTAACTCGGAATGGCTAAAACACATACGTAGAACGGTAAACTGTGATGTTACAATAGTCAAACGTTTTGTTGTTTGAAATGATGAGAGCTGTTTGGCATCACTGATCAAATGAAATTTATGCTGCTAAACTGAGCACTTGAATGTATGTGCCCACATTACGATTACGACCAATTTCACTGGTAGCTAACTATTTACACACCGCACTTTCTTTATCTTCTTCAGGCGTCAATATTTCCACAAGTTTCATGCCATCGTCTCGCTTTCCCTGTGCCAAGAAAGGTTATCAGATGTCTCGATAAGTTGTTATTTTGAGGTGAATGGGTCCTG
Organism: Schistocerca serialis cubense; assembly: GCF_023864345.2. Taxonomy (NCBI): domain Eukaryota; kingdom Metazoa; phylum Arthropoda; class Insecta; order Orthoptera; family Acrididae; genus Schistocerca; species Schistocerca serialis. Next base: position 412,309,630 of record NC_064638.1, read on the forward strand.
TAGTCACTTAGTATCGAATACAGGTTTGTACCGTGAGAGGAAATGGTGACTTCCTCAACAATTTTAAAAAATAAATCCAAATGTTGTTCAATAAACATAGTCTACAGAAATACTCCGGAAGTTATTAAAAACTAATAGTGAAACCTTTTAGAGGGGACTAAAGCCCCACGAAAATCATTTTGCTCTGCCGTAATAATGTAAGACAAATAAGTAACCGAGGAACGATGGATAATGAGATGTATCGTATAATATTATAAAAGCTTTTTATGTTATTAGATGTCACTTCTTCGATTTATAGCACATTAATCTGTCTTTTTCTTCGCCAGAAGATACACGGAGAAGGCCTAAGACTCACTTCTTGGTAAGAAAAAGTTGCAAATTACCACATACGTAAAAAGCATTGTGAACGGTACAAATTTTCCGTCATAGTTTGAGACATGGTTCCCTGCATTTCCTGTTTGCACAAGGTAACAGAAAAGAAAAGAAATCTAGACGGACTTAGCTCTAATGTAAGACGTCATGTAGTGAGCATGACAAAGTACACCCGTGTTTCGCAAGATTATTCCCTACTAATCTTCTACAAAACTTCTAGGCCAGTGGCCTAAACACTTCCCTTATATTGAAAAGCACTTTCGTGAGTATAGCTGGAGCCTTAGAGCAGATACGTAACTGTCTTAGAGATGGCTATAAGACGTGTCCGGTCTACTACAAAGATGGATCGGTCATGATGGGTGGAAGCCAACAGGCTTGTTGGGTGATGCACGGACCAAATTTGATATAAGCAGTGTTGATTCGGTCTGGACATCTGAGTGTTGCGCCTTACTATGAATCAACAAACAGCAAACAAGACTCGGGAGGAGAACAAATAAATTCCGCACCATTGACATCAACCTCTAGTAGACTTGCTGCCCACCGAGCGAAGTGGCTCAGTGGTTAGCACACTGGACTTGCATTCGGCCATCCTGAAACAGACTTCCCGTGATTTCCCTAAATCGCTCCAGGGAAATGCCGGGATGGTACCGTTGAAATCTTTTATAATTGAATGTTGCAAAATACGTCCCTTCATAGCAGCTGCTTATGTGCCGATACTGTAATTACAAGTGAATTCCAATTACCGTAAATGGTATGTGCAGCATCAGGACATATCACGGAATAAGACAGTACACAATACACAAATGAAACAGGCTGGTGGTGGGAGAAACATTCAAGTTTATCTTATAACTCTCGGGGCGTCGGGTTAGGAGCTGTTGTAAATCAGGGAGTAGTACAGCAACAAAGTACCGACTACATTTACACAAACGGAAGATTTCCTTTTGGTTGGAACAAATGGAGAGTCAGTAATTGTCTAACTGTACTTCGGAAATCAGACAGACAAATGAGAGCCAGTCACTAAGGAGAGGCAATCGTCTTTAATTGCCCACACATCTTACATAACTTCCTAGACTGATTTAATGCTCATGATATATTGACAGAAATGAAGTTTAATGAATCTTTCTTGCGACAAATTCTATCTTACAAGAAGCTATGTACGATGGATACAGCTTTCTTACATGAATCATAGATGTTGTGCAATGTCTCAGACAAGAATTCGCACAAGAAATTGAAGAAAAAAATGACTGTATATCAAGTTCAGAGATGAAGACGGTCTAAAACGAGATAAAAAGGAGAAAGTAATAAAATGGGTGGATACGTACAGAGATTCGCATTCCCATGGCCTGTCATTAAATGCTGAGAAAAATTTGTATTGTTTCTACTAAGGACTTCTCACATTTCTGTCGAGGGTTAAGATTTCTATATAGACGAAAGAAGATAGAACTGCTAGTTCGATTGTAATAAAGGTATTCTGCTTTCTCTCACTCCTAGAACGTGATTAATCTGAATTGTACAAAATGGAGATCGTACTTTTAGTCGTCCTAACAAGTTTTTTATCGTACTTTGCGTCAAACAAACATTGATTAACAGCCGTTTACGTTGTTATTTTTCCAGCAATTAAATTAAATTTATCTATATAAACTTGTTCAATATCAGAATTTCTGAGAAATTTTGTTGTTGTAAATTAAATACCTGAACTTGTAGTATACTCCGAAGTATATTAAACTTGAAAGGATCTTGTTGATTTGTAACCTACTATGACGTAGTCATAGAAAAGACATATCAATATCTCGTTTTATGTAGGGCATGAATTGAAATATTGCGTTATATCAGGACATTCTCATTTGCATTATGAGACGTCACGAGTTTGGAATTCATCTATTGTGTTTTCTCATACTTACTTCCAGAACCACCATATATTATAAATACAAAATTATAATTTAGCTTGTTGTTACTGGAGCACACGTGGGTAAGACGTTTTGAGCCTTCAGAATTACGTTGTGTTCTTGCTAGAAACACATCTCCCCTTTTTCTGTTGGACGATATCGTGCATATTAATAAAGATCATTCCAAACTTGAGGATAATGATACTTAATCAACACGACTCTTTAAAGTTTGGTTATCTCTATGCAGAAGAAAGTTTTTGCGTTACGTATAACGTCTCTAATAAAGAAATTGTGTTGTAATGAAATTTGTGATCTGGAAGGTCATCCCACTGAATGCAGATTTGAAATAAGTATATCAGAAATCCATCTCCCTACTTACTGATATTTAAATTCCTTTTGCTTTGAATTATTTTTCAACCCTGCTTTTATCAATATCAGAGAAAAAAGAGCTAAATTAATAACTGATTTATATTGACAATCTCGTACACATTCTAGTAGTTGTCAGGTCTGAACGACAGGTTTTGTTTTTCAAGAAACACCTCACGTTTTATTGATTTCTAGGTTATCTCCAGCAGTCTCTTCCTAGACTGTTAATATTTGAGCTGTATCACTGCTTCCACAAAAGAATAATCTGAAGCCACGCCTGTTCAGAATATTCCCGTACGATTTCTGTAACAGCGGAATTATAAAAGAGTTACTGCCGTGGACCTTAGAGGTGCAGAGTATCTTCTTGTACAACCAATACTGACCGAATGTTTCAATGTAATTTTTGTCTTAATTTCATTTTTTCTCAATTCTGGTCTGAGGAGAACAAACTTTCTTCAGTTATTCTATGCTATCATCCTCAGATCCTTCATATTGTCACGATACGTTTTCTGTAGATCTCAAATTGATAACTCACCTAGTATTATATGACTGGTATTAGTTTCCAAAATTTTCTATCGCTTATTCTGCTGTCATTTGTTCTTTCAGTTAGTTTCTCTGTATACACGAAAGTATTTTAAAAACGAAAATTTCATTTTCTTTCAATCAACCATCTGCATCAATAGCTGACCAGCACAAAATTGCAAAAATTTCAGTGATCTGATTGGTACATCATACGTTTCAAACAGTCTTGTCTATCTTTTTACAAGTTCAAAAGTTTTAAAAGATAAGTTTCTTATCTCTGTTTCGTTCTGAAACGCTAACTGGTCACAGCTCATCGCAAAAGAAAATAAGATTAATGTTATCAAAGGTTTTTCTCATCATCAGTGAACATTAATTGCGTTGTGCTCAGTGTTATTTAGGCTTCAACGCCTTTAGAAACCAGAAGACATGCTACAGGACTTTCTACCATTGGTAAGAAAATTCCTGTAGACATGATGCAAGGAAAAGCAACAATCCAATTCGCTACTGGATGGTCTGCATATATTTCAACTTACGTTACGTAGAAGGAAGTGTCTTACATATTTTAGGTATGCCGGTGATTCACGAAACGCTACGAGTGTTCTGAAAAGGTCGAGAAAGCTAAAAGACACTTAATGTCATTCTTCGTTTGTAACTGTCAGTCAAATCTTACAACAACAAAAAAAATATATAGAGACCTAGAATATCCTGTATTTATTTTTAGTAAGGCAGTTAGGTTGTCAAACGCTCGTACATACAAGTTCCTACAGCACTAATATGGTAACAGTACTCATTAGTTTAATTAAACTATAGCTCCAAGACGTGAAACGTTAGTTCCAACAGAGGCATATACAAATAATTACAGACTAAAAACATATTTGATAGTCGGATTAGTGAGACATAGAGATGTCTATTTGTATTTATTGTTCGAAGATATAGGAAGCAAAAGATGAAGACCAAGAAAGGAGATTTTAAGTCATAGAAGTGTAAGGCAGAATTACGGCTTATCATTTATTGTTGTTAAACTTCCACGTTATGTACGGTGATGGCAGAGAGTTACGCGAGAGCAATGTAATTGCGAGAGGAAGAGCTAGACAACATTGTTCTTCTCTCTGGAAGCAAGATAATCGCGTTGAATGCAGTGGGCAGCCTACTTTGTACAGAACAATGGTTACGGATAAATGAAGCTAAGATGAAAGTGATTTTGGAAAGTGTAAAGATGGGCTACGACTGACTTAACTTCAAAAGTGAGATTTAGACTTTGACAGAGAAGGTGAAATTAATCTCAGATCTACAAATTAATAAGAACGACAGAAGATAACAGAAGTAGAAACAGGTGAAAAATTTTTTCATTAAAATAGGCATATTGAGTTTGAAATCAACAAGAAATTCTTGAATGTATTTAAATACAGAATTGTTCGGAACTGAAGCTTGAATCCTCTCAAGTACAGGTAAGAAGAAACTGGAAGCACTTGGCATGTATTACTGTCGAAGAGTGAGTAGTAGGCAGATGAGTCACACAAATAGTAGGAGAGGAAATAAGTCCATGGTAAACGCTGAATGGAATACAGATTAATCTTACATCTACAACAGTATAAAGTGGTAGTTAACTTTGCTCTAGAGGAAACAGGAAAGCGGTAAAATTACAGGTACAGAGCGAATTCAGAGTTGATATTTGATGTGACAATTACATAGAAATGGATAAAGCAGCACAACATAGAAAGACCACACGAACGACAACCAACTGTAATAGACAGTTCCTGGATGACAGCCATTTTTGATCGCGAATTGAAATTCTTGATAGTCCTTATCAATGGAAGTATTCGTTGTCAATAAATTAAGGAGAAAGTTAATAATATGAATTATAACTTGATACAATTGCACGAAGAAGAGGTGAATTCATATTTATAGTTGAAGTCTTAGCATGATTGATTACTGGATATATGTTAAGGGAAAACACCATAATGCTTTGTCGTCTCTGAATCTGAGCCATTATACTTGTGAAAATAATACAGTGAGTAGACCCATGCCCTTTACTAGCCCTATAGCATTTTTCTGTACTTACAACACAATTTATCTCTGCAAATAGCTTTTAAAAGTTAAGATACTCACCTTGGTATACTGAAATTTTTGAGATCTCTTGTTGACAACCCTCTGGTGTGTCTCTGTCTTCTCTCAGCATTCCTGTGAATTAGATGAAAATGCTTAGAATAATATGAGTCACACAAAACGATGCAAGAACACACATTAATATAAATGCTGACGAACCACTTCACTTCTGTTAAAAATTCTGTCTTGCTGCTATATATATGGATAAATTTATAACATCGATTCGCGAAATAAGGAAATTATAAAATGATAATATTTATGTATAGTCACTTAGTTTTGACGGCTTTTGATCGTGGTATCACTGAAATCAGTCACTACTGTCAAATATCCAGTGATATTCGCAAGAAAAAACTTTAGAGTGAACCGACGTCACGTATCTAGGAGCGGGAAGATGAATGTCTTGCTGAAGTTTTTCGAGAAACTTCCATAGAAGTGTCATTCATTTACAAAATACGAAAAGTATCATCGATCATTGTTCGTATGTCGGGTACCTATGCCACGTTGGATTAGATAAAATAGAGGGATAAATGAGGAGAAGAGCTTCGCAATGCTTCATAGGTATGAATAGTCAGGAAGGAAGCATCACACAGTCGCTTTGGGAGATACTGCAAAAGAGAAGGTTTGGTTTCACACGCTGACAGCATACATGGGAAAATTGTTTTCTCCACTTTGTATATCTATTAATAGTTATCAACGATTAGACCTATTAGGCTGTATCGCCGTGTAACTATTTACACCGCCTCCTTAAAGTGTGGCCAGTACTTCGATTTACACAGGGATTATGTTACAAGATTATTTCAGTGATTCTGTTGCCTTCCATACGTTAAACATAATCAGTCCACATTTTGTATTTTTTATGACTCCACATTTAGTTTCTTTAATGTTAACATTCTTCGTGTTATGTAGTTGGGAGTACACCGATACGTAGCAGAGGAACCTGATTTCAGACGATTTATTTTGTCTTATTTTTTCTGATATTAGAGTCTAGATCTCGCGTTCGTTCATAACAACAGAACAGCTGTAACTATATGTACTTTGAGTAGCGTTTCCTTTCGAACATTACGTTTTGTTTGCCATCGGACTGTAGCAAATAACGTCCTAAATCTTTGAAACTTTATTTCAAGATCGTTTGCTTTTGTCAATTTAAGATTTGTAAACTTAAGACATTACTTCAGATATTTAAATTTCAATTAACGGTTCATATATTTCGTTATTGGCTCTAATTGTCGAAAAATCTTTACTTTAATCACCAATCTGGCCCAATTTTTGTAGTGCTATTCGTACGTCTTTTCAGCATTATCTGTTATACCCTCGTCGTCAGGAAAAAGTAAAGTTGTGTAATTTACGTTGCTAATATTAAAGAGTCATTTCCTGTTTTAGACAGCTTTTTAATGTGTGAATGTTTAGAAATGTGGATGAAAGTGGGCTCCATTGTTTGATTCCCTGATTGATGTTAGCTGAGGTTGCTTACCGTTTTCGGACGATAAATGCTACATGTTAACGTACAGGGAATTCAACAGCTGTGATTAAGTGCACTGATATTCCTATATTTTTAGTGCTTTAACTATAACTGTGAATATAACTGTGATGGCGAAATCATAGAAATTTGAGTTTATACGTGGAAGTACTGTAGGTTATTTATTCCGAGCATCAGACTCTCACGAAACAAAAGAAATATACAAATGTTCTCAAGTTCCTAGAAGGGGACAAGCTTAACCTCAATTAAAATAGCTGTGTCGTATATTCCCCAGTCTCTTAACGTATCGAGAAGGTGGCTCTTTACGAATAAGAAAACAAACTTAGTAATTCTACTTTAACCGTTGGCGGAATAATGAGTTGTGCTGCTTTTGAAACCTAAATTAAATACCTTATTCTGCAAGGATTTGCTTTAAAAAATGTAATTCTGTCAGTGGCGCACGAATAGGAGTTGCAGAAAGACGTTTGAACATCATTTATATGTTTAATTTCCGAATGACGGGTATAGTATATTTTTTATTTGTTGAATTTTAAGTTGCTGTTAGATCCGCCGAGGTAGCAAAGAATCTACTGCGAATTAACAAAAATATCCTCATAAGCCAGTGGTACGTTACCGTGTTCCTGGAGTTTTTCTGACAGTGCAAATACATGTATCGGAAGGAACGAAAAATTATATTTAAATTTCAGAGTATTGCAGCAGGCTAAAAATTACGCAGTAGACACAACTAAGGAACTATTGGGCTGCAGATTTTACACTCTATTTGCTCTGATCATCAATTTTAGTCTAGTAAGGGCAACTGCAACGCACCACTCATGAACTGAAGAAGAAGGAAGGACGACTGGGATTTAAAGCCCTCTTAGAAGAGGAAATTGTTGTGGAAGATTTTAAATTGATTCATTGTAATGATTACCTCGACCACAACTGCAAAAAACTACCAGAATTTTTATAAATAGACAACAAAAGAAGAAGGTGTCCAGCAACGGGTATTTTGATTATTTTTGCAATCCATTTGTGGTAACTTTGTGTTTTGACGTGGTATTTATTCGTGGCTGCCTGACACAAAGAGAGTTCCCCCACAGCCTTCGACGACGTTACATTACTTAAGATACGCTCATTCCCTTACGTCACCTCTCTTTAACAGAATGCCTATGATTTCATTCTCTTTCAGTTCGTTTTACATACATAAATGAAAGTTGAACGGTTTTAGCTTGCTTACAGTTCGGCAATTCTAGATACATCAGGAGAAAAAAAGTCTCTTAAGCAGAGTAATGATAATTTTGAGATGTATGCATCCCTTCTTCTGGATCCAATGAAGAAAAGGGAGAACGTGAGTTATTGTCATTTATCCACTTATGGGAACCTTCGGCGTTGAGAGCAGTCTGTTTTCAGATTCTTTTTGAGTTTAAGTGAGAGTAAAGTTCAAATATTTAGATGCAACCAAACTGGCTCAGTCTACATTGTCTTCTTCTTTCACTCTTTTACATCGCTAACAACTATGTATTGAGTTTATGAGATATAAATTCAGTCTATCAACGGAGGTTGAGTAGACCGAAGGGAAAACGAAGTTGTTTCAAAATTATGAGTTCTTTATGCGTTATACAAGTTTGTAGCATTTATAGTTTCATTATTATACAAGAACTCTTTAGCAGTCGACAGAGTTTAGTAGACGAGACGATAGATGGATGCTCTGACAGCAAACTACATTTAATATGACTTCAATAATGCTTAGAGCTGGAATCCGTAGATGGCATCCAATCGAATAACGTGTTTTCCTGGTATTTTCAAGTGAGTGAATTGATAGTTTTGGAAAGTTAGAGCAGGAAAAGTGGTCGCATAAACAACATACACACACGTGATTTGACTACTTTTAGTATACTGTGGTCCGAAATTGAGAAAAGGTCTTCACTACTAAATGTTGATCACACGAACACGCCGAGGATGAAAATGTTTGACAGAGCTATCGTAGGTAAATCCTATAGGAGGCGCACCTGGTGTTGATCTGCACTTTTTTTCCACTGTTTGACAATGCAGCATCTGTGTCGTAGAAAACAGTAGTCACTAACACACTATTAATTGTTGATGAATGGTTGTCATGGATGGCGAATGAAAATTATTTTCTTATCCAAGCAGCACTGAAGACGTCACAGAACCATGCTATGCACTCGGCTCTCTTGCTTCAACCGCAGTAACAACCACAGAAGTTCACGCCGTCACGCCACAGCTATCTCCAGGCCGCCCACTACTTCTCCGTAGACGGCACCGTCACCTTGTGTTCTGTCTACACCATACTTAAGGCATGATGTTTCAATAATACGATGTGGAGAAGTCGCAGTGAGACATCTGTACAATAGATTTGTCAGAGGTGTCTCTTATAGACAGTTCAGCGAATTTCGCACAGCACCCAAATCACGATCCTCGGCACACACAGCGCAGCACTGCAGAAATCCGACGACTGGAGCAGGCATTCTTGCGTTGGCCGAAATGCGCATCAGTCATGCAAAAACCAGCAGCGGTGTGCAGAAACTGGTTCCTGCGGCGGGCGCGATCGAGGCTCCCAACAAAAGGGCGGGAGGAGGTCCCGCACCGCGAATGAGGAACCGGTCCGTTTTGCACGCCTCTCAGCAGTGCAGATGAGCCGCGGGCTGCCTGCCCCTCCTGCGCCCGCACCTCGCCGGCGAGTAACCGTGGACGAAGAAGACGCAACAGGAACTTAAGGAACGCCTACTGACATGCCGTTTCAGTAGATGCGTTTACATATTCACACAAATCGACTTCTTAATTCGACAGCTAAGGTTCGGAGGACAAATTTTCACGCCAACTAAGACAGAAAACGGGAAGGAACTATGTAAATTATAAGCTAGTTATAAGGCACGTTACTGTTTAGTTAGTTTTGTGACGGCCTGACAACGTGATTGTGCTTATGACTCCAACTATTACGGAATGATCTTCCACTGTACAGAAACTGTCTTCCCGAAGGTATATGGAAACGACTGAAAGAAACAACACTCCTAAATTCAGACGTTGATGTAGCCTTCAGACTTATGCTGCATCATCAAACGTACCCGGACACCCCTATGTAAAGCGGAAATGACAGCTAGATGAGAGGAGAGATGGACCTGCTTGTGTAAAAAAGGCGGGGAGTGTTCTACTGTTAATAGAGCAGTAGTCAGTCAGGAATTGAACTAGTCACTGGATGTCAGCTGAGTAACACCAACAAACAGGGAGCGTCAAGCACTGCGGAAGGTAGTTATAAAAAATTATATGCAGTCAGTGGAAGGAATCACTCCTGACTTCCTAAGTGGCATCAGCAGTCCACCTAGCAAAATCACTGAGCGCAGGCAGTTAAACGGAATTGGTTAGAATGGTCTAGTAGCTCCTCGTAAGTTACACATTTCTTTAGTCAAAGCAATGATTTGTGGATAGTGAGATTCATGAATTGGACTGTCATATTCACAGTCAAAGACTAAACCAAACGCACCTCCTTTGTGATGACTCGGAACATCGAGTTAGCTTCAGACCTTAGCGTACTACATCACTACCTCCTCTGGTTTCGGCCTTTCAGGTAGAACGGGCCGCCAGTCCTCAGACATTCATAAACGTCACTGAAAAAAAAAAAATGGAATGAGCCAATGGCATTGTTGCCCAGGAGGCTCGATCCGGGGAAGTTAGGCTGCCGTGTGCATGCCTTATCTCTGTCGGCGCCGCAATGGGTGACTTGTATGCCGGTGATGATGATGAAATGATGATGAGAACAACACAACACCCAGTCCACGAGTGGAGAATATCTCCAACCCGGCCGGGAATCGAACCTGGGCCCGCTGCATGTGAGACAAGCACGCTACCACTCAGTTAAGCAAGCGCACATAAATGTCACCGAAAGTGGTCAGCAGAGTTGAGGCCATTCTAAAGGTGAAGACTGGACACAGCACGTATTCCAGTAATACGTGTGCATATACTTTTGATAGCATATATTCATGGTGAAACACTGATAATTTTGAGCGCACTCGTCGTTTTGTCAGAGGTGAGAGAGTTTGTTAATATTATAGTTTCAAAATTAATTGTCTGACGCATGTCGCCCTCAGATTTCCAGACGAATAATTTTTCAAATAGAGCATTTCTCTGAATTTCAATTTCTTGCATGTTACGCTAACGTACTGTACTAATACAAGTACTAATGTAAACAAATCATCGTAAGTATTGAATCATCATATTTTATCAAAATCTTTCATGCCTATGGAGTGTTATAATTGCAGTGCAAGTAATATTTGTTATATAGTGTATGTGAGTTCCCCATGTTGAACCAATATTCGGTGTCTTCACGATCTGAAATGAGCAACGAATGTTTGGTAACTTCCTGGACTCAGTATTTGTGCATTGTTATAATTCTTAAGAATCTCGCTAATGTCTACGTAAGAGTATCGAGGGATGTCAGGGAACTGCTGTTACGGTTGTAATCGTCTGGCTGAGCAACACGACGAAGTTACGTTCGTACTAAACGTTTCATCGCACCGTTAATATCAAAAGAAATTTTTGCTATGGGCTGCTGGATAAATGCAGAAAATCGCTATACAAGATTGGGCCAGAAGATTTTCCTGCTTCAAATGGTTCAAATGGTTCTATGGGACTTCACAATCTGAGGTCATCAGTCTCCTAGAACTTAGAACTACTTAAACCTAACTAACCTAAGGACATCACACACATCCATGCCCGAGGCACGATTCGAACCTGCGACCGTAGCAGCAGCGCGGTTCCGGACTGAAGCGCCTAGAACCGCTCGGCCTCAACGGCCGCCATTTCCTGCTTCCGTCGTTTGAAAGAGTACCATACTGATGATGTTAGAGCTTGAGGTTAGGGCTTGAGATGGTAAATACGTGATTCTCTGGCTCATCCGTGAGAAGAAATTAAGTGGCTCTGAGTCACTGTCACTGCGATGTGTTGCTGCTTCTGTGAAGTTTGTACGGCGGAAGGAGGGGAGATTAAGGTTTAACGTCCTGTCGGCATAGATGTCATTGCAGACTAAGCAGAAGCTAGGATTGGTTAAAGGGCAGCGAAGGATATCGATCGTGCCCTTCCAAAGGAACTGTCAAGACTCTTGCCTGAAGAGATTTAGGGAAATCGCGGAAAACCAAATTAGGATGGTCGGACGCAGATTTGAGCCGGCGTCCTCCTGAATGTGCTAACCACTGCACCGCCTAAATAGTTAAAATTGTAGGAAAATTCTGGAGATGATACATATGCCGAGAAATTTAACTATTAATCAAATTAATCTTTCAGTTTCACATCATTCTTTGTCGTAATAGGATTCAACTACACCTTCTCTGAACGGCAAAAATTAAATTTTCTTAAGAAGAAATCCGTCCCAACGGAAGATTTATCATAATTTTAATGCTTCTATTAAGAGCTGTAAAAAGCTTTTACTTGCCTGAGTGCATTATCTGTACAACTTACTAATGTACAATAAAACAAAAATACAAATAACATTAACAACAAATAAATAAAGCTAATATTGTCTACAAGATTTATCAGTGAATCATCTCTAATGGCACGAAATAGAAAATTGGATATGCTGCACCAAAATTAATCAAGAAACTCTTCAGCAAAATATCTGTTCTTTTGGAGCAGAAATTCAAAAGCTGATGACCTCGAAAACAGTCAGTTTGAGTTGTGTTTACCATGATTATACCCATCCAAAATAGTAATCGGTTGACACAATACCTTACGCACAGTTTGTACAACTGTGGCGTAAATCAACAGGTTGAGAAAAATTGTTTTTTAACTTACTTTTCAGTCCGCCACTGATAATTTTATTCATTATGATGAATCAAAGTCTAATTTCTTAGAGGATATTCTGATCTCTAAGAAACATCTACATTTGTTACCCGTCTATGACATATAAAATAAGATGTACACACATTACAAATGGTTTGCTGCCACTAACTTCAATGTGTCTAGACACCTCAACAAGTGTGCTAAATGTATCGCCATAACGAGTACACTATTGTTTGCATAAGAGAAACAAAAACAGTGACGGTGTGAATAAGTGAACAGTGAAATGAAATCTTCACATATTACTTGAGACATCCAAAGAAAATTGATACTTAACCTTATATTTTCTTTACGTAGGCGGGCCCACAGGAAAAGCCACTGTCAGATACGTTGGGAAATTAACAACGAAGACAGTTGGATTTTTTTCCAATTTTGACGTGATTCAGGAGATTTTTACAGTGATCAACTTCAGTATCACTGTAGAAGACGTACTTTACCTTACTGACAAGACTTCTTCCCCCTCCCCTCGAGTATGCAATAAGATAGAAGTAGTTAATGTTTCAAATTAGCGCACCACACCTACTTTCAAAATTTAGTTACCTGGCTTGACTAGAAGACCTTCGTGGTTTGCAAGATACGTAAGCCAAATACGTGCCCTTCTCTAATTCGTTTCAAGTAGCGAAGCGGGTGTGTTCTTTATTTTTGGTAAAATAATTTATTCTGGCTAACTTCTCCCTTGATGATCGACAAATTTCTTACTCATCGTTGGTTCTTTGTTCTTCTCAGTATAACCAGCAATGTTTCAGATCTTTGATTTAGATGTTTGATGTTGCCTATATACTTCATTTATGCAAAAATGGCCTTCCATGATAACGTATTGATATCACTCCCTCTTCTAATAACAAAATATAAGGCTCTTTGACTGTAGATTAATTGTAAGGTAAATTAAAATGGTCTAAAAAATCACAGGCTACATAGGCGTTGGAAACTATACTCATGCTACACTGTAAAATATTTTCGTGCTCTGGGGGGGGGGGGACATCTGTCATTATACTATAAATTCCCTTAGGGCACAAATTTACGACACTTTGATGGGTAGAGTTCCCACGACTTACGAAAAATATCTAGTGAGTCACAAGTTTAAGTAGAGGCAGCGTAAAAGGGAATAAATTCTTACTGCCTTGTTTCGTTACGGGAAGGACAGCTATAGACAAAGTACTTGTGTTAGACGACATCTGCTGAGATAAGAATGGGAAAGAGCCTATATAATTTTGTAGTCGAAATTTTGATTTAAGGATAATGCCTTTTGTTGTTTGCCTATAGCAAAAAATGTTATACGTACATTGCAGTTCTTCTAATGTGCTCCAAAACTTCACAGGACATGCATGCTGGTTATTTACTGAACCGCTTAATAAGATCGATGTAGAGTTCTACGCAACAAATATCATGATTGTTCTTATCTGTTTGATAATTAATCTGATTGAGACCGAAACCAGTAGTCATTACAGTGAATTAAACGCAGTTGTTTACAAATACGTGTGAGTATCAGTTAGACGAAAGAAACTAAGATAAGGGAGCGTTAATAAATTACTGTATTCCACATTTAAATGATTGCTCTAAGGTATGAGGAGAAAGTCAAAATACAAATTTAGTACTACGAATCCCAGCGAGATATATATCGACCACAAGATAACTTGCTTATTATCATAGTCTCAGGATGTGGAAACGTAGCCCGAAAATATTTTTTTAAAAATGTTTGTAACTAATGTATGTTTGATTATCACCAAAGTAAACAATTTCTGGGTAAAATAAAAAAAATGTAAATGCATCAGATTCCATTTATTAATATCTCATGTGATTTTAGCAGAGTAATTGATAGAATACATTTCTACCTATGATGCTCTGCTAGCTATCCCGTTGGAGAACATCTGTGCAGCTCAAGTGAACACAGTCCGGTCTGTAGGCCTGAAAATATATAAGCGGAAATCTTTACAACGAGAAATGCACTTGGAATGTTTCCATAACGTACCAGTGTTTGAAGTTCATGTCTGGCGTTTTGCAGGAACGTGAAGTCTGTGTCAGTTTAAAGGTAATATATAAAGGATAATCACAATGAGCCTCAAGTTTCTGTTGTGTCATTGCGATCATCATTACATTTTTCTCAGATTTTGCTGCTGTTTCGCGATTTGTCGCCTATGTGATGTAGTAAATTATCCACTTAAATTATTCATAGCGGTACATTCGAAAACTGAGAATCCTGACTTATCGTAAAATCCTCTTTCACCGTAGACACATGTACACAAGATATGGAAATTTATTGTAGAAAAAACAGTTATGATGTGTCTCGCCTCACTGGAGAAAGCAAGACACATCCCAATCATGCAGAGTACGAAAATCGATTTACTCAGCCTATGTTTAAATGCAGAGCACTTACGTTACGGAGTCCACTATTCACATAAATATTCTAGTTGTTTTCCTACAATTATTTTACTTCTCCTACCTCCACGAAAATTTTTACTTTTTAAAACAGGGATCTGAAAGTCCCGGATGCAAGTTAGAGTATCACTTCCAGTAATACATTGTCTGTCTGCGAGTACGGATTTCTCGGGTGAAAACTTTTCGCTGTAGAAAATGTCTTGGAGCTTTGCCACATGCAGAGTATATACACAGTTGTTAGTAATGAAAAACCAAGCGAGTACAAAGACACCAGGAAGTAATAGTAATCTTGCTCGTAGGGAATCGCTTGACACAAACTCTTCTCGTCTTCCTGTATTCCGTTAGTTTTCTGACTTCGCGGCTTTCCTATAGACCACATCAATGTCCGATAGCCTCGCTGACCTTCCGACAATATCCATTAGATGATTAGTGTATAACTTCAACAATAACGACCCTATGAAACTCCCTTCTGAACACTCTAAGTTACTTTTGCCTCAGTCAGTTAGTTCCGGGAAGAATGACGTGTTGACTTCATGCTCCGTAAAGGAGGACGCCGCCACATAGCCGTATAGCTCTGAAGGAACTGGATACGAAGAGATTTCAGTAAGGATTACTGGAGCTGCAAAAAAATGGCTCTGAGCACTATGGGACTTAACATCTATGGTCATCAGTCCCCTAGAACTTAGAACTACTTAAACCTAACTAACCTAAGGACATCACACAACACCCAGTCATCACGAGGCAGAGAAAATCCCTGACCCCGCCGGGAATCGAACCCGGGAACCCGGGCGTGGGAAGCAAGAACGCTACCGCACGACCACGAGCTGCGGACACTGGAGCTGCAGTATGTCCTTCAGGACAATAAGGTGGTGGTCCTTTCAACGCAAACGTTTATCTATTTACACTCCTCCATCTCTCAGTGTCCAAAAACGCATTTAATTTGTTGTCCACTACGAAGCAGTATTGCGAATGTGAAGTCCACGCTACGTGAGGAACACATGGCAAATCATTAGGACATCTCTAAATTATCAAGAAATAATTAACTTGACAAAACATATCTAGACTGCTAAAGGTTTAGATCACAACAATTAGGAATACTGGGCGTGTAAACAGGGGAGCTGTAATATCGTTCATTCATTCGTTCGTCACCCAACACTAAGTAAGCAAACGTGACGGCGAGACAGTCTTTCCTACACAGGGGCAGTGAGTGGTACATATACAACTCCTTTTCATTGTAATACGCTCGGGGATTTTTTACGAAATTTTTCCGATTCTTACATGGGGACGGCCTGTTGTAGAGCTCTTTTAGTTTTCCCCAAATGAAGAAGATATAATGTAGGAAGAGCTTTAACCTTCCTCCAATTGACTTGCAACATAACAGAAACCTCCGGGTAAACATGCTCCGTTATGGAGGACGCCGCCACGTACGCCTGTAATGTTAAGTGGGTACATCGTAAACTCTATCGGTCAAACATTATGGAGTAAAAACAAGCAGTATCATCGATATCTCTTAAGCGCTCCCTACTCGGAATCTAAGTACAATTACACAGCGATCTGGTGCGAAAACTGGCAAGAATTGGATGTCTTTGGCGGGACTCCGTGGCATCAGCTACTAATTATTTCGCGCCTATACGAGACTACAGCCTGTTATACATCTATATCCAAGTTCTTGAAACCATCTTACGGTGTGTGATGGAGGGTACTTTGTGTACCTCCGTCACTTTTCCCCTTTCCTGTTCCAGTCGCGAATTGAAGAACAATTGTTGGTGTGAGCTTAAACTCTCTATTTTTACCTTGATCGTCTTTTCGCATGATGTACATATGACCAAGGAATATATTGGTAGACCCTTCTAGGAAAATACACATTCGGATTTTAACAGTATGCCACAAGCTGACGCAAGAAGGCCTCTCTTGCAAGGTCTGCCACTGGAGATTGCTGAGCATACACTTGACGCTTTCGCGCCTGTTAAGTGTACCTGTAACGAAACGCGCTGCTCTTCTTTGGATTTTCTTTGTTTCCTATATCAATCCAATTTGATACGAATCCCAGACTGATAATCAATATTGAAGTATTGCTGTAACCAAAGATTTGAAATCTGTCTCATTTGTGAGTCGTTTACACTTTTTGAGGATTCTATCAATGAATCTCAGTCTAACTTTTATCTTACTTGTCATTAGTTTAATTTATCCTCTCTGTACGCGTCCTCTTAGATATTTTACGGATGTGCCTACCTCCAGAGATCTTCCTGCAATCGTATAATCATGCAATAATGGCTCTTTCAACGATTTTACTTGCAACACATAACTCTTATGTTGAGGATCCACTGTCAATCCCTGCACGAAGTGTCCGTCTCTGCAGGTCTTCCTCCACTTCGGTGTAATTATCTGACGTTGCCACTTCTCTGTATACGGCAACATCATTCGGGAAAGCCTCGTCGAATTTCAGACGTTTTTATACGCGGTGTTACGGCCATAAGTGCAAATATTTCTATCGGGAACTGAGGACCGTGTACTGAACAACATTACATCAGTATTTACGTCATTTGTAGCCTAGTAATTATAGTCATTAGAAGTCGTATGTTTTTAGGTTGGTTAGCATCTCCAAGTAAATTTCGCAATACTTAATTTTACCTGGGCAATACGTCAGATGCAGAAGTGTTGACGTGACAGCAGTAGTTGACTTAGTGATGTAGGACGGCCATGCAGAAGACATTACATCGTAAATTTTGTGAAATGTTTGTGGGAAAAATATTTGACACAGAGAAGTAAAATATCGAACATTTGGGTGTTTGTACATGTTAAGATATCATGTATAAAAATATCTATACCCTTTACAACCCGTATGTTGTGAACACTAATGATCCTATAAAACACGCTTGATATGTGCCCGAAATTACTTGTACAGCTAAAGATTTCTCTGCATTCATAATGATAGGCTGTGTTTTGTTTGTTAGAAACTCTTCATTTCAATAGCACTAGTGCTATGGCAGTCCCTACGATCGTAATTTGTTCCTTAACTCTATCGAAAGTCTTCCCGAATTAAGGAACGTGACATCAACCCACGCGTCGGTATCTACTGCTTTCTCGGTATCGCGGACGAACAAAGCGAGCTAGGCTTCACACGATTGTAGTTTTCGGAGCCTCTAGTCATATCTAAAAAGAAGATTCTCGGTCTCCAGACACGTATCAATGGTGCTGTCGCTGTTGTCTTTGTGGTCTTCGGTCTGAAGACTGATTTGATGCAGCTCTCCAAGCTACTGTATCTAGTGCAAGCCTCTTCAACCTCCAAATGACTACTGCAACCTACATCCTTCTCAATCTGTTTACAGTATTCGTCTCTTGGTCTCGCTCAACGATTTTTACCCACAACACTTCCCTCTGATAGTAAATTGGTGATCCCTTGATGTCTGAGAAAGTGTCCTATCAACCGATTCCATCTTCTAGTCATGCTGTGTCAGAAATTTCTACGCAATTATATTCAGTACCTCCTCATTATTTACTTGACTTATCCATCTAATCTTCAGCTTTCTTCTGTAGCACCACATTTCAAAAGCTTCTATTTTCTTATTGTCTACTGTTTATCTTCCGTATACCACATTCATACATGGCTACACTCCATACAAATTCTTTCAGAAATTATTCCCTAATGCTCATATCAGTAGTCGATGTTAAAAAATTTCTGTCCATCAGAAATGCTTTTCTTCTAATTCCCAATCTACATTTTATATCTTCTTTACTTCGGCTCTCATCAGTTATTTTGCTCCTGAAATAGCAGAATTCATCTACTACTGTAAGTTTCTCGTTTCCTAAACTAATTCCTACACCTAATGTAGTTCGACTACATTCCATTATCTATTATCCTAGTTTTGCTTTTGTTGATGTTAATTTTATGCACTCCTTTCAAGACACTGTCCACTCCGTTCAGGTGTTTTCCCAAGTCCTTTCCTGTCTCTGAGACAAGCACAATGCCATCGTCAAACCTCAAAGCTTTTATTTCTTCTTCCTGAACTTTAATTCCTATTCCCAATTTTTCTTTGGTTCTCTTTACTGTTTGCTCAGTGAACAGATCGATAAGCTACAGCACTGTCTTACTCTCTTCTAAAACGCTGCTTGTCGTTCATTCATCTCGACTTTTAAAGTAGCCGTCAGGTTTCTGTACAACTTATAAATAGCCTTGAATTTTACCTTTGTTACCTTGAGAGGTGGCATGAGCCCCCTCTCAAATTTCTATCTTTGAGTAATCGATTTTTCTCTCTAACTGCATGCGGTAAAAAGTTGCTATTCCTTCACATGCGGACTTCCCACGCAGCGTCTCTCGTCACCTGGGTGGTCCAGTGACAGGCGGGTTCTTCTGATCTTGAAAGGGTTAAGCCGATGGGTGTGAGGGAGTAGAGTGGATGCTCTCCAGACATTGTCATAAGAGCGAGGGCGACACGCCCACAGAAGCCTGACGGAGCAGCTGGGCTAGAGATTCCGTTACATCACAGAAACTTTGTGGAAACACTTTCTGGCGGGCTACCAGCGAGACGTGGGAATGACTTGTCTTCCCAGCCAGTCTTGGCGGGAAAATTCCCGCGTTTTCTGCAAAATCATAACTGTGATTGGCTTGCTCACGGGATAGCTCCGTGGCGTAGCAAAACCGGCGCAGAAATAGGCGCCAAGTATCTCCATTGGTGGAATAGTAGTGCGTCGGCAATGGAGTGGAATTTTCTGGCGGTTTTCGAGTTGCTGATTGGAACGTTTAACCACGGCCACTGTCGTGGGGGCGGGAATGTTCTGTGTTTGGCTTGTAAGGGTGCTCTTGAGAGGGTTGGCTCTCGCCTTTCAGTCGGAGTAGGTTACAAGACTGAGCTCTCGCTGCTCTGGACAGCCTGCCTTCCGTTGGCTGTCTAATATACTTTCATTTAATTGTAACTGTTTGACGAAGTTGCCGAAGTTTTGACTTCAACGTAACTTTCCGAGTACAGTTTGCAATTGAGCGTTCTGGGTACAAGCGGCCTATGTTGTCCGTCTTGAGTAGTTTTGGCTAAAGTTGCTGTATTGGAGTTACTGTGTGACTTCGCTTGTTAAAATCACTCACTGTACCGTCAGTGACTGTGTAGTGAGCCTTCTTCGTCTCCCTCAGAGGCGCATTTGTCTTTAGTCTGGAACAACCAGACCAGGATAATTTGTTTCGGGCTATACTCGGGGCATTATCATCACCAAGACGGGACATTGAAGCAACCAGCCATCGCCTCGGGTATGCCAGATCGTGTCCTTGCAGTTAAGAAGACAGCTTGTTAATGTATGTCCGCAGCACCGGCACATTAGGGAATTTTGCTAGGTGATAATCAGAGCTCACCGGAGCGCGCCTGTTCGTCTTTTCTAATTTTGTTCTGTCTTGGGTGTTCATTGTCTGAGTTCTCCTTACTGTAGCAGCAATTAATGCTGGGTTGGCTGGGTGTTCCTCTTAAGATTTGAGTTGCAAGGCATTGGCACCACATACCACTTGGTCATAAATGTCACAAGCTAGTTTATGGACAACTTCACCTTCACAATATTTATTTGAGTATCCAATTTGACGTATTGTAAATGTTTCATGTGTTTCGTTTACTATTTTGAGTTTAGTCATACTAAATCAAATTGTTATTTTGGACAGAACTTTCATTCTGTAGATCGGTAGAGCAACCCTTTCATTTCTCAGCACGTTGATGAAACTTTCCTTTATCACATTAATTTCAGTCAAATTTAATTATTGCAGGTGCCAAACTCTTTTCTACTCCACTTGCAGGGTCGATTACAATCAGTTAACGTTTCTTCTTAAGCCTTGTGCAACAGTAACAGTTGGAGTTAGAGAAGGGGGGGGGGGGGCTTAGAGCATCATTTCCATATGAAGATTCTAGAAGAATTTAGTGTTAAATACACTGCTAGCCCCGGCACCTCGCAACCTTCGGAATGTCAAACAGAATATTGCAGTCAACATTTCCAAAAGTTTTGTCTGAATCTAGAAATGTTATAAACGTACATTTGTATTTCTTAACCATCTTCTAAGATAAGTAGTAGGGTCATTAATGCCTCGCGTGTTCCCACATTCCTTCGGAATCTGGTGTGGTCACAATAAACGGGCATAAAACACGTCCCAAATATTTACAATTCATTTCACTCATGTAACCTTAGCGCATTGAGATATACGTTCGGACACCGTACTCGAGCGACTATAATATGTCTGGATGGTCGTGTCCTACTGCTGCAGTACGCAGACATACGCGACAAGCGGCCAGTGAACTGGCGTTTTCCGCACACGCATGGCGACTCGGAGGCGTGTGCCCGGCGTCCCTTCCGAGGGCCATCCCGAGCAGCCGCCGCCGGTCGGAAGGGCGGTA
The DNA here is from genome assembly GCF_023864345.2 of Schistocerca serialis cubense. Taxonomy (NCBI): domain Eukaryota; kingdom Metazoa; phylum Arthropoda; class Insecta; order Orthoptera; family Acrididae; genus Schistocerca; species Schistocerca serialis. The sequence continues at coordinate 412,330,923 of NC_064638.1, forward strand.
ATGGCCGCGCACCACCAGCGGCAGGTACCGCCACTAATGCAGGCCCATTCGTACCGGCTTCCGCCCCAGAAGGCTAACAAGGAAAAACGAAAACGACCGCTGTAAATGCAGATTAGTACGGTGAGGGGATTCCGGCCGAAGAACTCGAACTGGGAGGATAATTATTCAACCAATTGTCGACGCTGTAATCATTAGAGATGCAGCATTTGTTTTCACACTAAAAAAAATGAAAAATATAAAAGCGAGAGAATGGATCCCGCCCATGAAAGTAACTGAACACCTGAGTATTTTACTGAAGTAATTTATGAATATCGAATGTAATTTTGTAATAAAAGTAACCTTCGTAACCCCTACGAAGCCATGTGAAGCCAGAGTGGTGTGTGCTTACAAGTACAGGATGTCGAAAAAATTCGCTCACAGTGTTGAAAAAGTTATCTGTAACTTAAGTTGTTTCAAACTTTGAGCGTTTAGTTTATTGTAACTCGTCTCATAAATATTAGCCGTCAACGAATAGCCGCTGCCGTCAAATTGATTTTAACGACCTTCTTCCGCTTGGCCGAGTTGAGGAAATCACTGCGGTTATTCATTTTGACAGTTTTAGGAAAGAATGGCTCACACTATCTCTCAAACACAAGCAGGTCATCATAGGCCGGCCAATGTGGCCTAGCGGTTCTAGGCGCTACAGTCTGGAACCGCGCGACCGCTACAGTCGCAGGTTCGATTCCTGCCTCGGGCATGGACATGTGTGATGTCCTTAGGTTAGGTAGGTTTAAGTAGTTCTAAGTTCTAGAGGACTGATGACCTCAGAAGTTAAGTTCCTCAGTGCTCAGAGCCGCTTGAAGGTCATCATAAATACGAAGCGCTCCTCAGAACAGTACTTACCAGGCTGAAGTTCAACCACAAACGGCCTGGGATATTTTGGACACATAAATTATTATACGTGTAAACATAAATTCAAATGGCTCTGAGCACTATGGGACCTAACTCCTGTGGTCATCAGTCCCCTAGAACTTAGAACTACTTAAACCTAACTAACCTAAGGACATCACACACAGCCATGCCCGAGGCAGGATTCGAACCTGCGACCGTAGCGGTCACTCGGTTCCAAACTGTAGCGCCTAGAACCGCTCGGCCACTGCGGCCGGCTGTAAACATAAAAATCGCTCTATAGCCACTCATTAATATTTATATTTATTAATCGCGCCGTATTCCTGAAGTTAGTCACTTCTTTAGGAGATATTATTCTTTATTGATAACAGAAAAGAACTTTTAAGACAAAAAATTTCATTACACGACATTCAGAGACAAATTCTATTAATCTGAGTACGAGGTGACTGGTTTCTGAGTGTTCTGCTGCCAATTACAGGGACAGTCTTCACAAATATGATAATATTGAAAGTATATTTACTTTCAATATCTCGCACAATGTCTATAAAAAACATTTTTGACATCCTATAATTCCTGCAAATAAATATTGTCATTTAACTACAAATGAACAATAGTCTCAGCGACTCAGATTAGAATGTAATCGAATATCTGCCACTAAATTCAACAATAAAACTGGCCACAGTATATCAGCGTGAAAAATGATCCAACGATTCTTAGTAGTAACTTAATCGTGAAGTGTAGAGGCGTATGCAAAACATTCATGAAAAGTCTTGTACGGTCCATAACACACAACTCACTTTTTTTTCCATTAGCAGTTCCAAGATCATCCTTGCTCGGCTCTTGTAAGTTATGTCTATTACTCGCCATTACAGTGTACTTGTGGGACGTAATCATGGAGCCCGAGAATTAAGTTCTATAGCCTTCGAAAAAGACAGTGTTTCCTAATGACACAGCGCATCATGTAACATAATAGGCTTACCTGTATGGCAAATGAAGACGAAGGAGTCCATAATTTTCACCTTACGATCATATACCCTCTTTTCAGCTGTGTATTGTGTTGATGCTGCCCTTATATTCTCTTTTCTTGGTTAACCTCTCCACCTCTAAATACCTGTTGTAGTCCTCATCTTATTTATTTTGTTTTTTCTAACTCATAATGATTCTCTCTTCCTCACTTTAAATCCCCCCCGCCCATGCCCACGCACTCCATCCCCCCCCCCCCCCCCCAGCACATATACACAAACAAACGTTAAAGTTGCTTGTGATGTACTGCCCCTTCAAGAGTCAAATTTACTTATTTCTGGATCTCCCAACAAGCTGCACTTCACACGTTAAGCAGTAGGACCCACACAAGACAAAATCACCAACAGCTAGGAATGTAATCAGCCTAAGATAAATGGGTAAATACAGAAGTATGGAAAGCCGTACCCCCACCGAACATCGTTCTCTGGCTGTATTCACTTCAACTGTAACTCTCTTGAATAGTGTGTAGTAATTATTCGAAAGTTAAAGTCAGATACAGCATTTAAAAAGTTGTATAGAAGTTTCGCAAAGTATATTTTTTCTTTTGTTCTTTGTAACTAACGTATGTATTCCATCAATGAAAAGGGAAGATCGACGTTTCTTAAACATAAACCTGGTTAGGAATTATACTGAGGTTTGCTGATTGATGATATTTTTGTAATTAATCAAACTGCCCGAAATATATTTTTCTTCTTAAAAATATTCAGTCCGTGATATCTATAATTAACGAAAACTAAAATATATGACCTAGAGGTTTCAGCACGTTTTACTGTCTATCAACAACTGGTGTAGATATATGGAATATTATAGTACTGCGTAATATCTCACGGTAGGTGTGTGAGTACTTTGCTAATAGGAAAGGATCAGTCTCACTGACATGGAATTGACTTCGTAGTTAAGATAAAAAAAATGCCTTTTTATAGTGTGTACAAAGGATACGACAGAATGAGACATAGAAGCTTCAAGTTTATGCCCCATTCACACAGAACAAACGCGTTAAGAATTTCCTTATTCGTTCACAGTATGTTCGAAATCTCCTTCATCTAACTAATTAACTAATCGGAGGGATATATCGCATCATTACTTACTTCCTAAATAGGTATGCAACAGAGTAGTCATGGTGGAGGGCAGTTACATAAGATCGGCTGTTGTCATTTAATGTCTGTCCTACCTGTCTGACCTGGTTCGAGACTCATTCACTTGTCTGTGACAGTTAGAGGTACGTTATTGAGTACACGTTTGCAGAATACACCAACATGATCCTTTTGAATGGCGTACCTTTCTCGCCACAACAGCGCAACTTCGAGAAAGTGTACCTTCACCTTCAGCAACTCACTCGAACTAGGAGAGATCGTACTGCATCGCGTTGAAGAGAACCCGTCGACGGGTACACGAGAAATTTCACTGGTTACCAATAAATGGAACTGCAAAACAAGTGATGTTGGCTCTGAGCACTATGGGACTTAACAAATGTTCAAATGTGTGCGAAATCTTACGGGACTTAACTGCTAAGGTCATCAGTCCCTAAGCTTACACACTACTTAACCTAAATTATGCTAAGGAAAAACACACACACCCATGCCCGAGGGAGGACTCGAACCTCCGGCGGTATCAGCCGCACAGTCCATGACTGCACCGCCTTAGACCGGGGACTTAACCTCGGAGGTCATCAGTCCCCTAGAACTTAGACCTACTTAAACCTAACTAACCTAAGGACATCACACACATTCATGCCCGAGGCAGGATTCGAACCTGCGACCGTAGCGGTCGCGCGGTTCCAGACTGAAGCACCTAGAACCGCTCGGCCACACCGGCCGGCCAAGAGATGTTCTGATTCACGCCTAATCAATTACTTGTAACAGCGGTAGCAATGCCAACATGTTTTCAAGTGGTTGTAGAACGGAAATGATACGTTTCCGGGTATTCGTTTCTACAAGTCCTAGAAGTTTGTAACGGAAATTTTCGAATAACCTCTATACTGAATCAGTACATCCCTCGTCTTTGGACATCTGTAATATTGTGACAGATTGGAAATACATATATACCGTGATATCTTGAGTTAACAAGAATTAAAATTTTTCTGAGTAACCTAGAGGCTGGAGCAAGGTTTATTGCCCATCAGCAAGTGGATGTAGGTCTGCCGCAGACGTACCTTGAGCTACCGCCTACGCAGTTACACCACCTGTCTATATCGACTGACAGAATTTGCACAGCTCCATTGGAACTCCCCGCGCCGAAACTCGTGTTCGACACCGGTACGAACGGCATGCGCGCGCATATTTAAGAACTGTTTTGCCAAAAGTACGGCACGCACCGCATCGGCAGAAAAACAGCCCCTATCTCAGTTATGAGCCCATCTACATGTATGAAATTATCTCGCAGGAAGGTCGAAGCCAATTTGGTGGCTCAGCGAGAAGGTAAACACGGCAGGCCGGTAATTGAGCCATTGTTCTGGCGGGGTGCATTGTGCGAGCTTTCTGCTCATTCTGTGGCTCGGCGGTGCCAGCCCTTTGTTCAAGGATCCGGCAGCAAGAAATAAAGCTTTGTCAGGCGCGATGCAGCTTTTCTGGGAAAGAAAGGTTCTGCTAAACGGGCGGACAGCGGCGCATTGTTCTGGCGTTGTTTGTTGCCCACGCGCCTGCTGCCAGCGGCTTTGCATTAGCGCGCGTTCTTCGGCGACAAGAAGCGCCGGCAGGATTTGTTCCACGTCTGCTCTGCGGATTACTCTGAGGTCACCTGATGCGGGATAATGCACAACACCTGCTACCTGTTGTGTTCCGTTTTTATTTGTTATTTTCATTATTAATGAGGAGTGGAGCATGAAAACTCTGTTATAAACACATTTACGAAATACGTTGTCCGACATCGGAATTCACCGGTGTTGTCAAAGGCTCTGATCCGCCAGTCCCAGCTGCGATCCTTGCGATGTAGCGTTGATCGACCATACCGTACGGTCCTCTAGGTTTACGATGTCGTATTTTCCGAGCAGCAATTTGCTAGCAATATCTATACATAAGGGCGTACCCAGGATCTGAACTAGGGGGGGCAGGTCATACTAGTCTCAGGAAACAAGGACTCGAGACAACCTACAGCAATTCTTATTAAATAAAAGAGTAAACCAGTGGAAAACTGCATTTAATAAACATTTTAAATACAAGAATGCACTTGTGCAATCCGAGAAAACATGCAGCATTTCTTATTAAATAAAACCGTAAACTAGGGAAAAACTGCTCCCCCTGCCCCTCGCTGGGTACGCCCATGTCTATACATCCTACATCTGTTGGTATTCAGCGTCTGCTATGCGATACTGAGGAAGAAACGATCTGTGACACAGGAAGTCGCGAAAGAATATTGTCTTGCTTCAAAAGTAAGACCACTGCCACGGAAATCGATTTTTTTGTTTTTGGCTTAAAATGTTTTTTGGTTTGTCTATTTCATCGCAGCATTCATCGCAAGTTCGCCAGAAACTCCGTTATCGAGTTACAATGTTATTTATGATATACTGTCTCCGAAAACCATTCAGAGCGGCGAAAAAATAGTGGGACATGTAATTTCATGTGCGTGTTGGAATTTTAGATGAGACCAGCCTGTTACAACTTCTGCACAAAAGCAGAGCAGCGGGTGACAGAAAAAATAATAATAATAATAATGAAAAGTTTAAATGTGTGTGAAATCTTACGGGACTTTAACTGCTAAGGTCATCAGTCCCTGAGCTTACACACTACTTAACCTAACTTATCGTAAGGACAAACACCCACACCCACACACACACACCCATTCCCGAGAGAGGACACGAACCTCCGCCGGGTCCCGAGTGACAGCGGCTTCTAAAGAAGCCCATAGGACCACGAAGGCCACGAAGAAAATGGAGACGCGCAGGACCACCATGGCCACGAAGAAGATGGAAGAAGACCTAAATTTTGATCTGGAAGGATTGCTGTACAGACCACTGATTGGTGGCTGGAGGTATGTTTAACTACAAAATCTGCAACTCAAAATTTTAAATCCGTTTTTCTCGAAAACGTGTTTTTCTGATAGGCCAGAAATATTGACTGAGAGCGGCACATATGATTTAGATCGGGATTTGATGCCGGCATTCTAAACAGAGCTCTCTGTCAGCGAATGTAACCGTTTAGCGCTATCTTCAATATTCTGTTTCCGGGGCGCACGTTTGTCTTGATCTTGCGGCCGAAGAAAATGACGCTTGTTTCAACACTTTACTATTTTGATAGAAAACATTTTTCACTTATCCTATGCATGCTGACACAACATATAGGCTACTGAAAATCACTTATACAAAATTATTTTGTCAGAGGTACAATAGGAAGGTTTCAGGAGTTCCCAGCGATAATCAATGTCCCGGCTGCACGGGTCCTTCTACCTGATGTAGCAGTTACAAGGAAAGTCCTATGTGGACACAAAAACGATTTACTAAAGAAAAAAGAGTAAGGAATGAAACAGCATCATCAGATTTAGCATTTCTTTATATTTTGCTGAAGAAATCACGAAGATCACATAATTTCCTTGCGCTAAGGAGGGCTAGCCCTTAATAAGCATTTGGAGAACACTGCTACGAGAGTTGTATGACAATGACATCCATGGTACAGCTGTAGCGGCCAAACCATGCAAAGAGGAAGACATTTGGTCATCCAAGGAACGCCAAGGAATGGGAAACAGTAAACGTAAATAAAGGGAACCTTTATGGATGCGGTCAACCTGACGTATCTCGTTTGCCTTGGTTTCACAACACGTCAGTTCATTGCAAATCTATCACTACAATTACTCGGATGAGATTCCAGCTTCCCTGCTCATGTGCATCTCTGGAAGTTATGCAATTCGGAGACTTGTGACTGCAATAACTCATCTGCTGGAGATATTAATCATTTAGTGTTAGGTCGCTCCGAGTTACAATACTGTATACAATATTTCCTTTCAGAACTGAGAAAGCATAGGTTTCCGTTTCCTGTAAGCATTACTGGGCTTCCAATAAAGAAAGATAAGGCAGTTCTTGGGTGCCTTATAAGTTTTAATTCATTTAGCAAATTTAAGGCACTGAACTACATGGTAGAAGATACAGTCTTTATTTTTAATGGTAATTAGAAAATTGTTTGTACCTCAAAGAGTGGTGACTCCACAAACCTTTTCGTATACAGTCTTTTGTGGCATTGAATTGTCACCTTTGCGTTCAGAAGTAATGAAGCTTTCCCTTTTTTGCCAATAGTGAAGAAATATTATGTAGTTACTTAAAAGTAACAAGTTCTTTTCTGTGATACAAAAATAAATGTATAGAGTTTTTTTTAAGTAAATAAGAGAGCAAACAAACAAAAAGTAACACCAAGATCGGTTCTGCCGACCATTAACGACTTTACTGGTTATCTGATGCAGGATGAATTTAGTTATGACGAATAACGGAGAAAATGTACGTTCCGTATTATCTACGTATGACTGTGGAAGATAGTTAAAGGTTTGGTTTGAGAGCTCGAATGCAAACTTTAAATGGTTTGTATGATAACAGTGAGAAAAAAACAGTTTTTAAGCCTTGCAAAATTATTTTGAGGAGACCACAATCACTCAAAAACGTACGAATTACATGGAGGATACTACGATTTCTAAAATGTTATACCATTCCCAACTTAACAATATCTAAAACTCGTTTTTCCTGGGTATGAAGCAATTACTTCAGGTTTTCAAACCTTTAAGGGCCTCAATGGCAACTAAAATAAAGGCAAAGTACACTTCTTCAGCATAGTTAAGAAAAATTATACTCATCGATTTGTGGAAGCACTTGCACTGTTTGATGCGACCGTTAGCCTTCATCAGATGAAAACCCTGTACGATTTTAAGACCTACGTTACATAATATTTGGTGTGTTTCATACTATTTTTTCCAGCCCCTGAAAGCTCTGAATGAGAAAACGGTCATTGCTATTAGCACACGAAGTAAAATATGACAACAGTTCCAAAGGTAATGGCTGGGAAACTGAGAGAGGAGAAATTTCTATCCGACTTCAGATATTCCGCTTTTCCTTTACTTCCCGTGTTCATATTATTCTTATTATATATCTAGTGGTACATCTGCCCTTCCCATTGTTATTTTCTGTAGTTACTGTTTCACATTGCGACCTGTTGTTATTAGCATAACTGTTTAACAAGTAAGTACCCAGACCACAAATGATACTCTACCCTCTCAATTTAATGAAAAGATATCTATTTTCAGTACTGTACAGTATGTCAGTAGTTCTTTTCAAGTTCTGTGACAGTCTCTCGAAAGTGTCAGGCCTCTCCTGAAATATTTGCAGTGGTGTGGGACAGGGTTATGGCATTTAGCAATGTCTTAATTACTTCGTATTCACATGCAGAGTCATTTTCCAGTTTGGTCGCTCGGGTTAGTCTTCAAGCTCTTCCACACAATCCTCATTCCCTGATACCAACCACGCAAAGACAGAAGTTAGTATCTGGCTGCATGCCCAGAAACTCATCAAAAAGTGTTGCGGCTACATGTATGGTGCTGGAACGACGAGGTTTCACGCAAAGGCAGGTGATGAAAGATGTTGTGAATATCAGTGAAGTGCCTCAGTTTCGAGTAACGGCGGTGCTGAGTCAGTGACTTGCGCACGCGCAGAAGTAAGATTTCGTCCCCAGTTTCATCAACAACGTGGCAGTTACCAGGTGTCCTTGAGGACACAAGCATCAGGAAACGCTATAAGAAGCCCGCAGATAGAAACAACGGCCACTCCAGAGAATCAGTCGACATTTGTTTCAGTTTGGTTTATTTAATAAGGTGTAATTGTGTACATCCTATCGGGTGCTTCAGTTGTATCCGAGACAGGTAATTTACTGATAGGCAACATTAGGATTAGCAGCAGACATCCCTATGGGTCTCGAAAAGTTTTGATCCCGATACTTTCCAAGCACACAGTTCCGGGTATGCTAAACCCTATGGCGGAAAGAATAGTTTCGTTTCTTCTGCTGTGGTCCATTTTTGTTTATTTTCGCTTCATTTCTCTGTTTGATTTCACTGTTATTGTTCTAGTAAATAAATATGAAATTTTCACTTCAATTTTAGATAGAAAATTCTTCAAATTCTGGCTAACAGTAACGGCAATCGGCGTCGACCTATTCCTAATTTGTTGTTCCATAGTTTATCTAAATATATTAAGACAAATTCGACGATTTAATTATTTGTTTTATTATTTTTTTAAGGAAAAGGCTGACTCTCTTCCCAGTCTTCTTATAAGAAATATTGTGCCCCGTCTTTAATCGTCCTATCCTTCCTAATACTGGTGCAGCGATAATTGCATTACAGGATGGGCTAAATAAGGAAACACCACTGAAATAAAATAAATAATAAACGGACAGTCGGTCACGAACACTTCAAGAATCACAACAAACAAAAAAGCAGTCATATTACGTGCAAGGCATTCATACTCTGAGATTGAGGTGCCGCAGATGTATCTGGAAATATATGTAGCGAAAGGAACACGTGCTACTACCACTATTAGGAAAGATTCATCAGGTGAGAATTATGTCACGAGTGCCAACAAATCCTGTAATGTGGAGTATCGGATGGGAGGGAAAAAAAGCAGAATAAATTTCGTCAATGGAATGTGTAATTTCCGTTCCTGACCTGCCACACCAGAGTATCGTCTGTCGCATAAATAATCATGCTCGTGTTGCAGAAATAAATTGTGTTTACGCAGTAAACATGTGACCACAAATGCGCTCTACCTGTGATTGCCTATTGGAAATTACCCTTGACGTTTAGCGCGACAATTCGGCGCCGCTATTTATTCACTGGGTCCAGCTGTTAAGTGTATGAATGAGAGCGGGCGTTGTTTTTTTCGCCGCGGCGTCGCTCGTTATCGGAGTGTTTTGCTGTCATTCCCCGCGGCCGACACGCCGCGTTTTGTAATACAAGCTGTACCGTATTGGCCCGGTGATTGACATTCGGGCTGGCACGCGCTCCCATTGACGGCTGCCGCGGTTTGGCCTCGCGTGCCGTACACACCGCGTCACAACACAACACAACGTGCCGCCGCTCCATTGACGGGAAATAACGCCGGCTCCAGTGGCCTAGGTCAGCGAGCGCGTCCCGGGACGGGGTTCGACCCTCGCCAGGTACGCCAAGGTCGCCGCGAGTGACGTCACTGCGCGTTAAAGCACATCGGCTGCGATAGTGTGCCGCGACCGATCTACCACTGCCACTGTCCCCTAGACTTAGAAAGCGCCTGCGCACTCTGTGACACGCTTTATTGCATAATGCATTCTTACTTCCTAACTGACTGAGCTGTGAACTTCCCTGAAATAGACTGTATGAAACTAGTTTCACCGAATGCAATGGAAAATAGGGAAAAGAGAGCGACAGAGAATAGAATGCAAAAAACGGAGAGGTATAGACTAAAAATTTTTTATCCTGGAACACAAAATTTGAACAATGTAATATAATGGTCACACCAGAAATACCTTATGCATTGAAAACACTTAACCTGACTACGGAAGGAGAGCTCGAATAATTTAAAACAATATTCAGAGAAGAATCATAAGAAAAATACTATGACCCAAAAAGAGCAGTGATTCGGAATACAGTTTAATATATAATACAGAATTATTCCTGAAAGTTGAAAAGTTAACAGCTGTAGTGAGAAAAAGGAGATTAAAATAATATCGACACGACGCGCGACGAATAATGACAGAATAACATAAACAAATCTTTGCCTTCCTAAACAATTATAAATCCAAAATCACGCGGCTTAAAGAAATAGGAAGAGATTTGGAAAATGTGAGAGTCGACATAGACACAGAAAGAAACATAAGAAGCAATAGAAAAGGTGGCCTTTCAGAACAGAAAATATCAAAAACTGGATCAAAGTAGGGACAAGAAGAGAATTAACAATACTCTCTAACATGAAACAAGTGTGCACCCAAAGAAAATGCAACTGAAAACAGAGAAAAACAAACAATTCTGATTTGTAGTACCATCTAAAAGGGTTACACGAAAATTAAAAAAAGCATGATTAATGTATGAGCTCAACATTGAATTATGAAGTGTATTGTTTGAATGACTCTAGCAAGATGTGTTGCGCTTCCAACAGAAGCTACATATGAGTAGGAAATATGATAATTTTGCAGCGTGAGTAGTGGAAGACGTAACTGTCCATTTATTTCTTACAGGGTTCAACATAGGGAATGGAGGTTTCAAGCAAATTATACTAAGCAGCGCCACACGTGATTTTGTTTTATTTTAATACTATTTTATCGGCCGAGATACTGAGTGAAGCATCTTTTCTCTTTCTTTCTTTCCTTTTTTTTAATGAAAGGTTATACTTTTTAACGGCATTTGAAGCTTCTGGAAAAATGAGTATGTTGATAAAACGCTTATTAACGTTGACGTTGATACTTTTCGCAGAATTATAAGAGAAATGGGTTAAAACTGAAAAGCAAGGCAGCCGTCATCTGTTGTTGTGAAGTAAACACCGCCAACTGGCGTTCTCATGTCCGGTTTCAACGTTGTGTTAAACATAAAGATAAGCCTAAGGTACTACGATAAAACGCAATCTCCTACTTTATACGACAGAGACAGCGGGTCAGTTACCAATTAATTAAATCGGACTCTATGTTAATTTTTAGTGCATCGGAAGGCACTCAGATAATCATATTGAATTGTTTCTTCTTCCTTGAAAAAGGAAAACAATCGAAAGGCTTTATACGGATGCTGCCTTGAGGACCCCACTTGACGGCGTTTGCATTCGGTAGTCGAGTTTGGACTTTCAGTTTTAGCGCAGGTCACGGAAATTTTTTCGAAAAATTTCAGTGCCAAATCACTATACTCACCTTCTCAGGAGTAAAATAGTATATTGGTACATTTAAAAAAATCCATTTTGGAAGATTTCAGTTGATACAAGAGTTAACGGGTTAAATATTTAACAAAATTACGTGACCTTGTATGTTATTTGGTGAAAACCTCCTTTACATACCTTGAACGTTTCAGGAAATGAAAGGGGTGTTACGTCTCAAGCGAACCATTCTGTGTAAAAACTTAATTCTGTGATCAGGTCGTTGAAGATCACTCAATGTCGAACGGCTGCTGTGTCTGCTGTCAAATGGTGCCATGAAGATGCTGTGCGGAGCACATTGTCAACTTTCAGACCTCGGAGTCGCTAGTTCTCTATCAAGTAGTTGGCGATACTCCTACCAACGAACAATCCCTGGCAGTATCAGGACTGAACCCAGGTTCTCCTTGTACAATCGCACGACCTGTCCTGTCGTACACCAATCTGTGTTAGCATACAGAAAATATTTGGCCTTCCAACATCAGATGAACAAAACATGATGTACCAATAATTTTGAAACTAGTAATCAACAAATATCTGGATAAAATTATGATGCTTCATAGTGTGGAGTAGGAGAGATTTAGGTAATAAATGTAACATTATAAATTTAAAGAAGTAATTGTTATCACGAGTGAAACCGTAATGCTTGAAAATAAAGAAAGAATACTGACTGAAGTAGGAACGTGTCCCATGTTCGTCAAAACAGAACTAAACGACAGATCGAGCACCTGTTTTTCTAAAATGTCAGACCTTTACCATGTATTTGGTTATTTTTGCCTTATTGACCTATTACTCTGCAGATGCAGAATTACTTTTAAACCGAAACTTCAATTCAGTCAATTGTCTCTTTACTGAAGGTTAGTACTGGCGCAAACTTTTTTGTCCGTCTCTTCCAAATCTCGAAAAAACCGTTCATTTTATAGTCACACGAATGTTTAAATAGTACTCTGCTGGATTGATATGCTTGGTTTGTGACATAATCATTAAAATATACTTCCCAACATATTCCCAGTTTAGCGAGATTCACTACATGAAACGTGATTAAATTTCCTTAAACCCCATAGCAAAAGGAATTTATTTCCTACATACTACTTTCTAACCGCAAGAATAAGCTGTCCATTCCTTGGGCATCTTTCTCTTGCATTTCACATATTGAGGCTGGGGCGCAGAAAGAAACCACGTAAGGCCAAATATGTGGACCAGAGATGCTGGAGTACCAAGCTGGCATTTTTCCTATCTCAACGACTGTTTACAAGCCAGGGGTATTGTCGTGGCGCAAGAATAAGGTTTTGAGCGCTTATCTTGGCAGTCTGTGCCTGCCCTGCGCTTGCGACCTTTAATTAATGTTGTCCAGCAGTGCTGAGTTTTATCAACAACTCGTTGTTTCATCAGATCTCAAGTTTTCAGACATGACAGGTAATACGAAGAGAACAAGGCGGACCTCCTTGAAAAAATCTTCACTAATAACTGCAGTAAAAAATGTTTCTAAATATTTTGGTCCACTCTGAGCTTCGGCAAACCAGAGACTTTACAGTACTTTTATCTACGGGCTACAAGGTGGAACCCCGTTTTGTCCATCGCATAACAATGCTAAAGGTTTTGAGTTGTTCTTCATTAATCGCTTTTCTCCTATATAGAACTCTCCATGTTCACAGCGGCTATCTCCATGTCCGTAACGTTCATATCAGTGTCCATAGCAACCTTCTCTATGTCCATAGCAGCCGTCTCCAAGAACATAATAACCATTTAAACTTCATAACAAACCCTCGACAGGTCCACAGCAACCATCTACATCTTCACAACAAATCTTCTCCTTGTCCATAGTAGCTATTTTCATGTCCATAGCAACCACGACAGTGTTGTTGTCTTCAGTCCGAAGACTGGTTTGATGCAGCTCTCCACGCTTCTCCATACAGCGTAACTTCTCCCGTCTCCCGTCTGCGTACTCGAGATAAATCGTAGGATCAGAAGGTATAACCAATAATTTCAAGAAGCTTATTGGGTTTCCTTTCACAACACCACAGTTTTTTCGCAAGATACGTATTCGTCGATTACGGACAGCTTGCACACAGTCCACATCTGAAAATAGCTTCATATGTTTTGTATAGATGTATAAAAGCAGACATAATGAGGTGAGAGAGCATTTTAATTTTAAAATGCTCCCTCACCTCACGATGTCTGTTTTTATACATCAGTGCGAAACATGTAAAGCTATTTAAGTTGGTACGCTTCCTTTCGGTATTAGACCGCAACATTCTGTAACACTAAAAACAACTACATTCGAGACCCTGAATAGAACCAAGGCAAAGTTAATTTTTATTTTTACGAAATTTGGCAATACAATATCGAGAACGAGCTTATTCTACAGGAAAGCAACGATTTAAGGAAGGCAAACTGCTGCGAGTGACCTTCCAAAATTGGAACGCACCATTTAAAATACCAGCACTGTGACTCGGTAAAACTGTTTTTATAAGAGAAGGAATTAGCAAATATCGGTATTTCGGTAGAAGGTTTATAGCTTTTTAAGCTGTTTTGATGAATTGCTCGTCGTTATGCAGTTTCTGCAACTAAATTGTTTCTGTTTTTTGCCTATTTTGTAGTATTCTGCAACGGTTGGAAATGCTGCTCTGTTTTTCTACCACGCTCTTGATGGTGGTAAACGCTGAGGGCAAAAATGGTGTAAAATGTATAAAGAGGTGAAACAAAGTCAAAAGAATTTTCCAAAAAATCTAATGATTGACAGAGTGAGAAGAAGAAAAGATGGCAGTCGTCAGAGAACACCTATAAACTTATGGTGAACGTTCCTCTGTTGTAAGCTGAACATGTAAATATAATTCCAAAAATCGCAACGAGTTGTCCACAAGGTGTCCACAAGGTGTCGATACACTAGTAAAGAGTAGATCTAGCAGGAACTGATCTCGGAATGAAACAGCCCGTTACCGGTTTAGCGGTGTCATGGAGTCCAGTGAACTTCCAGCACTCGGGCATCCTTTTTGTCCAGTGGTGCCACGTTTCTGTCACCTAGCGCTACGGACAGGAGCAAACGTTTGGACCCGTGCTTGTGAACAGTGTGCTGTTTTACGGAACACGTGCGAGGCGCTCTTAGACTGATTGTCTCTGCGGCCTCACGTGCAACACGATTCGCAAGATCCCTTTTTTTTTGCGCAAAAAATTCATCCCCGTACGCGAATGTGCCGGAGATTTGCACATTTTCTCTGCTGGAACAGACGCAGCGAAGCGTCCTTTTCCGGAAGGTCAGTGGCCCATCGCAGACTTAACGCGGTGTGCACCGAGCTGTGTGTGAAACTCTGGCAGTCCCTGTGGACAGTGCAAGCTGGAAGCGAAGAGCGTCCGTACTTCTCAGATATTCAGTGCTGGATCTTTTTTTTCTGTTTGTTTTTATTTGTCTTTTAATTTTTTTAACTATGTTACAGACGAAATACGTGGAAACATGGCGGTACTGTCTAGACTGATTTACTGTTCATTTGAAGTAATATTTCAAATATATACCAGCGATCTTTGGCAATAGACTAGCCGCTTTGTATGTCACTATAGATCCAACAAGGAAAATGTCAGCTATTTCGCTTGCTTTTTGGATTTCTTTATGTTCACAACTTAATGTGAGGAGAAGGCGTAATCTAGCGCACTTTAATGTAAATCTAAGGCGGGATAGTTGCTTTCAAATAGATTCTATTTATTACGTAAGTTTATCGAATAGTATAATGCTACATGAACTTATCGTTATTAGGTACTTTTAAGTCCGCTTACGATCCTCAAACTCTATTCCTCCAGCACACGCGACAAAATTGTACAACATTTAATACGAACCGATGATGCTTGTAATATCTGGTTTCCGTGAAGCAACAATGCGGCTAATACATTGTCCCAAGCATTCCATATAAAGTGAACTATAGTGTTTTTGTGTTTGTATTTCTTATTTAATTTTATTACGTTCGAGTTCAGAATGCTATCTGCAGAAAAAAAATGTTACGCAGAATTGAACAGCTTGGACACATTAAAATAAGAGCCTTTCCCGTTTCCGTCGTGTGCTGCATTCTCATTTTCTCTTCTCTACTTATATTATCTCCACCTCGGAGATTATTACACCGTTTGTGTGGATGAAATGGAGCCTTCCTTGAAGTGTAATAAGCAGTTAGCGAGCTTGTGGAGAAATTAAACGATGGTAAAATACCAACTGGTAGAAAATGAATAACAATTGAAGTTGGTCTTCGGCCATAGTAGTAAAATTTCGAGCCTGGTAAATAATAAATTTAAATTTGAATATAATACTTTTGGGTATATTAGCATGTCATTATGAACACTAAAACAACTGTAAAGTCAGCTTTCAACCGTCAGTGAAGCGCTACTCTTCAGGGCAACTAGGTGTTTTTATTTTTCATAATGACCTGATCCAACAGCCAAAAGGATTTTAATCAAGCTGACACTGGCTGCAGATGCCTACATACCTATATGACGTGAAATTATTAAAAAATTAAACAAGAACGGAGATCGCTGATTTATGAGAGCTAAAATCTGGATCATAAGTGACCGTCGTTAAAGAAAATACTCCAGAGACGCATACGAATTATTTGAAAATGTATCCATTTTATTCTCATAGGTATATGCTACCACATATTTCGTCTACCTTCCCTCCAATTTTCTCATAACTAATGCGCAAACATCGGGGAAACAAATAAATAACTTACTCCAGTTGAGCCGCGCGGTTGTAGCCGTGCGATCTTGGGCGCCTTACCACGGTTCGCGTGGCTTCCCCCGTCGGAGGTTCGTGTCCTCCCTTGGGCATGGGTGTGCGTGTTGTCCTTAGCGTTAGTTAGATTAAATAGTGTGTAAGCCTAGGGACCGATGGCCTCAGCAGTTTGGTCCCATGAAACTTACCACAAATTTCCAGTTTCCGAATTCCAGTTGAAGTTGATTTCCTTACACCTGATTTTTTTATTTTGTTTTAATGTTCGTTTCACGTATATAAAAACGATTTAAAACCCATATTATCTCATTGTATGTGTCGACACAGAGAAAAGAATGTGTTTGAAACGAATTATCAGACTGTGTAGCAGACGTATTATAGGGGCCTCCCTTGGCGAAACGACAGTTGCAGTTCTTTAGGCATTTTATTCATGAAGCACGGTTAATAGGTACCTGACGATAAAACGGTATTGTCTTGACATCGATTCTACATTCAAAAGGTAAGCATCAAAATAAGAAAAAATACAGTTGAGAAGGAAAATGAATTTCGCGGGAATAAATAAATTACAGCTGAAGGTGTTGTTAAAAATACATTAATAATTAGTAAGAAGATATTTTTATAGATTAGCAGCTTAGAAACCAGGATCATCTTAGCAAATAAGGTGTACGAGATGTTAATTTAAATCTTACATGAATTTGAAGGAACATACATATTAATTTCTTTCTTTACTGCATTATGTCATTACGCATACCTAATATATATGGTTTTACTTTTTCCATCGATCATCGAAATGTAAATTGTGGAAACCAATGACACGGTTCGCCTGTGTGCTTAAGAATGACGTCCTCGATTGACGGTGTCCTAAAAATTTTCTTAAGTATCAACCCGTATTCGAATATTCCGAAATGTAAGCAAAGATGTTGTATAACAAAAATGCAGCTCATGTTTCTAAACATGTAGGGCGTGATGATGTTATTGAGTTTGTAGGGCTGATTAAAGTGACCGTTAAATTTATATACCCAATGACACGAACTACAATGAGGTGACAACAGTCATGGGGTACCTCCCAACATTGTGTCGGACCTCCTTTTTCCTGGCACAGTGGAGCTACTGGGCGCGGCGTGGACTCAACAAGTCGCTGGTAGGGCTTGCTGCAATACTGAGCCTTGCCGGCTCTACAGCCATCCATAACTGCAGAAGTATTGTCAATGCAGGATTTTGTGCAGGAACTAAACTCTCGATCATGTCCGATAGATGTTCGACGAGTAACCAAATCGTTCATCTGAATTGTTCAGAATGTTCTTCATTCCATGTAAACACAGCCAACACTATAATGGAGCCTCCAACAATTTGCACAGTGCCTTGTTGACAACTTTGTCCATGGTTTCACGTTGATTTCTGCGGAATTTCACGCAGTGTTGCTTGTCTCTTAATACTGGCAAATCTACACAAACGCTGCTGCTATCGGTGGTTAAGTGAACGCCGTCACCCACTGCGTTGTACGTGGTGAAAAGTAATGCCTGAAGTTTGATATTCTGAACATATTCTTGACACTCTGCACTTCAGAATACCTAATTCCGGAACGGTTTCCGAAGTGGAATGTCCCATGCGTCTACCTCCAACTGCCATTCGGCGATCAAAAACTGTTAATTCGCGTCGTGCGCCCACAATCACGGTCGGAAACCTTTTCACGTGAGTCATCTGAATACAAATGAGAGCTTGTTCAATGCTCTAACCTTTTATACTACCTTACTTGAATATTGGTGTGACCTGTGCAATTCCAGTCTTTGGGTACGGATTTTATGTCGAGCGAATGGTTGTATATGATTGTGAAGTATGGAGCTAATGCATCAGCATGCTCTGAAAGTAACCTAATTGGTATACATTCTGGACCAGAAGACTTGCCTTTACTAAGTGATTTAGGTTGCTTCACTACTCCGATGATATTTACTACTACATTACTCATGTTGACAGCTGTTCTTGATTCGAATTCTCGAATTTTTACTTCGTCCTCTTTTGTGAAGGCATTTCGGAAGGTTGTGTTTAGTAGCTTTGGTTTGGCAGCACTGTCTTCTATAGTGTCTCCATGGCTATTACGCAGAGAAGGGAAGATTGTTTCTTGCCGCTAACATATACGATCTGAATCTCTTTGGATTTTCTGACAGGTTTCAAGACAAAGTTTCGCGGTGGAAACTGTTACAGGCATCTCGCATTGAAGCCCATGCTAAATTTCGAGCTTCTGTAGAAGATCGCAAATCTTAGGGATTTTGCGTCTGTTTAAGTTTGGCATGTTTATTTCGTTGCTTCTGCAACAGTGTTCTGGCTCGTTTTGTGTACCAAAGAGGATCACTCCGTCGTTTGTTAATTTATTTGGTATAAAACTCTCAATTGCTGCCAATACTATTTTTTTTAATTCAAGCCACATCTGGTCTACACTTATATTATTAATTTGGATTGAGTGAATATTTTCTCTCTGGAAGGGGTCAAGTGAATT
Source organism: Schistocerca serialis cubense (assembly GCF_023864345.2). NCBI lineage: Eukaryota > Metazoa > Arthropoda > Insecta > Orthoptera > Acrididae > Schistocerca > Schistocerca serialis. The sequence continues at coordinate 412,349,862 of NC_064638.1, forward strand.
TTTATCTGATTTCTTGAATAGGTATATTTTTCGTTAATTTTTGGAGGATATTCAGTCTCGCTACGGCAACCCTGTGTTCACTGATTCGTGTATCCGTTTTGATGCTCGTTATTAACTCAGGATTATTCGTTGCGAAGAAGTAAAGTGTGTTTTCACAACCGTTTACTATTCGCGTGGGCTCATGATTCTGTCATCTTATTGTATGCAGTATACGGGATTTACTCAGGTCTGAAGATGATCATCGTTGACAGAAATTAACTATCTGATTAATAAACTTTTTTAGTCAGTAAATGGATTTAGAATGAACTAAATATTTCCTGGATCGCTGTGGAGCCTTATTGCGAGTAAGTGATGACAAGTAGTGTAACAGAAATATGGCTTTGTCGGTTTACCTCAGCGTGAAAAAAATTATTTCAGACTAGCCGTGCGAGATTCGCGATCGTGTTTATCTTGTGATCTGATGGAGGAAAGTGGTTTATGAGGCTTGTCTGCCAAATGTACAGTATATTCGTACTGATGCAAGATCACCGTCGTAAACATCGGGAAAGCCATATTAACGCAGACCTCAAGATGCGATAGCACAGACTTCTTCCCAATAAGACTGCATGTCCCTGGGTGCAGCAGTTTGTGGGGCTAAGCCTTTTGTGTTTCAGACGGGAGGCGGGGCCACGTTCGACAATAGCCTGGGCCAGGTCGTGGGTCATCGACCTCGCGGCTGTGGCTGCAGACCTGGGGGCATGCAGCGGCGTGCCAGACCAACGGGCGGGTTACCCTCCCGGACATGGTTTCCGACCTTCTTTAACAAGTAAGGCTGGCAACGTTGTGGCGTAGATCACTCTCCCAGCGACGTCCCACGAACCATCACCCCCGTCCGTCTCACCTTGTCGCCACCCTTCTTCATTCTAGTATGTCCTATGCACTTACAGTAATAGTAAACTGCCGAACGGACGTTTACCACCGAGGCTGCACGAAAAAGCGATTTACTACGTACCACTGCTGATAATAAAGCAGACATTACAGTTTGGGATCTTACCTTAGGTGCATTAGAGTAACCAGAAACGCAGAGTAGTAGCTACTGCACAACGCTCTGTCAACGTCGTCACTCTGGTGCAGCTTCCCACTGTCAGTGTTCAGGCTTCACGGAAACACCAGAATTCTCAAAAATCCGCTTCTGCAAAAGAAAATTATGTTATAGTGCTAGACTATTTTGCTTCCCTCGAGACAGATATGTAGAAGAACCAGATTACATGACAGGATGAAGTAAAAACGTTCTCTTGACTGTGTGCCAAACATATTTAATATGAAACGCAAGTTATCAGGACTGCTGCTCACATTGCTAATGGAATGTGGTTTCTGCGTTTTAATCCGTTATTTTGGACGTAGCTTTCTGCCTAAAATGTCATCGCTTCTGAGGACGACCAGAGCTGTAGGAGATATACGCAACGCATACGTCTTGCATCACCAGAATGTTGTCAAAAGGGCCATAAAATATTCAAAATCAGAATGCGGGATGGAGGCCAAAGAACATGCAGACTTTAAAGATGAAGATTAGTAATTCACTACCTATTTTGCCTATTATAAATAATTGAAAATATCTGATCCTGATCCCATCATTTGGTGATAGTGGGCATAGCAGCTTATACAGTATGAAGAAATTTAAATTCCGTGGATTAAATTCAAATGCATTAGAAACATTTCAAGCTTTATACAAAAATGCTGCAGTAAAAGTCAAGACTGGCAAATGTTTACCACCTGGGTTTCAAATTATAGAAGTATTAGGTCAATGACGTCGCGTATCAGCAACGTTACATCAAAAATACACTAAGAAACTCTGCCTTGTTGGAAGAAAACATGTAAGAACTAGGGAATTCCAATAAATTATAACACAGCATACTCATCACAATTCACTTATAACCAATTCATCTTAATCCAAAGCTGTGAAGATACTGAGTGTACGAACAAAAAACTGATTCAGGAGTATAAAAAGTGAGGTCTAAAGATAAATAACTGTAAAATCAAATAAAAGGAAATCAGTGTAATAAAGGAAGAAGTAACAATGGAAGAATAAATCAGAGCAATAGCAGATACTAACAAATACAAACGGTGGAGGATGAAAATTACAAATGATGAGGAACGAGACAAGGAAATTATACGAAGAATAATTTTGGGAAACATAACTGCGTCTTGGTGGTTGTTGTTGGTGGTGAGGTCTTCAGTCCGAAGACTGGTTTGATGCAGCTCTCCTCCTACTCTATCGAGTGCAATCCTCTTCATCTCCGAGTAACTCCTGCAACCTACATCCCTCTGAATTTGGTCTCCTCTACGATTTTTACCCCACACGCTTCCCTCCAGTATTAAATTGGTGATCCCTTGATGTCTCAGAAAGTGTCCTACCAACCGAGCCATTCTTTTGATCAGGTTGTACCACAGATTTCACTTCTTTCAAATTCTGTTCGGTACCTCCTCATTAGTTACATGATCTACTACCTATCTAACATACAGCCTTCTTCTGTAGCTCCACATTTCAAAAGCTTCTATTCTCTTCTCGTCTAAACTATATATCGTGCATTTTTTCACTTCCATACATGGCTATAATCTGTACAAATACTGTTTCTGTATTAAATGTTTCTTTATTAAACGTAATTCTGTGGAATAAGAACGTGTGAACACTAAAACAAGAACATTTAAAACAATAGGTACGTGTATTATTTCATACGGTTCGGATATTTGGAGAGTGAAATGACCAATAAATCCTCTGTTAGTAGCTACAGAAGTGGATTTCTAGAGACGTTCAGCAATGATATCAAGAAAAAAAAGAAAGAGAAGAAGTAATTATTGACAGAATGAATATTCAAAGTTCCATTATTGATGATATTTGACAGAAACAATTACAGTGGTATGGACAAAAGAAGAGAGGTTTCCAAAATGCATCATAGCCATACGTAAAAAGATCTTATGACTACCTAACAGTTGGATTCAGTATATTCAGTTGTTAACGTGAGAGAAAAATGTTCTTGGAGCGTTATAGAGGAGTAGAAAAAAGGAAATGAGACACACTTTATACATAAATGCTGGTGAAACTTGTGAACATTATTAAACCATAAATATTTATACCATAAGAAGAAGTAAACAGAATAAAGTTATTCAAATACTGGCCACTGGTCCTACAAAACGCATGTCGAGTTTATTCAAGCAATCTTCGAGGTCCACTCGGGATCGTCAAAATGATCATCGACGACGTTCTCATGCCGTCTCACTTCGGTAGCCATTGTGTGGATCTCTTGGGACTTTTCCGCACAGAGACCCAAACTTAGAAAACTTTGTCCAAGTCAACAACGTAGAAACGAAATCAAATGTCATTAAAAAGCAAACACATTGTTGTAACTTCTATAATGCGTCACGTTATTTATTTATTTCAATGGCAAGTGCCAAAAGCTTATAGAATCCTAGTTTAATGAAAGGCGGGTTATTCAGTACAACAGAAACATAACATATACGTTTTAGGTTCGGAACAGATCCTCTTTTAATGATTTCACGCAAATACCGTGGAAAACCAGTACAGAAAGAAATGGAACAGTTGATAAACAGACATGTTAAAGTTATGACAATTGCCGTAGCCAGCGGCTTCTGGTCAGCAGTACGACAGTGAAAGCCGAGTCGTATTGCTGCTTCAATAACGGTCCTGTCACTAGTTTCTGTAACGGATGTGTACGAGAAGTCCCATAAAACAGCTGAAAAGGATATTTGGATAGTGGTTAGGACATTACTCTTTTGGGTCCTGTAGATAATATGATTATCAGAGCTGTGCGCAGATGTACAACTTAAGTGACGTGTTACTCTACAATGGTACGGTTGGTTCACTACGCGCAACAGATTTTCCTGAGCGCCGACGAAATGCTGGTTTTTGTAACCATCTACAGTCCTTCTCGTTCTCAGTCAGTTCTCTCCTACTCTATCCGAAAAACATCACGTCCATGATGTAGTCACATTATGTACAACGGTGAGTTAGAATCACTATTACTGGTTATTCATAATATTACTTTTCACTACACCCTTTCTTCGAAACTGTTAAAAATACAGAACATTTCTACGGATTACATGCAGTAGGACGTGTGTGTCATTCGACAGAAAATTGAAACTGATAATTTTTTTAAGTTGCTCTAACTAAATGTTATCTTATGTTCAATAAATATGCAGGTGCCTTTAACAGAGCACTTCAAATGACGTTTTATATTATTGAAAATACAGTACAATTTTTCACATTTTTTCACACACGTTATTCTGAACGAGTCTTCAGATCTCAAGTGCTTTCAGTTTTCTGTTTACATAGTAACGTATGTTTTAATAAGAAATGTAGAGCTAGAATATTTTAAAAAAGCTTCCCTCCTGCTACATCTCTTGCACGAAACATGTTCACTTCATTATGATGATTTTCATTACACTTACCGGTGAATCAAAATATTTCCTAGACTGGAGAAAACTGTTAGGCAAGGCAGCATTTACAACTAATTATCGTTGAGACATTTCTGGGTGGAATATTTTGTATCGCTTGTCGAAGATAGAACGGTAAATGGCAACGTAATCTCGAGTCTTAGATGTATAACGTCAGGAACTCGCGAAGTGTGACTGAATGATAATGTTGTTTGATGTATCTTCTGTTACATATTATAAATGATGTAGCGAGTTACGATAAGAGATTACACTTTCTTGTTCTATAACTATACAGTATATATATTCATACCAATATTTTGTACTTGTAATACCGAATTGAACTTGTGTCCAGAAAATAATATCTACGTAATTACTTTTTCTGTACCATGTGTCTTTTATATATATATGCTATTAGGTAGTTATTTTAATTAAACTTGTTAGCTGCTAGCTTAAGCAAAATTAGAAGTATTTCCTTTACGTAAGCGTCCTTAAACTTAAGATTTCACTGATATGTGCCACATGTTGCTTAAAACTCGGATAAAATAATATAATTTAGAGAATAAAATTCGTAGTCAATGAAAAATGTGCCACAAAGATAATTACGTATATTTTATTTTCTGGACGCAAGTTCAATTTGACCTTACAGGTAGAAAATGTAGATAAGATGAAACAGGAGTTAAATAAAACAAGATTCCTGTTCAATCGCACTTAGCGAGTTATTTATGTAAGACTGGAGTTTAAGTTGTCATTTACTGTTTTACCTCCGATAAGCGCTACAAAATATTCCGTTCCAAAATGATATAACGATTATTGTTTGTAAATGCTACAAACAGTTTTCTGTAGACTGAGAAATATTTTGAGGTAGCAATAAGTATACTTAAGATTACTTCATCATAACGAAGACAATGTGCTTTAGAAAACATGTTCTGTGTAAAATCTCCACCTGAAGGGAAGCTTTCTGCACGTCATTAGGTACTTGTTCTAATTAAAAGTGGTAGCGACTCGATTAAGCACACTCACGGATATCTGCTTTACTTCAGTGTTCTTCAGCTCTAGAATTAACTCAAATACACGATAGTTTGCTTAAAACTCGGTTAAAATAACAGAAATTAGAGAATTCATAATGAAGAAAAAACTAGGTCTTAGGAAGTACAGCGAAATAAATGACTTTCAAGGAACAGGTTCAACTTTCAATTTGGCTGTAATGTAATATAATGCTGATAATAAATTCCGTATTTTCTGTCAGTTGGTCAAGAGGAGTTGCTACGTAAGAGAATTTTTTTTACATAATTACATTTGCTGTTTTTTGGATCGCACTTCTGCTGTTATGAAGTAAGATGAAGGCATCAGCCGAAAATCGCAAAGTAGGTTTAGCGGTGTGACTCTAGCACGAAGACATCTTGCGCTAAGATTAGCATCATCGCTACCCCTCGTTGGCTCACCTCGAGGGGTTCACTGCGATCTGCGAAAACCGGCTGCGAAACCCGTTTGCAGCTCTTGCCACCCTTCGCCAATCCAACGGGCGCGGATGCCAGATTACCAGCTGCCTCACTGGCAATTCTGCATACCTGCAACCGAAATGTTTGCTGCACAGAATTTATAGCCTCTTCGATACTTACTTCTTACCATTACGTTACCAAGCAGGAGAAATCTATGTGCCATGCAAGTTAAACCGATGTAAATATTTCCCCTCGTCGCTTGAAAAAGCGATAAAACGTACCGCCTTACCCTCATAAAAATCCTTACGCCACTGTTACAAATAAAACTTGGTTTCGTTTCCACGTTCTCCGACACAAAAAAGTGCAAGTAATGCGTGATTGTACTGTTTTGCTTCTTATTCACGGACTCGTACTGTAGCAAGTTATGCTTCAGGCTCGAAAAAGCTATTACTGATCTACATAAGGTCGTACACTGAACATAGATAATTTTTAATATCTTACGGAAACTTTAATGAACACAGAGCAATTGAATATTGTGTTTAAATATACATTTAAAAAACGTAAGTGACCAATAGCATTAAACGTGTCTGTAAGTTTCTTACTGTTCGATCAAAATACAAGTAGCATAATACAGATTTTGACTCTTCCTTGATATCACCGTAAACACCCTAAAGAAATTATTGACACAGCTGTAGCTGCTGACGCTTTTGGGGAAATAGCTTAGAAATAGCAATTTAGTACTCAAAGGATATTGCTCCAATAGTCAGACATATACCAAACTTATTGTTGCAAAGAACGCAGCTTCATAACATTTACTCTACGACGAAAATAGACTGAAATAAATACGTATATCTACAGGACAGAACGCATCTCATTTGCATAAGCAACTAATTCGATTGTAAAGTTACGAAAAGAAATCTCTTTTATGTCCTAGGAAACTTTCTATAACCTCGTAACATTCCACTTCGGAGGCACGTGTTACAAGAGGAAATTTAAAAGAAAAATAAGGAGATAGGAAGAGAGTAAGTAGTACATTCAAAACGGGGATAAATACCGAAGGAACTAAAGTAATCAAACCTGTACAAAAACCTGAAACATTTTGGGGAATAATTAAGAACGTTTGTTAATGTTCTGTTTTCAAATTTAAATATGCTACAAAGTTTAATATTTACATTTATTTGTCATTTGTAAATAGCTCAAACTATTAAAATAACAGCTGATCTAGAAGACCCGCTACTAAGTCTCAAGAAAAAAGCCGAGAATCTGGCTCCCTTGAGCCCACGAAGAAAACATGGCATGTTGGCCTCCTGAATGTGATAAATTCCACGAAGAAAGACTCCAAGCATGGCTTAAGTTTCAGACAAACAAAACAGAAAAAAGTGCCATCAACCTCAAAATTGGAAGGAAAAGATTCACACAAAACAATAGAAGAATTAGGAGAGGATTTCATAAAACATAATAAAGTCTGTAGAGGATATTTAACACAGAACCAATTCCAGGAACTACTTCAAAATCTTTGGGAAATAGCTAGTACTGGAAGATGTACGTGGAAGAATGGCACACAGTAACAAAGAAAATGCCGAAATCATGTTAAACCATTTAATAAACTCTTGAATAGTGAAGAGCCCAAAGAATTCTTACAAATCGACGTAAATACCCCAATTAAAACCGAACATAACAAAGTAGACCTCCCCCATCCTCCAACTTTACACAGTCGCCAAAGAACAAAAGAGTTATAAGGTATGTGGAGAAGATGAGGTTTTGGTGGAAATGCGGAAATAAGGAAGTGACAAAGGTAAGGGCTCCTTTCACAAGGCTCTAACAAAAGTATGGACGGCAGAAAAATACCCTGAATATTTGACCACAGGCATCATCCACTCACTACCACAAGAATAGGTATAGGAGCATTCCAGACAACTACCTAGGATCTCTCTCCTAGACTGTACATACAACATTTTATCCAAGATTCCATATGAAAGAATCAAGGAACAACTATAACGGGAATCAGGGGAATACCAGGGAGGTTTAAGAATTTGGAAGCTGTGCAAAGCAGATTGTCAGTTTAAAACTGATTATTCCATGCTGCAGGAAACGGAAAAAACCTCTGTCAATTACATTTATGGATTTTAAGAAGGCGTATGACTGCCACCATACACATTAAAAGATAAAATTTTAATTTTAAGGAATCTGGGACTCCATCAAAAACTAATTACATTAGTATTACTTACTATAAAAGCACCAAAACGAAAGTGAAGTTTAGAGGTGAAATTTACGAACCATTCCTTACAAAAATTGGCTTAAATTAGGGTGACTGTCTGTGACCATTACTGTTCGACTGTGCCCTGGAATACATGATAAGCGAATGGTACAAGAATAACTCAAAGAACATAAGAGTTGGAAGTACTATAAATTACACGAAATTGAAGTGCGTGGGATTTGCTGATGGTCTTGCTCTGATGGCCGACAATGTTCAAGGAACTAGACAAGTTATATAACTACAACAATAGCACAGAAAATTGGCCTCAGAATATCATTTGAAAAAAGAGAGATTATGCTAACTGACACCTCTTGCAAAGAAACTTGTGGTAGGAGAATAAGAAATAAAAATTGTTGAAAAATCTGAATATTTAGGTGAAATAGTAGCTTACAGTCAAAATGAGAAACCGTCATGAATAGAAAAACTGAACAAAGCAAACTACGTTACCAAAAACACATATAACAAAAAAAGCCTATCTATACACGACGCAAAATTAAAACACTATAAAATAGTTAAACAACCAGAAATAACTCACGCAGCTGAAATCATCTTCAAAAAACGAATACAACAGAAACTGGAGAATAGTGTCAAATGAAACGCTATACAAGAAAATAGAACCAGAAATGACCACGATCAGGAAGAAACGTATCTCATTTTTTGGATACCTGATGAGAAAACTAGGAAACAGAATACTAGAAAGCAGAAATAACAGAACAGTTGTTAAATAATAAGGGTCAAGTTAAATGGATCACAGAAATCAAGGAAGATATGAGAAACCTAAAAATTACAGTAGCTGACCTAAAAGACAAAAGAGACAAAAGCAGAATATTGCGAGACACACAAACCAGAGTATAATCGAAGATCAATACAGGGTTACAGGAAGAGTGATCACAGACAAAGAAAGAAAGAAAATATCTGAAAGAATGAAGAAGTGTTGGGCAGGCAGAAGAGCAGGACACACGTCATACAATAATAAATTAGAATAATCCTTCCGTAAACACTGTACTGTTGAATTGTCCACTGAATTATTATTAACTGCATTCTATTATTAAATAACAAAAATCTATGGAAACCTTTGTGTAGTTCTCCAGAGTAGTCCAATGAAGGCCATAAAATAAAAATAATAAATAATAATGATCTATATTGAGATATTTGCAAGGAAACCATTGTCACTTAGCATGTGTGAAATACCTGTGTCAAAATTAGATGACACGTAAAAGAAGTTTGAAACTAATTTCGCCATATTGTACGTCGTTGGTAGCATTAATGAATTAGCTCGAGACATTTCATATTACTCAATTAAATATTCATTCGAAATAATGTTCATATATCACTGAGGAAAACAGAGTTGTCAGACAACGCGTGATCTAGTTTCTCTCGGTGGATGTGGAAAGTCTGATGCGCACTCTGGCATATGAGTTAATTAAAAGCTCAAAAAAAACCTGGTTATTAACAAAACGTGCTCTAGTCAGGCAGCAGAGATGCAAAACTGACGCGCCGAAGCACACGAATCTCCAGTACACTACTTTGTTGTCAGTTCTGCACTGTTATATTCACTGCTGCACATTTTTCAAAGGCAGTCACCGCGCAACGGTACTGCCTTTCCTGCAGTTTTCTTCTGCATGTACAACTACTTCATCTGATCATCCATATTAAATGCGGAATTTATGTTACGATAGGCCTGTATAAAAGAAGGTGACCGAACGAGGTGGCGCAGTGGTTAGCACACTGGACTCGCCAACGGGAGGGCGACGGTTCAAACCCGCGTCCAGCAATCGTGATTTAGACTTTCAGTGATTTCCTTAATCGCTCCAGGAAAATGCCGAGGTGGTTCGTTTGAAAGTGGAAGCCAGACTCCTTTCCCCATCCTTCCCTAATCCGATGAGACCGATGATCTCGTTGTTTGGTCCACACCTCCCCCCCCCCTCCCCCCCAAAATCAATCAACCTACCAGCAGAATAGTTTGGTCAGGAGACATCAGCGACTTCGAACGTGGATAGCCATTGGCTATCGCCTGTGTACAAATCCATCAGGAGCATTTCAGCTCTTCTAAAGCTGCAAAACTAGACTACTGGTGACGTGCTTGTGAAGCGGAAACGTGATGGAACGACTACAGTTTACCAACAACACGTGGTTAATGCAGGGACCATCGACTACTGCGGAGGGTGGTCCTAGAAAAACGCATGGAATCAGCGGAAGGAATCACTCGTGAGTTCACAGATGCCACGAGGAGTCCACCCAGCACAATGAGTGGGCTTTGGGAGTTAAAAACAATGGGCTATGATAGACGAGCAACTCCTCGCGAGCCAGGTATTTCTGTAATCAGCTCTTGATGTGGAGTAAACAGCCAAGCTGCTGGGCACTGCATGATTGGAAACGAGTGATTCATGAATCACGCGGTAACCTGTGGCGTTTGGGGTTACGAAAATCCGGGAAAACTGTATTTGCCATCATGCGCACTGCTAACGGGGAAGTACACATGAGGTGGTGCTGTAGTGTTTTCGGTGGTCACGATGTAATTCTCTTATTGCGCTTAAGAAAACATTAAATTCGGAACTATATGGATACTTTTTATAGCATTACATACTGCATACAGCAAAGGAACTGTTCGGGGGCGATGACGCTTTGTATCAGCATGCAAGGCACCTCGACACAAAGAAGGATCTGGGAGGCAATGGTTTGTGGACAATAACATTCCTGAAACAGACTGGCGTGCCCTGAGTCTCAACATGAACACATTGGACATATCTGTAATGAGTTAGAACGTCGATTTCGATCCAGACCCAAGCGTCCAACGTCACAACTGTAACTTCTCTGGTTTCTGCTGTTGAGGAAGAAGAGAAGATTGAGACACCTCTCACTGAAAGGATTTCCAGCTGAGATGAATCCGTGATAACTGTAAAGGTGAACACACTCCATTCTAACGTCCACTATTAGGTGTGCGGATATCTTTGATCACGTACGTGAAGCGATAGAGACTTCGGAAACTGAGCTTCACATGGCGTCCCATGCTACGACTGTTGAGCAAATAGGGCGGCGAATTTTCAGCAGAGAGCACCCACAGTTCTGAGGCGTATCATATTGTGGGAGTGAAATGACGCGGAAACGTATTCCTAAATGAAATATTCCGAGCAGTACGAGTCTACTGGGCAAATCCTCAGAACTGGACACTGATTCACACTGAATGGTGGCATTTCTACCACATGAAATGTCACTTCCAGCCTGAATGAAATGGTGCCAGAAACTTCACCATGGCTACACAAACGTGGGTGATGCAGACCGGAAGTCCATATCTTGCACCATGCAATACCCATCATTTCGGCAAGCTGAAAAAACACCTGAGGGTAATGAGATTTTCCGAGGATGACGTTCACAGAGAAGTTTTCGAATTACTCTGTGACCAAAGGGCGGATTTCTATCGTAGAACATTCCGAGCGTTGTTAACAGAGACTTGGTGACTGAGTTGAAAAGTAGTGTTATGTAGTTGTAGTAGTAGTAGTAGTAATAGTAGTACTTTTGTTCATCTGGCCCTTTACAAGAATCGACGTAGAGAAAGTACCTCACATTCACAGACATTTACATACTTACAGGTTTTGTAGGACAAAGATGGGGCAGGTAGTCTGCTATAGCGTTGTGTCAGGAACCATCCCGGCGTTTGCCTGAAATAATTTAGGGAAACTATTGGAAACCTGTATCAAGACGGCTGGATGAGGATTAGAGCCTCCAGAACGCAAAGACGCTCTGTTTAAAAGATTGTTACCTCCAAAGTGTACAATACTGTTTTACAAATAAGTTGTCCAATATTGTAAAAGGCTAATGCGACACAGTTGATTTATTTCTAACTTGCGGTCAGTGCTCTCACTTCGCCACTGTACACGCATTGATTCATAACACCACACACATTAAACATTATCAGCTAACATCAGGACCATTTTATGTACCGTAACTTCCCAGTTGCTAGCCTGAAAAATTGAATCAGCATTTCTCTATGACAAGTGGGATGAGTTCAGAAGAGGATAAGTTGTTAGTATTATACATCGCACAGCTTCGGAAGTAAGATTTTGTAGAAAACAAAGAAAGAAGGAAGAAATTCCGTGCGAAAGTGTTTGTGGAACGGTAGAAGTTTTATTAGCGTTGGTCTTTCTTATTTTAGTAATCCTTCACTGTCTAGAATGTACAGGTACTGCCAGGTACTTTTTAACTGCCTCTATAAATAAATTCGTTTTAGCAATTTCTTTAACCTCCTTTGGCAGTTTATTGTACATTTTCATTCCTCGATAGAAAATGCCTCTTTGAGTTTTATGTTTGTTCTTCCTGGGTACTGTAAATTCAGCTGCTCAAGGACCTATCTGTTTGTACAGTATTTTCAGTGTTATTTTTTATGCGTACAACTGGTTGGTATATATACTTACACAATGCAGTTAAAATCCTCAGGTTCTTGATCAGATCTTTACAATCAGCTCTATTACTATTTTTTGTTATTTTTCTTATAGCGCTTTTCTCCAGTTTGAAAATTGTGTTCATATTTTGTGAGTTAGGTCCCCATTTATATGAGGCGAATGTTATCTCTATTCTTTGTACACTGTCTGCTAAGTTTCATTGTAACCAGTCATTAGCTACCCCTCTTATTCCTAAGGCTTCTAGCTTATTTGGTGGAATCGTATGATCAACAGAATCAAAAGCCCGAGAAAGATCTAAACCTATGACTGCGACACAGTTATGTTTACCAAGAGCATCAGGCACCACTTTCGTGAATTCTATTATGGCTGAATCCGTACTGCTGCCGCCTCGGAAACCAAGCTATGGTTCTCTTAAAAGGATGTATGTATTGAAGTAATTCATTAATCTGTTTTTCATAACCGATTGTCTTATTTTTGAGAAACGGACCAGTAATTTTCTACGTCTTCCGCCTTACATTTCTTTAGCAGAAATTCAACTCTTGTCTGTTTTAAATACGCAGGAAATATCCCTGATCTGAAGGATTCATTTACTGTACTTGTTAAGAGAGCTCGTAAACTCTCTGTGCACTGTTCCAGTATTGCTGACTTCATCCTTTGTCGTTGGTAGTAACATCATTGTACTTAGTGCATTACTATTTATAGGTATCATGTTTATTTTTGGGAAATTTTGTTTTAACCTATCAGCAATACTTGAAAAATGCTCATTTACATAATTTTCTAAGTGACGTGAATCATTTATTACTTCATCCCACTTCCTTATCAATATGTTAGTGTAACTTTGTTGTCTCTCCCTGTTTCCTTTTTTAAGATATCCCAGGAAACTTTTGTTCTGCCCTACAGTAACAGGAGTGCTAAATTTAAAGAAGAAAAATGCTGAGGAGATATCATTCCGACGCTGACATATGTGTCATCCTTCATGGAGAACCTACTCCGACACGCATTGTTGTACCGTCGAAAACCTTGAAGCGTTTGTTACCCAGCCACTACTTTTACGCATTTTTGTTACTTACTTTCTGTTTGGAACTGATGCGGGTGAACTTTTGTGTTGGCAGATGTGTAATGATTTTATCGTACTTACTCAGTCATAAATCTAATAATTGAATTCTGTAGTGCATTCCTGACGGAAACCGCGTATAAGACGCTACTGCGGTCAATTACAGATTATTGTTCTGGTGTTTGGAGTTTTTATCAAGGAGTCATGTGGCATTTCTATGATCGTGAAGAATCGGTGCAACTCATTCGAAAGTGGAACACAAGTGCTCAAAGAAGTAAACTTTCTTTGAAGAAAAACTATTAAGTTCTCGCAGCTCCTGCGGGGTAAATTTAGAGACTTGTATTCGAAGATGATCGTGCGACTATTATACTACCACCAACGCAACTCTCGCATTAGGACGACGAGAAAAATACGAGACAGATCAGGACGCTTCCAGAGGCATAGAACCAGTCACTTTTTCCTTCGCTCGTATGCCAATGGAATAACAATGAAAACTGATAATACTGGTACGACGTGCCCTCTGTAACGAACTGTTAAATGGCTTTCGGGGTAGCACAATTCCCTTTACGGACTTCTATAAAAGACTTTTTTGGAAGGTTGTAACGCATCGCTGGGTATTTGCAACAACTTCCCAGTTAATTACCGGAAGAACAGAAACACCTTCACAGTTAAAAGACCAAATTCGTGAAATTATTTGTAGCGAGACTTACTGAATCGCTTTTTATCAGTCTCTCATTGAGAGTTTCGTACAGGTAGGAGCAGCTTTCCAAAGAAAACAGAAATCTCTATCGAGACGGCAGAAAACTTATCGTGCAAAAATACCTTGACATTATGAGGACTCCTTCTCTCTGAAAGGCCCCGCATACCTTCCGAACTAAAATTTCCTCAGTACGTCGTGTTGTGCAATGTCATAACTTCTAAGAAAATCATGAAATATCTTTGTTATACACCCAGTGAAATTTATTTGGCCTGATGCGACCCGTTACGAAATTCCTTCCTGTGACAATCTCATTATCTCAATCTCTGTTGATCCGGGGGACAGAGGCTGGTCAGATATTTGCCAAGGAAAACCTCTAAACAGCCGTACGTTTAGAGAAGTTATTTTATTTTATTTTGACGACCAGTTTCGGTACTTCAGTATGCCGTCTTCAGCCCATATGAACGTCATGTGTAGGTAATGGGATGCATCGATATTAACAAACTGGAGCCGTCAGTATCTGGACAACAGCTTGTTGCCAAGTCTTCACAGGATACAGTCGAATAACGAATTGAAGGTATCCAGATACTGATGGCTCCAGTATGCTAATATCGATACATCTGATTGTCTACACATGAAGTGCATATGGGACTGAAGGTGGCATACTGAAATGCCGAAACTGGTCATAAAAATAAAATGAAATAACTTCTCAAAACATTCGGCTGTTTGGCGATTTTCATTGGTAAAAATCTTCAACTTACAGTAGCACTTGCAGCCTAGGTCCCTAATTATTTGTTGCATGTATTCTAATTTCTATCTTCCTCTACAGTTTTTACCCTCTACAGCTCAACTTAGTACCATGGAAGTTAGTCCCTAATGTCGTAACACATGTCCTATCATCCTGTCCCTTCCACTTGTTATTGTTTCTGAAATGTTCTTTTCTTTGCCGATTCAGCGATGTAACTCCTCAATGTTTACCTTATCAGTGCACCCAATTTTCTTCGTCAGTAACACAACATCTTAAATGCTTCGATTCTCTTTTGTTCCGTTTTTTCAATAGTAAATGATTCACTTCCATGTGATGCCGTGTTTCCAACGTTTATTCTCAGAAATTTCTTCCCCAAATTAAGGCATATGTTTGATAGAAATAGACTTTTCTTGGCCAGGACGGTCCTTTCTGCCTGAGCTAGTCTGCTTCTAGCGGCCTCCTTGCTTTGTCCGACATGGGTTGTTTTGCTTGCAAAGCAGCAGAATCCCTCAACTTCGTCTATTTCCCGCGCAGAAACTTTGGTGTTACGTTTATTGTTGCTCTGATTTCTACTACTCCTAGTCACTTTCGTCTTTCTACGGTTACTATTCATATAATTCTGAGATTGTTTCTATTTCTACGCCACATAATTGTTACATCATCTATGCAGGCAACATCGGATCACAATTTAGATTTGCCCTTAGTGGAAGTACGGTACTAGTGAAAGGGGGGGAGGGGGACGTACTAAATTCTCTACTCGCCTAGCTAGGCTAAATTCCGTGACACTCTAGTAAAGAAGATTGTCACAAACAAGCCTACTTTATTGCTGCCAAAGGCCTTTCCATTTTACACTCATGCTTAGAAATTAAAATGACTTCTTCAGTTTCTGAATTGATGGCACGACATCGGAAAGTAATTTACAATATTCATAATAGCCTAAACTCAAGAAATGCCGTATTTTAAAGATTAATTGTTGATGTGATGCAGTACCAGAATTTTGTTACTTACTTCTTCAATTCACATCCAGAAGCGACGTCTTCTTTCTTATGGTTTCGGTATATCATAACGGAAATGTGTTGTTTCAACTTAAGAAATTAAAAGAAACAAATTGATGTAATTATTGATTGAGTTTAAAAAAAATTACATTTTAATAAAAATTACACAAAATTATCTTACAGCAATAACATCATACTGTATTTTCTTGGAATGTAAAAATAAGCACGGAAGTCGTCTGTCTGTTTTTATTTGTGATGATGGACTCCCATATTCTCATAGACGTAACAAGTAACTGTTGATATGAGGTCTGTTAAAAGCAGTTGTTTTTGTTTTCCATCGTGTTTTACGAAATTTCCTCACTTTCTAGATGCTGTGGGGGAGAGCTGCTGTCGTTTCGCGGCCAATGAAGAACTGTAGCTAATGTTCACATAGAGTCTTGATTTTCGAGCGACTATTCCAAACGTACACACATGGCTTACATTCGCAACATTTCTAATATGCGCAATCAAACCTGTAGCAAATTAGAACGCAAGCAGAAGAAGAAGAAGGAAATAAGAAGAGCAATGAGAATATTCCATTTCTTCTCGCAATGTTAATTGTTAATGTCATAATTAAAAAATTTGTATATGTCTGAATGCAGAAAACGTCTTCAGAGAACAACTCACTTGTGAGAATTACCGAGACGTAAAAAATAACGAATAAACGAAGAATGTGGTGTCGTATTAAAAATTTTCCCATGACAATAAGAAACATCAGGTAAACTGAAAATGAGATGAGCGAGTGCAGTATAGCTCTACAACCTACGTAAAAAAGACAGAGAGAAAGAAAGTTTCTCTTAAATCTTTTCTTTGAAATGACGCAAGTAAGAACTTCGTCATTAAATTATGTTATGAGCAGGACAGTGAATCACAGACAAAATAATAAACAGAAATACTTCTAAAGCAGTACCATAATTTGCAACATGTGTCAACGTGTTGTCGGAATAAAAGTGTGCTCTCAGATCGCGAGAGAAGATGCAAGAGCAGGACGTACAGAGAACAGTGTTGAGGTTCGCCGACGATAGTGCTCTTCACGAAGTTAATATAGAACAGTACTAAGTGTATGTGCAGAACAAGGCAAAAACAGTTGAAACAAATAAATAGCAATGCAAACTAAAGTAACAACCGCAACACCGTTAATCCTGGGAGATAAACATCGAAGAGGAAAAGTTCTCCTACCTAACTTTGAAGAAATACGGGAAGCCATTACGTCAGGGTGAGTATTACGAAGTAAGTTCACCTATTTGAGAATGTATGAAACTTTCATACGCAAACGAGTAATAACGATCTTAAAACTGTATCTGTGAAAACATAGCACTACAAGAAATGAGTAGGACAGGAATGGAATACCAAAGAAATTGTATGGAAAACTCTTAGGAGAAGTAGAGACATGTATTAAATAGCGGGAAAAATTACTGGAAGAGTATAGGAAAGATTGCCGTTGGTGCCAAAGACGGGAAAACGCAATAAAGATCGCTGAAAGAGTGGAATCTGGAGGAAATTCACAAAAAAGGATAAATTATCGGTTTAGCAAAAGACAGATGCGAAGGAAGAAATTTTCAGCACCGCTGCTTTCCTCTGAATTTAGAACAGCTCAACCGACTGCTGTAGAAATTTATCTTGAATTTTTAATTGATTCTGCCTTTTCTTCGTTTATCTCTTCTAATTTGCCCTCCTGCCTTCCTGTATAGAATGAATATCACATATTCTTTAGGTACGCAATAGAAAAATCGTTTGCTTTCTCTCTTGTTTTAAAGTATGGTGCTGATTTTACTGCGTTTTATATTACTGTTCCACTCTTGTGCGTATGTGTGAATCTACTGAAAAACGTTGTTATCTCATTGCTATTTGAAGTTCTCAAAAACAGCTATTTCTTCACTGAAAATGCGAGAGCCTTGTAGGCTTTCAGGCTTTATTATGGTGCCGAAAAAGTCGGGTTTTGCGTTGATTGAAATCAATTTTGTTATTATCGATTGATGTGCTTTGTCGGAAGCCCATCTTTATTACTCTTCCATCCAGTGTCCAGTGCTGTTCCTGGTAGATCTGCTAGTGTTATATGTTCCTCAAATAACTTCAACTTCTTCAGTTTGTTAATCGTTTCAAGTTTTGTTTCAGTAATGTACATTATGTGTCTATCGTTTTCATTATTCATGTTTATGATTTGATATGAAGTAGCGTTCTTCCAAAGATCTCTGCAGGTGCTCCTATACAGTGAACGTTTCGGCGTCGTCACCCATTTCAACGGGCAAACCAAGACAATTTTCATTCCAGGCGTTCCTATGTTTCAGTACTTCCCCCTCGCAGTTTTAGCGTGATTCTCTTCTGTTGTCTGTCCACCGGCTCGAGTTCTTGTTTTCCAGTGCTGGTGACGCTTCATCAGCTTCTCTGTCGTCAGTTAAAAATGTGTTCTGACAGTGCACGAGCTAAATACCACACACTGTTTAAATGACATTTTCGTTAATTGAGCTCCTAATCTTAATATCAGTTTGAAATTCCTCTAAGATATTCACTTACGTTGTTCCGATAACGAATAGTGTCTCTCAATGCAAGGCACTTCTGTCAGATGGTAAAATTTTCGTCTCTACACTCCTGTTTCACACGGCAGCACGTAAATCTGTTTTTCATATCGTTATATCTGTTTTCTCTGTGATTTTCTCATGTACACTCTTTCCTTTGCCGCGGCAGATACTCCGTTATGAATTAGAATAAAATCTCTTACCAAAACAGTTTCCACTCCCTTATTCTCCAGATTTCACACAGTTCGGCATATGATGCTGCAATGACCTGCTTCTCCAGTCTCATGTCAGTATTTAATATCAGAAGAGTTCTTTCTCAGACAAGTAAGATTTTGTTCCTTCACGATATGATGATTAGACACAAGTGTCTTGCTCAGATAGACCAAGATGGGGAAAAAATTCGACATGGTCTACTCATACGTACCTTTCTGGCATTGCCGTAAGCGGTTTGGATAGAAAAAAACTCGATTTACTCGATCTCCTAAGTACGATTCCAGTGTCTACATCAATGCACCAGACCGTTTTCTTTGACTGAAGAAAGCTTTTGGTTCTTCTGCCAGTCAACTTTCATTCGACGTTTTCTTGCGTTATTTCTTTCAAGAAAGTAGAATACTCCCCTTCATCCACTACTGTGTCTGAACTTTTTTTTTTTTTTTACTAGACGACTAGCTGTTTTCCGTTCTAATGTCTTTGTCACTCTCCTTTTACATACGTTTATTGAAATAGGCAGACCAATTGATTCCTCAGTTCGTCTAACTGACACCGCCTTCTGCCAGGAGGGTTATGTCATCGGTGACGCCTAGCACTCTTAGCAGTTGCACCCGAACTTTCTTTCACTTCATTCAGTGTTTCTTCAGTGTACAAGTCTGAAATTGTGGCGATAACTTGCCGTCCTGTCAATTGACTTAGACATAATTACAGTTCTTGACCTTCTGCTTTTCTTTCCCACACATGTGCTTTGTGGATCAGACCTCCGTTTCGGTGTTCTATCCCCTTTTTCCTGAGCATTTACAAATATTCTTTACTTCTTTCTAGTTTCCTCAAGACGGTAACGCCACAGTGATTGTCAGTCACTGAACTGTAACTTCATTCACAATCCCAATGGTATATGACAAATCTAGGTATAATACGTTTAAACATGGTAACTATGTTCAGATAGCCTTTTTCCAAACTCTTACCTCCTACAATTCTTCAGCAGATATCATCATATGAAGATATCCACAAACTGTAAATGCAGTCTGTGGTCGCATTCTTGCGGCAGCAGCTGCAGTGTCACTTTTAGATACTTTTGCGAGATGACGGGTCTGTGGACGGGTGCAAAAGGTGAAGAAAAATGTTACCTGAAGATGCTTAGGGTACTGAACCAGTTTGAAAAATCATATGCCTTTTTGGGTTGCATATAAATTTACTACACAATTACTACACCTTACAGTGAAGAAATATCTGTTAGTGTCTATAAATGCTAGGTAGACATTAACGTATTTTATTTTTCCTTCCAGTGTAAGAACGACATTTTTCGTCTTTTTTTTATTTTTCTTTAACTAAATTTGTTTTAGTCCAGTATTCTATCGTTTCAGTTCATTTCTTTATTAGTCTAGTCACAAATTATAAGCAATAGATGATAGACTAGTCATCCAGAGATTCTGATATGAATTCTTTCCACCTGTAACCGGTGATGAGATGGCAACCCTTCCCTATTTCACACATTTTCAACGTAAAATTGGCCTTTGGAAGGCTATTACTCACCACCAAGTCTACAGTTAGAATACTAACGGTGGGAAAGAGCATCTCCGATACGAATAAATTTATATTAACATTCTTCTCACTATTGCCGTTAATATTTGTGTCGCTGCAAAGACCGCAAAGTCATGATAAATGATAATCAGCACTCGCATTGCATTTTAGGCACAGTTGCCCGTTTCAGTCGATTCTCCAGGCGAGGTGGCGCTGGTCTCACGTATGGGAAAACGGAGTTCAGTTAAGTCCCGCTATCCAGTTGTTTGTTCTCACCATAAGTTTTTTTCATCCGAGTTTTATAATTCTTATGGTTCCGTACCTCAATTTGTGGGATCCCTAAACTTTATGTGACATACTGTGATTTGTAGTCAGTTGGGGCGTAAAAAATTTTAGTTTTCGAATCAGTTCAGTCTAAAGATACGACCATTTACGTTACATATTTTGACACTCGAAAAATCACTCGTCAAAACCCACAGGGTCCTTCCCGTTCATCTAGAATCATGAAATTTGTGAAGGACCAAGGTTTTACGGTACAAACAAGGGAAAGAATCAGAAAACTGTCATTTTTTTGTCCATGTGTCTGTTTGTCCCTCGGTTAGACCCTTTTTCTCTGAAACAATGTGCTGTGCCCTAACGGCCTTGCCGCAGTGGTAACACCGGTTCCCGTCATATCACCGGAGTTAAGCGCTGTCGGACTGGGCTGGCACTTGGATGGGAGACCATGCCCGTCTGCCGAGCGCTGTTGGCAAGCGGAGTGCACTCAGCCCTTGTGAGCAAACTGAGGAGCTACTTGATTGAGAAGTAGCAGCTCTGGTTTCGGAAACTGTATGGTGTTCTGAGCACATGACCCTCCATATACGCATCCAGTGTCGATAATAGGCTGAGGACGACACGGTAGCCGGTCGGCCCCGTTGGGCCTTCATGGCCTGTTCAGGAGGACTTTAGATTTTTGTTTCAATGTGTCGTTTCAAGTTGATATTTGTGCCATATGCTAAGATCACTGGCGGCAGACAGCAAAGAGATCGTATAAGGGTATCGTGTCTACAAACTGAGGAACGGAACCCTAAAAGTTATAAAACTCAGATGAATCCGCTTATAAGTCAATGCAGTCAAAAGATAGGGCCATTTATGCAATATGTTTTGATGGTCCATAACTTACTCATCAAAAGGTATGGAGTACTCCCGTTGACCTAGAATCATTAAATTCGGCAAGAAGCATGATTTCACACTAAAAGTAAAGCAAAAGATCTTAAACTTGTTCTTGTTGCCCTTAAAGAGTAAAAAGTCAAATTTTAGGATTAAGAGTATTACTTTTAAAAATATGAAGTTCAAGTATTACAAAATAATGAGAGAGATCTTTTCTTTTTTACATAATCTAAGGTTTCAAAACAGTGTATATGGTATGCAACGCCTCATTTTTCAGGCATGTTTTGAACAAAAAGCACATAGAATTTAGGTTGACTTTGAGAGAAGTACATGGCGTTTCCCCATCTTACCCCATGAAGCATAGGCCGCTTTCCGTTTGCTTTCTTTAAATTCTACAGTGGACGGTGTGATGAAATTAGCTTGTAATTATATTTTGAGGATTTCTCGAGTAAAACCCAACTTGTCATTTCATTCTCTTGGTCTCTGGGAGTGTGTCTATACAGAAGCAACGCATTGCTTATCTAGAGATATGCCAATAACACCCAGTAATAGCTAAGACCATCTGCGGTTTCACTGCCTATACGATAGGCAGCAATATTTCGATTGAGATCCACTTCTTCCATACATGTATAGTAAGACATATTACAAGCAGGTTGGAGTACTGTTATTTTACTAATATGGGCACTTAGCGATCTCCCAGCCGAACATCATGAATCAACACCGGCTCTTGTTGAGGCCATATTAACGACATTATTATTGTCCTGTCCTGTAATAGTCCCTGGGTCGAATTCAGTTACTTCATAAAAGTAACTTTGTCGTTGTCTTTTCACGGACTTAAATGGAGGGACAGGAGTGTACTTCTACTGTGTTTACTCTAGTGGCTCCTATGTCATCGTAGCATACCGATTCTTGGAGTTACTAGAAGCCTGAGAGGGCTGAGGAAACTGTAGTTAGGTCTTCTGCCATTTGGACATAAATTACATCCATTATCCGTCAAAAGCATAATAGATGAACATATACCATGCAAGTATAGAATGTAAGTTGTTGTAATGCTTCAGAATGCAAATAAAAGTATTTTTATAAATCTTATCTCTATACATAACCTGAAGTCCCCTGCTCACTTGATTTAGTAAATTCGGGCTAACAGCTTATCAAAGTGTGCACTGCAGATATTGTCATCTGACAGTTCTTGTATAACGTCACAAACTACACATATTGCTTCGTCAAATTCTGCGATTATGTTACCTCTACACGTACCTCTGTAAGGCTCACAATGTACCACGTAAGCTGCACACTTTGTTGTAAATGTTTGCCTTGTAATTACATGCATTTTTTGCAATGATATCCAAAGTAAGGAGCAATTTTTCATAAACACTGGAGAGTTTTTGTTAGTTTCGAGAACAGCACGACTGATGAAACGCTAATCGCCAGTGTCTTTCTCCATTACAACATTGTGAGTACGTAAATCCGCTTGGCGTTGTATTTTGTTCATTATACTTCTTTGAGCTGTAGGATTTATGCGGTAGTGTTAACAGGAGTTAATAGTAACAACATGTAATATTTTTGTAGTTCTGTATTCTAAGACGGTGATAATGAGGTTTTGTTGATGAGAAGGTTGCGATGTCCTCTGCATCCTTTTGGGGCAAACGAAGAACTACGGAAAGCGGGGCAATGACAGTGAAGAGAGATTATTGACTGTGGTTACTGAAGATGTTATTCATACCGGCGAGAATGGCATGCTGACTACATACCCCCATACCCCTTCAAAACGTTGGTCAAATTATGCCTTACGGAAAATTCAGCAGACAAAGCTCTTCACATCAGTTTAGTCTAGGACTGTAGCACCAAAGAATTTAGTTTTCGTTTGCAGAAATGAATTTTCAAGTGTTTACTGGTATGGTATACTAAGTAACGGCAGCTTACCAGTAACAGAGAAAATTTTATTCTCTCAGTCTCAGATTTCAGTATGTATGCTTAGAACCACTAAGAATATCGTCGAATTCTCGTGACCGCTTTTGCTGCGTGCACATGGTTTCTACATCACGTGGCATAAGATACAGACTTGGGACAGCCAGCTCAACCGTGTGTGAAATAACGCGCAGTCTGTCAGTGAGAGAATTTCACATATGGTCTTCAGTTACTTTAAAATAACTATGGAACCCACCGCAATCAATTCCATGCGTAATTCATTAAAAATGCCTATCACTTCGTGTGCCCATTTTCAGAACCACAAGTTATGGTTGCGCCGTGTAGAAAGGTGATTGTCAACACTGAAAGGGGTGAAAACTTTTCAAAGATCCACACAGAGTCTAAAACATGTTTCAGTGCTCCCACGTACGTCCATATAAACGGCAGCCCTTATTCATTCAACGAGTGCTGTATCACTTTTTTTCAGTACTTATCAGGAGAGAATAGTGAATTTAATGTACACAGTGTGACAAAATGAAACAAACTCAGAGCCCAAAAATCGCGGTAAGTGATGTCCTAGCTGAAGATATATCGCGCATGAGAGCAGAATGATGCGGCAAGATACTGTATACCTCATTTCTGTGGTATTGTTTATTTTTTATAAGAAGTTCCACATGTCTCAATTCTATGTGTCTTGTATGTAGTTGTCTTCTTTTCATTCGCGACATAAAGATCGCCGCGATAAGTGGCCGCGCGGTTTGAGGCGCCATGCCACGGAAAGCGCTGCCCCTCCCGCCGGAGGTTCCGAGTCCTCCCTCGGGCATGGGTGTGTGTCTTGTTCTTAGCATAAGTTAGTTTAAGTGGTGTGTAAGTCTAGGGACCGATCACCTCAGTAGTTTGGTCCCTTAGGAATTCACACACATTTGAACGCAAAAATCATGTTGAATGTAATCCTTGGTGTTTTGTTTACATGTCGTTGATCCTTGTGTGGTTGCTTACGTGTGTCATACTCGACTTCTGCAGTACATTATTCCTGTTAAACATCGAGTAGGACTGACGGGCACGGGCACGACTGAAAATGTCACATCTGCACCAACCACTTAAGCTTATGGGCGAAATGCAACATTTTATTTTTGTTACGAAGTAAAGACTTGTTTTTGATTAGGAACTGAGTGTGCAGTGGGCCAAGAGAAGACAGATTGGCCACAATACCATGACTCTCAATCTTCTGAGCCAAAACTTAAGATTCCTGACAAGGAATTGCGTAATACGACGCCACTGTTCGTTGAGGACGGGAGGGGCGCTTAAACCTCATTCAGGACATGAGACTTCCCCAAAATCCAAACAGGGATTTCTTAAAGTAAGTGTTCGCTGTCAAAAATAGCTGTGTTAGTTTTTGGGTGACTGGTTTCTTAACAACTGAGAGGAAAAGAAGCAATGCCCAGCGAAGGGCAATTCACTGAGAAGATAGCAGGCAGCGCAGGGAATTAACACAGCAAGGAAAATTGTGAGAACGGGACTGGAGTTCCTGGGTGACATGCCGCCTGCTGTAAGATTGGAAATTTTTGGTTTAGTGATACTGTGCCGTCACGCCAGACGCTGGGACCGGGTGACAACGAATACAATACTGCAACGATCGTTCTCCTTGGAGCCACCTCACATGGGTATGTCCACCGTGATGCTGTATACAGAACCAGGACTGGTCTGAAAAGACGAAGTGCTGCCACCCCTGTGTGCAGTGTTATTGTTGGACATACCATTGTCAGCACGCCCTACTCTACTGCCGCATCATGCAAAGCCTCAACAGGGGTCGTCGTACTGATAGTACGGGCTGCTCCAGGCTTAGTGTTGCTGCCCATGTGTTAATACTGCAGAATACAGTATATTAGCTAACCAAATGAAATTTTGATAAAATTATACAAATTATAGTTAGACATCTTGGCAGCATCCGAAAAATTAAAGCTAAAACAGAACAACTACGACAGATTAAATGTGAACATCTGGAAAGGGTTGCAGAGTGTATGATTTACTCTCAAATGTTAAAGAAGTATTAAGAATAGAACAGTTCAAACAAACCCAAGGAGTGGTACATCTTTTTACTGGGCACTGCCCCTATCCAGTTTATTTAAACCGTGTAGGTAGAAGGCCTACAACAGTATGAGGCTGTGCTGCAAGGAGCCGGCCGTGGTGGCCATGCGGTTCTAGGCGCTGCAGTCCGGAACCGCAGGACTGCTACGGTCGCAGGTTCGAATCCTGCCTCGGGCATGGATGTGTGTGGTGTCCTTAGGTTAGTTAGGTTTAAGTAGTTCTAAGTTCTAGGGGACTGATGACCTAAGATGTTGAGTCCCATAGTGCTCAGAGCCATTTGAACCATTTGTGCTGCAAGGGGTACGGTGAACACGTAGTACATCAATGAACTTCACACACGTTGCCTCCGAAGAGAGGCAGCTATTAGCAATGAGCAGTACCCGAGACGTCCCGTGACAGCCAGGAATTTCAGATATTCAGTAGGCTGATCAACAAGGTTCAAAAATGGTTCAAATGGCTCTGAGCACTATGGGACTTAACATCTGTGGTCATCAGTCCCCTAGAACTTAGAATTACTTAAACCTAACTAACCTAAGGACATCACACTCATCCATGCCCGAGGCAGGATTCGAACCTGCGACTGTAGCAGTCGCGCGGGTCCGGACTGAGCGCCTAGAACCGCTAGACCACCGCGGCCGGCATCAACCAGGTTTCTCGATATGCAAGACAGGTATTTGTACAGAATTACAGTAGACAGAAGTACAGGAAAGAACAGCTTTACATTTCAGGTTAAGTGCAGATGTATCTGCTGCTAATAAGCTGTCATTACTCACAGATTGTAAAGGGCCTACAGTCGTTGGTGATAAGGCAGGTCATTGACTTAACTGTTGCCAAGTGAATCAGGGATCTCTGACTGGGCTTGACAGAACAGTTCAGAGGGCAAGAGAGACAAAGAAGGTAAACCACTGTCCATCGAAAGATATTTTAGGAGGAGATCTCAGTATATTTTTTGTTGATGGTCACGCCCACACTAGCACAACTGTACGCCAGACAATAGTGTTACGAGCACATAATTAGAAATATAGGTAATATTTATGTAGTTAAACTATGTAGTTCTTGTATTCAGTAATTAGCAATTAGCGTCTAAATAGATATTAATTAAATTGTTTGTAGTTGTAGTTAGTTGTTTTAGCTATATTTCTATAAGGTTGGTGGCTAAGATACATGACGTGGCTGTGCTGTCATGCTCGAGTGGGCTAAACAATACAGTGTGTTTATAAATAAGTTATACAGGGACCGACTACCTCAGCAGTTTGGTCCCTTAGGAATTCACATACATTTCAACATAATTTACCGGAATGTTTGATACAGCACTGAATGCAGTACATCTTCATTGTGGCTGCCTTTTGTAACACAAGAAAAAGTCTCATCTTGTCAGTTGCTGTGTCAGAGACTGCTGGCCGACCACGACCAACGTCCTACGTGACACAGCTAGCTTCGGTGAAACGATTGAACCAGTTAATAATAGTTTTTTTTATAGGGGGTGGCTTGCGATATTTAGTCCCGGATTGTCTCCGAACGGTAATAGCGGTTTTGGATTCATGGGACAATGAACAATAATGCGCACACTCTGCACTGTAAAACGACTCCATGATGACTGTTGGAATAACTCATTCATTCATACCACCTCTCGGAAACTTCGGGAACTAATAGCGTTAGGTTGGAATAAAACTTGAAGACATACTGATTCAGAGCTGTATTAAACATTTCTGCAAGCTATTTACACTTTTACCGTTAAAGGTTGCTTTTCTATAACCTGTTTATAAACACCCACTATTTTTCTCAGATATTAGTGATGTCATCCACGGCGTTGAGTATTACCCTCCTGAACCCATCCATTCCATATTCGCTTGATGGTCATGGGGCCTTGAACAATACAAGATGCCATATCGCGTAAAGATGAACAGTGGTCTCGGTATACAACGATCCTACAACTGTCAACTTCTGACGTGTGCTGGCACATGTTTATCTTTCTTAGGCGAAGCGTAACGCGATCCTCTTACAACCAACGAACATTAAAATACGATTTCCGAATATGAAACCAGCTGTGTATTGTTTCCTTATGTACATAATGTAAATTATGTTAGTGCTACTTACTTCGTTTGTTTGCTCCGTATTACTAATGATCTGTATATCCAAGCACGTTGTACAGGGCTCGCCACATATAATAACGATATATGCTAAAGCAAAATGCGCACTGTGGCACAATTGCGTGAGAGGTGAGCACTGTATAAAAATGCCGGCACCACTTAAAGATCCATGCGCTCAATGAGGTGGGCTTTCCAGCCACATATGACAACAACGCTGGTGCTGCAACCATCATTGACATCCCACTAGAAAATCATCCTGCAGCTGACAGAATAAACTCTTAGAGAGTCTTCCAGCATTATACTGGAAGTAACCACAATGCCATCATGCTGGTGAGCCGTGAGAGAGCCTTTGTCGATACCCGTCCGTTTAGTGCGTCTTCGGCTCGTTGCCTGGTAACTGCGTCTCGCTGCTCGGGCGTCTCGATAGGGGCCGGCGGCGTAGTGTTTCGCGAGGATAATGCATGAGTTAGGGCAAGAAATCTGCTCTCGTTTCACTGCAATGCTACGACTTTTAGGCGTCATTTTGCTGACGGCTCGTCTAAAGTGTGAGGGCAATTGGGTCTGCTTAGAGCATTGAGGCGCACTTGGCCGTTAACGGCGCAGCCACGGTTTTTAAGTGAGTGCTTCATGGTGAACAGCGGTGAGTAGCGGTTTGGAGTCCGTGTTCCTAAATATTCTGCCTCGTCTGCTGGACAGGGGTTCTGGCAGTTTCAGTTTCATCTAGGAACAACGTGGAAACTACGGTAAGCATCTGCTTTACAGCTTTAATGTGCCGGGGGGGGGGGGGGGGGGGGGGGAAATTTTTGGAAATCCAATGGGTTCCGCTCTCCTGGTTATCGAGACACATTGCGCTGGAATATTGAGTTGCCGCCACCTGTTTGGGCTCATTGGTTATGCTCTGTTCCTGTAATTAGCATGTGTATTACTTCATTTTAAATTTTTATGAAGTTCCGTTCAAATGGTTCAAATGGCTCTGAGCACCATGCAACTTAACATCTGAGGCCATCAGTACCCTAGAACGTAGAACTCCTTAAACGTAACTAACCGAAGACATCACGCATATACATTCCCGAAGCGGGTTGCGAACCTGCGATCGTAGCGGTCGCGCGGTTCCAGACTGAAGGGCGTAGAACCGCTCGGCCACAACGGCCGGTTTAAGTTCCGTCTCACATTTGGCTGAGGCCCGTTTTGTCAGGATACCTGAAATAGGCTAGCGAGCAAACATTGTCTCCATGAAGTATATTTTCTAAGATTTTACACTGTATACAAATCGGCTTGAGACCGATGGCACTGACAAAAGTACTGACAATTTGGTCTGCTTTGTGTGTTTTAAACTCAGGTTTAATTCTGTATAATTACCGAAGCGGTATTTAAAATTTTAAAGACTTTCGGTGTATTCCATGCAGCTTCTTACTGCTTAGGGGCATTGAAATTGTAAGGATATTGCAGTCTTAAATATAGGCTAGTAGCGAGCGTTATTTCCTAAACATTTCTGTTCAAGAACTGCTTTCTAAGCACTGGTAAGTAATTTGAAACGTAGTTGCCTCCTGAGGCGGATGGTTACATTTTGATGTCCTTCGTTTTGATAATTTAATCTAGCTGCTTCCATGACTAGTTGCAAAGGCTACTTTTTTTTAAAAATTGCTTGTCTTGGTTCCGACTACACCGAGCTTCTAATTGCAACAGTTTTAAAATTGTATTTCAATACATTCGTCGACATGATGTTTAGTTTATTACCATATTTCCTTATTCCATTTCCTTTTGAGACTGATAATAGCTGCAATTGTTTTTCATATTTTAGTGCTTATCCTCTCACCATTCTGTTTAGCTACCAGAGCGTAAAAGTTAATAGGACGTACATTGATTTTCGAAAGTGTCCGCCTGGAAAATTAAGTGAGCTCAAACTTCTGGTTTTTTATGTATGATTTAAGTAAACTATCTAGCACCTTATCACACATCAAAATACCTCCCAACCGGTTCAGATAGATTTGTTCGACCTTCGTTTACAACGAAGGGATGTGACACAAGAATACAATCACCGTCAATGTAATTTTAGAAAGGCTGACTGGGAAAAACATACTGCAAGAATTGACCTTAAAATAACAGAAAATGCTGACCGCAGTGTAGACTACATGCCACAGACTGTAACAACTTCTTACAAAACACAAAAAAATGTAGCCTTTCCTACAGAAACTGCTGGACATTGTGCTACGCTTTCGAGTGGAGAGATTACAATCTGGAAAAGCGTATACAACATCAAAGAGCTTTATGACACATAGAGTCGGATGTTCGACTAGCTTTTTATATATTACTGAAAACCAATTATAAAGGTCTCATAAGGTACGAAGAAAACGCACTGGGAGCAGTACGCTCAAAGGCAACAATTAACAGACGCGTTGGGTCTGAGGCATATACACTGCGTAAACAGAAAAGCACTATTACTAGCGGTTGGAGAGACTCAACTGAATACTTGTTGAAATAACTTCTTCCAGCAAGTAACAGCGAGAGTGATGACAATCTTCAAAGAGAGGCGCGATAAGTATGTACGCCCCTTATGAAAGCCCAGGTGTCTTTCTGCCGTTCGCACAAGAAGAAATAGAGGCTACTGTCACTCAGTTAAAGAATGAAAAAGTTCCCGATCTGATCACATTCATAAGGAAACGCTGAGAGCAACAAAGAACAAACTGTTCTATTCTTCACACACTTAATGAATGAATCAAGAGGACATGGAAGAATTCTTTTAGTCTGAGGGTCTAGGTAAGTTGTAATTATCCAGAAGAGCATGGGCGGGGATGAATTAGTTCCTAACAGCTGCTGATCTGTCTGTCTTCTCAGTTTCTGAGGTGAACTACAGGAGTGCTTGCAATGCAGTAGACAACCTCCTCACAGGGAGCTTCATTAAATCAGTCAGAGCCAATTTGGCTTCAGAAGGGCAGAACCATAGACGACGCAATCCAGCATTGTCAGCAAATGTAGCGGCAAGTCACAAATGTCAGCATGGTTGACTTTGCGGGCGCATCTGACTACCTGTGGTGGCCTGCAATATTTGCCCACCTGAGACTTATTATAGATCCCAAAATGTTCGTGTGAGAGTTCCCGAGATTATCTGCGAAGGGTGCACTGTGGAGTGGTGCATAACGTCCAGCAAAGTAGTGAGGCGAATTAATACTGGTTGTTCACAGGGATCAATACGTAGACCAATTTTTTTGGGCCTTACCCGTCAGCCATTGCTGACAACTCTGTAAGGAAACGCTTAAGTGTCAGGTATAATAGCTACATCGATGACATACTGGTTCTGATGGAAGAAAAGTCAGGAGCGAGGCTGGAAAGAGAATGGTGTCAGATGCAAAGTTGGTAATCACGTAAAAAATTAGATATCACAGCAAATAAGACTACCTATCCGATGCTGAAAGGCAGCCTTTCCCTCTCGCGGAATCCTACTCGGAGAATTGGGGGGGGGGGGGGGGGGGGTTCTGGTGCGACGCAGTGACGTATATAAGTACTTGGGCATACACTAGAACGAGAAGCGCAGTTTTCATACACGTATCTCAGATATATCAGAAACCTACCAAAGTATGCACAAATTGACAAAACTGATCACCATTGACATTGAGATCTCTTTGGAACAGTTTGGACTCTATCATGATGCAATCCTCACTGTTATCATAGGATTCGCTATCTGCATCTGGGCACTGATATACTGTCGATATAAGTCGATCCCAAGGTACACAGAGGTGTGTGCTGCTGAGGCTCACAGGAACCTATGAGACAACGCAGTAGATGCTCTGTTAGCTATACTAGGTGGGTGCTTAGTAGATACTACTGTCAGACACAGAGGGTGGCTCTGAGTACTATGGGACTTAACATCTGAGGTCATCAGTCCCCTAGAACTTAGAACTACTTAAACCTAACTAACCTAAGGACATCACACACATCCATGCCCGAGGCAGGATTCGAACCTGCGACCGGAGCAGTCGCGCGGTTCCAAACCGAAGCGCCTAGAACCGCTCGGCCACCGAGGCCGGCAGAGACACAGAGGGTCTCCGGATCTCTGTACAGAGGGAATGTTCGAAGAGCGAGAGAAATTACCGGTCAGGAAGTAATAACGAAACAAGAACTAAATTGTGGAAAGCTCATGAATGGCAAGGAGACTGGTAAAACATCACAATATGTTGTAGGGTACATGACTTATTTCTAATCATCAAGGAGCTGTCGCTTATGGGCAATGTAAATCCCATTAGAGCCATGATTTGGTGGTTTTCATTTCATTTGCTATTTTATACGTTTTCTGTTTCCTTTGTAATGAATTTAGCAAATAAATGAAAATTAAATTACAAATCTTGAATTGAATATTAAAAACGTTTATATAAAACTTACTGTAGCTGTGTGTAAGTATGACACGCGTTGGATTCCAGGTGGTGGGTCTTGTAATTGTAAGCGATAACAAATAAATAAACAAACAAATAAATATGCAAGTATGCAGTACACTTCTTTTGAATTTGAGGTTTGTTGCACACGATCTGCTATGAGGTATGAAGTTTCGTAACGAAACATATCGGACCAATGACCGGTCACTTATTTCTCGAGATAGAGGTTTCACAGATGAGATAAACAATGCATTGGTGAGTCTAGCCGCTGCTGTCAGCCGCCGCCAAGAACTCTCCCACAACCCCAAATACGTATTTCTGAAGAACGAGATTGACTACCAATAGATGTCTTGAGCCATTGCATCTAACAAGTGAGAAGCAAGAGTGACAGCTAGAGGACACCACATTTCATACCAGGTGTCCCATTTCACATTGTACCTCCACTGCATATAACTGTCCTACAACATCTAAGCCAAGTGACATAGTCCTCGTAATCCAAGGCGAAGTAAATAAAAGGAAACTTTCCACAGTTTGCGGGGGCAGTTCTACATGTTCAGTGACACCAGTACTCCGCAATCCACCTGACGGTACCAGAGGAGGGTGTTTCTGGCACCACTAACTGATCTCCCCTTCTGTGTTCCACTCGTGAATAGTGCGTGGGAAGAATGACCATATGTAAGCCTCCGTATCACTACTAATGTCTCGAATTCTTTTCGTCGTGGTCAATTCACAAGATGTATGTGGAGTGGGGGGATTAATACGTTGCCCGACTCTTCCCGGAACGTAGCAAAAAGTCAGTAGTAAACCTTTCCGTGTTGCAAAACGCCTCTTCTGTAGCGTGTGCCACTGGAATTTGTTGAACATCTCTGTAACGCTCTCGCGCCGACTAAAAGATCCCGTGACGAAAGGCGCTGCATTTCATTGAATCTTATTTTTCTCTTCTGTCACTCCTACCTGGTAAGGGTCCCTGATTCATGAACAATACTCAAGAATCGGTCGAATATGCAGCTTGTAAGCCACTTCTTTCGTTGATGAATTACATTTGCACGAGATTCTTCCTACGAATTTCAGGTCTTACATCTGCTTTTCCTACTGTTTATTTTATGATGTCATTCCACTTACGGTCGCTGTGGATAGTTGCGCCAAGATATTTGAAGGTCTGTACTATTTCCAACTGCTTGTCGTCATTAATGTGCTTGTACCTTAGTGGATTTCTTTTCCTGTGTTACATTCAGTTACATTCAGTGTCAACTACCAAAGGCTCCACCATTCATCAATCTTCTGTAGTTAATTTTGCACCTCGAGAGTGTCTTGTGGATTTGCTGTTTTCTTATAGACAACCGATCATTACGAAAATTCTTAAAGAGCTTCCGACTCTTTCTACTAGGTTATTTATATATTATAAACAGTAACGGTCGTATCACACTTCCTTCGGGTACTCCGGAGATTGCCTTTACATTTGTCGACTTCGTTCCTTAAGAGCAACATGTTGAGTTTTGTCTGTAAGAAAATCTTCATTCCAGTAGCAAATCTGTTCCGATACTCGGCAAGCTCGTATTTTTGTCACTAGATGACAGTGATGGGCGGTGTCAAACGCCCTTCTGAAGTCAAGGAACACGGCATCGAACTGAGCACCGTTGTTTATAGCGCTATGGATCTCATGGAAGAACAGGGTGAGCTGAATTTCGCACAGTCTATATTTCCTGAATCCTTGTTGATTTTTGCAGAGGAGATTTTCGTTCTCCAAAAACGTCGTACTACTTGAGCACAGAATATGTTCCAGAATTTTGCAACAGTTGACGTCAACAATATAGGGCTGTAAATGCAAGGTGACAATTATTGAACTATAAGAAAAAAAAACGTAAACTAGTTAGAAAGTACGGCGTCCACGCACTGTGTTCAACATGTAAACATCACTACAGATACTCGGATTTAGGTTACGACACGTTCGACATGTCTGCCATCATTGGCGATGATGTGGATGAGACGAATAGCGAAAGTCTGCAAGATCCGCTGAAGTATTGGGACATCGATGCTGTCGATGACCTCCTGATTGGCTTTTCTCAGTTCAGCAATGGCTTTGGGGTTATTGCTGTAAACCTTGTCTTTAATATAGACCCACAAAAAGGAGTCACATGCGTTCAGATCCGGAGAATATGGCAGCCAGTCTAGGTCCATGCCAGTGGTCTCTGGGTACCCAAGAGCCAGAATGTGATTCCCAAAGGGCTGCACCAAGACATCACTCTTCTGATTCGATGGGGTCTTGAATGAACCATATCTGGTCGAAATCAGGGTCAATTTGGATAATGGGGATGAAATCATCTTCCAAAACCTTCACGTACCGTTCGGTAGTCACCACAGTCCTCCGTTCAGGGTGAAGAGACTTCTCGATCGCGATATGCGGATTCTCAGTCCCCCAAATGCGCCAGTTTTGCTTATTGATTAACCCAGCCAAATGAATGTGGACTTCGTCGCTAAACCAAACCATACAGCGCGTACTAATTTCCATCATAACCCACGGTCAACCGTGCAGTTTGAATGCCGTAACACGAACCGTTCAGAAGTTATGATAACTTTATTTAATATAGTTCAGTAATTGTCACCCTGCATATCCATCTGTCCTACGATCCCTCTTCAAAACGGGAATGACCTGCGCATTTTTTCCAGTCGCTAGGTACACTTCGCAGATCCAGTGAATTAAGATAATTTGTTGCTGGAGGATAAATGTTGACAGGTCGCCTGGATTTTCAGGTTGATTTCAGGTCCAGTATCCCACCAGTGTATGGCACTGACTACGTTCCTTCTGACAGGGATGTCTTGATTTGTTTGATGTTGGACAACGGTGATAGGAATTAGCTGCAGTAATACGATAGTATTTAGATGACATAAAAACTGACATAATTTGTGAAATCAGAATGGAGGAGGATAGTATTCAGATGACTGCATCCTTCACCAACATTACACAAACACAAAATAACACAGGAAACAACACTTAACTACAACAACACAACTAAGAACAAACAAGAGAGAGAATTCTGAACCATAAGAAGCAGATGTAGGCCACTAGTGGGGAGGGTGGAGACTTCGATGATGCCATTGATCTGCCGTCGTATTGCGAGATACTCGCGATTACCAAGTGAACGAACTACCAAGTGAATCTAGCGACATTACTAAGCCTTGTTCAAAGTAATGATCAGGTAACTGTACTACAGCATGGCGGTGGGTGCCTATACCAAAGACACGCTCGCCAGTAGTGACAGGGCGGCAGCTGGTGGCAGAATGGCGCGAATGTCGCGGCGGCCAGACGTTTTAAGGATAGCGTAGTCTGCTTACGACTTCAAACATAGCGTCGGTGCGACCTACACTCCTTGCTGGGACATAGTAAGTGTCCTTTCTTGAGCTAGATGTTCGCTATCGTGGCACAGCCTCAACTGTTGTAAGAGCAGGCTTTTCCGTATTCCCAAGTGCCTCAATAACAATAAGAAGCTTGTTTCAAATTTGAGTCGGTTTTAGCACTCGCCGCCAAATTTAGAAAAATATTA
Source organism: Schistocerca serialis cubense (assembly GCF_023864345.2). Lineage (NCBI taxonomy): Eukaryota > Metazoa > Arthropoda > Insecta > Orthoptera > Acrididae > Schistocerca > Schistocerca serialis. The sequence continues at coordinate 412,385,316 of NC_064638.1, forward strand.
ACGCCTCTCAACTCGTCGACAAACGCAGTTTCTTTCCAGATTTCCGTTCCTCAGTATATCAGGAATTATTATTACAAAGTTTATTTCCTCTCCGAAATTTCTTTAAGTTATTACCTTACCTCGTGATTGCATTTTTAAGTACTTTCAGATAAAACTGTTCCTCAAAGAATTTTGAATATGTCACCTGATTCATGAATTATTGATTTTTGCTTGATTCTTCCTTTGTTTTCGGTATTGCGTGGCCTTCCACGCGAGCGCCACTGCACATGGACACGTGGACTTCTTGAGACGGTTCGTAGCACTTGGCGTTATACAACGTCTCTTGCGATTTTGTATATGCTTTACGACATCCTGTTCAGGAAGACAGTTCTCATTTCTTTACCGTGCTTATCTCTGGGATACTGTAAGAACCAAAAGTTTCCATTTGAGAGCGTTGCTGTAGCGTATAAGCATCGTAGCATGACACCAAAGTGGGTTCGTGTAAGTACTTACATGTAGGCAAGGGATTATGGTGACATTCATGTCTTTCTGACGTGCATGTTATATATGCGGCAATGTGAGTTACTGCGATGTTATTACCGAATAAACCCAAACAGATCGAAAACGCCTTTAATCTTTTCTTGGCTTCCGAAGGATAAGCACTGATAGACATCCATCGGAGAATGAAGAATGCATGTGGGCAGAACGTCTGTCGACAACAGCCGTTATGGAAGGTTGCCTCAAGTTCCGTTGTTATAAAGCACGTACTCATATGGCAAATTTCGTAACGCAGAAGCTACCCCAACTCAAGTGCGAGGCGTTCGGGCACCCACCCCATAGTCCTGGTCTCTCCCCATAGTTTATCACGCCTTTGGTCCTTCAAAAAAGGCCTTGAAGGGTCGACGATTACTGTCGAACGAGGATGTGCAGCAGGCAGTTACGGACCTCCTGAAGCAGCAGGACATCGTGTTTTATCAAATGGGTATCTTCAAGCTGGTGCCACGGTGGGATGATTGCCTTAATGGCCTCAGCAATTTTGGTGATAGGCATATCGACTCTGGACGGAAACTATTTGGTCGCTCTTTGTGCGAGGGTAATCCCAAAAATAAGGTCTTCTATTTTGTTTAGGTACAGAACTCTGTTTGTGTGGCATTTGGTTACACTATTATGAGGAGTGCTTTACGCGCTCTGTGTAAACATGTGCACGCCGCGCTGAGGCGCTCAGTCTTGGCTTGGCAGCCGTTGAGAATGGAGTTCCCGTTGGATGTTGCCGCCAAGTGTATTTTTGAACGCAAAGGGCACTGCGCCGATTGAAATCCATCGCCAATTGACGGAAGTGTATGGTGAGTCGTGCATGGATGTCAAAAATGTTTGTAAGTGGTGTAGAGAGTTTGCAGCTGGTCGGACCGAAATTCACGACGAACAAAGGAGCGGGAGACCGTCAATTTCTGAGGAGACAGTGAGGAAGGTTGACCAAAGCATGCGTGAAGATCGGTGGATACCCTGCATGATCTCTGCACTTTGGTTCCTAAGGTTTCCCGAAGCATCACTCACAGAATTTTAACGGAAACATTGAACTACTGGAAGGTGTGCCCCAGATAGGTGCCACGCATGCTGACTGAGGGCGACATGCGGCAACGAGTTGATGCTTCCCGCACATTTCTTCACCGCCTTGCAGCCGAGCAGGACAACTTTCTGGACTCAATTGTCACGGGTGACGAAACCTGGGCATACCACTTTACACCTGAGACCAAGCAATAATCACACCATTGGCGCTATCCTTCTTCGCCAAAGCCGCGGAAATTCAAACAAACACAGTCTGCCGCTAAAGTCATGACAACCTTTTTTTGGGATCGGAAAGGAGTACAGTTGGTCTGTTGGTGGCCTTTATGCCCACTGGGACCACAATTAACGCTGACAGGTACTGTGAAACTCTGAAAAAATTCAAACGGACAATTCAGAACCGGAGAAGAGGAATGTTGAGCAAGGGCGTACACATTCTCCATGACAACGCTCGGCCACACATCGCTCGGCAAACCGTTGTTCTCCTGCAAGAGTTTCAGTGGAACATAATCACCCACCCACCCTATAGTCCTGACTAGGCGCCTAGTGACTATCACCTGTTCCGTAGGTCAGAAGAGCGTTTGGCCGGAAAGCGATTCAGCTCCGACGACGAGGTGGTAGAAGAAGTTCATAACTTTCTGAATAGCACGGCGGCGTGCTGGTATGACATGGGCATACATAAACTGCCACAGCGTCTACAAAAATGCGTCGACAGAAATGGTGATTATGTCGGAAACTAGCTAAATATTCAAGCTGTACACTGATGTAAACCATTTTAGAAACGATCAGGTCTATGTAGCTATAAAAAAGTAGGAGACCTTACTTTTGGGATTACCCTTGTAGTATACTAAGCGTCTCTCCCAAGAGTTGCCAAACGCATTTTCTCTGCTATTTCGGCAGATGCTTGCAGTTTTCTGTTTTCAATGAGTAACTGGAGTGAGCACAAACAAATACTGCTCATGACGTCATTCATGCGATGCCTAGTGTCGATGGAATACGTCTGTTTGTTCTACATTAAGAGCAAAGTGGTTGTAATAAGAAGAATTTTGTGTGCTCATTCAGTAGGCGGTCCCAGATTAATCCAGTTCGATATTCGTTTTACCAATAGGTGTTAACAGGGGCATTGAAACACGACGAATAACCAGCACTCCAGCGGAGACAGCACCGCCCTGGCTCTCGTTGTATGCTGCAGTCGTGCACCAGCGCTATTCAGTCGCTGGTGGTGCATTGTTTATTCTTCGTATTTTACTGTCCCTGTTAACACTTATCGGTAAAACGACTACCACAACAGGTTAACATGTGACCTCACTGTGTTGCTCATGTTTCACTGGTCCTGTTAACAGATATTGGTAGAACGACTATACAGTAGGCTAATATGAGACCTCTCTGTCGACTGGGCAGGTAAAATTACGTTTTTAAATATCTCTTTTTTTGGTAACGGGAAACAGACTCACGCTGCCATGTACACTGAGCGTCGTATTAAAGACGTGATGAGCAGCGTTTCTGTGGATCGACCCCAGGTATTCAATGCGGACACGAAATTGCAGGTATCTGCCGAAAAACGAGAGAAAATGTACTCGACGGCTTTTAGGAGGCAACACTGTACATGGGACCAGACGTTGTCGGCTCTGAAGAAGATGTGTTAGCAACACAACAGCCTAAAATTTCCATTTCAGGTTTTCATACGAGTCCGCTAAGTAATATAAGTTGGGTATTCCCGGCCACTGATTACTACGGAGGAACGCTGGTCGGCTCTAGGACGTCACGGTAAAGTGTTTTCCACAAAACGGCTGGCCCCTCGAACAGCGGCGTGTGATTGCTGCGGCGTTATTTTTTTCCGCTTTAGCAAAGAGCGCGGTGCGGCGCAGCGCAGCGGGGCTGGTGTGATTTAAGGGTGGCGGCGTGGCGTCGCCAAGTCGCAGGTCTCTCCGCCTCCACCTCCACCTCCGCCTCCGCCGGGTGACAGGTGCGCCACCCTTGTCTCGCTGCCAGCCGCAGCCGGCCGCCAGCCAGTGAAATGCGGTTTCCGTGCGGCCGCCACCGCCTCGCTCTACAACAAATAGCTCCCATTGCTCGCCCGACAAATGAATAAATCGCCAGCGCCGCGAAATGCTCGCCTCGCTTTTCTAGATTTACGACCATCGCTCGGTATATAATTGAAAAGATCGTCCAATGTAAAAATATTCGAATAACCGCACCCTACCCTACTAGCCGCCCGCGCTCGCTCGCCTCCTAAATGAAAAGGGCACACACAGACATACACACACGTTTTGATGAATCAATGTTCAGTCCTCGTAACTTAATTGGTACAAGAGCACTGGAAATAATTTATTTTTTTGCACTATGTGGGGAACATCTTACTCTTACCATTACCGTATTTTAGAATTATGACACATTTTACTGTTACGTTCCGGGAACAGAGCATGAAAGTTCAGAATATTCTTCGGAGCTTGTTAGATTCTCCTAAGCACCCCACCTACGTGTTGCCTGCCTTGTATAGTCAGTGATTGCTGGCTACCGCTGCTGCTGCAGAAAGTATGTCATCTGAACGAAAGTGTCCAGACACCTCTACGTAATGCAGAATTGACCACTAGATGTGACATGGGGTGGACCCGTCTGTATAAAAGGAGACAGGAATTATTGCATTGACCGCAGAGAAGCTATAACAGCAGAGTGGTTTGGTCTGAGACGTCGCACATGAATTGGTCATTGGATGTCACCTAAGTAATTGCTCCATTAGTGACAATTCAGCTTTTCCATCGCCGACTAATTCGAGTTATGAAATGGAAATTTGAAGGAACAACCATAGTTAGACCGAGACAATGCAGACCTCGTTTACTGATGGACAGGAGCCGTCGAGTGTTGCCAAGAGTGTCCCTAAAAGTAGCATGGAATCGGCGGAAGGAATGAATCGTGAGTTCCAAAATATCATCAGCAGTCCATCTAGCGCAGTGACTGTGCGCAGAGAATTGAAAAGAATTCCTGTATCCAGTGGTAAGCGACGTTTAAGATGGTGTAAAGAGCGAAGCTACTGGACAATGAATGACTGTAAACGAGTGATATGGAGATATGAATCATGCTGTGCTCTATGAAGGGTTTGGAGATGCGGAGATGCCGAATGCTTGTAGAACGTTTCCTGACGTCGTTGTAGTGCCAAAGGGGAAGCATGGAGCATGATGCGTTACGGTATGAGAGCGTTTTTCGTGGTTAAGATGTGGTCCCCTCATTGTACTTAAGAAAACGCCAGTTGCAGAAGGTCATTTTACAGTACAGTAGAGGAAGAGTTATGGAGACCACGATTGTATTTGCGTGGCAATTCGCCCTCTGATAAAGCAGCATCTGTGTAATAGTGGTTTTTGCACCTTAACATTCATGAAATGGACTAGCATTATGAGAGTCCCGACCTGAACCAATCGACACATCTGGGGAAGAATTGAACGTCGACTTCGCTCCAGGCCCCAGCGGGCAACATCACTAATTTCTCTGTTTCAGTCTCCTGAGCAAGTATGGTGTGTCGTTGTGTCGTTACAAAAAAAAATGGTTCAAATGGCTCTGAGCACTATGGGACTCAACATATGACGTTATCAGTCCCCTAGAACTTAGATCTACTTAAACCTAACTAACCTAAGGACATCACACACATCCATGCCCGAGGCAGGATTCGAAACTAGGACCGTAGCGGTAGCGCGGTTCCACCAGAAACGCCTAGAGCCGCTTGGCCACCGCAGCCGGTGGGGGGGGGGGGAAATCAGTGAAGTCACATGTCCAATCGGATTAGGGGAGTGGAAGGAAGTCAGCTGTGCCCTTTCGAAGGAACCATCCCGGCATTTGCCCGAAGGGATTTAGGGAAATCACGGGAAACCTAAATCAAGATTGCGGGACGCGAGTTTGAACCGTCGTCCTCTCGAACGCGAGTCCAGTGTGCTAACCACTGCGCCAACTCGCTCGTTATTTATAAACAATGTGTGCGACAAAAGGAATATTATGTTTATATGACGCATGTCACCAGACGTCAACGTTGATGTACTTACTGCAACAGTATGCTAATGACTAGTAGAAGAAGTGTCTGCCAACCATTTTTCCACAGCACTCTTTACAGGGTGCGACACTTACGATGGGCACTCCAGTATTTACACTGCACTGCGTATCAAAGAAGGTTCATCCTATTCCGGACAAGTGCCGGTTGCAGCACAGGTAAACTGTAGGAGGGCCTTAATAAACTATAAAGGTGTTGTAATTGCTTAAAAGAGTGCGTAAACGTTAACACAATCTATAGCACTGTACATTACAATTGCTACACCATGAAGACGGCATCCTGTAACCGTCAAATTGGCATAATGTTTACAGCATGCTTGGATGTGCAAGTGATCAGCATTTCAGTGGATCTGCACGAATTCTGGCTGGTTACAATTAAAGTGTAACTACTCTCGAATGTTCAGTGTGGACTGTAATTGTCGTATGGGAGCGAAACTTCGTAATATTCTTAGGCATTAGTGCGTTACTCTGGAAAAAAGTTAGTTCCAATTTTGGCCACCAGTTGCAAATCTGGCGCTGTACGTTGATTGTATAATTAGTATGATATTCACGCTGACATCGGACAAGCCATAGCGTGAGGGAACAGTGTTGCTATCGACAAGACAGGGCGTACGCTATTAGTGAAACTGTTTTGTGTGAACGACAGCAATTACAGTACTGCATTGAAGGAGTATCGCCGACTGAAAAGTCAGAGGAAAGACCCGATGTCAGTATACGCTTTAAATAAAGCGACAATGAAATTCGAAAACGTAGGTGAACTTGGTGAAATACCTGGAACGGGAAGACGTCCTGTCCCGGTGGAAGTTACTGACGAAGTTGCTGTTCCTGTAACTGACTATGAAGCATGTGCCCCGGATGTTGCTAGCGCTCGTGCAGTGTCGCGTGAAATGTCAATGCCTTGATCAACAGTACGGACATTTTGGCGGTCTATCCTACACTGGTAAACGTAAAAGATCCAGACGATGCAGCAACTGAATTCTCGTGATCCGCAGCAACGTTATGGATTTGCTCTTCTGTTTCTGGCACTGATAAAAGTTGACGACGTGTTGCCGATCAATGTTCTATGGAGCGACGAGGCACATTTTACACTACAGGGTGCAAGTGAATTATATTCGTTATTTCAAACTGGTTCAGAACGTGGTGTGATGGTATGTGGTGCCACTTGGTACACAACTTGTTTGTTGGATAGCAGGCGTTACATCTCTGTCGTGTTGAGGGCAGTGGCTGAATCTACCTTGGATGTCCCTGTGGCGTTATATATCAATAATACAACACAAAATCGCATTTTGTTTTTGCTGTCCTTACCTACTGTACTTCTAAAAGAGGCTGTTCAAACGCTGCAATGCTCGGCTCGTTCTCCAGATAACTCAACTATTGAAACCATCAGGTCATTGATTTCAGAGCGACTGGCACACTTCTACTCGCTAGCCACGGATGAGGTCTGTCATAGACCTGAAGCATCACGGAATTTCATAGCCATATCTCTTATGCAAGCATGACACGACTCGATACCTAATCGCATTGTCTCCGTTGACACAGATGACAGAAATGTATATTACATTTCGCTCACTGTATGCCCCGAAATCACCTGCAAGTTTAATCATGTTCTCTTCTTATTGCAAAGTACACAGACAATAACTGGAATTTTGTTATTTTTCATGCTCGGTGTGTGGTGACCTGTCTTTAGATGGACAAATACACCTCCGTATCTTGTCACACTGTCACGCGGACTTGCACTTATGTAGATTCAAAGAGACGAATTAAGCCGGCTGCTGTGGCCGAGTGGTTCTAAGGGCTTCAGTCCGGAACCACGCGACTGCTACGGTCACAGGTTCGAATCCTGCCTCCGGCATGGTTGTGTGTGATGTCCTTCGGTTGCTTAGGTTTGAGTAGTTCTAAGTTCTAGGGGACTGATGACCTTAGATGTTAAGTCCCGTAGTGATCAGAGCCATTTGAAGAGACGAATTCAAAACGTTTATGTGCTTCGTTCTGACGGTAATATGGATTCCAGCCTATTTAACGTTTGTCCACTAAGGTACGTCTCATGGATGAATATCTTCAGCAACAAATAATTAAATGGATAGTGTCCCTGCCGCGCGCGATTAGCCGAGCGGTCTACGGCACTGCAGTCATGGACAGCGCGGCTGGTCCCGGCGGAGGTTCGAGTCCTCCCTCGGGCATGGGTGTGTGTGTTTGTCCTTAGGATAATTCAGGTTAAGTAGTGTGTAAGCTTAGGGACTGATGACCTTAGCAGTTAAGTCCCATAAGATTTCGCACACATTTGAACATTTGATAGTGTCCCTAGACAGATGCCTCATTTCTCTGAGTTTGTACGTGATTTGCTGTGGAAGCGTAATATCCTCCATACAAACCGCTCCCACAAACCCTTGACGCAAGGAGGACAGCTATCCTAGAACCTTGGTACCCGTTTCCTCTGGAGCAGAGGGACCCCACCGTCAACCCCCCCCCCCTCCTCCCCCACACACACAACACTGTAGGTACTGTATTGCTGTCCTGAGAAGTAAAACTCAGTACTGTGGCTATTTCTGCTACATCAGACTAACAATTTAAACATACAGAACTGCACTGAATTTCTAGCACAGCGAATCTTCTAAACTATAGCTAAGGTCTTTGCTTTAAACTCATAATTATTAAAACTGTGATTTATTTGCAAAGTTTACTTTTTCGTAACGAGTGGAATCATGTTCAGAAGTTGAAACATTAACACATGGGTTCCTTCGTAAAGGATGAACCGCTCTACTTGCACTTGTCGTACAAAAACAAATAGTTACGGTGTTATTCTCGATCCGACGAGAAAATTTTATTTATTTCTATTTTTTTATTTTTTGATTTGGAAAATGATGTCAAGGGTGTAATACTCACCATGAAAATATCCCCAATTAATTTTTTATGAACGTAAAAACACATAGGGATCTGCAGCTAGCTTTCAGCTCCCAATACTTGTCAGCGATTAGTTTAGAGGATAGACATCTTTGGTAGCTGGAAACGAGATTCACCTGCTAGACTTCAGTGATATTCCTACGTCCGGGGAGAGTCAGTTGCTATGGAAGTAGACTTAATAATGTTCACATATGGGCACTGCTAAGACTTCTAGAGCAGTCTTTCAGAGTTGCCTCTCAAGTAAAGCGTGTGATATGTAATGGAAAATAACATAAGAATTAAGGTATACATTAGATGCATGATAAAATTACTCGATGAGTATAATCAAATGTAATACAGAGTAGAGAAAGAAGTGGTTTACAGCGCTATAATAGAAATGCATACGTAAAAATAATTAATTTAAATAAATGTGAATTTATTGTCCAGAGTAAGGGATAGCACAGGCGAACAATAGGAAACTCTTTACAAAAAAGAAGAAGAAACTGTGGCACCAGTGTTACTTACTACCAAAAATTTAGTTTTTCCATTCATTGGTCAGTTTAGATGTCTGCCATGGATTTGATTAGTAATATGTAACTGTCTCATATCAGCAATGTTTATTAATGCATCTCCAGCGAAATCAAAATTATTCAGATTCTGAAAAAGCAACCATCCGGGTATTTCATTCGTTATGGCCTGAAAAAAGTTTTTTTTTTTTTTTTTAACTATGTCTCGTGGCTATAAGTGACCAATGAATAGGTGAAAGAACGATTTGAATACTGCATGGGAGTAAAGTTGATTGCGACATGGTCCATTATTCCTTTGACACAGAAAGAAAATACATTTATAGGTTTTACGATATACCCACAGTAGCAAAATAAACGAGACAGAAAGTTACGCACTTAAAAATTATTCAGTTTGTTTACTGTTCACTGCAACACAACGTCGTATGAAGTAACAACGCTTCTGAAACTAATGTACATAAATGTTATAATTTAAGTTGTAAGCATACTCATCCAAGTCCATTTTAATTACAAGTGTTTCTTGATGAAGTGAAACAGGTCACCAACCGAAAGGGAACAATATATGTTGCGAGGTACTGACTCCAAGGAACATCACGTTTACAATTGTCTCGCAAGACAGCAGGAGAGACAGAAAGAGAAGTGATGAATCACGCAGATGAATTTCGAATTCCTGGAATACAGACGGGGTCTGGAGGAAGTGTGTAATCGTGCTAAGATGGAATAGCGACTCCAATTCCACTAACAATTTCCAGTTTATTACACTGATTTGCAATTTTCGTTGTTCCTTAAACCATTTCTAGCGGACGGCGGGATTATTACTTCAAGTATGGCCAAGCTCAATGTTTTCCTCATATTTCTCTCTATGACGTCGGCGTTGACAACACGATGTCCGCTCTTTATCTCTTCTGTCTTTCCAAAGAAACACAAAATGAAGAAGGGCACTATACACTGCAACAACCTCAACAGTAGCTGTTTAGAACTTGAATGTCAGAGTACCTGTTGAAGTGAATGATTCGTTGAGACTTAGTTGAAGCTAATTAGCATTAATGTACATTAAATAAAAACCAAAATAATCTAATAATTAGAAGAAAACTCGATATTACAGATGCCTCGTAAACCACAAACTGAATATCAATGCAAACATGGATGACTTGGTAGATAACTCGAACAAATAAATGTAAACATTGAGATAAAAATTTAAAATATAATCGAGGTAAATTAATATGTTTGCTAGGAAAGCACGATAACGGACAACGCCTGAAATGTGATGGATATTAAGAGGAGAATTACGATGCCCAAACAATCCTACAAAAATATGGGAATGTGTTATAAACCATATTTCATACCAGCAAGAAAGGGATTCATAATATATTTTTTGAGCATTTCATCTATGTTTTCGAAGGGTGGATTCTGAAGAAACTGAAAAAGTAACAAAGTAGATGCAGTAGAGTTGTGTATACGGCGAAGATATCTTGGGCTAGAAGAAAATCCAATGCACAAATACTAAAAGAAATTGAAGGGAAAAGAACATTGGTTAACGCTATACCGATAAGAAGAATTATATTAAATAGACGCCTACATGAAGACAACAGCTTCGTAAAAATATTTCCGAAAAAACTCCTGAGGGAAGATTGAGACATAAGCTCAGAACATCCAATTAACAAAATGTTATCTGTGGAATGAACTGTAGCAGCTGCAACCAGATGGCAAAGATGACGAGAGGAAACAAAGCCTTGTTTAATAAAGAACCACATTAGTTATTGAGAGAATGAGTAAATAGACAACTGGCCCAACCATACGACATCAAATTCGCGCTGTCATAGAAGAATTTGTACTAAAACAATGATCAAAAAATAAGAGAAATTCGTCTTAAGCAATTTCCAGTGGTAGATAGAAAACATATAAAACAGACGCACTAAAATGACGTTTGGAAGATATAAGACGAAAATAAGTTATAGTACGTCCTAACAGCTTTGACGTTGAAGTCTGTTCATACACCGAGCGTGTAGGAATGAAATTGTGAGTAGGAACCAGGACACGAAGACAACATCCAGCACAGTAGAACAAGTTAATATGACTACTAGCTTCTTGGATGGGGAAGATAGCAAATGAATACACGATGAGATAAAAATAAATTGTTTAGTTCAGATATTTCATTCTAATGTGTAACCGTAAACATATAACAGAAAAAAGAAAGTAGTAGCAGAACTTGAATTGGAAGACAAGAATAAAAAGGAATCCGTCTGGTAGAATTCTGAGCACAGCAAATTTAATCTTTATTGGTACTTTGTGTAGGATCGTGAAAGAAGGCTTGTTTACTTGAAAGAGACTTGAAGACACTGGAAAGTTCCAGATATACTATATAATGGTAAGAAATGTATTTCGAAACCATATGTTAAACTGCAAAACATTTCCATGGCTGGTGTGGACTCTGACTAGAACTTATTGCTTATGACCTGCAGATTAAAACTGAGGAGATTGCGAACAGTTAGGAAAATAAGAAGATGGGGCAGGGATCGATTGAAACCAGAAACTGCTGAGGGTTTTAAGTGAAACATCAGATGGCGATTGACAGAAAGAGGGGACAGGAATACCACAGAAGAAGAACGGGTAGCTTAGGAAGATAAAATAATGAAAATAGCAGATAATGAATTTATTTGATGAAATAAGAAAACATAAAAATGTAGCAAATGAGGCGGAGAAAGGGAATATAGTACCTTAAAAAATGAGATTGGCAGAAGATGGAAAATGGCTAAGCAAGAATGGATAGCGGAGGAAAATATAAGGCTATTCAAGCACTCATAGCAAGGAAAATCAAGGAGACAACAGATGTAAGTATATCAAGAGCTTACATGGATAGCAAGTGCTAAGCAAAGAACGGAAACCTGATAGGTAGAAGAAACGCATAGAAAGGCCGTACAAGGAATATGAACGTCAAGATAATATTGTAGAAAAGGAAGAGGAAGTAGATGAAGGTCAGACAGGAGATACGATTGTGCGAGAAGTATTTGACAAGTTACTTAGCGTCCTACATCGAACAAGGCTCGTAGAGTAGACGACAGTGCGTCAACATTATTCATATCCTTGGGAAAGTAAACCAGTATTACTCCACCTGGTGAGCAAGTTATATGAGGCACGTGAAATACCTCCAGACTTTAAGAAGATTATAATAATTTCTGTTGCCAAGAAGGTAGGTGCTGAGAGATATGAGTATTACGAAACCATTAGTTTAATAAGTCATGGTAGAAAAAAAGTTACATGAATTATCTACCGATGGATTGGGAGCCAATCTTGGAGAACATCACTTTAAGTTAAATATAACTGTAGAAATACGTGACCGATACTACGACTTGTTCTAGAAGATAGGATGTAGAACGACAAACCTACGTTCATAGGACCTGTATATTCAGAGAAAGCTTTTGGTAACGATGCTAGAATACACACTTCGAAAATTTGGGAGTAGTAAGCATAAAATGCAGAGACAGGGAGGTTCATTACGACTTGTACAGAAAACGGACTGAGGGTACAGCAGTCGTGGACGTGAACTAGGAGAAGGATGTGAGGATTATGTCCTATCCATTACATTATTCAATCTCTATGCCAAGCAAGCATTAAAGGAAACCAAGGAGAAGTTTGGGTACGGAATAAAATCTCAAACAGGCAAATAAGAAAAAAAATGGCCAAGTGCGAGGAGGACTTGCTTATTAAGGATTCCGTGAAAACTTAATTATTTATATTTACTATATGTTTCACCCGTCCTGGGAATCGAGAATCTCAACGATTTTTGTCTGTTTTCGATGTAGATACTGACAAGATATTGGTCCCAGGAATTCTAAGACCGTATCAAAGTCTCTATAGCAGTTCTTCAGACTAGCCTGGGCACACAAAATGAAGCAAGCAGGGTACTTCAGTTAATATCTGTAGGTATAGAAAATAAAATTTTATTTACTTACTAAACCATGACGACAACTTACATTTTATGTTAGCATGCAGTAATGTTCGCCTTTTAGGCTTCTGACGGATGATGAATGCACTGTATGTTCTAAAGGCAAAAAATTTTTCTTTTTCTTATTTGCCTGTTTGAGATTTCATCCCCTACGCAAACTTCTCCTTTATTTCCTTCAAAGCTTCCTCAACACAGAGATTGCAACTTAATAAATTTTAGATATTTTTGTTTACTTTAGTTGTGCTATGAAACCTCACTTTCTGCCAAATTTTATGATTCTACTTCAATGGGAAGTACTCTATCGGTTTTTATGAGTGAGCTAGAGAGTATCAAAATATGTGACATAAATGGCCGAATGTTTTAACCGCATAGACTTACAAGCTTACAGTTCTTACAGCGCCAAGTGATCATAGACCTTACTATGTAACATGAATTTGAATGAGATACATCTAACTATTTACGAGAAAAAGTATTTGCAACAATCGGACAGACAGACAGACAACAAATGGATCCTATAACAGATTGAGGAACAGAACTTTGAAAACACGATGTTTGCCGATGACATCGCAATTCTAGCAATTCTGTCAAAGAACATTACTTGAACGGAATGGGTATTGACTTGAGAAGAGGTTTTAAGATGAATACCAACAAGAACAAAATAAAGGTGATGGAATGCAGCGGAATTCCATCAGGCGATGCTGATGGAATTAGATTAGGGAATGAGACACTAAAGGTTGTAGATGAGTTTTCTATCTGAGCAGGAAAATAAACAGCCGAAGTAGAGATGATGCAAAAGCAGGCAACTATTTTTGGCACAACCGGACTAAAAGGACAAATACTGAGGCATGAAGGAGAGAGGTGACGAAGGCTTAATGCTGTGACACGTTCATATGGATATATGTTGTGGTAGTTACGCAAGGTTGAGGAGGCTTGAACAGGTTAAGATGGAATGGAGAGATGCATCATGTTAGTCATTGGACTCAAGAGCACAAAAACAGCAAATAAGAAGATGCGTATTTACGGACACAACCATATTACTGTATATGTATATACACAGCTAAATAAAACTTTACATTTATTACCATCGCAGTAATTTTTGTGTAATTTTTTTCGTTTATTATCGTATTTTCTCATTTTGTAATTAAATTTATTTGCTCCTTTCACTGGAAAATTAAATAGTCTACAACATTTTAATACACGGCCCTAGTCTCTCGCTGCACCTCTCGTAAAAATGATCCGTAGACATAATTATTGGTGAATCCTGTTGTATTATTTCTCTGTTTCAGGTTTCTATTTCATTTATGACTAATGATTGCCCTATCCACTTTTCTTGAGCCATCTATTACATGCACAGGTCCAAAATCTAATGCGTTTTTTATGTAATTTTATCACATTTTACTGTGCACCAAACTTTTTTCTGCCCGCATAAGCCTGATTTTACTGTCCTCTTTTCTTCGCCAGGGCGGTGCTAGGTAACAAAATTCCCTCACAAGGTTTTCTTTGATTTGGACCACATATAATTCCCGTAGTTTCGTTCCTAATACTCCAACTGTTCTCTGAAATCGGTGCTAATCTGATCGCCCTCCTATTAATTCTTTTTCCTGTTTCTGACATCGTAAACTTCCATAACTGTATCCAAGCTCTGTTACTACTTTCTGATCTTCTTTCAGCTGTCATTACCTTCAGTCATTTATGCACTTTCACTAAAAACTTACAATACTTGTTACATTACACTGTACTTGTCACGGTTGAGTTTTCTTTACCTTCGTTTTCCTTTGGCGGTTGGAGTGTACAGTATTTCCTGCACTTTAGTGTTTTCCCTAACTTTCATTTCACATTTGCTTCATGCTTCGTAATACTGTACTTCACTGGCGTAAATACAGCATCAGTTTAAATCTCAGATATCTTGCAGTTATGTGGTTATCCGTGAGGATGAATTATCCGATAATAGCTGTTATGATTTCCAGTCATATTTTGATGTATGTAACTTCAACCTGGCTCCAAATGTCGCTGACATATTCTTTTACGTAGTGTGAAAAAATTCTAGGTTTGTGGCTTGAAGATTAATAAATCGCGGTTTTAGTTAACAGCCCAGGAATTACAAGTAGCGATACGAAAAGAAACGGTCACATACCATCATATGCAGGAAAATTGAATATGAAGCTTTGATTTAATGTTACCTGGTTGGGAAACATCAGCTCGTGTACGAGATTATTTACAAGATATTTTACAGCTTTTGACTTAACACAGCTCAAATGTGTGGAACCTTTGTTTGTTTGGAACATGGGGAATGTTAATCATATACAAAGAAGTATACCGTAAATATCGTAGGCTTCTTTACCGCTTCGGGAAAGTGTTACCGAAATAAGCAGAAAGTTTGAAATTTTCAACCAGGAGCCACCAGAAGAAAGTCTAAAAGCAGCTCTGGAAAACTTACATTGCAACTTTGCAAGCTGAATTCCACGACGGAATCCGTAAACGTTGTTTATACTTTTTAAATCATTACATGTCTGACTTGTACTTCCTGGACGATCTGTATTGCCTGCTGCCAGCTTCTTCGGTTTACTAATTTCTTTTTTACTCCGTACGTTTCACATTCTGCAGCTTTCGATAGCTATCTTGACCATTCCCTTCCTTCCTTGACTATTCTTGTGCCTTGTTTATTCTCTTCATTATATACGTTACAATTATTTACTGAATTGTCATCGTCGTTGTACGATACGGCAGTGGTCACTGTCAGGGAAGATTTCGAATTCCTTCTTTACTAGCAATTCGTATTTGGGTGATTTCATACAGGGGAAGTACTCTATTTCAAACTGATAAAACTGAATAAAAACATCTTCAAAAGTGCGTTGTTTAATTGTAAAATTTTGCACTTGTGTTTAATCATTGTTTGAAGGTAACGAGTGTAAAGTCTGCAGAAGCACACGTCGCTTGAGAAACAACACTGTGTAAAAGACAACTAAGACCAGCAGATTCTCAAGAATCATTAAGTCATTATCTGGTGAAAATCTAACAATTTACTTGAAACAAACTGTGTTAACACATGCTGTAGTTAGGGAGTTCTGTGTCTGAAAATAGATGTTTCTGTCTTGTCTTACGTTCTTCCCTAATTCGTCATCCAACTGCCGAGGTGAGGCTTCAATAAAGTGAATCAAATAGGGAGGAAGAGAACAACGCTGGATAAACATGTCGATAATGAGACCACTATTGCTTTTAAAATACTGCACTACTACAAGGCGGTTAAAGTTATGCAGAATGTCCACATACTCTCCTTATCAAGTGAACGTACTGCCCCATACAGTTATGCAACTCATAGTTGTGGAACGCCGAAGAAATAGCATAAACATAAAATTTTCACTGTTTACTGATTACAGTTGTGTTTACATACAAAGTAGTGGTAGCAAAAGTAGTAGTAGTAGTAGCTTTATTCGTCTGTAAATCTCTTTTTACAAGGATGTAGGACATGTCAAATTATTTACAAGTTTAGACCAGTTTAAAATAAGCTAATTCGTATACACATATATTTACAGACTTCTAGTTTTACACCTGGAATACAATAACTTTTTTATAAATAACTTATTAAATAATATAATCCACACCGTTCACTCATACCTCACTATCAGTCACTGCATACACTATACACACATTGTTTCATAACACTTCACTCACTACACACACACACACACACACACACACACACACACACACACACACACACACACATACTGCTGATCTGTGGGCCATTTACTGTACCGCAACTTCCCATTTGCTATTCTGAAAAACTGAGTCAGCATCCCTCCGTAATGAGTGAGACGTTGAGCTCAGAAAGACGAAGAGCTGTTAGTATTGTGCTATGCATAGCTTGAGGGTAAGTATTTCTAGCATCTCTTGAAAGAAAAAAACATGAAGTGAAGGTGTTATATGGAATGTTGAATGTTTTATAATCATTATTATTATTATTTATTTACACAACACCCCTATTCTGTTTTATCTAAGAAGTCCTTCAATGTATAAAATGTATTGCATAATAGGTACTTTTTAGCTGCCTTTTTAAATAAGTGTATTTTTGCAATTTCTTCAATCTCTTTTGGTAATTAATTGCACTGTTTTATTCCTTGATAGAAAATGTTGTTTTGAGTTTTATGTTTATTTCTCATTGGTAAATGTAAGTTGAGTCTATCTCTTGTTTCATGGTAATGGACAGAGCTGTTTGTGCAGTAATTACCAATGTTATTTTTGATGTGTATAACTGACTGGTAAATGTATTCACATGGAGCAGTTAATATCCCCAGTGTTTTGAACAGATCTTTACAATGAGATCGACTAGTATTTTTGGTTATCATTCATATGGCTCTTTTCTGGAGTTTGAAAATTATGTTCATATTTTGTGAGTTTATTCCCAAAAAAGAATTCCATAGCTAAGAATGGAGTGTATATATGAACAATATGTAACTAAAAGACTCTGGATGTTGCACACTGATGATAGGATTCTAAGGGCATAAAGTGCTGATGACATTCTGTTTGCAAGTACCTTTGTGTGTTCACACCACTTCAGCTGAAAATCAGTACTCATTCCTAGAAATTTTGCGTTTGTTACACAGTCTACAAAGGTGCCATCTATATTTAATTTAACATCTTCATTTTCCCTCTTCAAACTGAAATTTGTGGCATTAGTTTTCTTTATGTTCAATGTCACTTTATTGCTTATTGACCAATCGTAAACTTCCTTGAAAGTTTCATTTGCTTTCTCTGCGAAGAGTTCTCTTGTTTTCTCAGTGACTATAATATTGCTGCCACTAGCGAATAGAATTTTTTCACCATGAGTAACACTAGTGGGAAAGTCATTGGCGTATATCAGGGATAGTATTGGTCCTAATACGGTACCCCTCGAAACCCCTATATTAATGTATTTTGGCTCTGATAAGTGATTTACTTAATGTTTAGACCTATTTGAAGTATGTGTTATCTCTGCCCTTTGTACCCTGTCTGCTAGGTATGATCGAAACCAGTCATTAGCTACCCCTCTTATCCCTAATGCTTCTAATTTATTTAATAGAATCTTGTGGTCGACTGTATCAAACGCCTTAGAAAGATCGGAAAATTTGCCTGTGACACACTCACCTTCATCAAGAGCACCAAGTACAACTTTTGTAAATTCCGCTATGTCTCACTCCATATTTTCGCCACCTCGGAAACCAAACTGTGATTCGCTTAAAAGATTGTATTTATTCTGGTAATTCATTAATCTGTCTTTCATAATTGCTTCTATTATTTTCGAGAATGCTGACAGCAGGAAAATGGGCTGGTAATTTCCTATGTCTTTCTTAAGCAAAGGTACAGCTCTAGCCTGTTTTAACTGCTCCGGAAATGTTCGTTATGTGAAAGATTCATTTATTGTATTTGTTAAGTGGCCTTGTATAATCCCTATGCATTGTTTCAGAACACACATTGGTACTTCATCTAAGCCTACTGACGTTTTATTTTATAGTTTTTGAACAGTTTTATTGACTTCATTCTCTGTGGTTGGAAGTAATATCATTGTACTTAGTGCAACATTATTTACAGGTGTTATATTTGTTTTGGGAAATTTTTGATGTAACATCTCTGCAATACTAGAAAAATTATCGTTTAGGCAGTTACCCAAGTTTTGTGGATCATTTCTTACCTTATTCCCCCCCCCCCCTTAGCAATACGTTATTCTGCGATTGTTTGCCTCTCCCAGTTTCCTTTTTTATAACATCACAGACTGCTTTGCTTTTATTCTCTGCATTATATATAAAACATACAGAAATCTTTTTGAGTCTTTTCGTGCACCTAAATGCAAATTTTTTTCACTTCACGTTATTGTTTACTGTGTTTTGATGAGTCTTCAATTTGAATAGGTATTGGATTTCTAACATTCGTAAATATTTTCGATTCTCCTCGTAAGGAGAGGAACTAACCGCCCATAATATAGCATAAATGTACAGGTGTAAGAAATGTAGCGTTTTCCCACTGCATGGACGCTCTGAAACAGACCCTCGATCAAAGGCTATCCTTCTTGCAGTTCTAGCTGAGCGGAAACCAGACGGTGCAAAGTAACTCGACTCACACGAACCACTATCGCAGTGGGCCCAGTTTCAGTTGCTCGGTAAAAACGACAGCTCTACTGAACACTGAAGAGTACTACAGTAGTGCCGAAATAAACCACGTAGTATTTTCATTTAGGCAGAACAGCTTTTCGGCACAAAAAATCCAGGTTGTGTTCTCTGGAAGACACCTAGATAAGCATTCATTGAACACAAAAGGATCAAAACATAACTGGACTTCAAAACATCCACTGAAATGGTTGAATGTTGAACCATTCATGATTGCCTTGGCAAATGACGGACATGTAGTGCTGTGTGGAGGATGCATCCTCACCTCAGAATGTTTATAATTTTCCAAATATTTATCAGACTCCTCTTATCTCGTGATTGAAAATATTGACAAAATACAGTGTAGCTGTTGAACAATTTCGAATGATATAGTATTGCCTTTGAAAATGACGGAATGTAGAAACGAGGAAGGCGATTTGGGAGAGAATAGAAAGTGTGGTCAAGACATCTACAAGTTAGTAAAATGCATCCAGATGGCCCTTCAACTCGTAGCATATTCGTGGAAGTCGCAGCTAAAACTCCGTGTATTAGTATGTACGTGGGACGCAATATTCTAAATTTTTCCAGTTACTGCACGTAATACCGGCGACACATTAGGCACATATATCCAGAAAAACTGAGCTACATCTAATCACATTTCTATGTTTAACCGTAAGGGCATCAGAGCAGAAAAGGATTCTAGTGAACGATACAGCTTACGATAGTTCAGTCCCAAGGAGGTCCTTGAAATTATAATTTGCATAAAATCCTTAACTAAAGTACCGGCTAAGAACTCTAAAACGGTAACAGATATTTGACACCGAAAAACATCATAATGATGAGCAAACGGACGCTAACGGGCGACGAATTATGGTTGAGGCAGGTCTTACACTTGATGGCAGGAGATCCCACTACATCATATATGTCTATAAATTCTATTAATCTCATTCAGAAGTGAGCTTCTTTACACTAAAAATGGAATAAAACTGTCGTAATGAATGGTGGGCTCCATGTGATTCCCAAGTCGTGCAGCGATCGTAAACCATAAAATTACCAAATATGCAACAAGCAGTCTTCAAATCATGTTATATTTATTCACTTTTGCAAATTGATTTCAACTGATTAATAACCATCATCGGTGCTTTCAACCAATATGTGCCCTGAGTAGTAATACTGCCTTAAGCAGAAAAGTGAATAAATATAACATGATTTTGCGACTGGTTGCTGCGTATTTGGTAATTTTAACTGTCGTAATGTAATACATATATCATGCAAAAATCAATCGAGGAGATTTTACTTTCCCGTTAAGTTATAGCAAGAACGTGTTTAACATTTAATAAACGTGAACTAACTACATTTAGCTTTGTTTTTTTAGTTGCTATGTGTTATTAAGTCGCAACAACGAAATTATGTGTTGCTTCTGTATTATTGTTAGAAAAGGAGGATTCATTTTCCCGATAATTAGCTAGAGAAACGACAGGATTCTATAAATCCCTGATATAACTGTTGAGCTTACTAATAACACTAATAGGCGGCAGTATTGTGTTATTGATAACATCAGATGCTAAATGAAATATTTATCCAGTCGGATTAAAGTTTCTTTAACTGATTCCACCAACTTCGCTTAGCGCCTGTGGCCATTAATCCAATATATCTTCTTTTATATATATTCTTCATATCATTTCACACAGTTATCTTTGCAAAAAGTAGGCGTAGCTACTTAACTCAAGAACCGAGTAGACTTTCGTGGGCTATGGGGAGTCGGGTTACGTATTGCCTTCAGCGCAACATATGGCATATTTGGCAAACCTGCACGGTTTTATTGTGACTCACTATTTGCTTCGTTAAAATTCTTCCCGACAAAGCCCCAGCTACTGTTTTATATTTACTCTGCTACTAAATTCTGTTCTATCTCGGTGCGAAAAGGTCACAATCTTCTTTTCTCAGCTACAGTACGCATGATTCTTCCTATTGATCTGTAGTAATTTTTACTTTCTTCCGTGGTGTCTTTTGGTACGCAGTGCTGGCAATCGGGTGTGGAAAATGTTTATGTTTCTTCGTTTACCTGTATCCGTAAACTATACATCCGCTGCTTTTATTCCAACGTAAAATTTTAAGATATATATATTTTATGGATAAATATAGTTTTGTTTCAGTTATGATGGTAATGAAATAATTCGCCGAAGACTTCTTTACTTTCTTGTGTTGGTGAGCGCCCGTTTCCATGGTGATCGGCAGTAGTGGAATTCCTGATGTTGCTCTTGACTAAAAGGTAATGACCACTGCAACATATGGCGTACACCGCCAGGCACTGTTTTCAAAGTGTTCCAGCTACTTAACCGAAGACGATAGAAATGAGTAATGACCCTTAGGTCCGCAGCTGTTGTTAAGCATGAACTTCTTGTAAACTGTTAATTAATGGGTGCAAGATACCACAAGAGTATAAAGCAGGATAAGTATGAGAGACATCTTATACGTCCCACTGTCTTCACAGGAGCTCAAAGAGTTTTGGCTATGTGTAGGCACAACATTATTAAGGCAACTGTGAATCTTCATTTTATTCATTATTCACCTTAAGGATTACAGCACAGTAATGATTTATAGAGTATATACTAGCAAGTATATACTTTTTTCGTTGACAGGATGTGGTGAAACCAGATTTTCTTGCAAATTCTTCGGTAGTAAGGATAACCTCTCCACCTGTTTTTCGTGACGAAACATTTAAAAAGTGTGCAATGACTTGATGTTTCACCTTTATTGAAATTTTCACCTACATCCTGCTCTCTTTCCAAGTTCTATGTAATAGACGCGATACTCAGTGAACGTATTGTGCGCAAAAGTCAATTGAGAGTGGTAGTTACAGTAATCTAACATGTAACATTCTGAAGGTTCAAATTCCCAATTTATGCCGAAATATGACATACTAAAATAACTACTAAAGCAATTTCGATAGACAGTGGAATTTAATCATTTACCTCATACTGATATATTTAGATCCACAGAAAGTTTTTGTCTTTCGTTTGCGGAATAATGTGTGAAATTTGAAGAAAAGAAAATGTCAAAATAAATATTGGCGCCTGTCATTAAAAAAAGGAAATTGGTAGAACTGCATAATTTACTTGTCTGAAACTGCTATACACAAGCGAAACTGACATCTCGTACTGATTTGGCGCAATTAGAATTGACAATGTACTACTGAATGCAACGTTTATGTATTTGATGCCAAGGATTTTCGTTTTTTTGTTTTTATTTGTTTATTTGGTTTTGGGTCGTATCCAGCAATTCATCAGTTACGTTTGGTTTATGCGTCTACATATAGACTTTGTATATTCATATGTTACATAAATATCTACACATGATTACAGACATAAACGTTAATAACAAAAGTGAAACTAAATGTCGCTGTATGAGCCAAATGAGATAAACGTGTATACATGATTACATTCATAAACACTCTAAACGAAAGCAACTATTAATGTCTGAGTTTTTTGGGTACATATCTACTACGTGACACTCATATATACATTGTTACATACACCGATATAGACATCCTAAACAACGTCAAATGAAACACTGATGTCAGAGTCATTTAGGCAGATGCCTATGATGTGATATATCCTTATATCATTCGAACTGAAGACGACAGCAATTGGTATGGGTAATGGGAACTTCAAATTGTGCAACTTGCGGTGTAATTTTGCTTGGTGTTTTCATATTTAGAGCATGCTAATATTACGTGAATTCAATCGGCTTCTTTATAGCTGTGTTATCTGTCAAATGTGTAAAATAATTGTCACTAAGTGACAGAAAATCGTTTACTTGTAACATTGCCCCTACTATTGTGAGTTAGTACTGTGTTCGTGAAAAAGTATCAGGAAATATTTTAGCAGTAAATACCTGAGTCTCACTACCTTACAACAGAGAGTAGTATAGTAAAGACGATAACAGTAGGAAAAAATCTATTGCCATAACATTCATAAAGTAAAACTGTCAGTTACTTTGTTGTGATTGAATTGATGCAGCAAGCATTTCCGAACTCTCGTCTTAATTTTCTTTTACATTATAAAATAAACTGCCAGATAACAGGAACTTCGTGTATAAGTAAGCTACAATTCAGTATGCGCAAACACTCAGGAAGAAACTGTCTGACTCTTTGTTAAGTGTAGGCACAACACCAATAAGGCAATTTTGAGTGTTTATTTTCTTCATTATTCAATTTATAATTATAAAATCGTAATGATTTATATGATATATGTAGCAAATAACTACTTTTTTTGGTTGATAGAATGTTGTCCATCAGATTTTTCATGCAAAACCATATAGTTGCAGGAATAGCCTTCTTTTCTGTAACAAACATTTAAAAAGTGCGCATTGACTTAATGTTTGACCTTGATTAGCATTTTCACCTACATCCTACTTCTCCTTCGGGTCCTCCTTCCTAAAAATAAGTACGCACAGAGAAATGAAACAGAATGAAAAATAGGGCTCATTCACAATGTTTAACCTCAGGGCCAAAACAGTGCTGACTGTGAGAAACATTTATTATAGGTTTTTCTATAGTTAGAAGGTTAAACGAATCTGTGACTGCAACAACCGTACAGTTCTTCATTGATATACTATATTACATTAAACTTTTGTACTACCATTAAATAATCCCCAAAACTTTTAAAGAAAAATATGCCTAAATCTTTTGTATTTAAACCGGTGCCAATATTATACTAATTTTAAGCCGGGTAGCGATATTTTCAACATGTGCAGATTTTCTGGTATATATGCAGGATCTGCTTCATTGTCATAAAAAATTGGATTCCTGTTGTCGTTAACATCTCCAACCAATGCACATCTCTTAACTCGATTATATAATTTCAACGTCACTGCAGTGTTGACACTGTGGCAGGAACATAGATACGGTAAGGAAAAACATAATATTTGGTAGCCAAACGAAGTGTATCAGTCCAAATGGAACTACTTGTTGGCAGCATTCAGTGCAACTGGTACCTCGAGAAATAGCGTGAGAAGACCAGTTGTCACTATATTGAGTGTTAGCGTTTTCTTCCAGCAACTCTTTCGATTTGTTGTATGTATTGGTCAGCGATGAAACATCTTCGACCTGACTGACAAGGTAAGTAATTACACGGAAAAATATGAAAATTACATAGTCAGAGGACAGAAGAAAATCGACTATATAGACTAGCAATATACTACATACCAATCGAAGAAAAGAAGAAGATAATTATCAGACTTGAACTTATAGCCTGATTAAGTGCATTATGTACTTTCAGCTACTATTTGCTTGCGTGTCAAAGAATTTGAAGACAGAAGAGAAGGTCTAAAGTCGGAACTACTTACTGCCCCGTAACCTGGTTTGAAAGTAGTGCTGCTGTAAGTCCTAGCTTCATAGTGTTAACAGATACAATCACGAGTTATGTACTTTTTGACCCTTAACGGTAAACTATCCAAGATAAATTACCTAAGATATTTCGTACGGTATAATAATCAAATAATTTCATTTCTTCTACTCCCAAATGCTTTCTTTTACACATAATGCTTTCTGTTAAAACAAGAGGACTTACAGAAACAATTTCAGCACTGTTAGGTGTTGACGTACTCTCTGTGACGTCACTGAGAACGATTCATTCGACGAGAAACAACTATATCCTAGAATAAGCCATCTGTAACATCGGTCTTATTAAAAGTAACGATTAATTTCGACTCAGTGATACATATGTTTCAATTATGCCATTTGTCAAAATAGCTGTCTTTTAAATATACAACAATAGCTATCTTTTAAATATTACAAGGCCGCGTTTCTGATCCTGATGAATCCACACCAAGGCTCTTTCGGCTTTACATTATTCACAAAAGAAAACTTTTGTATGTTGCAATTTAAAATATGTCGAGAGGGTATTGCATAGCTACTATTGTTGTCTGTTAATTTTCCTAGCTTACGCATCGTTGGAAATAGACGAACTTCGCTGTAGTCGCAAATCCTTGAATTTATTGTCGAATTGAAAGTTCTCCCAGTTTCCGTTCATGCAACCAGCACGTTATTATTTCTTCTTCGTCATTTACGACAGTTATCGAAGATTACAACTATGCACACACCTTACGTAGTTACAAATACTTGGTGATTCTTTTATATGCGAGTGTTCAAGTAATAATCAATGCCAGAGAGTAATTCTTAGAAGGAACAGTTTATCAGCCTCACTTCATAGCTACATTTTTTTTCCAGCCAACGTGGAAAGTCATGTTTTTGAGAATCTTACTGTAATGGAAGATAAACAAAAGAGACCAGACAATTTTATTAAGGTTACACTTTATCTTTCCGAGCAAAGACGGACACAGTGAACAAAATAAGAAAATTTTGTTTCCTTTGACGTACATTCTTAACGCTAACTGAATAAATGAAATGAAAAGGTACATTGTGGTACTTCATAAATCCATTTTCATTCCATCGTAATTGTGTGATAGGGAATCGAAGGTTAGAACGGAAAGGGCATAAAGAATGAAGTTTTGAGCATAATGTAGAACACGACAGAGGTAAAGAAAATGTAGAAATAAGGACTGAATTACGTAGTATATAAGATCGCATTCCGACGTATAAAAAAATTAAATAACTACTAAAAACAATGGTGTTAGCGCGTACTTTCAGTAGAATATACACACAATAACCAAACGAATTAAAACTGCTTGGTCGGCACAAAATACCACATATAAATTTTAACAGATAAACAGCCGATAAGGGAGAAAGAAGAAGTAGAAGAAAAAGTAAGAAACCACTGTCGGATATTTTTGCTACGATATTATAAATGTGAATAGAGAGAGTACTTCAGTCATTAGTGCTCATTTAGAGAGCAACTTATGTGTTGAGTTACTTAAAATTATCTCATGTTACTAAACTTAAATTGTGATAAACGAGAGTTCGAACGAGCACTATCGAAATTTCTTTCGACAGGTGTGTAAAGACTTGACATTTACCTCCGCTAACGCATCCTATGTCCGTGGTCATACGTGGAGACCACGGTATATTTTTAAAACACAGTCTTCGGTCTTTCTATCTCAAACTGTTGTAGTAGACCGTTTGCCGTAAACTTGCAAGAGAATTCGCATGAGAGGGACGTTTGACGTACTTGAAGCGTAGAGATGAACAAACCTTCATTGGCATTAGTGACGGTATCCGTTACACAAAGTTCTGTTTCCTGCAGGTAAGTGTCACACAGCCTCTTTTTTCGTCGGATATTTTGATCCCGAGTGACGTAAGTTATTCTTAATATAAGGGTTCTTGCGTTAAACTATCCTGGCACTCAAATGAGAAAAATTCCCGCTTGTGCGCGAACGTTGTATTCTTAAGAGCAATTTTTGTTACGGGAAGCTACAATTAACATAAAAATATAAATTGGTGTAAAAGAGACGAAAAATTGATCAAATTATCTTTTCTGAAATACACACAAGTATAACTCAAATGCTGATACACATTGTGTTGATATTGTATCTTACAGTACTTAATTGAGTTGCAAATTTTGCGCTACGAAGTGCATCAGGATTAAGCCGTTTTATGTTCTTTAGGTAACAAAAGGCCTTCATTTTCAGTGATGTAATCCATTTATCTATGTAATGTAACGTTCCTCTTATTTTCTGAGCTTTCTGATTTAATTGATAGTTCGTTGTTTTCTGTTTCAAGTGATATTTGTGTATGAGATAACATCCACAAAAATTTGTGGCACTCTGTTAGCAATCCATCTCAAAATTTTGGTTTATGATAGTGATAATATGATATTATTTTCTTGGTGACTTAAACTGAAACTCTTCCAAACAAGAAATGGCATAATAGATTCTGAATCCTGGATTCGTTTTCGAAATTTTTATTTCGATTAACTAGTGGTTTTGGTCATTACATTGGAAAACTGAGACGATATCGTCTTTCAGTTAAGTGTCTCTTTTGAATATTGAACACCTCTCTGGTCATTACTTAGATACAAACCGTGTCGCACGAAGTACCTGCTGTAACATCAAGGATGGTTTATTACTTCCCTAGATTTATTTTGTCTCCGCATCGTAACTGGAAATGACCTATGCTAGGTACACTGCCGGAACTTGGTAAGGTGGTACCTGAATGTGAACAGTCTCTCCTGCCATCTATGGAGAACCAAAAGAGATAGGCGTGCACGTAGTTCAGCAGTGTGTTGAAAGGGGTCGCCACGTTCGGAGAGGGATGGCCAGAGGAACCGGTTCCGCTGTATCGCCCCGGGCACACAGGCTCTCAGCTTCCAGCATGGCGTCCGCTGGCCGACCACGGATTAAGCAGAAGAGCCAGAATAAAATGTCCCTCAGCTGATTGGGGCTTGTGCAGCACATCGGTACGGATCTACGAATGTAAACTGTTTAAACACGACATTCTTCCTTGAACTGTACTACTGTTTGCTAAAATTTTTTTCGCGTGATTAGAATATGTAAATACAACGACTCTTTGTTGTAAATACTACCATCAGGAAGTTCGATTGAGAGGGTCAAGATGCCTCCGCAGTGCACATAAGGGAGGCTTCTCTGTGCGTGCTTGGGCAACATGTATCAATGATCTATGTAACAAACTACTCACTTAAATTATAGAAATTTAGTGTTCGACCTAAAATATCACAACGTAACCTTCAATCCTATCATGAACTTCGTTTAACATTAGAAGATTAAACACACAAGAAGAAACTCTTTTTACGTCTTAAATGTCTTCGCATGTAGTTGCAAGACAGAAGCTATCAAGATACATATAAAATATTTGATGAAACAGTGACAAACTATGTTATGTAGTGAACTAAAGAACAGTTTTAAAGACCCTTAGTTACAATCTTGTGTGTAGTGATTAGTTTTTAAACAGGGAGATTTTTCGGTCTAATTGATACCTTATTACAGGAATATACTCGTTGCATATGTTTTGACCTCCCCTGTTTCGAGTAACATATAGCCCGACATGACGTGTTTAGAATCAGATGTCTAGTTGACGTCTTACGTACAATGTTCAGGTATTTAACAACGCGATTCACGATCGCAATTTCGATTTTGTTCTTCTTCTCTGAATCCTCCGTTTCGATTATTTTTTCTGTTTCTCCCTGTTCCACTATTTTCTTTCTTCAGTCCATACTTCTCGATATTCATTTTCCCCCTACATAAACATCCTCTAACTTTATTATTTTTAAAAGCATTTCTTTCTGTTGTTTTGAATCCGCCAAGATTTTCCTGACTTTATTTTTACTTCCGTAATTTAAAGTTTGCTTTACCTAAAAATTTGCTACCAATTTTTTGTGAAATCTGTTTCTCGTTCTGTTGTTCTCTTGTCTCCAGAGTTCCTTTTTCCTTGACACTGTGTTCTTCTGCTTACTATCGATAAGCAGAGTTAAATATTTTATTGTTTATTTACCGCTACAACCAGTGCCGTGATGCCAAATGATCTACAGGGAGAATCTGTTGTTAAAGAGACACAAAAACTGCATGGAAGACATGAGATGGAAGTATTTGAAATTAAACGTAAGATACAAACATGTTTCAGGGGTACTTAACCAACAATGTTTTGTGAGGGTTATTTGACCTTCTGAAATGTTAATGAAAAACTATATCGATCCTTCTACTAGCCGGAAAATTAATATTATCAGTCTGCTTATCACACGTTACATATGTAAACAGCAGAATTATATTGTAGTATGTCATCTATATCGAAAATTCCTCATTTTTATTATTGTTGAAGATATAGTAGAATCATATGGCGCAATTTTATTTACGTTGCACACTTGTTACAGAACGGTGTTACTGCTGTGACTGCGTTACACGGTAAAATTTTCAGAAAATTACATACAATAAAGATAAATGGAACAAAATGTGTTTTCTTACTATATTCTTGTCACCCAGTAATGGTAGTTTCCTGGAAACGTCTTCGGTATTTGATTATAAGATTTAAAACACATTGACAGAAATCATCTCACTGAGTGGTGAAAATTCTATTAACACCAGCTGGAAAAGTAAAAACGACCACGAGCAGACAATGAAACTGACAGAAGCCAAATGAAATGACAGATTTACCACGGAAGTACCTGGTTCATAGAGGAGTTGTCTGCTGTTCTAAGAATCATAAATTTTGTACGCTATGAAAGTGTCATTCAGAAGAACATATATTGAATCACTTGTTACTCGGCAGAGTCAAAGATTTTCATTACTACAGCATAGTGATTTGTCTTCTTTTTCTACTCTTTGAACGCATTTAATGTATAAACAACTGTAGCAGAAGTAGTTTCTTTGTTCAATGAACGCGGAAATCTGTAATTAATAAAGGACCCAGAAGCATTGTTGTTTATTTGTGTACAAGACGTCTGTTGCCCTCCAGTCGTGTTACCTCTCTTCCGTTTTTACACAAAATGTCTCATATTCTACCTTCTAGAAGCAATTTTAACAGAGAACTTCATATTCTTGCATATGCGATAGGACAACAAAAATTGTATTATTAATCAGAAGTTTTTCCCGTGTGTTTCTCATAAAGATATTTCTTATCTGGGGTCTCTATTTTTATTATAACAATGCTATTCAGGTGGAGTATAACACCTCTGAAGTTACACGATGTGGAAGTAATACAAGGTTTAAAATATCGGATTTTTGTTCGCATGAAAAGTCAGTGAAAAATGAATATCGGACAATAGAAATTCAAGTTAAATGAAATCTAAGCTCCAGTTGGTGTCGAAAATTTCTTAACGATCTACAAGACTTTCTGGCTTTTTCATTAATTACAGAATCGTTATGAAAGTTCAGAGAAAATATGTACTCAACATTTATTTATTGGTACGAAATAAAACTGTATCGTAATCAGACACTGTAGGTTTATTCATATCTTAAGTAAAACCATTTTTCTAAATCTGTCACTTGACAAAATTAAATTAGTATTCTGCTCCCATACTAAAAACTAGTTTTCTGGAGCCACTGTTTATAAAAATTGCACGAGAAGATAATAATAATAATTATTATTTTTATTGCTGTTGTTGTTTCTAGTAGGGTAAGAGTAAAACTAATAAAGAAAACATATTGTAGCTTAATGTACAGGTGGTCATGAATTCTATACAAAATAATAATCGTCTCCAATCTGACACATATGACAAAATGAAAGAGCGTTAAGCATTCCGGATCAATAGACCTCAACCAGCTGTACAGTTTCTAAAAACCATGAAACGGGCAATATATTTGCGGTGTACAGATTTTTGCAACGTACTGCATTTCAAAAATATTGAAAAGTATGAGAATATTTTAAGGAAAATGAACATAATCTTCTATGTTAGTATATGGAAAATCATATCTTTGTTCTACGTATGCATTCCACCATACTTAACAAAGTAATGGGTCACTCTACAGATAAGAGAATCGTTAATGGATACTGTATACACTGCTCATTTGGTACCACCAGAATAAATTAATGCTATACACCTCATTAAAGCCAAGGCCTATTGCTCATTATAAGTAGCAATGTATGATTTTAATTTATGATAATATCGGTATCGAAAATCCAGCATAAACTGTCTACCCATACAATCACAGGATCTCAGTTCAACTTAGAGATTACCTGGGCTTTTGTCTCTATGGTTTAGAATCCGTTGCTGCTGAGTGGCCGAAGTGTGCATGTCTCATCTCGCCTATTCTCTTCGTTCATTGAAGATCAGTTGCAGGAAGAGTCAGGATTGCAATTCTCTATGGGCATCAGCGATGAGAAGAAACTGAATAGGTCTCTGAAATATGGAAAATAATTACAGGTGAGAATTTAATTTCGGTTTTAATCGTTCCTCTCTCAATTTATTTATTGCTTATTACTAGCATAGCCAGCTTCTTCCTAAAACACGCATCGTATGGTAACATATGTAATAGTCTTCCTTTTTTCTACTTTAGATAAATGATATTAAATAATGAAACATAAATGAATTGTTTAAAGCTGGAAGATCTCAGTAAGTCACACACATAGTCTGTCAAATATGCTTCTCTTAGTCTTACGCCTACAATTACTTATTGATCTTATCCGAGCTTGAAGACCTTATCCATGACTGCTAATTAACATTTCTTTAAGAGAGTAATCAATTTAGGACGTAATACTTGCTCTGCCATTCTTGCTGCACAATGCGTGTCAGTTGAGTTACAGTAGACTAAAACTAGGGGGCGATAGTGCAGAAAAATGGAAAAAGAAAATTAATCCTAGTTTAAAATTAATTCCCGCATAGCTATTCTGTCGTTTTCATTAGTGCTACTTGTTCATTTGAGGGTCTGCTACTGGAGTCTAATATATATGAAGTGATCCTTTGACTTTGAAAGTAGAGCATCTAGCACATTAAAATATAATTATCGATGAACAAGTTATTCAACTTGTAGGAGAAATATCTCATACGATGTTTAGTTATGTTCTTTATTGGATTCCGTGGAACTATGTGAGCCAAAACGTTGACATGACTTGAGTTCATAATTTAGAGAACGCTACATAGAAAATATATGAACCTCACAATTAAAGAATTAATAAAACCGGCTCGGAAACATGCGTCATGTCTTCTTGTAGTTAATCTCTTCTCTGAAAGCCGTGTGCTTATGTTACTAACTTGTCTGTTAGCAACATCAGTTATATTACGTTGCACATGTTCGTAACAATACTTGTACCATCTGCAAGTAGTGTTTCTTGTTACATGTCTTTAGTGACTTGTTACTGACGTCGGCTAAGAAAAGCCCCGTGGCAGGAAAGTACCCCATGGCTCCATCTCCACCCCACCTCCACCGCTATCCCCATCCCCACGTCAAGTGATCCCAATGAGATTGAAACAGCTTCCCCTTTAGTTGACACAGGCTGTCAGCCTTGTTCTCCGTACATACGAATTAGAAAACCATTGTTAAGTTTTTCCCAAAACCCTATAACGTTCCAATCAACACAAAATTACGTGATGGCAGCTATGAACTGAAAAATGATATTATCGACAAACCAATATAAATTATAAAGGAAATATTAAATGATGCGTTCTGCATCATTATTCAAAAACAAGAACAGATGTAGAATTGGTGTTAGCGTCAAACTGATGTGAGGCAGTGAAGCATCGACAATAAAGGAGAGAGATAAAGAGCACACCTTGCTAAGTACAGTTTTTTAGAAGACTCTTATGTCATCAGGTTTCACATAAAGAATAATGACACAGATTCATCAATAGAATCCAAGAATTAGATAATTCGTGGAGAAGAAAAACAATATTCTCAAAGAATGGGTGACTATAGGTTGATTAAACAAGTAACAAAATATGGACGGAGAACGAAGCGATGATGAACATAAAGAGTGTTTGTTAGAACAGAAACAGAAAAATGTTTTCATCCAGCAGTCCGATGTGGAGAAGATTTCGTTATCTTGAGCAAAAAAAATTCTTTTAAAAGTATTTGCGGAGCAACCGTTCATTAGGTCTATTTGGAAGAAACGCAGATTTAAAAAAAAAAAAAAGAAAGAAAAAGCTGCAGCTATTGGAATCAGTGCTTCCGGAGGGGAGATTCGGACATACGAGCAATCTTCGGCAAAGATTGCAAATATAAATTGGTTATAGGATTTTCAGGGGAAGAGGACGTTTAAGATATCGAGGGCCGGATTTACAGCGGCGGTGCCGCAGGACAGAGATTTTTCGACGCCTATCTCTCCCATTTCCTGTCCTCCCACCTCCGTCCCCTACCACGCTCCACGTCTCTCGTTAGTTACCGACTTTCATGACGCTCTTCATGACTTTTCTTGACACCGGACCTGTCCTCCTCTTTTCATCGTTCCCAAAAGCTGGAGGGCCATGCTGCTAATAGAAGGCCACTTCTTCAATGCCTCTTCAGCATCAACACTAACAGTAACGTGGCATCGACTCCTAACTGCACCACCAGTGTCGTCACACATTGCACTGTCGTCATCTCCGAGATTAAAATTAGTGCTAAAATTTCACCTTGGCTTACTGCTACCGACCCAGTGAGTCAAATCTCAATCTCTACTCGCAGAAAAATGTTGGTCAGATCTTTCAGACTGAGCAACATTTTCCCCCTCTCTTTGAGTGTTTCGCGTCCAATTTTGTGTATCACTTACCGGTAGCTCCTTCACAGCACTGATAATAAAGAAAGCAGATAAAGAGTACACCTTACTAACAACAGCTGAATATACTATTTTATTAAGAAAAAGGGAATAATAGTTAACGAGCCCACTGATGACAATTGACAGCCCAAGCATCTACATCTACATACATACTCCGCAATCCACCATACGGTGCGTGGCAGAGGGTACCTCGTACCACAACTAGTATCTTCTCTCCCTGTTCCACTCCCAAACAGAACGAGGGAAAAATGACTGCCTATATGCCTCCGTACGAGCCCTAATCTCTCTTGTCTTACCTTTGTGGTCTTTCCGCGAAATGTAAGTTGGCGGCAGTAAAATTGTACTGTATCCAGCCTCAAGTGCTGGTTCTCCAAATTTCCTCAGTAGCGATTCACCAAAGGAACCCTCCTTTCCTCTAAAGACTCCCACCCGAGTTCCTGAACTATTTCCATAACACTCGCGCGATGATCAAACCTACCAGTAACAAATCTAGCAGCCCGCCTTTGAATTGCTTCTATGTCCTCCCTCAATCCGACCTGATAGGGATCCCAAACGCTCGAGCAGTACTCAAGAATAGGTCGTCTTAGTGTTTTAAAGATGAACCACATCTTTCCAAAATTCTACCAATGAACCGAAGATGACTATCCGCCTTCCCCACAACTGCCATTACATGCTTGTCCCACTTCATATCCCTCTGCAATGTTACGCCCAAATATTTAATCGACGTTACTGTGCCAAGCGCTACGCTACTAATGGAGTATTCAAACATTACAGGATTCTTTTTCCTACCATCTGCATTACTTTACATTTATCTATATTTAGAGTTAGCTGCCGTTCTTTACAGCAATCATAAATCCTGTCCAAGTCATCTTGTATCCTCCTACACTCACTCAGCGGCAACACCTTCCCGTACACCACAGCATCATCAGCAAACAGCCGCACATTGCTATCCAACCTAGCCAAAAGATCATCATGTAGATAGAAAACAACAGCGGACCTACCACACTTCCCTGGGGCACTCCAGATGATACCCTCACCTGCGATGAACACTCACCATCGAGGACAACGTACTGGGTTCTGTTACTTAAGAAGTCTTGGAGCCACTCACATACTTGGGAACCAATTCCATATGCCCGTACCTTAGTTAGGAGTCTGCAGTGGGGCACCGAGTCAAACGCTTTCCGGAAGTCAAGGAATATGGCATCCGTCTGATACCCTTCATCCATGGTTCGCAAGATATCATGTGAAAAAAGGGCGAGTTGCGTTTCGCAGGAGCGATGCTTTCTAAAGCCGTGCTGATGCATGGACAGCAACTTCTCTGTCTCAAGGAAATTCATTATATTCGAACTGAGAATATGTTCGAGAATCCTGCAACAAACCGATGTTAAGGATATTGGTCTGTAATTTTGAGGGTCCGTCCTTCTACCATTCTTTTATACAGGTGTCACCTGCGATTTTTTCCAGTCGCTCGGGACTTTACGTTGGGCAAGAGATTCGCGATAAATGCAAGCTAAGTAAGGAGCCAATGCAGTAGAGTACTCTCTGTAAAACTAAATTGGAATCCCATCAGGACTTGGCGATTTATTTATTTTCAACCCATTCAGCTGCCTCACAACCCCAGGGATGTCTATCACTATGTGATCTGTACGAGACTCAAACGGCGGTAAGTTTGTACGATTCTCCTGCGTGAAAGATTTCTCAAAGGCTAAATTTAAAAGTTCAGCTTTCGTTTTGCTGTCTTCCGTTGCCAGGCCAGACTGATCAGTGAGTGACCAATTCTTAGACGAACCACTGTGAAAACGAGTATACAGAAGTTGCGACCAGTGAAATTAGTAACCAATCTTCAACGGAACCCCACAATGAACCCAGCACTACGCTAACGAGAAGTACGATTTGTCTCGTCGACCCCTCTTCAAACACCTACGCCCGCTATGCGATAAGTGTAAGTCGTGAAATGCAGATACCAATACCTGGGTAAACTCTACATGTCCCAGGTGGAATGACCGTTATTTAGGGATACGACAGGAACGATCATTCGTAGCAAAAATGTCTGATAAACATCTTCGATACGCTGAAACACATCTCTTCTATTTAGTAAGGGATCATAGCTCTTAAGGTATTCATTTTAGAGGCCCTGTTTACTACGCTTTTTTTTGCATCGAATGATAGTTTCTGTCATATTCCTGAACGTTGACCATTCCTCCTTCGACGCCCTGTACGTTTGGGGATGAGATGTATTGGTGACATAAAAAATGAAATCGTCTTTTCTACGAAATTTAAGAAGGCCTATGACCATATCAACAAAAAATTCGTCGAAACTTCCTGGCAGATTAAAACTATGTGTCGGACCGAGACTCGAACTCGGGACCGTTGATAGAGCTCTTGGCCGCGAAAGACAAAGGTCCCGAGTTCGAATCTCGGTCTGGCACACAGTTTTAATCTGCCAGGAAGTTTCATATCAGCGCACACTCCGCTGCAGAGTGAAAATCTCATTCTGAAAAAATTCCTCGTTTTGAAGAACCCATTCGTTTTGGACGTGAGAAGCGTTCAAATCTTAAAATGTGACAACAAGTTTCGTTTCAGAGTAGCCGAGATAATTGGCTACTTTTGGAAAAAAACGACGTCTCGTTTTCGAAGACGATTTATTGCAAGGTATTAGTTTTTTGCTTTTCACACAATCACCTTTTTATGGTACATTCACAACCGGTTTGGGCCTTCAGTGCCCATCTATGCTGCAATAGACAAGAGGAAAGCTTAAATTAGTACCTGAAACAAGTATAGTTATTTCCCACTAGCTCTACTTCTGAGCTTACTGAAGTTCTATTAACAAGCATATGGTTCATACCCTTGGGCGTATGAACCATATCTATGTTAACAGCGCTTTACTATGTTCACAAGAAGACCTAGCGGAAAATATTTTCAAAAAATAGCTCTGAGCACTATGGGACTTAACATCTGAGGTCATCAGTCCCCTAGAACTGAGAACTAGTTAAACCTAACTAACCTAAGGTCATCACACACACATCCATGCCCAAGGCAGGATTCGAACCTGCTACCGTAGCGGTCGCGCGGTTACTGACCGACGCGCCTAGAACCGCTCGGCCATACCGGCCGGCGAATATTTTCAGTAGGTCTACTTGTGAGCTTAATAAAGTGCTATTAACGTGAGCATGGTTCACACATGTGAAAATATGAGCCATATGCATGTAAATAGCAGTTTACTAAGCCGACGGGTAGAGCGACTGGGAAGTAGTTGTACTTCTTTCAGGACGTTCTGTATTGTAGCATCTGAGGATTAACTCTGAAAGCCGAAACCTGTTTTGATTGTATCATAAAAAGGTGATTGTGTCAAAAATAAAAAAGTAGTACCTTATAAGTGGCTACTATATTTTTTGAGGTGCGTAAATGTACCAGACATCGGGAAGATCCAGGAAAGCTCTACAGCTTTCCGTTGTCGTCGTCTGCGTCATAAGGTATAGTTGGAGAAAGATGTATCACAGACCGAAACAACAAATGTCGTTGACTGTTCCGAATGAAATTTCTGTAGGCCGACAGCATCAAAAACGGACAATTACTCATTTCGTAGAACCTCTTCGTTTTGGACCTGTTTTTTCGTAACCTTTACGAGAGATGAACAATTCAGAAAATTTGACGTCAACAAGGTTCGTCTCAAAGCAGCCGAGATCCCTTTTGCGCTTGATTACACTGTAGTAATTCAGCTAATGAACCATATAAAAAGGGGGGAGAGGAGGGACCAGAATACCGGCGAAAATTGAGGAAGCAGTAATAATTGCAAAAATGCCGTAATAGCCAGCCGTTATTGATTTATGCGGAGCGGCGCTCTGCGAGCCGACGTAACCGGAGCCATATTGGAAGAACA
This sequence comes from Schistocerca serialis cubense, assembly GCF_023864345.2. Lineage (NCBI taxonomy): Eukaryota > Metazoa > Arthropoda > Insecta > Orthoptera > Acrididae > Schistocerca > Schistocerca serialis. The sequence goes on from NC_064638.1 coordinate 412,422,343, forward strand.
AGGCGCCACCTTGCCGATGGAACGCGCGCCCGCACGCCGGCTCGGCCCGGCTCGCGGCAGTCCAATTACCCGCGATGTGTACCGCCGCTGCCGCGCGCGCGCGCGCGCTTAGAACAAAAATAATTTTGATGAGCGAGTCAGTGCGCCAAAATTACCTGCGCTTCCCTACTCCTACCCCTTTCCAGTCCTAGCACAGTCCCTCTCTCTCTCTTTTTTTTCCCGCCCCCGCTGCAGCGTCGAAAAGCTTTTACTCGGGCGCTCCCCGAGCGCCAGGTGAGCGCTGGGTCGTTAAAATTCTAGAGCTTCCATGTTGCTCTCCATATACGTTCTAACGGGAAAGACGCTATATCCGCGGGAAAACGAAATACGCGCTGGAGCGGCTTCCCGGGCGCTGCGGCGGCGGCTTTTGAGGATTTCGGTGGGGCCGAGCACTTGTAGCGAATGGATGTTGATAAGTACCCTGCGTTGACAAGTGTCTCCGGCGTATAACAGCTTTCCTGGACGGCAGTCGTTTTCTACTGAAAGCGCTGGTAAGACCTGTTCAGGATATAAACAACAGTTATTTACTCTTTCACTGATCAAATATTAAATGCTCTAAATAAGCGAACATCATCCATAAGGAATTTTTGTGATCTCTCAAAGTCTTTTCATTACGTAAATCACGAGTTTACTTTAGATAAGCTTAAGTATTGTGGTGTGAGTGGGATAGTGCGCAAGTGGTTTGTGTCATATTTGACTGAAGAGTGCAAAAGTTTGAAATAAACAGTCTACATAGCGTGGAAAAATCAGCAGAATCCTCGAATTAGGAAGTATCAGGAATGGGGTTCTACGGGGTTTAGTCGTGTGTCCCTTATTGTTCTTAATATACATTAATGACTTGTCACTCTATATTCATAAAGATGTGAAGATAGTCAGTTCTTTTTGCTGATGATACAAGTGTAGTAATCACACTCAGAAAATAGGAATTGGCTCAAATGGCTCTGACTGCTGAGGTTATTAGTCCCCTAGAACTTAGAACTAGTTAAACCTAACTAACCTAAGGACATCACAAACATCCATGCCCGAGGCAGGATTCGAACCTGCGACCGTAGCGGTCTTGCGGTTCCAGACTGCAGCGCCTTTAACCGCACGGCCACTTCGGCCGGCAAAATAGGAATTAACCGACGAAATCGCAAATAGTGTCTCTTCAAATGTTTAAATGTGTGTAGACTCTTATCGGACTTAACTTCTAAGGTCATCAGCCCCTAAGCCTACACACTACTTAACCTAAACTATCCTAACGACAAACAAACACACCCATGCCCGAGGAAGGTCTCGAACTTCCGCCGGGACCAACCGTACAGTCGACGACTGCAGCGCCTCAGACCGCTCGGCTAATCCAGCGCGGCAATAGTGTCACGTTATTAAGTGACTGTCAGCAAATGGACGCTTATTAAGTTTTAATAAAACACAGTTCCGTAAAGTAACCGTCATAACATCGTTGATAAATTAGAGTTTTGACTGAAGTCGGTCGCTAAGGCCCAATAATACTCGTATACATTTTTGGGTGTGTGCATTGATGAGAGATTGAATTGGAAGACATTGATGATCTACTGAAACGTTGAGGACAATTGCTTACTCTATTAAATATATTGCAAATTTCGGCGATAAACATACCAGTAAGGCAACTTACTATGGTTATTTTCGTTCACTGCTTTCGTATGGGATCATATTTTGCCGTAATTCATAGCTAAGGGGGAAAAAAAGGATTCATTGTACAAAAGTAATCAGAGTAATAGCTGAAGCCCGTCCAAGATCAACTGGCAGACGTTTATTTCAGGAACCATGGATATTAACGGTAGCTTCACAATATATGTAGTCACTTACGAAACTTTTTAGTTAATAACCCATTCCAATTCAAAGACAATAGCAATATGCTTAGCTACAACACTTCGAGAAATACTGATCTTCACTATTCTGGGGTAAATACAACTTTGGCACATAAAGAGGTGAATAATGCTGTCGCAGAAGTCTTTGGTCACTCAGAAAATAGCATAAAAAGTATGAGGGATAACCAACAGACATTTAAAACAAATTAAATGAATTTCTGAATGACAGCTCTTTCTACTAGGTAGATGAATCTTTAGATGTAAATTAGTAATCACACAATTATTAAAAAAAAAGAGGAAAGTTGAATTATGATGTGGAAAAATCCTTTAGTTAAACTCACACCTCCCACATTATTACGAGGTGTCGTACTCATGATCTACGAAGCAAGTATTAATCTAATCTAATCTACCGGCAACTACATTAAAATTAGGTGCAGTCTGCTATTTTGACGACAATTGACTTGTTGAGACCATGTCTCTCTTACAAAAAAGTAATGTTGAATGGTTTTTGTGGTGATGAAAGTTCATTGCAGTGGTAATGGCGTACAGCAAAAGATTATGTACGAAAATGACTAATTTACTGTGGCTGTAGCAAACAACGACCTAAAACAACATGACAGTGTCATAACATGACGCAAGTTTTGTTCGATTCAGTAATTCAGAACTCAATTCTCATCTTAGAAAGTTTTATACAATCTTAAGTTAATTGTTAGGAATGGTTACTAACCAAAAGCTGTATGCTGCAAGCTGGCATCAAATTGCACCTTCTCCTTTTTCTCCCTCCTCGTTTTAGACAAAATAATTAGAATACTACCTCTGATATAAAGTCACTACTAAGGCGCTCTACAAAAGTGATGCTAGATATGTCAGTAACTTTAGATCCATTTCACTCCTACCATTTTCCAAAACTTTCAGGAGATGATATACTCTAGAATATTATTTTAGAAAAGCACCCCACATAAGCAACAAAAATAACCTCAGAAAATCACAATTTTTCATCTCAAAAGAGGTGTTTATTGAGAATACCATTTTTAGATTCACACGTCAAATTTTTCAAGCATTAAATAACAAAATAGCCCCTGTTGCTATTTTCTGCAACGTATATAAATATTTGATTGTGTGCATCGCAATATTCTCCTAGATATACTACGGTTTTATGAAATTTATGGTACATCTAACCAATGGGTAATGCCATATCTGATCAAAAGAATGCAGATAATTGTACTTGTTGTTTAACCAATTTAAGCAGAGGAGACTTTTCAGACTGAGGAGAAGTCATTAAAGGATCCTTAAGATTGGCCAGTCTTGGGTCGACTATTGTCTCTTACCAGGTGCAGAAGTATGAAACCGGAATTTGACTGCAATAATTACACGTCTGTTGGTTGAAACTGTTAAACAAAATTCTATTCAAAATAATCTCCATTGCTATGTACACATTTCTCCTACCTCTCCAGCAGGCTATGAATGCCACACACACACATACACACACACACACACACACACACACACACACACACACACACAAACACACAAAACACCTGTCTTCCTTAGAAGCGAACCAGTCAGCAAGCCATTTCCGTACATTTTCATACGAACTGAAGAGTTGTTCAGCGAGAGCGTGTCCCAGTGATGCCAATAGACGATAATCGGAAGGAGCCTAGTCTGGAGAATAAGCCGCATGCTATAGTATTTCCCAAATGAACGGCTCAATCGTGTCCCTGACCCGTTTTGCTGTGTGTGATAGAGCGTTATCATGGGGCAATATGACTTTGTGTTGCCTTTTTCCATATTCCGGCCGTTTCTCATGTAATTCTCGTTTCAATCGATCATCTGCTTTTGGTAACCATCAGTGTTAGCCGTTGCAATAGGTTTTAGCAGCTCATAATAGATGACGCCCTTATGATGCCACTAAACACAGAACATTGTCTTCTTTCCAAAGCGATTTGATCTTGCAGTGGATGTCTATGGTTTGCCTGGATTCACACATGATTTCATGATTTACGACGCTTAGGATTCTCAAAAAAAAAAAAAAAAAAAAAAAAAAAAAATTCATCATTTGGCACTATTCGACGGAGAAACGACTTTCTTTGGTATCTGGCGAGCAGTATTTCACAAGTGACCATTCGAATTGCTAGTTGTCTTTCATTCAGTTCGTGCGGAACCCATTTTACTACTTTATGCACCTTTCCCATGGCTTTCAATCGAAGAGAAACGGCTTTCTGCGTCACATTCAATTGTTCCGCCGAGTGTTGAGGTTGAGTATCACCTTTTTCGAGTAAGGGCTACAATACGTTGTGTTGGAACTTCTCGGTGATTTCCCGCGCTAGTTGTGTCTCACTTCAAAATTTCGAATTTTTTGAACCACTTGAAACATTGTGTTTTCCCAAGAGCATGTTCACCGAAAGCTTTTACAAGCATTCGATCCGTTTCTGCATCAATTTTCATCGAATAATAAGAGAAAACCAATGCTGTCCCCAAATCGTTGTTCGTATTCACAAAACTCGACATATTTACGGGTTCGACACATATACCAAAAATTGGAACATTGGTTACTGTGTGTTGACATTCGTCATCAGCCTTTACAAGAAGCAGATTGTGCTGCAGACACGGTTTCACAAGCCCTACACTGACGTTAGCGCCATCTATAGGAAAATTCTGGTTTCATGCTTCTACGCTTGGTATACAGGGTGAGTCACTAACTATTGCCACCTAGAATAACTCCGGAAGTTTGATAGTAGCTGAAATGTTTGTGGGACAAATGTTGCACGGGACAACGGGGGCTATAATATGACGTTGGTTTTTTGTTGCTAGGTGCGGTCGCTTCAGAGATATGGCCAACTCTTTTTTTTTATGGAATGCTATAGTTTGGTACGTATTTTCTGACAGCGGTTATCCAGAGGAACCAAATGATGTGTAACAGTAAGCTGTTTGTAGGTTTGTAGGTCAACGAAGGTCACGAAGGTGACATGAGCGTTCATTTACAGGTGTTGAAGTGATGACCATTGGTATGAATGCAGCGCTGCAATCTTCTTACCATGGATTGAGCGGTATTCCTTATCACTTCGACACTTATCGAAGCACATGCTCTGACAATTCTCTCTCGTATATCGTGCAAACAGTAAATATTCACCGAATGCGGAGTATCCATTGACATGTAAACATCATTCGACTGTTTCCCAATACAACACTACCAGGAACGGTAGTCGATTCAAGCAAATGTGAATGATGTATTCCTTCGAAGAAGAAGTGGATATGTTTCTCATTTACGAAGAATGCCAACGAAATTCAGCGAGAGCTAGAGACTTACACGTTGAAAGATATCCTCAATGAGCTCACCCTACGCGTCGTAAATTTAAATATGTGTATGGTATATTGAGAACAACTAGATCTTTAACACATCGGAAACATATCCGGCAAAGGAAAGATACTAACGAGGAAACGGAAATTGGTACTCTTGCCACTGCGGTTCGAGATCCTTGTGTTACTTCGCGTCGGATCGCAAGGGAATCTGGCATGAGCCAGAGTAGTGTTGTTCGTGTTCTACATCGCCATAAATATCATCCTTACCATATTAGTTACACTATACAGGATGTACCTGATTCGGTTTACACAATTTAAGAAGTTCCTTACACCAAAACATGCAAAAAATATCGAGTAAATATGGGATGTAAAATGAATGCCTTAAGAACTATCAGCACTTGTCCATAGCCGCACATCTCTTCTACTGCAAGCTCTTTGCTATCCATATTTTGGAGGAGTAGTATGAACCAAAACCAAAGCTATTATGAACCAAAACGAGGAAAACATGTCCTGTGAACACGATCTCTCAAATAAATACCTTAAGAACTATGAGAATTTATTCGGCAGAAGATATGTTTTTCACAGTACTCAAGATGAACAAGTGCTCGCAGCTGTTATTAGTATGCATTTGAGAACCTATATTTACCAGACTTTCTTCTTGTTTTGGTTCATACTGTCTCCTAATAAAATATAGAAACCAAAGAGCTTGTATAGAAGAGATGTGTTTCGCAATATCGAAGATGAAGAAGTCCTCAAATCTTTTAAGATACGCATTTTAATGGACGTATTTACCAGAACTTTTTTCTTGTTTTGGGATAAGGTACCTGTCCTCAAAGTCTGTACAGGGGTTTTAGTTACACCCTGTATACTGTGCACAGGAAGTAACACGTTCGGAATAACAAGAAGATGAGTAATATGGCAAGAAAAAAGACAGAAATATGGTACAGTGACTGTAAATAGTCTCAAGTCATGGCTGACGTAGCACAAATCCGGAAGGAATACTGAAGATGGGACTAAGGAAGTTCCTTTTTCAAAAGGAAGTCAAGCAGATGGATACAGGCAAGTTGACATGACTTTGTGAACTGCTAGATCTTACTGTGCAGGTAGCTAACAAGTGTTAGTCTTTAAGATCGAAATTTTGTTTCCATGGAGATGCATGTCTCACTCCGCAGTATCATAGTACGCCGCTGGAGGCACCAACAGAAAATGATGCAGACGTTTGAGAAACTAGAATATTGAGCGGTAAATCGTTTTCTGCATGTGTAGGGGAATATTTGTGGAACCACCCATTCTGAACTGGTGGAAGTGTACGGCAAGAATCCACCGTCATATGACACAGGTGTCCGGAAAGCAAACACTTTGGATGCTCTGAATACCGAAGAAGGAAGTGGCAGACTGTCTGTTTGTGAAGCACACGGAAGAGAAGCGGAAACCCTGGTGTTCGAAGATGGGTGTCTGATAATCGAAATGACGGAAGAAAAAGATGAAATCAGTCGCTGATGAGTTTGCAACATCATGCATGAGTTTTCAGCTAGACTAAGGTCACAGACAGCTTGATTTCGCGACTGCTTCACACCCACTTAAAAGGCGCGCCGAACAGGAACAGAAGCGGCAAATTTTGGAGCTGTATCTGGCAATCCAGATGCGTTCTTCAGCAGCCTGGTCACCAGGCAGAGTACTGGATGCATCACTACGATATTGAGCCAAACGGAGAAGGAAGGCAGCGGAAACATGTGGGAAACATTGAGGACATCACGAGCTTCGTGGTAAGTGAGGCAAGTATTTTGGGAGCGAGGGGCCCGGGGGGTTGGGTGCGCGTAGCTGATTTGCTGCGCTTGAAAACGTGTAGCATCCCAAGTAGTAGTTCTGAGTGGATGTAAACAAAGCTTTCTGTATCTACAGATGATAATGATCCTTTCAGTACTTTAAGGTAAATTATTTAGATACCTAAAAAGTATGCATATTTCAGTAGGACATGCAGTCTCTCGATACTTTTAGTGTGAATGTGGATGCTACCCTTTTCTCAATAAACTGAAATATACTATCACCTGATTACATCCAGGATAACCAAAGAGCTGTGAATTATACGTAGGGAACGTTTACAAATAATTATTATAATTACATTAAGCTGACACCGAAATTAAAAATTTGAAATACGGAAATTCAGATCGACTGAGTAAATCCTGTTGACTCTTAGTCAGAATAGCCAACGCAAAAGTCATTTTAATATTTCACAACATTGAGAAACGGGGAATAAATTAAAAAGAAAACAGTTATTCATTGATAATTCCCATGCCACTCTGTTTGCGTGCCAAACTTCAGCTCTGACCACATTAATTGATATCTAGCATTACTTGCACACATTCTATTTTTAATGCTGACAGACACTGTCGAATTCAATAAGAGCTACAGTTGTTGGGTTGACTGGAGGACACTCTCCTAACCCACCCTGAAACTGACCGGTGGAAATGACTTTCGACGCCAAAGGACTGAGTGAAGGCAGTCGTCGTCTCCTCAGTTTGTAACAGCATTGGGCAGTTAGGTCGCCTGGACTGCACAGTTCGTAGCTCTATAAAAGCATCTGGCGCCATGTTGCACCCCACAGTGTTTGAGAAAGACTCGATCCCTGGAGAGGACTTCTTTCCGATCGTGAAATTCCACATTATTTTGCTCTCTTATAATGCAGAAAATGGTATTATTTTTCTCCGACTGATGTATTTACCACCAAAGATGAAGTATAAATGTAGGTGGTCACGTTTCTCAGAAATTACTGCAGTAGCTGTGCGGCGTGAAACTGAATGTCTTTTCAGTAGGCCGTCACGGGGTCCCTTCGTCCACAGAGTGGGCGTCCTTATGGTAACTGGGGACAGGTGGAGGGCGCAAATCCTACAGCAATGTTTTTGTAGGTCTGAGAAATGGCGTCGGAGGGAATCTGCAGTTAGATGAGGACTGTTTGAGGAAGTAAGAGGGAAAAGATTGAGGAGAGTGTTCCGGCGCGGACATGTAAAGTTTCACATCCGCCTTGGCGACAGAATAGAGCCGTAACCGCTGCAGCACCTAGCAATCGTCATAATTTTCTGTGAACAGACTTGTAACGAAATAAATTCCAAAAAGTATAGTTTGCACAGGAGACAAATTCTTGGCGGGTCGCATCGAGCTCAGAAACTGAAGACTTTTTTATTTTATTAATTTATTTATTTATTTATTTTAGGGAAAACCGTCACAGGGGTCTTTGCGTCCTCGTTCATTCTACACAGTTCAGCGTGTTGGTTTTTGAGTTTAAAAATCTTGCATCCTACCTACCACCCCAACTTTTCCTCACGGGACTCGTAGTCACTCCGTCTTCTTTCCGAGCATGAATAATTGTTCCTTGGGAGGCGTTATCAGAATGACGACAACGTAAGTTCGAAGTAGGAACATTCCCAGAACAGACAAACTGAAGACTTCCGCAACCGACGTCTCAGCCAAGGCGTCAGTAGTTGAGAAAAACGTGTCCCATGGAAGTCTGAGTATACACTACTGGCCATTAAAATTGCTACACCACGAAGATGACGTGCTACAGACGCGAAATTTAACCGACAGGAAGAAGATGCTGTGATATGCAAATGATTAGCTTTTCAGAGCATTCACACAAGTTTGGCGCCGGTGGCGACACCTACAACGTGCTGTCATGAGGAAGGTTTCCAACCGATTTCTCATACACAAGCAGCAGTTGGCCGGCGTTGCTTTGTGAAAAGCTGTTGTGATGCCTCGTGTAAGGAGGAGATATGCTTACCATCACGTTTCCGACTTTGATAAAGGTCGGATTGTAGCCTATCGCTATTGCCGTTTATCGTATCACGACATTGCTGCTCGCGTTGGTCGAGATCCAATGACTGTTAGCAGAATATGGAATCGGTGGCTTCAGGAGGGTAATACAGAACGCCGTGCTGGATCCCAACGGCCTCGTATCACTAGCAGTCGAGATGACAGGCATCTTATCCGCATGGCTATAACAGATCGTGCAGTCACGTCTCGATCCCTGAGTCAACAGATGGGGACTTTTGCAAGACAACAAACGAACAGTTCGACAACGTTTGCAGCAGCATGGACTATCAGCTCGGAGACTATGCCTGCGGTTACCCTTGACGCTGCGTCACAGACAGGAGTGCCTAAGATGGTGTACTCAACGACGAACCTGGGTGCACGAATGGCAAAACGTCAGTTTTTCGGATGAATCCAGGTTCTGTTTACAGCATCATGATGGTCGCATCCGTGTTTGGCGACATCGCGGTGTATGCACATTGGAAGCGTGTATTCGTCATCGCCATACTGGCGTATCACCTGGCATGATGGTACGGAGTGTCATTGGTTACACGTCTCGGTCACCTCTTGTTCGCATTGACGGTGCTCTGAACAGTGGACGTTACATTTCAGATGTGTTACGACCCGCGATTCTACCTTTCATTCGATCCGTGCGAAACCCTACATTTCAGCAGGATAATGCGCGACCACATGTTGCAGGTCCTGTACGGGCATTTCTGGATACAGAAAATGTTCGACTGCTGCCCTGGCCAGCACATTCTCCAGATCTGTCACCGATTAAAAACGTCTGGTCAATGGTGGCCGAGCACCTGGCTCGTCATAATACGCCAGTCACTACTCTTGATGAACTGTGGTATTGTGTTGAAGCTGCATGGGCAGCTGTACCTGTACACGCCATCCACGCTCTGTGTGACTCTATGCCCAGGCGTATCAAGGCCGTTATTACGGCCAGAGGTGGTTGTTCTAGGTACCTATTTCTCAGGATCTATGCACCCAAATTGTGTGAAAATGTAATCACATGTTAGTTCTACTATAATATATTTGTCGAATGAATACCCGTTTATCTTCTGCATTTCTTCTTGGTATAACAATTTTAGTGGCCGGTAGTGTATTAGTAACGAGTAACACCATTATGAAATTTCATAGACGCAGCTTGTTTCGTGGTGATAATTAAAACTCTGTGATTATCACTTGTGATGATAATGATGTCGATGGTAAGGCGCCTTAGTTGCACGTTAGATTCCCAAGATGTTATGAAATTGCTTCAGTAACACGAGGTGAAGTAAGAGTATGGGGACACTGGAGCTTCAGTGCACATTGATCACTCGCGCTAATCGCTCGGGCAGAGGGCGGTGCAGCCGTCGCGCCCCGGCCAGAAGGTGAGCGCTGTTAATGGGAGCCGCCGCTGGACACGTGTTTGCGGCCGACCAGTGGCTCAGCCGGCGACCACCATCCACAGTCGGTGTGCGGCCCGGGCTGGCTTCGCTATCTGCCTTTGCGGAGGTCGTGCCTCGTTGCTGCACATGTATTCCGAATCAAAATTTAACGGCTGCACGGCGCTCCTGAAACTTTAATGTCGTTACACGCTGACCAGAACCGCATCGCTAACGAACGCTCCTGCTGCTCTTTTAAAACCGGAACGTTGATCAACGTTTCACCGTCATAAAAGTGCGGTGAACTGCCTATATGGGCACACCGTAAATTGTTTCAATATATTTTATATTTCGCAAATTAGTTATACCATTTGCCTATGTATATTGAGTAATTTTCTTTTAACGGGCGCCGTTAAGAATTTTCGCAGAGCTCTTCGTCATCCAAATCCCGACTACTAGCTGTTACCGCCCATTTTAGAACTATCGAGCTACACACAAAAAAATCTCGATCTTCCTCTTAAACACTCATAAGTTCTTCTAACTCTTCGAACAAATGGTACAGATGTAGCATAGATGAAGTTTCGATATTATTTTATTACTTTGTCTTGTCACTCCTTAATGCCACGAGCGCAATGTTAGTTTTGTTGCAAAAGACTCACTACAGTATATGCCAATCTAAACACCAATTTCCTTCGGCTTAACAAAAAAACTGTATGTTTTCTCTTCTGTCGACGTAAGTTTTATCGCTTGTCGAGGGTAATATGGCACAAGCAACGAAAACCAAAGTGAAAGAACGTGCTTTTAAATTTCTGGAAAAAATAATCTTCCGCAATGAATTTTCTTACATCTTCGTGTGACGCGACAATAGATCAGTCTCCTTACAGTTATAATTATTCATTGGCACCATAAAAAAATGTTATGGAAACAACTGCCATGTTTCAGACACGAATGTAAACTTCATATCTAGAACCTGGAATCAACGGACATGTGATTTGTAATCTTTACATAATAAACACAATGTCCTGACTGACTGAATAACTATCAACGCCCAGCCCAATCCGCCAAGGATGGCAACTTGAATTTTGGAGAGGATCTTCCACTTTAGCCAACGTTTAAGACAGGTCTATGTGAAATTCCACTTCTAAGGGTGAGAAGTAGAGAATGAAAGGGTTTTTGAAATTATGACGCTATTAAAAGAATTTTGAACACAGAACTACGAAAACTGATGCTTAGTTTGCCAGAAAATAAAAAAAATACGTGTTTAAGCATTTTTGGAAATTCAACCACTAAGGGGGTAAAATAGTGGGCGAAAGATTTTTTTAAATGAATAATTAATGAAGAACTAATAAGGTTTTTTTAAGGCTACGTCTGTGACGGCTGGTATTTCACTACTCGGTTGGAAATTTAAAAAAATCGTTTCAGTGTTTCTGGAAAATGGGAGTGCAAACGTGGGAGATTTGTGAAAGATGAAAGACGATCACTCATTTAATTATACAATATGAAGTGGAAGAACAATATTGGAAATCCAATGTCTTTAGTTTCGTGTTCCTTAGTCTCAGATGCCCTGAAATCGAAAACTACCACAGGACTTCAGGAAGTAAGTTACACGTGCCGTCCCACGCTAACAAGAGTGGTACGTTGTCACTAGAGAGTACATATTCCGAGAAAGCTGCAGAGACAGTTCTGCTGCGGTACAAACAACAGGTACAGCACATCTGGGAGTACATGGACGTGGCAACTGCAAACGCACTCTAAAGCTGAAGTACGCGGGACAGTACGATTCTTGTGGGCAAAACGTCTCAGTTGCACACAGCTTCACTTCAAAAATCTAGCGGCCTATGGACCAAAGGCAATGTCGCTTCCAGCCGTAGTGTAATGATGCCAGAAATTTGCCCAAGGCCGCCCAGACGTAGGTAATGCTCACTGGGAAGGAATATCATCGACATCGATCACAGACGTCAACACCCACGCACTTGAGTAACTGAATCCGACGATGAGGACGTTCATGCAGTGAATTTATAATGGCTACTTGACCAAGGAGTGGATTTCCACCGTCGAGGAATTGAACGACTAAAAGAACACTCAGAGCGTTGCTGACAGTCTTGGTGACTGTGTTGAAAAGTAGTGTCATGTATCTGTGTCACTTCGAACTGTTCTGCAGCATTCAATAAGAGTTACTTGCCCCGCCATGATAATGTGTAACGTGCCTTTTGAAGTCCGATCGCAAGTTCATCTGAGCGCTTTGAAGGAAATATTTTTTTCTCATGATTGTAAATTTTAACTTTTAGCTGTTTAGTAATCAACTGAATAGGTACAGTCGATGTATGATCAGATATACTGGCTTCCAAATGTGCAAATGGCTTTCATCCGAAGTTGGTACTGTTTTCATAGGCCGGCCAAAGTGGCCGTGCGGTTAAAGGCGCTGCAGTCTGGAACTGCAAGACCGCTACGGTCGCAGGTTGGAATCCTGCCTCGGGCATGGATGTTTGTGATGTCCTTAGGTTAGTTAGGTTTAACTAGTTCTAAGTTCTAGGGGACTAATGACCTCAGCAGTTGAGTCCCATAGTGCTCAGAGCCATTTGATTTTTTTTGTTTTCATAGAAAATTGTGTGTAGAATGTAATGTATTCGAGAAGTATCTGACCACTTATGCAACGCAATTTAAAAATGTAGGTACATTTTTCAATTCATACACTCAGAATGAGCATTAAGATGTTTCTGAACAACCGTGTGTGAATTTAAGTTTTCCCCTGATATTCCCCCCTCTGAAATACGTACAGTAGCATCGACAGACATCTGATTTTGAAAAGAAAAATATTAGTAGTTATTCATCACTTTACACTAAAGTGTTCGCTAAATGATGTAATTAAACAGCTGATACGGCTGTTATCATTCTAATATTCTAGATAAACGTTTGCTTTAATCGAAGGAAACGAGAAAGAAGAGGTACTGGATATTTACATAGTCGCTCGAGCAGAAGTGTAGGGAAAGACCAATATGTTGCAACTGCGGGTAATTGTAATAAGTAGACAGGAACATGTAAATCACTCAGTTTTTCATTCTTATTAAGAAAATAGAAGTAAACTGGTGAGGTTGACCATTCTCTACCACACTTGCTTCAGATATGCGAAAATCACGTCTGCACACTAGTAATATCGACAACGTTTTAAACTTTCTCACTAATAGAAGGCATCATCTGACACACATATCATCAAATTAGGTGCAGACAAAGTGAAAGTTTGATAAATGCACGTTGAAACACACTCTTTTATATCTAAGAAGTCCAGGATCTGTCAGTTGCCCCGCCAAAGCGGCTTGAATTACGATGGGCGTTCAGTAAGTAATGCAATACTTTCTTTCCTCGGCCAGTGTGGAATTTATTGTGAAACTTCGTGGAATATTCCCATTCGTGTAGCCTCATGAAGTTCCAACTGATGGCGGCGCTACAGGCAGCCTTAGAAATGTCGCCTGAGACAGAGGTGCGTTCCTAGCGGAGAACTATCTTCAGTTTCTTTTGATGGAAAAACAGAATATCGCAGATATTCATAGGCGTTTGCAGAATGTCTACGGAGACCTGGCAATGAACAAAAGCACAGTAAGTCGTTGGGAAAGGCATCTGCCATCATCGAACAAGGTCGCGCAAACCTATCCGATCTCCTGCGAGCCGGTCGACCGCACACAGCTGTGCTAACCTCAGAAAATTGAAGAAACGACTTCAGTGTGTTCGTCGCCATAAAAATGCAAAAGAACTTCTCCTTCTCCGCGACAACGCAAGGCCTCACAAAAGTCTGTGCACCCAATAGGAGCTCATAAAACTTCATTGGATTGTTCTTGCTCATCCACTCCATACCTCGGACTTTACACCTTCCGACGTCCATCCATTTGGCCTAATGAAGGGAGCAGCCCGAGGGAAGCAATAGTTGTATGATGAGGGGGGGGGGGGGGGTTGTTGATGCACCGAGACATCGACCAGCGGAGGGATACCACGCAGTCATACAGGTCCTCCCAGTACGGTAGCGTAAAGCGGTCGCATGGTATGGAGATTATGTTGAAAAATTTTGTTTTGCAGCTAAAAGAGGGGGAATAATATGTGTACTGGAATCCTGGATAAAACAAAAATGCTGTCAGAAAATAAATGTGTTGCATTACTTATTGAACGCCGCTCGTACATAGGTCAAACGGTGCAGAAGATCGTTGCCGAGAACACCAAAAGCACAACATACTGCATTCAGTAGTCATGGAACATTGCCTGTCGGAATTGCGTGCAATGAATTATGTCCTTAGTAAGGGTCTGACACAAACTTCTAAGTTCTGGGGCTGTGTCAAGAAAGCACCTATCAAGATTGAAGTAAGGGGACCGTTGACCAGTCTTGATACTGGGTACATCTTTAGTAAGGCCTGGGTCCCGCATTGAGTCTGATTAAGAAGAGGAAGGAGTCATCTCACAACGAACTGACTTCGTGGGCAGGCAGAGCAACAGCAGACGAGCGGCCAGCTCGCGTCTCGGACGGAGCGACTTGGCGGCGGTAGGAGCGGGCGAGGGAATGCAGGGCGCAGCCCGCTCTTCTGGGCTCGGACCGCATACTGAACGCCAGATCGGTTGGAGGGGGAGGGGGGAATTGGAGGGGGGGGGGGGTCTGCACCAGCTCCTAGGTAATCATTCGTCAGTGCACCTGATAATAGCAAAGTGGTCACTTGCCAAAATTCTGTGCCAGTAGGACACACATCCGAGTGTTCACCAGTGAACTGATCCGTAATGGCCGTAATGAATTACGCCGACAGAAGTTGCAGAATCACAGCTCTGGTGAGAGCGGAAGCTCTGCCTAAACGCTCTGCCAGACCGTTCGATACCGACTGACCGCCGTGTCATCCTCTGCCAATGGCGTAATTCGGATGCGATATGGAGTGGCTCGGGGTAAGCACACTGCTCTCCCAGCTGTTTTCAGCTTTCCAGAAGTTGGAGGCGCTATCAATCAAGTAGCTACTCAACTGCCGTTACGAGGCTAAGTGCACCCCGCTCCAGTTCTCTAACCTAGGAAAAACACATGCGATACCGGAAATATAACTGGGAGCCTCCGCTTACGAGTCACACGCGCTGATCGTCAAGGTAAGAAGGTGGCCTCTCTCTTTGGTACAGGGAAGAAAATAAAACGACATGCATCACGAGCCATTATTACGCATACCGATGCATCCCACGTACGAGTATGGTTTCCAGCACCATCAGTGGCATCTGAGAGAATTCTAAACTTAATTCTAAAAATGAATAAAAGCATTTGTTACTGTAATGCTTCGCTACAGCTTGTATTCTTAACCAGAAAGCGAACTGATCTGGTAGACTACATTGCCCCGCACACCAAATACACCAGAACGATGTTTCAGATGAAGATCAGAGACACATTTCTAGACTTTGATGTTTTTGCAAGATTTGAGAAATATACTGTATTTAATCCGGACGCCATTATCGAATCAAAAACCACATCTGAAAAATGTTATTGATGAAAGCACTTGGGCTGTTAGTACGATCTAATCGAAATAAGGGTCAGAAATAACAGAAAGGGTATTAAGAATGGTCTTCCTACAGATGAACAGAAATCACGAAAGTAATGCAGGCCTATCCTGATAACAGATTTAAAAGAAATTCAATGCGGTGCATCCCATTTATCGTGACCAGCTCAAGTAACTTTTCGTCCAGAAAAAAATTGAAAACTTTCATGAGGCAAACGGTTTTCAGTTACCAGTGAAGACGTTAAACAGTATTATTGCCTGTCTTCCAACTTCTCTTTCTTAACAGCACCATGTGGTTATTATTAAGTAATCCACTTCCTTCCCTCCTTGTTCAAAAGCTTATCAATGTACCTAACTTTAAACATGTCGTTATTAAAAGTGTAACACAAAACTGACTTTGTCTCTCCTGTACGCGCACACAGTCGAATTGGCCAGGGTAAGTAACTTGTTCACTTGCTGCAGCTGACAGTAAGTAAATGGAAACACAAGGAAAATGCTCACTGGTCCTTACTGTTATGTCCACTTGCGTTTTCAATAGATGAGTAGAATTTATATCTTCTTTTCGTTGGTGTATACAGCACTCGCACAAATCTTGAAATTAAGACAGTTAACGGAATTTCTGGTGTTTATTTCACTATGTTTAAATTTTTCACGTCAAGTCATGTAAGTAGACGAGTTAAGCGAGGTTTGATGGGAAGGAAAAGAAGAATTTAAATTTGGAGAACACAGGATAATTCATCAAAGGTGGAAAATGAAGGAAAAGGGGCTGAATTTTTGCACAGAAAACTTCTAGACGAGAACATAACGATGGTTATTCCAGGTAGTCACAGGGTGTTAGCAGTGAAGTTAAAAGAATAACCCAATGGTTTGCATGCCAACTCCAGACGCAAACGAAGAGGACGTGGACAAAATGAATGAGCAGATTAAGGAAGTTTACGAGGGAAATGGGAAAGGACAACTGAGAAATGTAAAAAGATGTAAAAGTTTGAGACTGGAATTGTACAGTATGAAAAGGAAGAAGAAACAATGTAGATCGAGATTATGGACTGGGAAAGAGAAAATGGAGAAAAAACTGATAGCATTCTCTTAACGTTTTGAATCCTGAATTACTAGTACTTTGTTGAAGCATTATTAAAAAGTCTATGAACGTGGAAAACTCGACGTTTTATTACTAGATATCAAACAGATTGCATCATAATGAATCAGAGATTCAACGACAGTATTAAGATGGCAAAAACCTTTCCAGGAGTAGAAACCGATACAGGTCGTAATTTACTCTTATTTGAGATTAAGACACGATTAAAGCTTATTAAGAAATAACAACACATAAACAAATGAGATATTGGGAAATTGAAGTCTAATGTTCTTGGGTGGGTTCTTGTGGAACCGTGTTGGTAGCGGTAGTTCATCGTCCCGGGCTGCGAATAGTTACCTGGTTGCAGGCTGTCGTTTCGTCAAGAAAATATCACCTAGTAAATGTACGTTTTATTAGTGCGGTAACAACGCCCTCCAGGGCGTTTGTTGAAAATGGTGTGTGTGGAGACTCTAATGCAAGAAGATGGCCTTCGACCTCCGACAGCCTGCGGTGACGTGAGCTACTCAGCGGGAACTCTGAATCGGCATTCGTATGACTGCGGATGCGCCCTCTGGACGTAGCTTCACAGCTCAGGGGAGATCGTGTCGGTAGGCGCGGTATCCCGCCAAGGACCCCGTAGACTAAGACAGGCGTCAGCAGTAGAGCCTGATCTTCCAGTCGGTGGCAGGCAGCGGCAGTATGCCTGCACAAGTGAAGGTGGCTGGACAACTGTACTGTCCCATCTCGAGTAGTAGCTCTGCAGAGTAGAGAGCAGAGTAGGCCCAGGTGTGGTCCACAGGCTGGAAGGCTCTAAGTTTACAGCATAGGAGCCGGCAGTAGATCTGCACTTACAGCAGGCCAACGCTGGTGGTAGCAACTTGAAGATTTATGTGGACTCGTTCATCCGTGTGGACCTCTCCTCAGAGCTTGTGGTGGCCAGACTGCGTGCTTACATTTTAAAGGCTTCTCCATCTGCAGCATCTGCCCTTCATTCCCTTCGCCAGCATTCACGGCCTTTGCAGTCATCTCTTTCAGACCTCTCTTCTTCATTATTTCAATTACTCCTACTCCCTGTGTTATTCTCAGCCATCCGCACTTGATCCTTTCCGGCGGCGACCATTCTAGGATTGCTATTGGCCATCGCCTTGTTCCATTCGCCGTACATGGTCCCACCGTTGAAGAATTCTTTTTTCAGTTCTTTGCCCGAGTGGTTGTTCCATATCAGTTGTTTGCCTAATTTTCTCATTTCTTGCCCCCTGTGCTGTGGATATCCTGCCTTCTCTCCTTATTCCAGCCATCCCTAATTGCGCGTACTCTACTTCTCTACCACTATCCATGGGCCCACCACGTTTGCACAAAATCTCACTACACTTCAACTGTTGTGCGCAGAAACCTCTTCTTTGTTTCATTTGGCATTGTCCCTCTCCACAAAACTTCATTTGGTATATTAATGCTTCCTCTTGCCTGACGGATGCTGCTTTTCACAACTGCTTCATAGCTTCCCGAATTATGGATAATCGAGACTGCATGCATCCGTCTATATGAGGAGCATTTATATGGGATTGGTGTGCAATTGTTTTGCCATGGCATAGGTTCCCATCACGTAACCCCAATAAAGCCTACGATTCGGGCGTGAAGTAATCAACCCGCCACACCGCAGTGATCTTGTCTTTTACCTGTGTTGCTATTACGGCGCTGTTCCGCCGACTGACGACTGACGTCTTGGTTACAGTTTGTCATATCAGCAGGTAGTCCCTGAAAGAACTTTATTTGGTCGGTTCCGGTCTGAGTAGCTTCCATGGCCTATTGCATTAGCCGTGGCAGCGTAGTTATTTTAATCAGTCACACCCAACACAGCCGTGGCGCCTCAGAAGATAAAAAGTAAAGGAAGAATACGCTTACAGTCTAAAAAAACTGGAACATGTAAGGTAATTGCAGAAGTTACTGAAGAGGGGATTATGATTGGAAACACAATGTTGGAAGGATTAGAGATAAAAACTGTAGAAGTGAAAAGAAAAAGCAGTAAGAAAGAGTGGATAACAGGAATATGTTGATAAAATGGATAAGTCCAGGAAATGGAAAAACGACAATTCGGAAGAAGTCAGAAGACAATTAATGCAACTGAAAAATTAGTTAAGAAGCTTAATAGGCCGGGCTGGAGATGATTGGATAAGAAAACAGTGTGAGAAATCAGAAGAATCTGAAAAAAAGGAAAATTGGAGAGATCTACAGAACAGTGAAGCCATTTTAAAAACCTAAGGAAAATAAGCAAACAAGCAATGTTAAACAAACATGGGAAGAAGTCACTGTGTGTAGAAGAGGAGAAGAAAGTATGGATAGATTACGTGGAAGAATGCGCAGTGCACAGTGCATGGGTGGATAACACCATACTGGTTTTGGAAGATGAATGGGACAAGAATGAAGAAGATCGAGGTCCTAAGGTATTAAAATGGGAATTGGAGAAAGCAGTTGAGGATTTCTGTTCGTGACAGAATATCATTTGAGACGGAGAGTCTTAGATCCTAATTCAATAGCCAAACTGACTGAAGTACTAAGCAGAATGCGTGACATACGAACTCATCCCCATTATTTACGCAAGACTATTCAATTACCTCTATCTAGAAAGTTCAATGCAGAGGAATGCATAGATTATTGCACAATTAGTTTTAGCAGTCATTTTAGAAAGGCTCTAATGAGAGTCATGCTAAGGACAATTGAAACGGAAATGCAAGAGAAAGATGGGGAGACCAAATCGGGTTCAGAAAGTGCAAGGGAACGTGAGATGCTGTATGTTGTCTGAGGACAATTGGAGAAAGAATGATATAAATGAACGAGAAGGTGTATATTTGTTCTATCGTCTGGGGCAAGGCATTCGATAGACTGTTCAGAATTTTTAAATATAACGGCAAAAGAGACGTATACAGAGCACACAGTGAGAGAGAGGGGAATGAAAAGACGGAAGAGATGAGCACTGGAAGTGCGTAAGGCTGGGATGCTCACTGCCGCTGAAGCTGTTCAACATATATGGAGAAGAACGGATAGTTAAGTGAACTGATAGACTTAAGAATGAAGAGCTAATGAAGAAACTGGGGGACGAAAGAAGGTTATTGAGACTGATGAAGAAAGGATAAGCTCTTAGTTGGGACATTTTCTGCATAGGAATTGACTGCACCAAAGACTTATTGTGTAACATCTGGAAGGAATGAAAGGAGGTGATAGTAAGAGAATTGGAATGATGGACGTCATTAGAAACGGAGGAACATAAAAATAGTGGAAGAAAGATGTTCAAAACAAGACATGATGGAGACTGTCCTTCTGAGAAATGAAATGAGACATGTACAATACATAAAAAACGCTAGAAATCCAAAACAACTCTAAGCATAAATTATTTTCCTTAAAACTAGTAGGTTTAATTTAACAGTTTTAATTGTGCTATTTGAAATTCACAGATACAATATCAGCAGAAAAAATAGTCTGCGTTGCTCTTTAGAATTCTCAGCCTTCATTTTGAGAGAAGTCAAACATGAAAATAAAAAAATCTTTCGTATTCGACAAGATAATATCAGTTGCCTGACAGAAAGCGAAACTGCTGAAGGAAATGTTAGTGAGAGATATGGCGATTTGTTCTGATTGTCATCTGATAATTTGTATTTGCAGAAATTATCGTGAAGCGACTGATCTAGAAGAAAATATAATTTTGTATTCAGAAGTTATGAATTATGTTTTTTCTTCACATCTGATGATTAACAGCTGACTTAACTGAAACATTAATGATGTGTCGAGTAAGAAGTAAAATTATACGGTCTGTCATCTGAGAAAAGCGCCACATTAACGCATTTCATGAGAATACGAAGTCCTTTATAATATTTTTCGGTGATAATATTTCCTGCTAACCTTATGCATCGAACTGCTGTCTTTTACTTTCTTTCCTTCTCCGCATCCATCATTTTATATAACATCTTAACCTGTTTCTCATCCTAATGTACGAATATGTCTCTGTTCTTGTCTTTTTCTCCAGTTCCTTAACTTCCCTGTACAATTGTAAATTATGTTTCTCTTTACAGATATGTCACCTAAAACAGAACTGCCAGTGTTCCACTTCGAAGAGTAGAGTAATTTTTTCCACAGCTATCTGTTATTCCTAACACAATTGCTTCTAAAAGGCCAATTTTGACCCTAAGTTCAGATCTGTTTCCTCTGTTGTTACACGTTTGGTGGTTGAAAGACCATATTCCATTTTTCTAACATTTCACAGCTGATGTCGGTCTACAGTCTTACGTACGTATCTGCATCTGCAAATAGTACTGAATAAACAATTTTTAGCAAAATATCCATGAAGCAGCACTTCTAGTGACCTTATGTTCTTCGATTTATTTAATCTTTTTCTATTTCACAGCACACATGGAAAGTGTCTTTTGTATTCTGTGATAGCTAACTTGAATGTAGTGTTTGTGGACTGTTTATAGTTTAAGCTTGGACATGATGAATCACTTTCCTGTGAAAACTACAATACATTTTAGCTCATGCTGATAGCAGCTTTTGTATTGGTAGTTCTGTAATTCACTGGATTAATAAGATGATTGATGTGGTCCTCGTTTTGTGTCCACGTAATTAGCTATCTTAAAGAGAACATTACAGTTAAAGTAATACAGCATAAAATCGTATTAACAAAAAGCCAGGAAAAGAAATAACGTTGTTGAGTGAAAATAAAAGCATGCAGAAAGTAATTGTCATTGAGCAAAAGGAAAATCGAGAAATCGAAAGACAAGGAACGCCTATAAGAACGTTACAGCATTTCTGTACAGACCAAGAATAAAGCCTGTCAGGTATGCAGTAAATGTTATTGCATATCATAAATAAAAGCTCTGTATGGTGAAGAAACAGCAA
Organism: Schistocerca serialis cubense; assembly: GCF_023864345.2. NCBI lineage: Eukaryota > Metazoa > Arthropoda > Insecta > Orthoptera > Acrididae > Schistocerca > Schistocerca serialis. The sequence continues at coordinate 412,444,154 of NC_064638.1, forward strand.
ACGGTGAGAAGAATATTAAGTGAGAACAATACGACTGTTGTCCGCTCGTCGTGAAAAACAAATTTCAGCGTACCTTCAGACACTAAAAGATGGAAGATAACGTGCAACTGACTTTTGAAAGTATAGTAAACTATTCATCATATCCAATATATCCAAAATTACTAAAGTATTAGAGAAAAACGAAAACTGAGCAAAAGAAAATATTCATTTGGATAATGGAATAGACAATTTGTGTTTATAAGAGGCACAGAATCAGGGGTACAGCCTTACTTCCGCTGATGGAATGAAGCAAGAAATGATTAACTATATTTAACGTTCAATCATTTGGAAAAGACTTTCGTTATTAGGATCCAGAGCTGGCTTTTTCGACTACGAAGAAAATGTAACCGTTCTGGAGGGTAGAAAGATAATGAGTGATCTGCACAAAAATTAGAGCTCGAAAAAATAATGCAGAAGTGTCAGAAAAGGAGTACAGTAAGTCTATCTTTTCTTCAAGTCAAGGAACAATGCAAAGATAGAATAACCAAAAGAAGTTAAATTCTCAGGTGAACAGATACTTTGAATCAGGTTTATGAGTACATAGCCACAGCAATGTATTCATAAAAGGAAATCAACAATATTATGGGTACTATGTGATCTGCTAAGGAATGAAAAATTGCAAATAATTTCGAAGAAATCTTTAAGTAATGACCCATATGGACTACATCTAAGAAATCAATATGGGGATAACGTTTTTGACCCTAAAAGTAAGCCGTTTTCTTATCTCACCAGATTGTGGGGGATGAGAGAAGTGTAAGTGATGCTAATAAAAGAACAGCAATAGAACCAGGCATTTGCGATTAATGTGAAGATACGAGAATATTTCTCGAAATATTTCGTGTGGAGTATACGTCTCTGTTGATGAGGAAACGTACGAAGATCCGACTGGAGGCTCAGAAAACGTGGATATGACAGTAAACGACCAGAAAAAGGTGGATGGAAACAAAAACACATGTGTGAGTACTACTCAATTAGAAAGAAAAAAGAGGTATGAGTCAATAAACCGCGGAGAAAGCATGAAAAAACTATATTGAGAACAAATCAGTTGCAAATTGTAGTCTAGAAGGGTTGCTTGGACAAGGTGTTGTCCCTAGTAATAAATGAAGTATCCCTTCGCAAATAATTTCTGTATCATTATTTGCAATGTTCTCGACTGATACTTTCAGTACATATGGAAGCATATCATCACTGAACATCTGTTATTTCTCAACATGTAAGTCGTTTAAATAACTAGCATTCGGAATCTGTCAGGAAATCTGCAATCTTCAAGAACAGTTCCTTTCAGCCCCTTTTATTTCCTTGTAAGCTCTTCTGAATTAACTTACGTGTTTCCCTTATTTCTCCGTCTGCAGCCGCGGCCGCAATGACAATAATTTCATAGCTCCACATAGGCTAGCTTTCCCTGGACATTTGCTTTCCGTCTGACTCAGACACATCTGAACGCTGACCATATAGTATCTTTTCGAGGGTCATTAAAGAAGTAATGTTCCACATTTTTTTAAAAAGCCATTACTATCCATAGACAAATAATGTCCTTGTTGGTGCTTCACATTTGGTGTTTGTTATGTGGCCGGTTAAGTTTCGAACCGTTCTGGCAGATGATAGAGCATTATTACAGCGTCAAAATGGCGTCTACATACGACTCACGTTATAAGCAGCGTTCTGTTATTGAATTCTTGTGTGCAGAAAAAACGACATTGGTGAACATCCATAAACGTTTGTGTGCAGTATATGGCTATGCTGCACTTGATAGGAGTACAGTTGGGTGATGGGTAATGAATGTTTCAGCCACTGTTCCAGACATCATTGTTTCATGCACCCTACAGCGCAAACCTGGCACCCTCGGACTTCCATCTCTGTGGGCCGCTTAAAGAATCTCTATGAGAAATACCCTTTGAAGGTGACGAGAGTGTCAGTCATGCAGGGAAAACATGGCTACTCCCACAGAACAAGAGCTCTTCCACAACGTTGCCGTGCATCCATAGAGCGTGGTGGAGACTACGTAGAGAAATGGACAAGACATGTTGATGTATATTGTCACCAAATCCTAACTCTTACCAATAAGTATGTTTAGAGAAAAAATGTGGGGCATTACTTGTTGAACGATACTCGCACATGTGTTCTGACCTTAAGTTTTACCTCTGTGAACAGAAATATCGAAAGGCGGCAAAGATATTTCTTGTTTGTTTAGAGTTCGTTATAATTTTAGCTGGCCTGGGGGCTTTACCATTTTGCTTTCAGAATTTTGTATATACTCTATAACTAATAGGAACACACTGTGGTGAGCAACGTTTAACAATTATGTAAGCGGTTATTTATACCTTACACTTTAACATGTAATACAGCCCTGTACTGTAATTTGCCCTTCAACTGTGAAACCTGAGTTTCTCCCACTGTTTGCAATATTCAAACAGCTTTCGGGAATGAAACCGGGTGACATCTTCGACGTTTTTGAGGTAGAAATGGAGGAAGGATGGTCTGTGAAAGGAAATTTGAAACGTCGGTGTGTAGAGCATATTTCCGGAAAAACACTAGCGCCACTGGAAAACCAAAGATGACCAACGTCAGACTTATCGATAATGAAAATTAATAATCACAATTTAAAAGATTATTTGCTAATTTAATTTCAACTACTTTTTGATAACACTATCCCACTTGCTGGAAGTATATGCCAGAATCTCCGTGTTGTTATGAGTGTATTCCATACAATGACCGGTGGCAAGGCAATATTCTACAATAGCCGATTTGCTCCACTGTTGTAAGCGAGTGTGCCGCTTAGGCTTAGTACGACTTCATCGGTCCTCCACAGTCCTGATTGTCTGACCAATATGTGATATGCCACAGCTGTAAGGAATACTATAGTCACCTGTCGTACACAAACAAATATCGTTATTAACGTGCCTTTAAAGGACCCTAATCATAAATGGTAGTCGAAAAACACATTTCACGTCATACTTCGGCAAAAAAAGGACCAATCTTGTTGCAAATACTTCCTGCCTAAGACAAAAGCACCGCTGGCATGGGACCCACCTCTGTACTGTCATCATTCACCACGTGCACGCTTGGTCAGATGTGTCTTTCATTATATCCGCTCTAACGAAAGGTGACCTCAAGATGCGTCAACTCAGCTGCCAACTCTCACGGTCTCCGATGACGTGCGACCTGTGAATCTAGGTACGAAGTATCCTTTCACGATGAGCCGGATGCTGACAACTATCAGCGCATAAATACAGGTCAGCGTGAGTTACTTTCCTGTAAACGCCGTGCTCCGTCGATATATCAGCGGTTGTCGCAGACGTCACTCGGCTGCAATCCCGTAAGTTTTTTACTCTTCAGCTGTTACAATTAATAAAACGTTGAGAGGTCACTTGTCTTTAACAAAGTTCTTCACTTTCTTGGATAATCTGTAGCAATCGTATTGGTTACTGATATCGTGAACAGCCAAGGAAAACATGGTTAACGTCTGCTTAGACGCTACACTCATACAGAGGGAGGGTTGAACATGGATTTGTAAGAGGTGTTTGGTTAACTGTGATGCTCGTCATTGTCACCAAGAAATTTCTGTTGTATTTACACTTTTCATATTATGGTTTTGTAGGTTACAGTGGTATGATGTAGTCCTAGCATCTCTCCACTGTTTCATACGAGTATTTTAAGTGATCTCTAACCTGTGTTTTTATGCTGTGGAGGAAATAGCTGGCGGTGTTTTATTGCATTCCTTTGCTCCTGTACTCACTGATTCCATTGCTAATATGTCAACTTTATCGTTAACTAGTATTCCCTGAATAGTTTAGACTCAGACAGTGACTTTGTTTTGATGTCATAAATTATGTCTCGGATGGTGCACGTAAAAAGTATGTGTGCTACTAATGTATGATGAGAACTGGAGGGTAAACTGTGAATCCGATGAAATTTGAACTGTCTGTTCTTTAAGCACTATGAAATAATTCAGGCCCCTTAAGATAGAACTGACCTCTGCAGTGAGAAGTGTTGCCTCTGATCGTTATTTAAATTTAACAGCTACGTACGTTATGTTGTCTAGGAAGGTGTTACCTGTTCCGCTCGAGCCTCTATCTCACACGATGGGCTGTTTGTTTTTAAATTTGATTTGTTTGTTTACCTTTTACGTTGTTTACAATATCGTTTAACACTCTTCGAAAATATCCATGAACATGTCCTTCCTACGGCGCTATTTGGCGAATGTGTGTTCATGTATCAAGTCCCGGAACTAGTTCCTATGTTTAGTCTTGTCAAATTTTTAGACCTATTTATCGAATCGTGTAGTGTTTGTGAGTACATCAGTCAGGTTGCCCATCAACACTTCCTGAAAATGGTTCAAATGGCTCTGAGCACTATGGGACTTAACAGCTGAGGTCATCAGTCCCCTAGCACTTAGAACTACTTAAACCTAACTCACCTAACGACATCACTCACATCCGTGCCCGAGGCAGGATTCTAACCTGCGACTGTAGCGGTCGCGCAGTTCCAGACTGAAGCGCCTAGAACCGATGTCCCTTGAGCCTTATATACCTTCTAGAGCATTGTAAAACCAACATTTTGCTTCGACTGTCCTTTTTCCTCTCTGTTCCTGCCGCGCGGTGTAGCCGCGTGGTGTCAGGCGCCTTGCCACGCCTCGCTCGGCTTTCCCCGTCGGAGGTTCGAGTCCACCCTCGGGTATGAGTGTGTGTATTGTCCTTAACGTAAGTTAGTTTCAGTTACATTAAGTAGTGTGTAAGTCTAGGGCCGGTGATCTCAGCAGTTTGGTCCCATAGTACCTTACCACAAAATCTCTGTTCCTGTCATTCCGTTTCTATAGACATCAATAACATTATATGTATAGCAATACACAAATGATTGAATAAGACGTTTTTGACTCGTTTTCTCGTAGAGAATGGCATTAATTACTGGCTGGAGCGTTATCTAATCCATCGCAAGAAACGCTGGAGAATCGGAAGTGTAAATTCACTTCAAGTTCGTATTTATAGTCTGACCTATTTATTTTCTGATTAATGAAATTGACTACTATTCTGGAATCTGAAAACATAATAACTCTGTTAAAATATAGCGCACTCTGCTCATAAAGGAGTTTAACTTAACTACAAAACAACCACTTCGCACTCGCTAGGTGAAATCGGCCATATCGCCAAATGACATGAACTACTTGAAACAAAAGAATTGTGCGACAGGCTATTTTCACTGTTAGATTTGTTAAGTTAAAATTTGAAATAGGATCCCTTTCATACATTACGAGTACACTATCTGATCAGTGGTAATAGGGTAACTGTTTGTGGACATTAATATGGGATGTGTTCACCTTTCGCCTCTAGGACGGCTTTAACTTTGCTGGGAACACTTTCAGTGAGGTGTCCGAATGTCTGTGGAAGAATGTCTATAAACCAGAGAAGACAGTAATATCGGACGCTGGGGTCTGAAGCAAAGTCGACGTTCTAACTCATCCCAGAGGTGTTAAGTTGGGTTCAGTTCAAGACTTTGGGCAGGCGAGTCCATTTCAGTAATGTTTTACATCTACATGATACTCCCCAAGCCACCTAACGGTTTGTGGCGGAGGGTACTTTCGGCACCACTATCTGATCCCTCCAACCCTGTTCCAGTCGCGAATAGTGCGTGGTAAGAATGATTGTCGGTAAGCTTCTGTACTGGATCTAATTTCCCGAATTTTCTCCTCGTGGTTAATACGCAAGATGTGTGTGGGGGGAAGTAATATGTTGTCCGACTCCTCCTAAAAAGTGCTGTCGCGAAATTTCAATAGAAAATCTCTCCGTGATGCAAATCGCCTCACTTATAACGTCTGCCAAAGGAGTTTGTTTAGCATCTCCGTAACGCTATCTCGCCAGCTAAACGATCTCGTGACAAAAGGCGCAGCTCTCCGTTGGATCTTCTCTACCTCCTCTATCTCTCCTGCCTGATAGGGATCTCAGATAGATGAACAACACTCAATAATCGGGCGAACAAGCGCCTTATAAGCCACTTCTTCCGTGGATGATTTACATTTCCTTAAGATTTTTCCGACGAATATGAGTCTAGTGTCTAGTTTTCCCAATATCTGTTTTATATGGTCATTACACTTAAGGTCGCTCTGAATAGTTACGCCTAGATATTTTACGGCAAACGCTGTCTCCAGTTGTTTGTGATCAGTAGTGAAGCTGTGCAATAGTGGATTTCTTTTCCTATGTATGCGCAATATGTTACATTTATTTATGTTCAGGGTCAACTGTCAGAGTCTGCAACATTCATCAATTCTCTGCAGGTAGTTCTGCAAATTCTTACTACCTTCCGGCGTTGCTACTTTGATATAGACAACTGCATCATCTGCGAATAGCCTTAAAGAGCATCCGACATTTTCTACTAGATAAGTTATGTATATTGTAAATAGCAACGGTCCTATCACATTTTCCTGTGGTATTCCGGATATTACCCTTACATCTGTCGATTTTGTTCCGTTAAGAGCGACGTGCAGAGTTCCATCTACAAGAAAGTTTTGAATCCAGTGGCAGGTCTGCTCAGTTACAGCGTAAGCTCGTATTTTTTTCATTTAATAGCAATGCGGGATGATGTCAATTGCCTTACTGAAATCAAGGAACACGGCATCAACCTGAACGCCATTGTCCACTGCGCTGTGGATCTCATGGAGGAGCAGAACGAGCTGAGTTTCGAAGGATCTCTGTTTGCGGAATTGTTGATTTTTATAGAGGAGATGTTCAATTTTCAGGAAAGTCATAATTCTTGAGCATATGTGTCCGCCCCGGTAGCTGAGTGGTCAGCGTGACAGACTGTCAATCCTAAGGGCCCGGGTTCGATTCCCGGCTGGGTCGGAGATTTTCTCCGCTCAGGGACTGGGTGTTGTGTTGTCCTAATCATCATCATTTCGTCCCCATCGACACGCAGGTCGCCGAAGTGGCGTCAAATCGAAAGACCTGCACCCGGCGAACGGTCTACCCGACGGGAGGCCCTAGACACACGATATTTCCATTTTTCTTGAGCATATAACATGTTCCATTATTCTACAACAGATCGACGTCAACGATATAGGTATATAATTGTGTGAATCTGTCTTACGGCCTTTTTATTTTCCACAAACCTCTTCCTCACTGGTGTTGCTTTATGAGAGGGTGAACTGTCATTTTGAAACAAACACCATCGTCTCCCAAATGATCTAATATTGTACGTAGTACTCAGTGTTGTAAAACCTGTTCGTTTTATTACGCGCCTACACCCTAACCTAGAGAAACATCCCTTTACCGCACTTCACTGTTGGCACTACTCTTGAAGGCAGCTAACGTCACCAGGCATTCGCTAAACCCAAATCTTTCCATCGGATATCGCGAGGGTACGCATGAATCGTTAATCCACATGACTCCTTTCTAGCCACGCACTGTCTATTGGCGTCTCTTTCTTACACCACCTCGAGCGTCAATTAGCAGTGATTTCAGAAACGTGTCGACTACGAGGAGCTGCTCCACCACTGTACCCCGTTATTTTTAACTCGTTAGGCTCATTCAGTGGGATATCTGGACTGCTGGTGGTACTTTGAAAGTCAGGAGTGATTCCTTCAGCTTATTTCATGCGATTTTACACAACTACCGTCTGCTCTGCCTGATGGTCATCCGGCCGTTAGTTCATGAGGTCTGCCTGCTCTCGGTTTAAGTGTGGTTGTTCTTTTGCGTTTACACCATAGTCACATCGTCTACGGTCGACTTAAGGAGCTTTTGAAAGGTCCAAATGTCCTTGATCGATATGTTAGTCAGGTGAGGCCCACTGACTAGTCCCCACTCAAAGCCACTGAACTATCCTGATAGCCCCTTTCTGCTGTTACCGCTTCTTTACTGTCAACATACCACTTCCTTCCGTCTTTTCTACTAGCGAGTTCTTCCGTGATATCTAGTGATCGATTCCGCATTACATAGAAGTGTCTGGATACTACTGATCACATTATGTACATTGCTTGGCGTATGTCTTTTAACAGTGTAAGTGAAGTCTTTTTACGGAATCGTATTTAGTTTGACGGTGATCGCCTTTTAGATCTGCTGAAATAGCACTGATCTTCCACCCTGTGTTTTCTATTTTGGAAAGAGAATACTGTCCGAAGATGGTACAGCTAATGAATAAGGCGGATGTTGCAACGACAAGAAGCGTTTCTCAGCAAGAAAGTGGAGAACTAGGTTGAACGTTTTTGTGAAGCGGGAAAGAATTGTGTAAGATGAGGACGCCATGGTGACTTTTCTAATGCTTTCCCCATTTACGGTTCTACCCGGAGGCACAAATTCTTTTTGAAATACGAATATTAACGAAAAGCACTATCAACACCGTCCACACTGTTGATTCCAGACAGCGAAACTATTTTCGCTTTAGCTTTAGCTTTTCAATCAATTAAAGTGAGAAAAAATTTCTTTCAGAGTCAAGTTCATCACCACTCCAGCAAGCAGACAATTCAACTGCATTGGATCTCAGCCAGGTAGCATACAGGGAGTAAAGCGTATAGTTCAAATGTTTTGATATGTAGCATCTTTGAATGTACAGACATCTGCGTGTTTGTTGTTTTTTCTCTGGCCGAGTGGTTCTAGGTGCTACAGTCTGGAACCGCGTGACTGCTTCGATCGCAGGTTCGAATCCTGCCTCGGGCACTGATGTGTGTGATGTCTTTAGGTTAGCTAGGTTTAAGTAGTTCTAAGTTCTAGGCGACTGATGACCTTAGAAGATATGTCCCATAGTGCTCAGAGCCATTTGAACCATTTTTTTTTGTTTTTTCTTTGTTTGTAACAGTCATGCTGCAAACACGACACACAGTTTGCTATTTGATGCTTCCTACATAGCACTAACTTCATCATTAAGTGGACTACACCTGTCAGTACAGAATAACTGTTTTGCGTACATGCGTCCACCTTCAACATTTGACCTGTCACCCAGGGGAAAGTAGACATTAATGAGTTGCTCTTGCCACGTTTAATTAGAGGTACTAACCTAAAAACGTACGACCTGTAATAGCTATAATTACTAGTCTACAGTCACCAACAGAAACATCTGCATTTATACCATTGCACACTGTATGTGGAGGAAGGCAAAACTCTTGTAAGTGAAATACGAAAGAGTTCATACGGAAGCTACTAAAAGTGTTTAGGATACGGATTCTGCCTTGAGGAAACACAATTTATTTCGCTACTGGGTCGCACCAGGCTGTTGTTTCCAGAAACGGAGGATGCCATGTGATTTGTTCGTGACAATGAACTACCAAACTACCTCTTCCAAGTCATATTTGTTGCAAGGTAGCAATTGTCGGTATGCGTGGAACATTCCACATACGACATAACACATACAACTACTGAAAAAGCGTTACAGGAAAAGAATATAATTTGAACTATTACTCGGTTGCAAAGATATTCCATCGGAAGAGTGAAGTGGTGCATTAATTGAATTCAAAAATATTTCTCAGAGCGTGTAAGAAAATCAGCAGTGGCGAATGTACTGAGAGCGCAAGGTCGCACTACATCATTGACTTCATCTGGCAGTTTTCGAAAATGGCTCTGAGCACTATGGGACTTAACTTCTGAGGTCATCGGACCCCTAGAACTTAGAACTACTTAAACCTAACTAACCTAAGGACATCACACACATCCATGCCCGAGGCAGGATTCGAACCTGCGACCGTAGCAGTCGCGCGGAGGTAGGTTTCCTAACTAAATACTGCAGCAGTGCTAGTCTTCTTCACACAGCAGTTCCACAAAATAAGTTACAAAAATCACGTGCGTAAAATAAATAAACACACTGTACTGATGAAACCATTGCTGAGACGGTTTCTTGTTGCACAAATCGTACAGTCTTAGAAACGTAAAAAGCACTCCGTCTTTAGGCCACAAGTGGCCCATCGGAACCATCCGACCGCCGTGTCATCCTCAGATGAGGATGCGGATAGGAGGGGCGTGTGGTCAGCACACCGATCTCCCCGTCGTTATGATGGTTTTCTGTGACCGGAGCCGCTACTATTCTGTCGAGTAGCTCCTCAATTGGCATCACGAGGCTGAGTGCGCCCTAAAAAATGGCGATAGCACATGGCGGCTGGAGGGTTACCCATCCAAGTGCCAGCCACGCTCGACAGCGCTCGACTTCGGAGATCTCACGGGAACCGGTGTATCCACTGCGGCAAGGCCGTTGTCACTTACAAACGTAAGAGTACTGGATATGTCTACAAAAATTTAGATTCACTGTATCCACTGCGGATGGCTAACTGAAACTGTTATTTAAATTGTCGGTTTATTTGGTTATGATCTGCGACTAATCACGTTTTTAATTTTTGGTACGATGTATTGTCTATATCATTAAGCTATTTTCAAGCATCTGTAGACATATACAAAAAGAGAGTAACAGCATCTACATCTGTACCCTGCAAGCCACTGTACAACATGTGGTGGAGGATACTTTGCATACGACTGGCACTTATCCCCCTCCTTGCTGGAGTTGCGAATAGTCTGCGGAAAAACGATTATTGGCAGCCTCCATGTTATCTTGGTCTATTTCCACTTTCGTGGTGTTTTCATGAAATAATCTAGGAGGATGCAATACTCGTATATCTGTTGGCTCTTCTAGGAACTTACGCTTTGGGAATTTTAGCAATCAAGTGCGATGTGAAACGCATCTCTTGCAGCGTTTGCCACAGGAGTTGGATGAGCATGTTCGTGATGCTTCTTCTGTTATTAAACGAACCTGTGACAAAACGCATTGCCCTTCTTTGGATCTTCTCTATAGGGTGTTGCACGTAAGTGTGTATGTCTCAGGATGGGAATGTGGACAAGGGGCGGGAGGAACAGTGGGCAGAAATTACTTTTTTCTGCGAAGATGACTCTCGTATCTTGAAACAAAGTCAAATGTTGTTTGAGTGCGGATATCACGGAAGTATCGCCAAACTTTCAGGAAACATTCCTCACAAGTAGAGGAACAGAACCCTGACACTTCATTGTTCGTGTTGACATGCAACTAACCTCATTTCTCTAGTAGCACCAGACACGTACTTCAGTTCTTTAGTCTACATCATACATTGTGCAAGCACGTGGCTCCAACTCCTTACTATGCGTCACGGACTTAGTTTCCCGTACAGTCCAATACAAACTCACTCAAATGTGGAGTTGGCTAGACTTTTATTTTTGAAGGTATTTGAAACCTCTCGTGCATGTAATCCTGCTAGAATATGTACAGAGTCTTCCTGCTCTTATTTTGGAGTACTGTGAAGCAATCCGCAGTTCCCCAGGAATACATTATGGATTCAATGCGATGGATGGTTGATGAATGTTTGTTTGCTAAAGGATGGCTCTTAGAACATTTCATTCAGGAAATTGTGCCACAGTGTACTGATTAGTCTGTTTCCTCTACGTTTTGCGTCATTAATGTGCTCAAGAGTTTTAGAAAGAGAGATGTAACTGGAAATAAAGCGTTTCCGGATCCATGTCCGTTTAACTTTTTCTTCCTCTTCGTGCGGGAGTTGTTTTCTGAAAGTTTGGCCATATATTTTTGTGGTACCCTGTACTCCATGAGGATATATTGGTCAAGTCTAGAAAAAAACTTCCTGTAATTGTACGTCTGAAAACCAATACCTACTAAGATATGGCCTGCTTTACTTGAGGCATGTGTTGTATGGTATTTGGTGGTGTAGGCCGTCACAAGAGATGGCACAGTAAATTAACGCAATACGCACGAGTAGGTAGGTTCGTATTTTCGATGAGTCATGGCGGATCAGGATCGCTTGAGTATCAATGTACGAGCAGAAACTGCCAGTGACAAACTCCTATGGCTACACACTTTAACAAATGGATCAACAGCTGTTGTGTATTACTAACTTCTATGAGAGGAATTACCAGCACTATTAGAGAACATTACCTTTTCATAAAGATAATCGCAGTGGTTTATAAACGACGGGGCACCACGCCATTTTCTACAGATCGTGTGACACTACCTCCGCAAATTCTGGTGAAAATTTGCGTAGACATTCCAGTAAAACTATCTACTGGAAGAGTGTTGCATTTTGGGAGGGCATATTGAGAAGCATTAGTCTAGCCATTGTTGCTGAAACGAAAGGATGTCTAAATATGATATTGTACGTAAGTGTGTCTCAGAATGGAAATACGGACAAGGAGAACGAGGAACTGTAGGAAGAAATCATTTTTGCTGCGAAGTTGATTCTTCATATCCTGAAACAGAGTTTAATGTTGTGTGTGTTCAACTTTTGGCACATTATGCTTGCCGGCCGAAGTGGCCGTGCGGTTAAAGGCGCTGCAGTCTGGAACCGCGCGACCGCTACGGTCGCAGGTTCGAATCCTGCCTCGGGCATGGATGTTTGTGATGTCCTTAGGTTAGTTAGGTTTAACTAGTTCTAAGTTCTAGGGGACTAATGACCTCAGCAGTTGAGTCCCATGGTGCTCAGAGCCATTTGAACCATTTGAACATTATGCTTGTAAATGAATTGTACCAGATCTTGTATTCTGTTCTGGCATTATATGCGTGGGAAGCTTTTATGTGTTGTGGTGTTCCAGAGCTCATTTTAGCCGTAGTGTCAGTTGCTGCTTACCACAGCAATGGACTTGGGTCAAGTAGTTTCATCGTAATCATTTGGCCTTCTACATTCAGTATTGCACTGCGGCTTCTGTGGTGTGGCATGCGAAATAGAATGGCCTGGCCAGCTGAAGAACGTCTCCATGAGCTGACGAAAGCCTAAGCAAATGGAAGAAGGTGGAAGCTAACAGGACGTACTTTCGCAAGAAGGAGAGTCTGTCAGCACAGCAAGTATCACTGCTGGAGCGGTAACACTGCTGACATCGAGGAAGCAAGGAAGAAGACTATAATAGCGGTGACCCAGATTTCAATACGTCCAGGCCCAGCTCTGGATTACCTCCTTGACCTAAGTGACGGGGAGGGATTGCTTGGCAAAACCGTGGTATGCCGAGCTGCGATAAATACTGTCCTTTAGCTGCAGTGTCTGTCAAAACCTGCAGCCAGATTTTTTATTTTATTTTTTTAGGTACTCCACTTACATCGTCGACCTGAAGTGAGTCATCTGGTAGCTAGCGGTATATGCCACCTGCCACCTGCCACCTTCGGTATCTGCTGAACTACTGGCTGCACCTTGGCCTGATTCTACTGGAAGTCTAACCATCTGCTGGGTGACTTCTACCGACTTCAGGATCTCTACCTGAGGGCCATGTTTCACACCTGTGCCGAACTGCTGCCGAGTTACCTCTTGCCTTGTGCAGGTACAGTCTGCTACTGTAGGCTTGTCTGCTCGGTCCACTGTGATTAAACACTGAGGTCCTTCGTTCAACAGTGCGTGCTTGAGTGCCTTCCGCCCTGAGTCGCGCAGCCTCTCCAGCCAACATAGAGGAGTCTGTCATAGGCCGGGGGTCTGACGCTAAGCTACAGTGTCGGAGTAATGTCGACGTAACCACGTCTCAGCTGCCGCCCGCTCGAGAGGGAACGCCGCACACTGACCACTGCATGAGGCTGCTTGTACAGCTGAGAATCTTTCCCCCGAAACAGAAAAATCTGCGTCTTGGGGGCCAATGGCAACACTACGACTATTACATCTTTCTTGTATGGTTCTGTCGGAATAAAAGTATTTAAATAATAGCTATTTTTATCGCTTTCCATCGCACGTCCAACTGACTCCATGAAATAACACCTTGCTAATTGATACACTACGTCATCTCTATTTGTAGCCAGCTACCTAAACTCACCAGCCATTCTGACATCCCGTTACACCAGCATCGAAAATTCAGTTTCTCAGAACAACAGACTGGCGATTATTATTGTTATTATTATTTGTGTAATTGCATGTACATGTGTTTCAACAATGTCTGTTTTTCAGCTATTAGGTTCGAGACTAGTTCCAGCCTCTGCGGTAATATTTCCATTCACTAAAATAGTTAGACAATATCTTTCTTGCGTACAAGCTGTTAAGACCAGATTGCCAGACACAGCTCTCTTAATATCGTGCACTACAGAGTGCAGGACACCAGTTAATAAGACATCAGTGTTTTACTGGCACAATCAGACTTATGTGTTTCAGCCTAAACAACATCATTTCATTCTTGCTGTTGCATTCCACTGGCCTGAAACGTCAGTTAAGAGACACGGTCATAATCCAGACAGTTATAAGACATTTTACATGTGCTGATGCGACATAGTTAAATATGTCAGTGCTACTGTACGGGTACAGTAGCATACTTTATTACAGAGAACTTATGGTAATCGTTACTAACATTTAAAAAAAAGCTCCATGTATTGTGTTTTTCATTCTCAGCTAGATTTGAGAAACGTGATGTCAGTGTCTGCGGCCATACTGAGTCATTTTCATAATTAATTTTTCACCCGGGATCTTCTTCAAGTCAGCTACGACACCGTACTTCGTGATCTCATTATTCGTCTTTTCATTGATAAGTGTGAGTCTCAACTATCAGCATATTACTTCAGTTTACTAAGAGATTGTTGCGGATCATATTTTTTTCTCGGCAGTCATTTTAGTTTCAGTTTCATTTCTGATGTTACACGAATCAATTTTATTTTTCTCTGTATTTCTTATAAGCTGTCTTGCACGACTTTTAGTTTTACAAGCAGTTCCTTTGATCCGTTTGCAAAGTCAGATTTCGTTATTGGACATACACTGAACGATTAAAAGTATCCAGGCACCCCTACGTAATGCTTAAAGATTACTAGATGCATTAAGGGGCAGACCTGCCAATATTCAGGCAGGCAGTTGGTATTGTGTTGGCTGTAGAGCAGTAGTAGCAGCAGAAAGGTCGCTCAAGAGAGCTCTTTGATTTCCAAAGTGGGCTACTCATTGCGATGTGTCTCCTTCCCCGATTTAGGTGTTCGTATGAATGTGAATATGATCACGCCCAAGGAAATGATGGAAACATAATAACTAGTCACGTAAACTGCAAAAAAAGTTTCAACAGTTCCACAATCAGTTTCCTTGTGACTTGTCAAAACGTATTTTTTAATGTTTTTTAAGTGGCGTTCCGTTTTGCAAGTTTTGACTCTTGAATTCCTTTGTTGTAACGTAGTTCGCACCCGTTTACTTGTTGTTTTCATTTCTGTGAGAAGTCTATGTGGTAGCACGCTTGCACTCACTGTTAATCAAATTTACTTGCGACGGTAACTTATCCTTACCACGTGACTCATAATCTATAACCAACGCATAGTGTAACAACTGCCAGGACTACAGAAAGAGAACAAACATTTCAGTGATTGGACGGGCACTTCGTAATGTTGTGAAAAAGTAACTGGCATCAGGGAGTTTTGAATACGGCGCGTCCACTTAATAATGCAATACCGAGACCACTTCAGCAAGGTGCAGCGCCTGCTTAATCTCTCTCGATATTGCACATGTTAATTTTGGACCGTTGATTTTCTTTCACAATTCAGTACATGTTATTCCTGTTGTCGTGCTTGATATGTGTTCATTTTTCGACTGGCTATCAACGAGGCCACCTTACCAGTAAATCCGGGGAACGGAAGGGGTTTGCAGTAGGAAGCTTAGCTTCTCTTGTTAAGCAACGCTTGAGGTGGTGTAAAAAGCGACACCACTGAAGGGTAGTGAGTAACTGGAAACGAGTGGCTCGAAGTCACGAATCTCGCTACACCCTATGCCATTCTGACAGGAGGGTTTGGTTTTCGCGAATGCCTTACCAACGTTCCCTGCCTCCCTGTGTAGAGCCAACAGTCTAGTGCTAAGGAGGTGCTGTCACAATATGGGGATAGTTATCGCGTTTAGTGTGTGGTCCCCTTATTGCGCTGAAGTAAACGCTCAGTGCTGATGCATATGAACACATCTTACAGTGCAGGAACAGTTCGGAGATGGCGATTATTTGTATCAGGATGAGAGTGCGCTTTGTTACAACGCACCATTTGTCTGAGGCAATGGCTTGTGGGCAGTAACATTCCTGAAATGTACTCGCCTACCAACGTTTCCGATCTGAATTCTGTGGAGCACCTCCGGGGTGAGTTAGAGGGTTGACTCCGCTGCATATCTCAGCTTGTAATATATCTGATTTCGGCTCCTGAGTACGATTTTACTGCTATTCTTCCACGGACACGCAGGCTCCTCTATGAAAGTAATCGCAGCAGAGTTCAAGCTGACATAAAGGGGGAGTGTGTACACACGCCGTATTGATGTCACTAATAAGCTACGAGATAATTTTGATAAGATAGTGTATAATATCATCAAACCTGTAGTAAGTCAAACACAAGCCAACAATTACTACCAACTATGTTTGCTAACCACTGTTTCCAATTATTATTTCCAAATAATGGCAAGACAAGAATTTCTGAAGAAGTGGAATTTGTTAACATCGCATGTATGTATAAGAGAGTGTTGAACAGAATTGGGAAGACAAGAAATTTGTGGCCCAATTTGACCAATAGAAGGGATCGTTTGATAGCACATATTCGGAGACACCAAGAGATCACCATTTTAGTATTAGTTGGAAGCGGAGGGGATGGGGGGGGGGGGGGGCGGGGATGAAAATCGCAGAAGGAGACCAAGAGATGATGAGTACAGCAAGCAGATTCAGAAAGATATAGGTCGCATTAGGTATTCGTAGATGAAGAGGCTCACACGGGGTAGAGTAGCATGGATCGCTGGAACAAGCCAGTCCTCGGACTGAAGACCTCAACAACAACAACAATATTTCCGATTACACGACAGTATTATGGAAATGTTGTCGATATCGATATGCATCCTGTGAGTGGGTTCACTCAGACGAACAGAAGATCGACAGAAACACGCTGTGTTGATCTACTCCTGCAGTGCGGAAACCAGGGAATACTACTTTTCCATCTAACATTTGTTCCATTACTCGGGCATATGTTTTGAAGATCACATATTACAAGCCTTTTCACTGTTGGCAAAATATCTTCATAGAAACTAAGATACACTGACGGGGAAAAAATCGCAGCACTGAGAAGGAGTTATGCGACATAAACGGAAGATGGTAGGTGCGTTTCTACAACAGAAGTATGAAGTCATTTCAACAGTTGCTTAAGAGTGGTGCCAGTAGCGCCACTATGAGGATGCAGATAAAAAATGGTTCAAATGGCTCTGAGCACTATGGGACTCAACTGCTGTGGTCATCAGTCCCCTAGGACTTAGAACTACTTAAACCTAACTAACCTAAGGACATCACACACATCCATGCCAGAGGCAGGATTCGAACCTGCGACCGTAGCAGTCGCACGGTTCCGGACTGCGCGCCTAGAACCGCGAGACCACCGCGACCGGCAGGATGCAGATCAGATTTCCTTTAAATACACGCTCTAATGGTTGTGAGCGTTAGTTGCCTTTGAGATTGGACGTGGTGAGTTAATGTTAATCAAGAATGCCTCTAAGGCGACAAAGACGCCATTATCGACACCTCATTTAGTTTGAACGAGGTCGTGCAATAGATCTACGAGAAGCTGTATGTCCCTACTGAGGTATTACAGGAAGACTTGGTAGGGATGGAGCCACTGCACATGGTTGTGGGTAACGGTGATCACGAAAAAACACGATCGCAAGAAGACCGCGATCCTGACGGCCACGTGGCACTACTGAGAGGGAAGACCATCGTGTTCAGCGTATGGCTGTGGCTATGGCGCTTCAGCAGCAGTAATTTGAAATCGGTTGCTTCAAGGACAGCTTCGAGCCAGACGCACCGTATCGAGCAATCCTCTGACCCCAAACCTCCGCCCTTTTCGACTTCAGTGGTGTAGAGCGAGAGCTCATTGGAAGGCGTAGTGAGGCCTGTTGTGCTTTATGATGACAGCAGGTTCTGCCAGTGATGGCAGTTTGTCGTTTAGGAGGTGGGCAGCTGAGGGCCTGCAACCAACGTGTCTGCCTGATACACACACTGGACATAAAACAGAGTCCTCGTCTGGTGTGCGGTTTCGTATGACAGCAGGAGCATTCTCGTGGTTATCTCACGCACCCTGACTGCAAATTTGTACGTCAATCCAGTGATTCGACCTGTAGTGCTGCCATTCATCAACAGCTTTCTAAGTGGTGTTTTCCTACAGGATAACGCCCGCCCACCTACTGGTGTTGTAACCAAACATGCTGTACAGAGTATCGAGATATTGCCTTGGCATGCTTGATCACCAGATGTTGTCTGCAATCGATCACATATGGCCGGCCGCTGTGGCCGAGCGGTTCTAGGCGCTTCAGTCTGTAACCGCACGACCGCTACGATCGCAGGTTCGAATCCTGCCTCGGGCATGGATGTGTGTGATGTCCTTAGGTTAGTTAGGTTTAAGTAGTTCTAAGTTCTAGGGGACTGATGATCTCAGATGTTAAGTCCCATAGTGCTCAGAGCCATTTGAACCATTTTGATCACATATGGGGCGCCATCGGACGACAACTCCAGCGTCATCCACAAAAAGCATTATCCGTCCTTGTAGTGACCGACCAAGTGCCACAGGAATGGAACTCCATCCCACAATCTCATAACCGGCACCTGTACAACAGAATGCATGCATGTTTGTATACTTGCATTCGAAGCTCTGGTGGTTACACGGGTTATTAATGTATCAGCTTTTCATATTTTCAACGGCTTATCTCGAGGCTAGATTAACATGTGATCTTTCAGTGTTATTCATTTAAGTATGTTACCTAAAGAAATGTACTCCCGAAACTTCATTACTCTACATTAATTATTTTAGGGTGCTGCGATTTTTCCAGTCATTTTAATGGGGGTAAAAAACTGAATAAATCAAAATTACATTATTACCCTGTAACGAACCATAGGAGACAAGGGGTCTCGTATACCACAAAACTCAGAAAACTTCGCTGAAATGTCACCGGATTTTTGTTCGTGGAGTTCAAAATTTACATACTAACTGTACAGGGTGCTTAAATAAAGTGTTCTATACTCTTACAGGAGATAGTAAAGAAAAAACTAGAAAGATAAGTAGTGTAAACATAATTCTGGAAACAATTACTTCTTGACATACGGGGAATTTTACTTTCGCTGAAAACGGTGTATGCTGTCTTCCTACTGGGATTTGCTTCTTATTTCTAATTGTCTGTGTTTGTGTAATGAGTCCTCTGACTGCAGGAGGCTGTGGTCACACGAGTTGAAGATTTTTTAAGAAAGATGGCTGAAGGATGTAAAAGAATGGTTGGTTACAACATTTAGCACCTCCTATAAAAAGACAAATGACTATCACAGCATACAATGGCTCGTCTCTCAGAAAGTATTAATTTCCGGGCATGTACAGTTCAGGTTTTCACGGCCTTAGTGACTACAGTTTCAGAGAGATAAAGTCTTGTCGTGATCTAACAATGCCTTGCATGTTTCTTCACCTAACATTTCATTCTCTACTTCCAGAGACATTCTTAGAGGCAACAATAATATAGTTGATTTTAAAAGGTAAACTTGGTCGAGTTGCGATTTCATCCACAACATCGACCAAAAACAGCTGTAATAGAAACCACTAACGACTGGAATTAGATAAGTTGTGGGTCATTGTGCTGCATCAAGCGGTCAGCACCAGTTATGATGTGGAAGCTCTGTAACACCCGCCGGCGAAACTCCATGGTCTTTGGCAGCGGACAAATTATATCACAGCCTAATTGTTGCGCGGTTACCAATAAACGGTTCTGCAGTTTCGCCTAGCTAAATCGCTTAATGTTTGAAGCTTACTACATTTTTACCTCTTGAATTGCCTCCTGCACTAGAAAATAAAGCACTATACAATAGAAAATACCTTAGAAAACGTCCTAAGGCCAATAAGACCAATGTTACTTCCGACCTTGTGTTTTAGGACTTTTTATGGCTTTGACCAATACTTTCTCCTGTAGCAAACTGGAACACGTTTTCTTTTTTAAAAAAGTTGTATAACTTTATTACACCAATTAAAGATGGGTGAGAAGTGGCTGGTTACGTGTTTCTGGAAGTAGGCCTAACGCCATGTAGAAATTCGTTTCCTCACTGCGTCCAAGACAGGTTCTACATGGTCGAGATTCGACTAACTTATCTGGAAAGTTTATACGATGTTCTGTATCGTTGCCCGTGAGCATATGCACCAGACCACCCTAAAGCGGTTGTTCATTACATTGCATGAAAGGCAATTGAGTAATCTGTGAGGGCACCGAACAAAAAATAGTCACCCCAAGAAGATACCACGCTAATGCCATAAGAAAGCCTTGATAACGATGTCAGTTTGCCGAGGAAGAGAGTCCAAAAAATTGTTCGGGTATAGCAAGTCCAGCGGAAGTATTCATCGATGATTAGTTCACGCAGAGATACCAAATGGAGACAATGTTGATTACTAAGCTTTTACTGTTTCTTGAAACGGTGCCCGACATTTTTATGAGATTAAGATGGGGTGGTTTAGTTAGCTAGTCGACGAGAGCGCTTATGAAAGCCGGAATCTATCCGTGCGTGCAGCCCTGCGACCACGACTATTGTCGTCTTGAAAGATCGGAGTGCTTAGAGCATGCCGTCGTGGAGACAAGGTAACACGGTTGCCTAGAATATTGAAGTAAATGTTTTTGCTAACTGCGATTTAATACAATATTGGAGATGTTTCTCGCATCCTAGCTTCCAGAGTCTCCTACCTTTCCAGTCTTCCGCCTGCGAATTCCTCTCTGACACAACTCTTCGGACTTGCTCTTGCTCTTTTTGTATTTTGGCGACCATTTCTTCATCTTCTGTTAGTTGGAATCCGTTCCATCAGTTTCTTAGGCCATCTTTCCACACCTAGACGGTTTACACAACCATACCATCTTGCTTACATACCCTTAATATTTTGCATATCCATTACAGTTGGGCCCAGGTTCAGTCATTTTTAATTTTATCCCCTGTTCACTCAACAGAAACACTTCCGATACCCCATCTCCGTTGACAATAAGTTCCCCTTATACTTTTTCAATTATTTTCGATGATTCTGCTCCATACATCGCTGTACTGTATGATAACCTTCGTGTTTGTTTCATTAAGTGTGCTCCACTGAACTCCATTTAATTGTTTGTTCGCTTGTCTACCTTGGCCAATGCGTACCGTAATTTCTCTCTTACTGAATTCACAATTGCTAGCCAGCTGCGGTGGCCGTGCGGTTCTAGGCGCTTCAGTCTAGAACCGCGAGACTGCTACGGTCGCAGGTTCGAATCCCGCCTCGGGCATGGATGTGTGTGATGTCCTTAGGTTAGTTAGGTGTAAGTAATTCCAAGTTCTAGGGGACTGATGACCTCAGATGTTAAGTACCATAATGCTCAGAGCCATTTGAACCATTTCTGAACATTTCTAATAATGGCACCAAAATATTTTTCGAGGCCATAGACGCTGTCACCATCAAATCTAAAGTCTGTCTTTACTCCTAAGATTCTGTTTTCTGTAAATAAATAGTTAAACCCCATTTCTGATGCTATCTGTGCAGTTTTCTAACCACGTAGTTCATGTCACACTCTATACTCTGCAAACATGATTTGGCCAACAGCGAAACGCAGAGTAAATAGCTAGTCATCATTTACAGACATAACCATAGTACAACACGAACGTTGCCATAACCTTAACTCAGAATTCAAGTATATTTTAAATAATGTAGAAGTTATCGCACATCCGTCTCGTAACCCACTGTTCAATTAAATCTCTGTCTCTCTCTCCGGATAGTTTGGTACCTACTTTAAAATGGTTCAAATGGCTATGGGTCTTAACATCTGAGGTCATCAGACCCCTAGAACGTAGAACTACGTAAACCTAACTAACTTAAGGATATCACACACATCCATGCCAGAGGCAGGGTTCCAATCTGCGACCGAAGCAGCAGCGTGATTCTAAACTGAAAGCGCCTAGAACCGCTCGGTCACAAAGGCCGGCTGGTACCCACTTTAACTTAACAAGTTGTGCCATCATATGTGGGTGTAAGAGCTTAAACATACAGACGACTCACTCCGTTCTCTGACACTGCAGACCATAATTTGCAAACGAAGATAGTACAGTAGGCTTTCTTAAGATCAATGAAGATATGGATTTATAAATTCCTCGCCAGTATTTTTACTACCAGCCATTTAAGAGAAGACGTATTGTCTGCGCATGATCTTCTGGCATGGAACCCATTCTGATCTTCTCTGGTCACAATCTGTAATTCGATTCTTGTCTTCAAATTTTTCCCCATAATCTAGAGACCGAATTTGTCACACTAACTCTGCGGCGGTTTGAGTATTTTTTACTGTTACTCTTTTTATATATACGGGATCTCAAATGAAAATGAGTCAGATTATATAACAAGCTTGACACAGCGTCTGGTAACGCAGGTGGGTGTATATAGGAGCGCCCTCACTTGACAATGAACAACGTACAGGGCGAACATTGAACGCTGTGGTTTGTCTGTCAGACGCGCTCGTCTTAAGGTCAACAAGTTGTGCGTTCTTTCAGATTCACTGTGGAGGTCAGGAAAGAGGAACAACAAGGTGTAGTACGCTTTTTGACTGCGGAGTGCGGAGTGTATGGAAGTCAGATTCATGAATGAATGTCTGCTGTGTATGGAGAACGCTGTACATCATGTGAGCATGTGTTTGCGTTGGATAAACGATCTCGAGAAGGTCGGCTGTCTCTGAAAGACAGCAGTCGACCAGGACAGGCTCGGCGTCTCATTACGCCTTCTGTCACTGCTGCCGTCAGAAATGACCGACGGCGGAGGATATTCGGCTCATGGGCATCGGTCACGGTACCGCTCACGCCATCATGAGCGAGCACCTGAAGTTCCGGAAAATCTGCGTGCAGTTGGTTTCCCCCAGCCTAACGGAGGAGCAGAAGTTGAAAAGATTGCCGACAACACGTCAGCACCTGGAACCGCGTCAGGATGAAGAATATTGTTTCCTGTCCCGTGGGAGATAAGCCTTGGAGAGCAAGCGTCAGAGCCAACAATATGAGGACATGGCTTCACCCACCGAAAAAAATCCAAAGCCGTGCGCGCCAGCTCCGCTAAGTCAGGATAACCTTCTTCTTTGACTGCAAGGGTACGTTGTCCGTTGACTTTCCGGAACATGGTTCCACAGCTAATGCACAGCGGTACGTGGACACTTTGCAAAATGTGAAGCGCCCCTTAAGTCCAAAAGCACAGGAATGTTGACGGACGCACCATTCTGTTAAGGATAATGCTCGATCACATGTTGCCTAAGTTATTTCGCATACGCTGCAGAAGTTTCAGTGGGAAAGCCTTACACATCCTCATGTACTCTCGATCTCTCCCAATGACATTTCCATATTTTTGTAGTCCTACAGAAAGACATTCGTGGCCGTCGATTTTCTTCGGACGAAGAGGTGCACGTTTGTGTGTAATCATTATTCCACAGCCAACCACAAACATTTTTTCGTGAAGGCATTGATCATCTTGTCTCATTGTGAGGTAACTGTATTAACAGCTATGGTGATTAATTTTGAAATAATAAACAGTTTTTACTCATTTCTTTCCATTTGTATCGTCTTCTATTGACTGCCCCATATATGCTGGATATGTATCATATTTTCATACCTATGGTAATTGTTCTTCCTTAGGAAGCAATTGAAAACAGGTCATTAATGTCAGAGTTTATATGTCTGCTTTTAAACAACTCGACATGAAGTCCTTTTGGACCTGAAGCCTGTCAACTGTTCATAATCATAAGTTCTTTAATGACTAGTACAAGCAAAATTATTTCTTGCTCTTCACAAGGGGCATCCGAGATGAATAACTCATCGTCACTTTTAGCAAGAATTCTTGGCCGTTTTCTGTAAACACATTAGTACAATACGTTCCCGGTTTTTCCAATGGAATCGAGGTAGCTCGAATCCTTTCTACTGTGTTACATCGCAGAGAGCTGAGAGTTCTCCATACTTGAAATAAAATATCTTGGTTCGGAATCACGGTAATCTGAACCAGAGGGCCCAAGTTATGGAACGAGAAACGCGCTCCAAGTATCACAGAAGTGACCTGAACTACAACCTCCACAAACAGTGGGTTAAATGCTTCAGTGTGTCGACGGTGCACTCGACGTTATTGCGTCATTAGAAAAGAGGCAAAAACGTGACAAGTCGGATAACATTATACGCTTCCAGTCAATTTTTGGGCCACTGTCTCTGTAAGCAGTGGCCTTTTGCGAAGTAACCAACTCCAGATATCCATTATATGGAATTCCCTTCGCAACGTTCGCTCGAAAACTGGTTTAGATGGACCTGTATTCACTGCTAGCATCAACTGTTATCGCAGATGACAACGATTGTCTTTTTGAAAGAGTGACCCTTTTTCTGGTCCTCGTGTATAGGGTCTTTTTGCAGTGGCTGTTCTTATCCCGTATTACATGTTTGCGACTCCATACCTTTTTGGACAGCCTACGTAGACACGCCAACATATCGGGTGAACTCATTCACGGCGTGGTCATGGGTACGTCCAAACGCTATAGTTCGCTTCTACCATTGGGTTGTGTCTCCACGTCGACCCATTTTATTCCCCATATTCCATACCATCAACTGGCAGATACACACCATTGCGACTGCTAACTGACAAGGAATCCTTGCTTGGATGTTGTGCAGTTTAAACACTTGCGTGCTATTCCAGCTATCTTGCTGTTATAGAGACGTGACGTTGTATGTTAACGAATCTGCGTCTGGTTACTAGAATGAGTTTTCCCGCGTCTGCTAGGCAGAGATTACTCCCTGAGCAGGTGCATACACAACATTTCGTTGCCATGACTTACGTTGTGAGAGCGGCGTCACGTGACCGCGTGCTACCAGTTTCACACCATCTACAGCGCTCCATACAGACTCGTGTGCTTTTCTGACGGCGACTTTATCTTACAGACGCAGTTGGGATTTTGTCGTACACTTACCAACAAATGACATTTTTACTGTGCTACTTTGCAATCACTCTTAACAAAGTTTAGCCTTGAAACGACACTATGAGACAGCTTACTGTGACTGTCTTCTTAAAAGATCCGATTATTCTACATTTTAAAACTTACTGCTTTTTGGGCTTTTCAAGCGATAGGATGAAGTCATCAAGAGACCACGTTTTACTCAAAGGCGTTTCATGCTAAAGACAATTCCGCGCAGCTGTAATACCATCCTCCCGGTCCCGTCTCACAGCCCTAGAAAAAGAAAAAAAAGGTCTTTGCAAACAGATTTCGCATTCTCCACCATCACACAGACAGAAGTAACGATTCAGCATCACTTTTAAAAACAGAACATACTGACCAGCATCAAGCGTAACAAAAGCCATTTGTCGTAAAATCTCAAAACTGTTTCAATGTTCCCCACTAACCTCGTTGCAACTAAAAACGCTGTACTGCTATGGGTTCCAAGAGCACTGTACCTCCACTGAGCAAAATATTCTGTTGTTTTGTCAGACAAAGTGAAAAACTACTAAAGTTGTTAGTATAAAACTATTTTCACGTATCTGAATGTTGTTTACTTTACAACAAAATAACATGTACAGTTTCTTATTAATTATACTATCTCGGATAAGTACACGGAACGTGGTAGGCACCTATTATAAAGTGACAGTGTTAATATATTTTGTGATTAAGGAACGAAGTTTATCAATAGTTTTGGGATTTATTTTGCAAGAAACTGTGCTTCGTTTCCTCCATGCTTTCGCCTTACGCTAAACTAATTTACACAACCATGAAAAGTCACATCTAATTCACACTGCTCTCTCTCTACTTATCATCCCTACCCTCCTCGTCCCGTATCTGTTTCTAGCTCCGAACCTCAGTACACTGACTGAGACACTAAGGGTTAGTTATAATTAAAGTGCAGCCACTCACAGAGGTCCACCGTGGCCTATAATTGTCGTACGGCATCAAAACTTGGTAAATGCTCTAATGCAGTAGTGCGGAAACGGTTTATACTGAGTAACATTTAGTTCCAGTTTTGGCCACCAGGTGCAAGTCTAGCGCTATGGATGCAAGAAAGCCGTATAGGAATATTTCCATATACAGGGTGAAAAGTATTTAAACCTACAAGGGGACATAAAAACAAATATTTTTTCCTAATGTCATTTCTTCCGATGGGGATTATTTAAACCGGTGGAGGCCGTATTACGCTCTTCAGTTGTTATAGGCCGTATTACGATCTTCACTTGTATAGGCAACTGCTGTCCACCAGTGTAGTAGTGCATTGTCTCTGTTTACTAATGGAGCGATACAACGGAAAGAGTACACTGATATGGTTGGCGCGTACTACATAGCGCACCACAACGGACGAGCTGCACGGCGGGTTTTTCAACAAAATATCCTAATCGCCGTATTCTGCATCATACGACCTTTGCTGCTGTTTTCCAACATCTGCGTGAGACCGGGTCATTTCCTAGACAGGGACGCCGTCGCACGGTAAGAACGCTGCAATTTGAGGAAGCTGTCTTGCAGCATGTGGAGCGGGTTCCTTCAGTCAGCTCTCGTGCAGTTGCATGTAACATGGGGACGAATCAGACGAATGTAAGAGCAGTCCTTCGAGAGCAATTGTTACTTCCATTTCACTTAAGGCCTGTCCACAACCTGAAACCAGTTGATTATCCACCCAGAGCACAGTTTTCGCAGTGGTACCTGGAACAGTGTGAAATGCATCCTACGTTTCCATCATCTGTGTTGTTTACCGATGTATCGATGAAGCAACGTTCGGGCGTGATGGAGTCTTCAACATGCACAATTCGCATGTTTGGAGTGAGGATAAAGCACATGCCACAGTTACTAGTGCTCATCAAATGCGGTTCTTCGGTAATGTGTGGGTCGGTGTTGTTGAGGACTGTTTCATTGGGCCGTATCTGCTATCTAGGCCATTAAATGGCAGGCACTATTACAATTTTCTCGCCAGAGCATTGCCAGAATTGCTGGAAGACACCCCGCTCTCTACAAGACAATACATGTTGATCCAACATGATGGGGTGCCGGCACATTTCAGTCATCGTGTGCGTCGATTCCTGAACCGACGGTTCCCAGAAACGTGGATTGGCAGAGGTGGTCCTGTACCATGGCCTGCTCGATCCCCAGATATGTCCCCTCTGGACTCTTTTTGTGGGGAGAGATGCTCAACCTTGTTTACGCAACTCCTGTTGCATCAGAATAGGATCTGGTTGCCCGGATAGTAGCAGCAGCAGGAACAATTCAGGATCCTCCTGGGGATTTTTCCCGTGTCAGGCAGAACATGATCCGACGGTGTAACCTTTCTTTACGTGTCAATGGAAGAATTTTTGAAAATCTACTGTCATTGAAATTGGGTAGTGTTAATGTGTTGTCTCTTGGTCATAAAAAATGGAAAAGTGTTTGTTGGTTTAATTAATTTGGCGCCAGAGAAATCTTCCTCTATCGGTTTAAATACTCCCCATAGGAAAAAATGACATTATGGAAAAATATTTGTTTAGATGTCCACTACAACCTCCCAGATTTTGTCGGTTTAAATACTTTTCATCCTGTATAATGGATTAGGAATTAGACATGGGCAGAAAAGGAGATACAACTGAGAAAGACATAATGCTGATTACTAAGCGCCGCTTACGCAGTACGTTCAATATGAACACCGGAGACGTCGACGAGATTCTGTACAGCGCCAGTCTTGCACCTGGTGGCCAAAATTCGAACAAATTTTCTTTCGTAAATCGGTTCCGCGTCAATCATTAGCATATCTTCCAAGATTTGCTGCCATGCGATAATTATAGCCCACACTGGGCCTTCGGGAGTAGCTGCACTTCGATTAAAACCACCCGATACGCAAGTACACTATTACCGTTTCTTGCGATTATTGGTGCCGTTATCCGGCGCTCAATATTAGTCGCGCTGCCTGGCGACATTAAGCCACCCGCTGTGTTGCTCCACAGCTGGGCGGCGCTTGCGAGCTGGGAGAAGGGCCTGCGTGTCCATTGAGGAGTGGACAGTGGTGCGTTGACGAGAGGCGCTGCGTGTTTACGCAGGGAGCGACAGCAACTTGGCTATGAACGCCTCTGTTGGGCTGAGCCCAGTCAGTTGCAACGACGCGGGGGACTAGTGCGCGTTGTGGGTCTGCATGGGGACACGCGTGCGGAGTGTATGCGAACGATGCATGGCCAGGACACTGTAATCGGCTCAGCGTCTGTGAATTGCTACGGTGACTGTATGGACTGACCGAGACTAACAGTCATTCGTATAGTGTTGCTATAAGTGAATTGGATCTTTAGTTTAACATAGTGATTTATGGTGTTTACTTAAGATTGGTTCTTTTGCCAGTTAATTTTATCGCTGTCCCAGGTGCTGCTACTTTTAACCCTTAGACCACCATTTTTTAATGTTTTTCTTTAAGATGTCTTTTCACTGCAAACATGTTGGGTGATTTACTCATTGGTTACATTCATCTGAAAATACGAATGGTTGTGTAGAACGTAAATGTCCTACTGGTTGTACTGGATGGAACCACATGTCCCATTCATATTCTAGCTAGGGACTGAAAGAAAACAACCAGTGGCGCATTCAATACTGTATACAAAGAGCGTATGTAAATAAAAATGATCATCACGTTTATGCGTGATAGGGCGTAAAACATTGTTTGCACAGTAGTATTTGGCACAGTATACATATAGTTTTGGTTCTTTTTCTTCAGTCTAATTTGTTGCAAATCTTCAAGACCTTCTCCTTATACTACCGTACGTGTGCAAATGATCACCTACATTCTGCATGAGTTTTGCTACGTTTGACGACCTACCTGTGCTCATCTTTCGCTTCACGTGTCTTACTTGTTTTCCAGTTGGCATCAATTTTCCCGGAAGTGGAATAGATTCTGTATAAA
The DNA here is from genome assembly GCF_023864345.2 of Schistocerca serialis cubense. Classification (NCBI taxonomy): domain Eukaryota; kingdom Metazoa; phylum Arthropoda; class Insecta; order Orthoptera; family Acrididae; genus Schistocerca; species Schistocerca serialis. The sequence goes on from NC_064638.1 coordinate 412,472,956, forward strand.
TTTAGCATCGTTTCTGCTGCTATCAGTAAATATACTCCGGGCATTGACAAAAGACACAATCAGCAGTTTGTAGAATACTTTCTTCACCGTTCTTTGGAGCGTCGATCAAAGTGGCAAACACCAACTTTCCTGTCAGAAATATCAAATCCTTCCCATGTACTTGTTTTAGAAGCAAGCTGCGTCCGGTGAAACTACTTCCAACATACTTCCTTCTTTCCGCTTGTGATTAGCTTCGCTACTGTGGTATCATTACAACTGCTTGGAAAAGAACTTCTTTGTTATCTTGTCATCTTGCTGTTAATATTTTTTGTGGGTTCGCAAGACTTACAACTTCCTTACTTGTCAATTTTACTTGGAAAACGAGAGGGAAAAAACAGCCTGTCTGTCCTGGATTAACTTTCGTCGATTCAGTATCAGTGTTTCACATGTGTCCCGTGGGCAGCCTAAGAGTTAAAATTGTGAAGCATTATTGAATCCTGCCCCAAATCAGTCAGTTTTTGATTTGCTAATTTTTATTGAGACAGTCTTTTTTTGCATTTTGCGCTGTAAATGTTTTATTTTGGTTTATATTTCCAAACTGTTAATGTACACTCCAAGACCAAATAAACATATTACCATGAAGGACCTATTCAAATGTTCAAATGCGTGTGAAGTCTTATCGGACTTAACTGCTAAGGTCATCAGTCCCTAAGCTTGCACACTACTTAACTTAAAGTTTCCTAAGGACAAACACACACACCCATGCCCGAGGGAGGACTCGAACCTCCGCCGGGACCAGCCGCACAGTCTATGACTGCAGCGCCTCAGACCGCTCGGCTAATCCCGCGCGGCTAAGGACCTATTCGAATGGGACGGAAATCGGTATATGTGATATATACGTACAGACAAACTGTTTAATCTAGAGAAAGAGCTTCACAAATTGAGCAAGTCAATAGCGCATTGGTCCACCTCTCGCCATTATACAAGTAGTTATTCGTCTTGGTACTGGTTGAATCTGGACGTACTCCTGAGGGATGTAGTACCAAATTCCGTCCAATTGGCGAGTTAGATGGTCATAATCCCGAGCTCACTGGAGGTCTCTATCCATCATAAACGTTCTCAACTGGGGGCAGATCCGGCTACCTCAGTGGCAAACCTAGGGTTTGGCAACACGGAGGCAATCGTTGTGCGCGAGCTGACGTTATCTCGATAAAATGTAAGCCGAAGATGGTTTGTCATGGAGGACAACGAAACGAGACGCAGAATATCGTTGACGCACCGCCGTTCTGTAAGGGTGCCGCGCATGACAACTACAGGGAGCTCGCTATGAAAAGAAATGAACCCTATTCAATCATTCCTGGTTGTCGCGCAGTATAGCAGGCGACAAACAGGCCGGTCCGAGGCACCCTCAGAGATGACTTATACCTGGAAAATCATTAACTGGAGTAGAATTGTCTTCAGTGATCATTCCCGCATCGAATTGTGCCCCAACGCGTAGCGAAGACTTGTCTGGAGACGACCAGGACAGCTGTGGAATTCCAACCTGGTTGTCGCCCACCATACGGCCCGACAGTTAAGAGTAATAACCTGGGGCGCCATTTCATTCCCTGTCAGGACTCCTGTGGTTGTCACCCAGAGCAACCATACAGCACAACGGTATGCCGACGATATTCTACGCCCCGCTTTGTTGCCATTTATGGCAATCCATCCTGGGCTTACATTTCAGCAGGATAATGCCCGCCCGTACACGACGAGAGTTTTTACAGCTTTTCTGACAAACTCGAGGTTTGTCAGCATGGTCAGCATGGTCGCAGGATCTCTCCCCGTTGAGAACGCTAGGAGCATTATGAGCATAGCCGAGCGGTCTACCGCGCTGCAGTCATGGACTGTGCGGCTGGTCCCGGCGGTGGTTCGAGTCCTCCCTCGGGCATGGGTGTGTGTGTTTGTCCTTAGGATAATTTAGGTTACGTAGTGTGTAAGCTTAGGGACTGATGACCTTAGCACTTAAGTCCCATAGGATTTCACACACATTTGAACATTATGAGCAGGGCCCTCCAACCTGCTCAGGATTTTGACGATCTGCCAGAACATCGAGCACCAATCAATGACAATCCGAATAACTGCTTGCACAAGGGCCAGAGGTGGACAAGCGCGATATTGACTTGCTGAATTTGTGAAAATAAAAATCCAGTTTTTCTGAAATTGTAATCAATTGTCTGTCTACACATGTTCGTCACATTTAGCTGCTTACGTCCCATTCGGATAATTCCTTCACGGTGCGTCGTTTTTTTTATTTATTTATTTTATTTTAGAGTGTATTAGTTTAAATTGCTTGCATTTGTAAATCGTTAACGTTTTATTTGTGGGAGTTGTAAATAAAACTGGCTAACGGTTCATCGTGGTCCATGTGGTCCAGCCCTGACTCCTACCCTGGAGGTTCTGAGTTCAGCCCAGGTAGGGGTGGGAATTTTTCCAGTCACTCCAGGAAGACCACAGGTCCACTCAGCCTTCTGTGAAATTTAGAACCGGGGATATCCCCCGGGGCTAGATCACACCTGGGGCAAGGCAGCCGCTACCCCACTTAGGACCACGGTGGACAGAAGGGCGCACTGTACCTGAATTCAGGCTGATAGGCCTGCCAGTGACGTACCAGCCTTCAAATTCCCTTAATGGGTCCCGAGATGCGTTTGGTGTAAACCCGGCTTTCCAAATCCCATTCTAACGCATTTTGCGTGACCCTACAGACTCTTTCATTATTATTAAGTACTTACCATTTGGGAATACGGAGTATTTCTATGCATACTTCTGGAGAATTCTTGAGAGTCCTTTAGAATGATTAGTCACATTTTCTGCTTCCGGTTATAGAAATCATTATCTTGGTCATACATGTGTTTATGAAAGTTTGTGACCGATTTCGGTTTTGCAGCCATTGTCTGATCCAATGAATACAGCTCTGAGACGTAGGCGCGTGTTCCTCATCCGCTTATTATTTCTAAAATATTGTTGTAGTTAATTCTAAAGTTTGTCTAAATCTGACACACCACATAACGAAGTGATAATAAATAAAAAGAAACAACAATCACATATTACTTGTGCGTCGTGTAAGATAGATTCAGTTTGAATTTCGCGGATAGCAAAGAAACTTTCTAGCGCGATTGTGAGGTATGAAAGGAATCTGCAATCATATTATCGGAACGCAGGTCGCATCACGTCCTTGTAGTTAAAATCTCCAGTTATATGTGTTTTACGTTACAGAAGGAGGGCGGCGAGGTTCGTGCGCTGATTTGCAGAAATTGGAACGGACGGAACTTCTTTTTCAGACAGTTTGTTCGTTTGCGCGACTCCTCATTATCCTCGTCCACCGTTCTTCTATGTACTACTTTCAGCGCTCCAACATTGCGCACAGTGAACTCTTTTTTTACTTTTTTTTCGGAAAACCGGAGTAGAGATTACAGGGATTCCCAGTTGGGGGTTTGGGGGAGGGGGGGGGGGGCAGGAGGAGGTGAGGAGGAGGAGGGTTGTAAACAAGGAGCAACGGCATGCATGCAGGTTTCCAACTCTGGCAACAACTGTTCTCGGCAAAAGCAGATACAGCATTATTACGCTGTACATATGATATGTGTATGTGACGGGCGCGGCGCGGCGCGCGAGAGTATACGTATTTTGCGAGGAGCGGGGTCCGGTATAAAGCTTGCATGACAGATAATATCATTAGGCGCACAAAGGTTGCCGCGGCGAGCCCAGCCGTTTTCATCAGCGTCGCCAGGGCGCGGCGCTGCACCGCGCGCAGCCGCCGCCGCCGCCGCTGGACGCGAGCCGGACCCGCTTGCTCACTAATGCGGGAACTCTGTCGCCGGGCGCATGATTGGTGACGTCCGCCGTCTCTGACAGCCGGAATCTCTCCTCCGTCTGCCTTCCACGCCGCGCCATCACACCATGCCGCACTGCCCCCGCAACCCCTCCCTCCACTGCTTCTCTTTCTCTCCTCCCCTCCAGTTACGCACTCACACTCTGTCTCTCTCTCTCCCTCTTTCCTCTTCCCCCTTTTCGTGCGTCTCTGCACGCTGTACTGCGCGCGTGCGCCCCTTTCCTGAATAAGTGAGAGTTTTACCGATAATTTTTGCCGAATTCGTTACCGGAGATGGACGTCGGACGCCGTCGCTGCTGCCGCCGCCTGAGGCGCGCTGTCGCAAGGTGGGGGGCGGAAGTGCGGGGCGGGCGGCGGCGGCGAACGGCCTGATGGGCAAGTGATGGACGGCGGGAGGCGACGCCTGGGGGCGCACCCGTCCAATGGACTCGGCTTGACCGCCACTGTCGCGCTTTCGCGCCGCTGACGGCTTACACCACGCGGCCCCGTCACACTCTCTAGGGATGCCGCAGCGTGGCCACAAACGCGCTCCCATCAGTCGTGTTCCCTTTCTAGCTTTGAAGTTTCCTTAGTACAGGAAGGCGAAACAAAGCGGGTTTACTTAGCGACAAGGGCAGCACTGTGTGTTGTGCTTCATAGGTAAATAAATAACTGTGGACTTACTCAAAATAATCTTGTACAAGAGGCTTTCAATATTTAACGTAACACATCTTATTTCTCGACCAATTTCAGTTAAAAAAATGCGAAGTTTGTTGTGGAACTGAATGGCATATTCCCGCTGAACCCTCTATATTTTCATGAAATTCAGACAGGTGTCGGAGGTATTCTTATGTTTGAAAATGACGTTTGTAAAGGAGGTGTGCTCCCAGTAGAAAGCGGCCATGGAATTTCATTTGGTGGAAAAGCAGAGCATAGCAGGTATTCATATGCCCTTGCAGAATGTCTGTGGAGAATTGGCAGTGAACACAATAATGGTGAATCATTGGACAAGGCGTCTGGCACCATTGCAACAAGGTCGTGCAAATCAGTCCGATGTACGAGAGTAATCCCAAAATAAAAGTCTCCCATTTTTTATAACAACATAGACCAGTTTATTTCTACAATGGTTTACATCAGTTTACAGCTTGAAAATGTAGCTATTTTTCGACATAATGACCATTCCTGTCGATGCGTTTTGTAGACGCTGTGGCAGTTTCTGTATGCACATGTCATACCAGCTCGCCGCCATGCTGTTCAGAAAGTTATGAACCTCTTCTTTCCCTCGTCTTCGGAGCTGAATCGTTGGGACCACAATTAACGCTGACAGGTACTGTGAGACTCTGAAAAAACTCAAACGGGTAATTCAGAACCGGAGAAGAGGAATGTTGAACAAGGGCGTACACATTCTCCATGACAACGCTCGCCCACACATCGCTCTGCAAACCGTTGCTTTCCTGCAACAGTTTCAGTGGAACATAATCACCCAACCACCCTATAGTCCGAACTTGGGGCACAGTGACTATGACCTGTTCCCTAGGTTAAAAGAACATTTGGCCGGGAAGCGATTCAGCTCGGACAATGAGGTGATAGAAGAGGTTCGTAATTTTCTGAACAGCATGGCGGCAAGCTGGTATGACATGCGCATACAAAAACTGCCACAGCGTGTAGAAAACTGCATCGACAGAAATGGTAATTATGTCGAAAAATAGCTACATTTTCAAGCTGTAAACTGATGTAAACCATTGTAGAAATAAACAAGTCTATGTACTTATAAAAAAAAAACAGGAGACCTTACTTTTGGGATTACCCTTGTACCACGTGCCGTTCGGCCGCACACTGCTGTAACTGCTGCAATATTGAAACGTGAGGACACTCTCATTCGAGATAATTGACGGATCACCGATAAAACCTCACTACACAACTATGTGTTTCCGTTCATAGTTTCAACTCCGTCGTCCATCACCTCACGGAGCTTCACTAAATTGTTATCCCTTATCCACCTCACACCCTAGATCTCGCACTTTCCGACTTCCATCTGTTGGACCCATTGAAGGATGCACTCCACCTGAAGCAGTACGTGGCTGATGGAAAGGTTACTGATTCAGAAAGACGTTGGCTCCTACATCGAACAGTAGAGTGCTACCAGGCGGACGTACAGTCCCTTCCCAGTAAGGATGGCGTAAGGCCGTCGCATTGAACGGAGTTTATGTTGAAAAAAAGGGTTTTGTAGCCAAAAAATGAGGAATAATAAAGAGTGTACCGGAATCCTAAATAAAACCAACTTGCTTTCAGAAAAAAGTGAGTTGCATTCCTTTTGAACGCCACTCGTTATGTTCAATTCAGGAGAAATACTTTCGAATAAGATATTACCATGCCTTGGCCATACTACATCTCATACGTATAATAAAACCCGTCTCGCTTTTCCAAGTATGACACGACGGTGACAAGTGTGGTCCAAGATAGTGACGTAATTTCGTTACTGCTGCACGAGTCAGCGCAGCACAGGCATGCCTCGTTTTGCTTTTGGCGGAGAGCTTGTGGTGATATTCTTGTTCTGAAGCATCTAACAGTGCAAAACCGTTCTACGAATAGAAAAGAAATAAGTCTATGATATAAGAAGGGTTTATCAGACCTGTTTATGACACGTACGTGATAGAAAATTTTAGCAGAAGAGTACCAGATGCTCGAGGAAAGGAATTCATTTTGCTGACAGTAAGACGTAGCATAGTTTAATGTGGAAGAAGAGGAAATTATCACTAGGCTTACCAAGGAAATTATACAAATGTACACTTTACTAGATTTGTGGATACTACGTAAGTGCTAAGACTGACTATATGGGAAGTGTGAATCCTGCTCTCACAGTACAAAATTTGTGCATCTTAACTATTACATCTTCAGTTTCGGATGAAAGTGCGATCCTACAGATACCAAAGTTGATGTTCATAAACGGAGCAGCTCTTTTGGACGAAAAGCATGTGAATGAGATTTAGAGTAGAACAGACCGCCTAATTAATTCAAAATGTATATTAAACATGAACATTTCGAATGGCTTGAGGAAATGAAAGAATGAACTGAGAAAATAAAATACTTTAAAAAACTCTGTTAAGCCAACTTGATAGCAAAATACGACCGAATTGACTAATGGATTGGTTTAGGTGGAGGAAGGTTCCTTCCACAGTAAGAACTAATCAAAATAAACCTGTAACTGAGGAAATAAATTCCTGGAATTGTAGAGCAGTACGGAATGATGTATTGTAAGTAAGCCTGTAGTACCCGCCCGGTTAGCCGCGCGGTCTATTGCATTGCTTTCTGGGCGGGAAAACGCGCCGGTTCCCGGCACGAATCCGCCCCGCGGATTAGTGTCGAGGTCCGGTATGCCGGCCACCCTGTGGATGGTTTTTAAGGCGGTTTCGCATCTGCCTCGGCGAATGGGGGCTGGTCCCCTTATTCCGTCTCAGTTACACTATGTCGGCGATTGCTGCGCAAACACTTTCTCCACATACGGGTACACCATAATTACTCTACCATTCAGACATTGGGGTTACAGTAGTCTGGTGTGGGACGTTCCCGGCGGGGTCCACTGGGGACCGAACCGCACAATAACCAAGGGTTCCGTGTGGGGCGGCGGTGGGGTGAGTAGGCTCCCGTAGCCTGTCGTGGCGTTGTGAACCACTGAGGGCTACGGTGGGGACGATGCCTCTCCGTCGTTTCTAGGTACCCAGTTCCATACAATACAATACAATACAAGCCTGTGGTACATGGTAAGCGAGAAAGGCAAAACAAAAAGGTCTGAAACGTATGACTGAAAGATCATTAAGAAGATGAATAAAGAAATGAAAAAGAAGGAACAGAAAATGAAAGGGTGCTACTAGGGACTATCCATAAAAATTCTCAGGTAAGTGGATATCTGCTAAATGTTCTACTTATGTCTTAATACTGGAAGGATCAATAGAAGTTGTCGAACTGTAGAGCCAGATACAGAGTAGGATATGGAAAACATTATCGAGCTGTAAAGTTTACCGGAGTTGTACAGATGAAAGCACTGGTACAAGATAGAAAGATACAAAGGATGGCATCATTCCGATAGCAAAGAAACAGAAACTCAGAGAAAGAAACAGTGTGCTCCTTGGGTGGCAGACAAAATATTCTAATGCTTCCTGTTTGAGGTATATTTTCCTCTGGCAGCAGCGCGTACGAGACGCTGACCCAACAGGTGCAATCCGTCTAAGTGTCCCTGACGCTTAACAAATTCGATCAGCTTAAGGAAGATGCATCACTATTGTCACCACAGCCAGGTAGAGAGTGGTCAAGTAGCTCTCGGCGCCTGGATGTTAGTCTAGGCAATGTGTGATGCCGTACGTCACTGGCTTCTCGCTTCCACCCTAGGTAATAGTCCTGGCTCTAAACCATTTGGCACGTCTCAGGAAACCCAGTACGCCCCTTCAGGGAGATATCATCATAAGCTTTTGTGTCTTTGCGTTCTTGCACTGAAGTAATTTTTCATAAATCCTATTTTCTCGAAAATTGGTGGTAGACAGTTGCTGTGCGAAAATGCAGTTTAATTCTTACAATGTAGAAACAGCTCCCACCCACTGTTAAAAATGAAACTTTTTTTAAAAAAAAAAACAGCGCCCCATATGCAAACTGTTTTTAACAGTGGCTGTCTGCCATTTTTACTTTATTGTAGCGATTATCATGAATTTTCCTTAAGCTTTTAATGGCTGGAGATCTGTAGGCGAATCGACATCTATCACAGCAGGTGCGCCTACTTCTTGAAATAGACGCTTTTCGGACGAGTTTGTTGGTCGTTGACTACTTTCATTGCGACAGATACATATTCTCACAGGGAACACGGAACCACCTGTAATCTAGCTTTCTGACCGTGTGAACGTAAATGCTTCTTTTGTTATCCGATTGTGGCGTTATTGGCTGTAAGTATTCGAGGGGCATGTTGTCAATACGCTGACTCTCCACCATTTATTTTAGGTCATAAATTAGGAACCACTAATTCTCCTCAAAACAGCTTCTTATATACGTGTACAATGTTTAGGGTGCCATTTTCTGTTACTTAAGGAAGTAACATTGGCGTTACCACAAACCGAATCGACTTCTGCTTCGTGTCAAGGAAGAACAAGTATATCTAAACATCTGAGGAAGTACCAGTTAGGTGGTTTTACGCTATCAGAAGAGCTATGCTATGTCTTGAAAGGGATTTATGTCGAATTTGAATTGAATTCAGAGCTACTATTCCCAGCTTACTGAGTAATTTTGTCCAGCAGAAAAGATGGATGAGATTCTCTGCATTAAATCCAGCCATAAATATTCACAGAGATACCGTAAGATGTCTTGGTAGACCTCGTATGGTAAAGCTCCGCTAACAACAAGAAGCTCTGTCAGCTGACGCATGGCGGTTTTGTGTTACAGAACAGCATATTTGTACGATCCTTAAAAGTCACTTAGTTACCTAAAATGTCACATAATTTAGAAGAAAAGTGAGGAGACCATGGTAAGGCTTCAACATCGCCTCGACGAAGTGTTCGTCAGCAGGGAGGAAGGAACCATTGCAGATTTTTCGTAAAAGCAGCAAACATGTGGATGGCCGGACGGGGATTGGAAACACACACCCTTTCTCGCAAAATGCGAGTAAATACCTTACTAAGGTGACTGTTCGGTCCGAATGGGAGCTCGATGTTGGGTTGACGACTTTTTTCTAGCACACAGCTTACCTTGGATGTGTTTTTTGTCTGTCTCCTCCGAGTGCAGTTGGTTATTTCCCTCCAAAACACCATGCCAAACGTTAAAATACAGATATCAGTGTTAACACATTTCCTCTGTATCTTAAATTAACGAGGCTACTATTCAGATTAGAAGAGACTTTGTGGCTGCACAAATGGCATTCGGGCACAGAAACATATTCTCGGTCCATAATGAACGAAAACCCAACAGATGCAGACAGTGCAATGAAAGCACGACACTAGTAAGGCTCATTACAGAACTGTGATGATTGCCAATTATGGAACCCCATTAGTAAGGTGCAGTTTCTCACATTTTATCACGTACAGTGTGTCCCATTAGAATGATTAGTACACAGACATATGACAGGAATGCTAATTTGAAGCAGAAGACTTCCTAATGGGTTAAAAGATAGAACACTTTTAATGTACATTTGTTATTGGGCTAATGTGTCTCACCCACCCAACCTCTTTGACGTCTTAATGTAGTCCAGCCTACCTCGTTGCTTTCAACCTCTTTGCTCGGGATATCTTTCTGCCATTGGACTAACTTGTTGAATGCGCAGCTGTCATGGACTGTTGCAAGTGGAATAGTGCAAGAAATTGACAGGATATGAGAGAGAAACATCGTTTAACGGTGTTTGTACACCCTGGCTAAAATGGCACACATCTGCACTAATGAACGATATGCAGATATGGTGTATGTTTACAGATTCTGCTGTGGTAGTGCTCCTACTGCTATCGAAGAATAGCGTCGACGCTTTCCGATATGTCGAATGTTCTACAAACATGTCTGTGGTGAAAGTTACATAAGGAAATTTGTACCCATTTCACATACAGCGTGTCCATAATTTTCATTGTCACCGGCTAAATAACAGTAGTCGTTTGCTTCCATTGTTACCACTCATTGATGAAACCACGTTTACAGTGAGAGAAATCAACAAGATACGTAATAATCATCAACAGTCGCAGGAAAATTCAAACGCTGCAGTGGAAAACCATTTCCAAGTTTGCTTTTCGATCAGTGTTTGGTGCAGCGTGTTCGGTAACAGGTTGATAGGTCCAGCAATCTTAGAAGAGCGAATTGCGGGACAGAATTACTTGCTTTTTTGTTTAACAACTTGAGGACATTCCTTTTTCCACGAGGACCTCAATGTACTTACAGTATGATGGATCTCTTCCGCAGTTTACCAGATGTGTGACAGAACTAACCGTAGGCTTGGTCGTAGTAATAAAAATCAATTGGCCACCGACATCGCCGGACCTAACGCAAACAGCTTTTTGTTTCTAGGGTTGGATGAAGTCTGAGGTGAACAAACAAAAGATGAACACGCGAAATGAACTCCTTGGTCGCATCATGGAAGCTGCTGCCCTGGTTAGAAACGCCCAAAAGTACTCAGAAAATCAACACAACATGTTCTCCAAAGAGTGCACAAATGCAGTGAAGTTAAAGGTGGGATGTTCGAACATAAAGATACAATCTGACGCGTGTGATAGTGCTTAGAGGTGAATGTGCTAAAAATACGTATTTTTCAGCTGATACTTTGGAAAATGCATGTTACAATGTTTACTAAGTATTGTATATGTGCAGTTGTGTAAGCCTGACAATATATCGAATAATGCCGGTTACCAATAACGGTTCACATTAAATGTGTTTTATCTCGGAAACCATTCGGAATAAAGCATATTATCCGCAAGCCACAGTACGGTGCATGGCGGTAGGCACTTTGTACCACTACTATCGATTTGCTGTCCTTGGAGACACAGAGTAAATTTTACGTAGATGAATAGTAAAGGTTGAATGAAGAGGCTTTTTTTCCTTTGAAATATCACTGCGTAATCCTGCATAGTTCCATATGGCAGTATTAGTAAATGTTACTCATTATTCGGTGTGCGTTATCATGGAGGTCCCATTTCAATCCAGTGGTGCTCTTACTTTATATCGTCTCTTGACCAGCCCCGTTGCTCTCATCATATTTCTTATTGTTGTAAGAGACAGCAGCCCAATTTCTGGTTATCGTACTGCAATACTCCTTCATTGATAAAAGTTATATGACTCGTCAATCATTTCTCGTCTATGCTTACGCTACGAATAAATATATGTTACACCGCTTTTTGAGTGCCGAGGAGACGCGTCTTTCACAGTCTCAGTAAACAACCTTATCATAACACGAAGGATTATTCGAACATGGTTTTGAAACATAAGTATTTAATTTAGTTTGCTAATCAGTCAGCTGCAAAACAGCTTTAGATTTACATATCATGGCGTACGTTACATCACGTGTAGAAATTGCTGAAAGACAATAAGGAATGATAAGGAAATATGGCACTATGTAATTTACCAATAATAAAAATAATCATTACAGTAATGGTAATAATAATAAAGGGAAAGGACCAAAATGTGGAGACACCAAAAACAAAACTCATTACCATGCCTGAGACGGCGTAGGGAAATCTTTGACTTTCAACATAGCTTCCAGTCGTCTCGGAATGGATAAATACAGGTCCTGTATAGTTTTCAAGAGAATCATATACATTTTTTGCTGCAAAATAGTGGCAAGTCCAACGATGATGGAGGTGAGTAGTGATTATGCACCCTTCTCTCCAAAGCAGACCGCAAGGGCTCAATAATATTGAGATCTAATGACTGTGTTGGTCAGGGGAGAGGCGAAAATTTATTCTTGTGCTTACAAAACCCGTCCTGGACGATGCGAACTGAGAAAAGAGGGTCCCAGTCGTCTAGCAACACTGCATCACCATTGGAGAACAAACATTGTACGACTGGATGGACCACGTCAGCCAAAATGGTCCTACAACCCATGGCAGTAATACGACCTCGCAGAGTGATCGTGGACCCAAGAAATACCACGATATGGTCACAAAAATCATCACTGAAACATAGCCTGTTTTTCTCTACGAACGCAAATGGTACGGAAGCCAGAAGTTGATAATAGCGTGAAACATAACTCAACCGAATAAATGACTTTCATCTATTGCTTATGACTTCAGCACCACGTTTCCCTTTTACGGGCATTTTCGCCACTGACGAGTGATTTTGCGATTCCAGCCCGCCATGCCAATCCCCGCTTCCGGAGCTCCCTTCGTGTTATTTTGGTGCTGCAGGGTTCAGGAGTGCAGCATTCTGAGCTACAGTGACTTTTTTAGCTTTCGTCCTTTTTTTTGTCACAATCCTTTTCAATGACAGTCTGTCACCATCACTCAGCACAAAGATTCGCCCGTGATTTGACTTGGCGCAAGAAGTTAACGGTGAGTCTTGAACGAACACTTTGGCTACCTCGGTTACGGAAGCAAGCAATGTGCCCACTTTGGAGTTCACTAAGCTCCGATTGACACTTCCAGTGTTTAGAGAACATTGCTTGCACAGGTGCCGTTCGAGGTCAGATACAAGAGCGCGTGCAGGACTGGCTAGCATCTACTTTCATGTTCAAACCCACACTTCTCACGGTATTCCCATTTTCTTGTCCAACCCCTGGGTACACAGTAAAAGAATTATCTTCATTTCAAATAGCATAAGGAAATGTAGCAGTAATAAAAGGCTCTTTTCAGAGCGCAGTCGTATTTTATCTCTAGTGCATGTTGCTCTCAAAGTGTTGAAATTTCCTTCAATCTTCTACTTTATGTTGTTAACGTTCTATTTGATTTCATCGATATATTGATTGTCACCGTAACATTATAACATTTTAGCTGACATTCTCATTGTTCTTCCAGTTATCGTTAGTGTAATTAAAATAAATCTTGCCTGTCGCTGTGGCCGAGCTGTTCTAGGCACTTTAGTCCGGAACCGCGCTGCTGCTACGGTCGCAGGTTCGAATCCTGCCTCGGTCATGAATATGTGTGATGTTCTTAGTTCAGTTAGGTTTAAGTAGTTCTCAGTCTAGGGGACTGATGACCTCAGATGTTAAGTGCCATAGTGGTTAGAGCTATTTGAACCATTTGAAAATAAATCTTATATAACGTTACTTCAACTGTTTTTACAGCAAAAATGAATGTGTGTCATTTCATGTATATTGAAATTAGAGGAATCATCTGATTAATCTATCGTGAGAGTCCAAGATCTTAAATTCTTGGACCATTATAACAGTCAAAATAAATAAGTAATCTGCAAATAAAAATAAAATAAATGAATACATTAAGGAGTTTTGCTTGGTCTTGGCAATTGATGTGGAGGTCAAGAAACAGCGACGAAGGAGGTGAAAAGTTTGAAAAGAAGAATCTTGTGTCTAAATTTCTTTGCAAAAATAGAAAATATGAGGTATTCAAAAATTTCCCCGAATATCATGAAGGTACAGTAAAGAAATAGTAAATTATTTATTTTGGTCAAGTGATTCATTGGCCACCGAACTACGCCTGATGTCTACAACAGGAAATCCGTTTCACTAACAGGAAAATTTGTAGCTGATTATTTCAGTGACGAAATGAGTCTATCTACAGCAAAAGTTTTGGAATCAAGCAGGAACAGTGATATATGTAACACGTCAAGAAGGAAAAACCGCGAGCGGAAATATAATGATATCTTCAAGAAGGTGTATTACAACGAAGAAACAAAGAATATGATCGTCATGACACACTCATTAGTGACACAGGACGATCTTTTATAGTCATTTGGTCAGGATGAATGACAGACATCTGTGAAAACGCCGTTCCAGTTTATAGCAGCTCCTCAAAACGCTGATACATCACTGCAATCTATCGCTCGCAAAAACACTGTTCTTGGGTTCAAAGTGGCGATTTATGGTTACCTGCCAATCAAATAGTGCTCAAACGGTAGCCACCCGTGCATCTACACCATCGCAGGGATGTTCAGTTTGGAGAGTGCAATGGAGTTTCAAACCAAAGACTGTGGTCACACGAAAACCGATGTAGAACTTTATAGACAGGTAACACAATCTTCTGACATTTACAATGTCATCGCCATTGAGACGACCTCTAAAAGTCTGTACAAACATCTCTGTTTGTTTATAAGTACGTATTATTTTTATTTTCATTTATATTTATTCATTTATTTTGATTAGCAAGTTTTACAAACTACGAAATCTATTCGATGCTGAAGTCACGATGCTTTATATTTAATTTCCCAGTTCACCATGTTAGATCTTTGGGTGTTCTCTGATATTTTCCAAATGGAGCAGCCTTGATCTTCCAAGATACCTTCTTCCCTGAGGATGTTTTGTGCGTACTTCTTCTGATATAACAGGACCCACACATAGTGCAGACACATGGAAAAGCTGTTTTAACGCACTACTAAACGGTAGCAGTCACATTAACTCAGGCTTCAATAACGTAGAGCTTCAAAGCCCTGAAACACTAGTTGAGGAGCTCTCTCTACAAGAAATAAAGCAAAGTGGGCAGAAACGAAGAACGGAGTAGAGCAGCTGGCAGTCTCTAAATATCTAGTGCTATCTGGATAATAAGGGATCTACCTATACTGGAAAAAATACCTGTTAGTTTTACAAGCTAAAGCTGTCTAATTGGCCAAACAATTTTATTCGGACCGACGTCGATCGCATCAGCCTATACATTTGTGTCACGTTTCACAAGTTTTCACTGTAAATGGGTTGCTAGCGCAACTTCACCAACTTGGCTCAGTAGGCTTATTATTTACCCACCTATTCGATTTTCGTACAACAGTGAGTAAATCGTGTTGTTGCCAAAGAGGAACGATCCCTGCCGGCACTGCCACGCAAACAGCAGTTGCAGAGTCCACCACTAACCATTGGGTCAGTTATCAGAGATCTGAATGAAATAAAGTGTCAACAGTTCCCAGGCGTTTGTCCAGTGTAACAAAAGGAAACTTAGGGACAAACGTGAAAAAGGGGAAACGTATCATCTTAATCCGCAAGGTGTTCATAAAAGTCACTGCAGAACCACTTACAGCAGCTTGGTCCTGATGCTTACGTTACTCTGCAGAGATAGTGTATGATGTTTCCTATCGTTGACTGCTAAAAGTTCTTAGTTCCTGGATATCATCGACAGTGTCACTTTCTGAATTGTTTGTACTTGTATGTATACTTCTGTTTGTAAACACAGTAAAACTGATGGACAGTCGTCACCTGTATCGCTCCAACAGATGTTTACAGGGAAAGTAACTTATTTCATCTGCTTGTGATCACTCAGAGAATCGCAAGAAGTTGTCTGCTTTCAGATTTATTACGTGGTTTCTAATAGTGCTCGTGCCGTTTTATGCTGCCAATAAGCTACTGTACAGCATGACTGACAATATACAATGTTTTATTGCGGACGTACTGGTCTGTTATTAGCTTCTGAGGTGTGAAAAATTTGTTAAGACAGAACTGCTTTTGATCTGGAGAAGCTACTCCAGTATTCAAGGGATAGGATTGTCGTGAATGTAGTTAAAGCTGTGTTGTCGGTGTTGAGTTCGGCCTTAAAACGCAGTAACTTAAAGGTAGTACGGACGTAGTACCACTTTTGAATCATAGAGCATCTATCTACTAAAATAGCTGGCTAACAGTCTGCGGCCTTCTGTTTGGTGATCATAACTCCAATTCAGCATGAAGTCCTGTAGTCCCGGATCGCAACAGTGAGTAACATATTTCTTATTAGCTTTTACTAGCCAACAGAGGGGAAAAAATTATCGGCATGATAACCAGGTTGAATCAAATTATTGCAAAACAGGTAGACCAATGCGGAAAAATATACAGCCTTCACTTTTTGTGTTAAAGTTTTCTGTCTTGTAAGAATAGGGAAGCAATTCCATATACTTCTTAAATAAACAAAAGTTATAAGGAACGTGTAGAAAGTGTCATATATTTCAGTTGCACACAAAAATAATACAAACTACTGTCAACCTTGGTTTCGAGACTGGTGCCTTTCATTAGTTATACAAACGAGTTCATTCTGAAGTGACTAAACGTCTTGTCATATTAGTTTTATTTAATCTTAAAAATCAAACTCTTTACCTAGGACTATTGACAGACATTGAAAATAATCTACAAAGAACAGATACGCTTCGAATCACTTACACATATCAAACAGAAAAAAAGATCCTGAAATTGTGTGGGGAAATTTTAAACTGTAATTAAGACACAGCTCGTTGGGAAAACAATATATTTTAAATAGTTAGGATCCGATACACCACAAGATATATTTCATTTTATGAAATTGGTTTTCAGTGTGGCAAATGGCACTTCGACACCGAAGTTTACGAAAAAAAGTGACGAAAGTTAGATTGATAAGAATTTGCGTTGTTAATCCCACTTTTAACGCATGTGAAAAAATCCACCAAAAACGTTATATTAATAATTCAGAGAGTGGAAGCTATATTTCTCAGACATTAGCAGCATAAAGAAGCCAAGAACAAAATCTAAATGCAAAAATTGGAGCAGAATTAAAACTAATGTCTCTAAGTTAAATGACAAAAGAAACGAGAAGAAACTGGTAGTAGCTCAGTATCCGTGGCATTCAATGGTAGATTACCAAAAATACTGCATACATACAATCAGAGTATTCACTGAAGCATAAAAAAATCAAAACCAGACAGAAATATTTAGACATATTCCTATAAACGTACTAAACAAAAAGAAGAACAAAAAAAGGAGCGCAACTTAAATATTTTTTGCGCAGATCCTGGAAACTCTTTTCTTCGGAAAGGTAATCTCCAAAATCATTAGTGACCCCTTGCCTTATCCTAAAGAATCAGCGATTGCAGCGAGAGAAATACTTTTCGCAGTGTGTACATATTTTCTTCTGCCTGTTGTTTGGTGTTTTTTTGATGGGATTAGCTTAGTACGTCAATGAAAGCTACTTCTCCGAGGTCGCAGATCCGACTGCTTTCAGTTTTGAGTATACAGAGAAGAGCAGGAGGCAGTTATATCAATAAATCATTATTTCAGTATGCTATACTGCTACTACACATTAAAAAGCAAAATAAGAAGACCGTCCCCTCCAACATGGAGCCACAGAACCTGAAGACCTACTACCGATAATCATAAAAGCATAGTCAGAAACAGCTAATGTGTAGTTTTGCATCGGTTTGGTTGTCTCTTTACAGTACTTATGGATACCAGTTTTCAAGTTTTCAGAGCAGATAGCAAGAACCTGTAACTGGCAGCGTGGTATCAGTCTTCCAGAAACGATAGATATCTACAGACTTTTAAATTCTTACTATTCTGTTCGTTGAGAATGATGATTACAAGTGTAGATTCAGATTTCATTGAAATGTAAGTAAATAAGGAAAAACTGTAGTACTCAGAAGTGAATGACCTACTTAACTATGTTTTATAGACTGTCGCTGTGCATTATGCCATTCTACCCACCGTAGCTCTCCAGTCTTCTCCCCTTGAAACACAAACACTGAGTGGAAGATGTAAGACTGGCTGATGGTTACCTACACGGATTACATTCCTTTTTCAATAAATTGCTGTTTGTGAGGCATCATGAAAAACCAAGATCTAAATTGCAGTCAATGGATTTTATTTTCATACGGCATACGACTGCACATCCACAAACAAGAATCCACCAACTCATGATGGCTCATACTTTTACTGTAGCTCCTTTTAATGTGGACCTCTGGAAATGAATTGAAACAAAGAATAGACTGATATTACAGGATGTAGTCAGAGTCTTTGCATCAATAAACAAATGTAATTAACCTTAGAAATTCCGCAAAAATTCGTAGCAAACGCAACGAATGCGTAGAACACATTTTCTTTACTTCCTGAAGAGACAGTACAAGTACACTAGGCGTCCTATGTACAGTAAATGACTCTTTGTATCAAGTTAGGAAGTAACCAACACAGAATCGAAAAACAGCGGAAAACTGGCTTTCCGTGCTTTTCCACTACCATTTACAGTTTCAATTTGATTTACAAATTGCTGAAGATAATGAAGTATTTAACAACAGCTTCTCTTATTAATAGTGTGATAAGTCATGAGTGTTTCAGGTTTGCTTAGGTGAAAATTGAAGCTCAATAAGAAAAGAAAATAATGACCTGCAACAGGGCTCAACTGTCGTACCCCTGCCGTTCAGCCTTTATATTTCTCACCTTCCAGAAACGCCTTCAAGAAAATTCTACTATGCGGACAATATCGCTCTGGCTTGTCAATCAAAACAGCTTGTGCATTCAGAGGGAACATTAAAAAAGGATTTTGCGATCTTTAACACGTATTTCAGAAAAATGGAGATTGAAGCCCAGTACCAGCAAGAGCGATATTTTTCCGTTTCTGCTTAAAAGCATGTAAGCTAACATTGAGCTAAAGGTGGAATTTGATGCCAGTATCCCCCGTCACAACAAGTTACCCCAAGTATCTTGGAATCACTCTCGACCGCATACTACCTTATAAAAAACATCTCGAAAACAAATCACCCGAGATATAAACTCGCAACAAGAACATTCAGAGGCCGTATGGCACAACCTGAGAGGACGGAGGGCTTCACTAATGACTTTGGGTACATCGCCTCTTAAATATTTTATTCGGTCGCAGTATGGTGTAGTAGCTGTCATACCCGTCTCATCCATGCGCAGCTCAACAAAACGATCTGCACGATTACTGACACAGTCAGACGAACTCCTGTCTAATAGCTTCCACTGCTATTTCTACCCACCACAGATTCTCAGAACTGAGACTCTTCTTAGAGATTATCACAATATACAGGGTGTGTGAAAAGGAACTCCCTAGTTTCAAATGTGTCCTAGAATCTGTACAAAGTGGTTCGTCAACTCTCCAAGTTTGGCTCCCGTGCAGTTGGCAGGTCTGCTTGACCTTGAGACGGAACCAGTGCTGTTTTTTCCTCTGTTCCCTCAGTTAAGTCCAGGCGTGCAGTACAGTGCAGAGCACCTCAACAAAAATGTGTACTCCGCAACATAAAGCGCAGCGTGTTATTCGGCTTGCGAAGTCTGAGTCATTTATAACAATGCAACGTAATTTTAGACGTCAGTATGGTGCCCCACCTCATTACAGTAACCATGTGCGTGGGGCTCTTGACACTAGCGTTCCAGGAAGGTGGATAGACTGAGCTGGCCGAATACCTTGGCAACCATGAAGTCCAGACTTAAGCTCACAGGACTTTTTCTTTTGGGGCCACGTAAAAAATTCTAACTACAGTGAAAAGATCAGAAACATCAATAATTTACGGGGAAAACTCGTTGCGACTGTTGGGACAGTCACACCTGAAATGTTGATGAATAGGTGTGGAGAAGTGGAATATCGTCTAGACGTGTGCAGGGCAACAAATGGATCCTACGTTGATGTCTACCAACATTAAACGAAACTTGAAGGAATTATATCTCATGGTATGTGCTTATTGATGTAATTTTTCATTAATTTCCCCATTAAACTTATACTTAAAACTAGGGAGCTCATTTTCAAACACCCTGTCAAGGAATAAGGAACTACCGGTTCATCACGACGTACGTGTCTTAGGAGAAACAGGCTTCGTTCGAAACACCCGCAACTAACGTACACTGAACAGGTAGCTACAAGAAACACAAAAGTAACAAGAACTGCCAACAAACGGAAATTACGAAAAACGGGAGTGGTTCGAGAAATATAACTGTTATACTGTGGGTGACAGACTTGACAGGAAAATGTTGGACAAATCAGTTAGAAATCCACAATGGATGGCTTCAGTGCTCTGACTCTCTCTATAAATGGCGTACTGTGGAGTCTCCGACTTGTGACTATGGTGCACTGAACCAATCTATCAAAAATATAAGAGCTGAGTGCATCCTACAGTGCTATAAAGGTACGTGGAATGTTTTAAGAATGCCAATGGCACAGTGGTGGAATGGACTGGAAATCTAGGAATTATTATTTACTCGATTTATTTTTGTTTTATGCAGTGGCATTCATTAAGTATTACAAATGTACTGCATGTTTGTGCCATACGAATGACGATGACCGTGTCTGAGGTGCGAATTACGCTAACGGGTTATTGGCACTGTCAATGGGAGGAGGTACGCGAACTGTTGATTTAGTATATGTATGGATAAAAATTCTACGTCGAGATTACAAATTTTCTTTACTGATTACCGGTTTCGGCTCATTACCGAGCCATCTTCAGATCAATCTAAAATATCGTTCAGTGTGTGACACTAATTACACGTCCTCGTATTTATTAATTAAATAAAAGCTATCCTAAAGTGAAAATCTCAGCTGGTTATGTGAATTGACAACGTTAATCACAAATAAAATTTTGTTACAGGTCCAATTTGCAACATATATGTACAAAAGATTGACAGAAACTATAGTTACATCGTCCGTGAGTAGATTATCATTCCTGCCAATCGATTGTACATATATGCGGCAAAATGGGCACTGTAACAACATTTGATTAGTGATTAACATCGTCAGTTTATACAAAAAACTAAGATTTTCACTTTAGGATTTTTTTACTGAGGTAGGGCGACTTAGCTCTACAAAATACGACGATGTGTAATGAGTGTCACACACTGAACAACATTTTAGATTCATCTGAAGATGGTTCGGTAATGAGCCGAAACCGATAATCACTAAGAAAATTTGCGATCTTAACTTAGGAGCTTTATCCACACATGTTGCACACTAACGGGAATGGAAAATATTATTTTCAGTACACAAAATAGCCGTTCCTAGAGATACAAAATTGTGTGATTACATGACTGTGACTGAGCGTGCCTAACGTTGTTGGAACATCGTAGGTGGAGATAGCATCACAGCATGTCCAGAGGATGTGGTTGTGCAGCTTACTACCATCTTTCGGTCACTGATAAAAGAGGAATCATTGGCATAAGGGACATGAGAGCAGATAACAGAGAAGTTGACTTTAGTGTTATTACAGCAGAACTACTGTTGACGGGATGGACTCCGGACAACAATAGAAGAATACGCTCGAGTCCTTCCAGAAGAACTATGACAGGAGAGAACGGGAGGACTGTCCCGCTGGTTCTGGAGAATAGACAGATTTCAGCGGCTGAAATATGGTAGAGGTTTCTGCCAAAGGGTCCCCAGCACCCGTCGGGAACAGATTATTGAAAGCTAGGTTCAGATCAAGAGTTATCATGTGACCACTGCGTGCTGTAACCATACCACAGAGAGCTAAAGCCAGAGGCAAGTGGGATAACGAGTGTTCAGGTACAAGTTTCACACACGATGGTTGGTGGTCAGACTGGTGCGAGCTCGACCACAGGCGATATGAACGTCACAGGAACCCGCGATTCCCGAAACTCTTACCGCTCCAAATCCTGGAATCATGGTATGAGGACTTGTTGGGTATGACAGCGAAACTAATTTGATAAATCTTGAAGGGAGGTTCAAAGGACTCTAAGCACTATGGGACTTAACATCTGAGGGCATCAGTCCCCTAAACTTAAACCTAACTAACCTAAAGTCATCACACACATTCCCGAGGCAGGATTCGAACCTGCAACCGTAGCAGCAATGCGGTTCCGGACTGAAGCTCCTAGAACCGCTCTCTTGAAGGGAGGCTGAATAATTCGCCGGTATGTGGCTAGAATGGTAAACCCCGCTTGTCATGACCTTAACGACCAGGATAACAAGATGGTAAATTCTAGCTGGATATAGAAGGACCCCACAGGGCAGCTCACACCACAGAAGCCTGGAGGAATGTATGAATCCTTAATTGTCCAGTCCTGTCTACCAATGCGTCGCCAAAGGAGCATTCCTGGGGTGCGACAGAGAGACTTATACTTCAATGGCATCCTCCTACTAGTATTCTTCATAACTGGCACATGTGTTTCAAGCATGGCAAGAAATACGTGGTGTGATCAAAAAGTAATAGTATTTTTTTTAATTTCGCAGTCTTTATACATCCGTTTATCAAAAAGTTTTATCTTTTTGGTAGATATATTCCTGATGTATGTTTGCCATCACATCTGTTTTGAATACTTATTTTAACGTTGACAGTCGAAAGGGTTTTACATATTTTCGAGTGGTTGGCGAATTTTTACTTTCTGAAAAGATAGATCAAAGAATTTGCATTAAATTTTGCTTGAAAAATGGAATACAGTGCAGCACCTCGCCGAACTTAGGTGTTGACTGTGGCTATTGTTGAACCTGCTATGACTAAGACAGGAGTTTAGGAGTCGTGTAAATGTTTCAAAGAGGGTCGAGAAGACGTTAAAGAAGACGACCACCCTCGATGCACTAGCACATCAGTTACTGAAGACATTGTTTTAAGAAATAAAGAAAATGATTCTGGATAATCACCGAATCGCCATCAGAGAAGCTGCTGATGATGTCGACATATCCTTTGCCCCGTGCCAAGCAATTTGTTTTGGGCATGAAATGGTTAGTAGTAAATTTTGTTCCCAAATTACTGAATTTCGACCAAGAGCGACGTCACGCAGACGTCACACAGGATCTGCTGAATGAAGTCGACAACAATCCATAACTTCTAAAGAACTTTATAACAGGTGAGGAAACATATGACGTCAAAACCAAGGCTTATCCATCCCAAAGGAAACTGCCTGAAGAGTCAAGAGCATAAAAATTCGACAAATGCACTAACACGTGAAGGTTCTTCTCACTGTTTTCTTCGATTACAATGGGAATGTGCATCATGAGTTACTGCCTTATGGTCGTACGTGAGTAAAGAATATTACCTGAAAGTTATGCGCACGTTTGCATCAAGGAGTCCGAAGAAAACGACCAGAATTTTGGCAAAACCACTAATGGAAGGTAACTCGATAAAACCACTCGTAGATATCGTCTGACGATAATTCTCCCGTTCACACCTCGATGCTTGTTAGTGGTTTCTTTTTCCCAAAAAGAGAAAAGCGTTTTCTTGCCTCAGCTAGCGTAGTTGCCGGATATGGCCTATTTTCGAGGCTGAAGAGAGCATGAAAGGACGTCGTTTTGCCACCACTGATAAGATATAAACAGAAACGCTGAAGGAGCTGAATATCATAACGTAAATTAAGTTCTAGAGGTGTTACCAAGGTTGGAAAAAGCATTGGCACAATCTGAGGAGGATTACTTTGAAGAGACGGAGTTAATGTTGATGATTAAATAAGGATTCTTCAAGAAAAGAAAATTCAGGGTACTTTCTTGATGATACTTCGTATCTCAGGCTGGAGTTCGTAAGCTGTCTGCTTCCACGCCACAATGAACACTTAGAGTTCGTCCGTGCCCATGGTGATCACACTTTACACGGATATTGACAAAGCGCACCATTTCCAAATCGAATGAAAGTTTAATTCTGTAATGTCTCCACAAAGTTTCGATAAATATCAGATGCTGCTTCATGCTGAAACATACTGACACTGCAAGAGCAGTGTGGCATAATGCAAGCGTACATGAAAAGGCTTAACAGCAGAAGCGGCCCGAGGATGCTGGAGAGAGCAACGCTGTTTTGCGTATCGCCATTGTACCCACGCCTTGCATAGATGCAATGTGTGGAAAGAGAACAGTGAACAAACAGACGTCGCCGTCCAACAGTCTTCCACAAAGAGGTATTGTGCGCATTCATTTCACAGTCGAAAGAGAGCGCATTTCTTGGGTACTGTCAGATTCAGCGGAAACTCATGTCCATCTTAATTTCAGTTATAGCTGCATTCTCCGTTCACTTCAAGTAATACGAACTGAACTGAAACTTGCTTTTAGTTGATGCTGTAAGTAAAACAACGTACATGATATAGATTACCACTATTTCAGACATTAACACACCGACAGTATTTCTGCGTTCCACCAACAGCCAAATTTATATGTAAATGAAGAAATACACAATGAAATTACTCGGAAAATGTTAGGAATCTCGTAGTTTGGTCTCTTTGTATGCCGGAGAAGTGAAGTACATACTGCATGCCATTGCTGTACAAACATAATCGTGAATATAGTACTCATGGATGGTAGGTAAATCTGTAATAGATAGTCGAGTGCTGAAGGCGGCACTTGAATTAAATTTTAGTTGCAAAATTATTGTAAATACGCCAGGGGTATTTTAGGTGGCTCTGTGTAGATATTTGAGCTACTATAAATTCTCAAAATATAATATTTTTGTATTTGTGCATAACGTACTTTGATACTGTGTTTCGAACATGTAGTGAAAGATTGCGCTGTTATGTTTGTACGAACAACACAACAATCACAACCTAACGTTCCGCTACTGTTACGTCCGAAATACAAACAATGATTCAGTAGTGCGCTGCTCAGAACGAAGACGCCATATTTGGAATGAAATGTAAACATATATTAAAGTAAATATGTAATGTGTATAACTATGGCCCCTGTAAAGGCAGCCTGTTAAAATACTTTTCGTTTGGCTCTGCAAAAGACCATATAACGACTTTAATATTTTTGATAAAATAAATAAATGTCATGTGAATTGGGCCTCCCGTCGGGTAGACCGTTCACCGTGTGCAAGTCCTTCTATTTGACGCCAGTTCGGCGACTTGCGTGTCGATGGGGATGAAATGATGATGATTAGGAGAATACAGAAACCACTCCCTGAGCGAAGAAAATCTCCGACCCAGCTGGGAATCGAACTCGGACCCTTAGGATCCACATTTTGTCGTGCTGAGCACTCAGGTACCGGGGGCGGACAATATATTTGATTACACGAATATGAAAATATACAAATGCACAGGATGACTGGGCAATGACAATAGTATAATTTCTTTTGTCTTCACTAAGATTGCATATAATCACTTGTGTTTGAGAAGTTTTATTCTTCCAGAAAGTGAACTTGTAAAACTCCCAGATAAATGCGAGGTGCTTTGTTGATAAGTTGCCCTTATATAGTAAACACAGTTGTGTGACGGTTCCGCTGTCATTCCGTCTGAAATGTCTCTGCAATATAATTGTCGAAGTTCCCTTCGTAGAGTTCTGACACAGTGCACGTTTTTGCGATATTCTTTAGTTTTTTTAAACTTTGAAACGTCGGGGAAGACATGTACAGACGATGCTAGAGTAAATATAGCTCAGAAAGCTCATTTAGGATTATTTGTTGCCTTTTGAATCCGTGACTATAACAGGTGACTGTTGTATGAGCTGCCTCTTCCTATTTGAGACCAAACATTTTTTGGAAATTAGAGGTTAGTAAATGAACTGTACTATAACGCCATATGAAACACAAAAATAATATTTCTTCTAAAAATCTTTTAGCTTCGTGAGATTTCGTCTACACTGTAGGCGAATGACCCACAGTAGTGGGTTTAACAGTTAACAACAGACTAATGCTGTTGACAATACACAGGTGTGTGGCAGAGTTCAAGCCTCTAAGTACGTCGTACGGAATTTCATCGCGAATAAATTTGAAGTATCTTTATAAATGAGAATGGCAATGTAAGTGTTGGGAGTATAACCAATATCAAGATTTCGCACTGTTTTATGTTGTTTTAAACATGAACCATCAAGAACTGAAACACGATCTCAGAAGTTTTGCAGCTCCCAGTTTTTCAGATTAATTTTTCCTCTTATGTAACCAGTCTTCAGCAGTTGTTTCGTTTAGTAGGCGATTAGTTATAAACCGTGAAGAGCATCAGGAAGAAAAGAAATTAATGAATGTTATGATGTTTAGTAATTTTCCCACTTACTATTCTGGAAGCGATGTAGTTTACGCACACTAATGCATAAACAAAGCAGTTCGTATAAAGACTTTTTAAATTCGTTATATTGTCTCGAGGAATAATTATGAAAAACATCAAAGTATGAGGACCATATTGTTTCGGATTGAGAAAGACAACTGAAGCTTGTTGCCATGTCACAGTAAATGGCATAAAAATGTGCAAGGAAAAGTAAATTCGCAACCCCTGCTTCCTTGACACAGTACGGTTCGTTTCGAAAATCTTTCATTTAAGTTTATTCTTCTTTATCTCTGACGTTTTTACTTTCTTTATGTGAAAAATTTTGAAACCACAAGAATCTCAGCTAAATAGGACACAGTAGTGTGTATTTAGATGTCTGTATAGCGCACTGGCAGGCATCTCATCATAATCAGCTCGTAAAAAGTGTTAAGTCATTGCAGGAGTGAGTTGAATAGCGTCAGACTCCAGCTTTACAAAATTACTTGTGCTACCTGTAATAAGAAAAAATCCGCACGACTCAGGTACTGGTAGCTAGGAGATAAGTACAGAGCTGTAAAATATTTTTCACTTCATTCACTGCATATTTCCTTACCTTTACATGCAAAAACCTAAGGCTTATAGTCGTAAGTCAGTGCAACAGACAATGTCTTGTTCACTACTGAAATCCGCTTTTTCAAACGCATTATCCTTAATAACCTCAGTGTAATTTTAGCATTGATTGTGGAGCCGTGAAAATAAAACGTAATACTTCACCGTTGAATCACCTTACCACAATGAAACGTGAGACCTTTGCACAGAAGCCAAGATGTTAGACTTCTCCTATCGCATTTACGTGTTTCTTCGGTGTTCAGTAACATCTAAAATTAGTCTGCTGTCATCATTTCACACATTTACCGAGTGTACAATCGCTTTTAAGAAGTTGATAGAACGAATTTTATTTTATACAAAGGACGCATATACTTTCAGAAGTCCCGTACATTACGTTTCTTCCTCAGGTATTGGATGTTTTGACCTTAAAAAATGTGGAATATCTAACGTTCTTGAAAATTCAGGATTCGGATATTTGTTGCAGTCTTTTATGTACAGGATGTGTCGGTTCCCATCGTCGATTCCGTCTAGCCGAGCTTCTAGCAAAATAGTGACTGCATTTTGTTGGGTTTCGAAGATCATTTGTGATCTCTTTTGTTAAGGACTTGCTGTTTTTTCCCTTGCACACTTAAGCAACGTTATGATAAGGATCAGAGCAACATTCTCGCCAATAATCTGACATTCGTTTATAAATATTTAGAGCTCCAGCGGCTTTCCCTTCAAGACATGTATATTTTGTAATGCATCGTTTCATTTGCAATAGGTATATCTTAAAACGGTTAATACATTCGACACCGCCTTGTCGAACGGAGAGACACAAGGGAACTAGTATTAGAATCGGAGGTTCTCAAACTTTTGAAGCACTTTTAAATAAACAAGATGGTGAGGATAGTTGAGAAGCCTTCAGAATTTTTAAAATCTTCGAAGCAAATGACTAGAAACTATTATTCAAGTTTTTATGTACAGTCACTGGATCTGTAGACATACCGTCGGACTTTCGGAAGAATATCATCCACAGAAACCCAAAGATATCACAGGTGATAACTTTGGCGTCATCACCTTACAGCTCATTCATCCAAACTACTGAGAAGAGTGATACAAAATTGCAAAACATTGTAGGCAACTATCAGATGATCCGTTTGGCTTTAGGAAAGGCAAAGTCGGCAGAGAGGCAGTTCTGATGTCTCTCTTCATAATGGAAGAAAGACATAAGATAAATAAAGGTACCTAGACACTATTTGTCGACTTAGAAAAAGCGTTCGACCATATAAAGTGGTTTTCGGTGTTTGAAATGCTCTGAAAAATGTGTATAAACTTCAGAGAAAAACCGGTCCTACACAATATATACACGAATCAGGGGGAAACAATAAGAATAATAATTCAACACAGAAGCGGTCGGATTAAAAAGGGCGCAAGACATGGACGCAGTCTTTGTCCTCCACTCTTGATGCTGTACATTGAAGAAGCAATGACAAAGATAAAAATAAGATTCATGAGTGGGATTAAAATTCAGGGTGAAAGTATGACAGTTAAATGATTCGCTGATGATATTGCAAAGCTCAGTGAAAATGAAGAAGAACTATATGAACTGATGCACGCAGGATAAACTAAAAAAGGACCAAAGTAATGAGAAGCAGCAGAAATTGTACTATAGGACCAAAGTAATGAGAAACAGCAGAAGCTGTACTAGCGATATACTTGCAATCATACATTGAGATCACTTTATGAACGAATCACGACACCTTACAAACAAAATAACGCATGACGGAGGAAGTAAGGAAGTTATAAGGAGGAGAGTAACACAGTCTCAGAGGAAAATTCTCTCTAAGTACAATATGATACTATCCAACATTGGCATCACTTGATGACGAAATTTCTGAGAATGCACAATGCACACAGCACAGTGAATGATGGACTGCTGAAATCAGGATAAGAAGAGAAGCTGTCTGTGATCTGAGCTAACAGAAGGATGTTAAAAATGAAGCATTTCTTCTTCTTTCATACTGTGAAGCAAAACTCATATACTGGAAATATTTTGCATTCCGTATTTTCGGAGGCTGTAGTATGAACGAAAACAAGAAAAAATAGTCTATTAAATACTGACTCTAAAGTCAGCACTTGTTCAGTGGATGAGACGTGTTTCACTCTAGCAAAATGTTTAAAGCTCGTAAGGCATGAACTTTAGAGTTCATGTTTACTGGACTTTTTGTTTTTGTTTTGGCCCAGCTACCACCTCTTAAAATGTGGAAAGCAAGAGATTACAGTAAAAAATATTTATTGTACAGTATCGCAGATCAGGAAGTGCACATACCTCGTAAGGCATGCATTGTTGAGACTATGTTTATTGGACTTACCATTTCTCCGAATATTGACCATTCTTCCTGGGACAACCTGTGTGTCACTCTCTATAAATAGAGAGGCCATAACAATCTATACAAAATCTTTGTTTCCTTTCCTTTTACATTTTATCTATATTAATTTTTCGCACTGAAAAGGATTGATATTTACCTTTACGATTAGGTAACCAATTATTCTGAATGGAGACTATACAAACATGTACAATTGCAGTAAAGCCGTATTTCGAAACATTTTCGGGTATTCTTCCGTAGTAGGTATTGTTTCTACAGCACGAATGTCACATTCGACAATTATTTTAGTAACTCTGCCTCGATGAGCACAACCGTTCTTTGTGAAACGTAAGAACAAGGATTATAGTCCATTGTGATACATTTGCGCTTTTGCGTGGCCGGTCCGGAATCACCGTTATTTTAGAGAACCAGCATTAGACGAGCAATAAGCGTGTATTTTAAAAGTGTGTTGCTAAGTTTCGAATGTACTTACGGTAGATACATAAATAAGGACGTTTTCAAAATGCGACGCTTGTGTTCGTGCAGAGCAAGAAAACAGTAAGAGGGAAAGACAATGCAGGGGCCATTGGTCGACACCCGCAAGAAACTGCATAAAATATTGGTTCCGCTACGTGAGGTGTACACAGAATACAGCTCTTATTGTTTTACTTTTAGAACAACACCAGAAAATAAGTTTCTTAACCAGTATTTCAGTTATTCTCTTATTACTCAAGAAGAAAATCAAAGAGAAGGATTTCGGTACAAAGCCGCAGAAGGTAAGGCTGTGTGAAGGATTGGGCGGATGTTAAATTGTTTTTACGTTACTTCCGACATTCCTTTGGAAGCGATACAACTAAATTCTGTCATAATGGTTTTGAGAAACCTTATATGTAAGGAAAATCTGTTAGGGGCAAAATCTAATAGCTCAGGTAAAACATGCTTCCAGTGCACGCTGAAATTTTCTTTTCGATAACTTTTCGCATTTCGGAAAATTTTATGTAAAATTTTAACGGTTGGGCAAACTAAAATGTTAGTAAAGGAACTTTGCCAATTACGTAATTAAAAAAAATGAACAAATCAAATGCGCGCTTACCAGATAATTCTGTTCAAAAATGATGTTACGTTTGCAATGAATCGTTATTGTTACAATGAGTGAACAGTCCTGGCAAACAACAATATTTTCTTGTAGGAGTTTTTGCAGTTCCGTGAGTGACATATCAAGAAACAATATTACGTATTGCATCACGTTGACATTTTCGTACATCCAGATAACAGTTTACACAAAGAAACCGTGTGTTCTGTTGAACAATAACATAACAAGTTGAACAGCAAATGTAGTATTTTTCCTAAAAAGACTAAAATTTTCTCCAGGAACGGCCGTGAATGTTATGTTATATAAACGTGTCACGCAGTATAATGATGGAGAAAAGCGCAAGCGCGTATGTACGAAAACAACATATTTGCTCGATTGTTCTTACAAATAAATTTCAGAGGTGAGTGACCAAAAATAAGTTAGTGAGACCCTGCTTTTCAAACGAATAATTTAATAAGATGTATTTCGAACCAGTTCTTCAGCTACATGTATTATATAGTTCATAGCTGTGTAAGTTATTTGGTTAGTGTAGAAACATTTCGTATATTCTGTGAGTATTGGACGATAGAAAAACTGTTACTCAAGCCTCAAAAAATGGAAAATCAGCTTTTTCCACCAAAAGCCAAAACAGTTTATTATTATTTTTCCATAAATTTAGTTCTGACTTCGTATTCATATTCCTCATAATATTTCGCACGCACGCATCGCCAGAATTTTCGGATATCCAGCGCCCGACAGAGTCTTGATATTTCCCGCGATACCGCCCACCAGCCACTTTAGGGACGAGATACGACAACGGCGGCCAATTAGGCTAAGAACTAAATCCGCGCCACATGATGCAGACGACTACTCCGAAATCCTGAATCATGTGTTTGGTTTGCTTGTATCTTTTCCACCTGCTGTGTGCGAACGGAAGCCGGTCCTGCAGCAGAGATACAGTCTTTGTTTCCACGTTCCATTTGTTTCCACAGACATGTGATTAATAAGAATATAGCGAAAATGTGCGTGTACTTACATTGAAGAATGAACCCTATTAGCCAAAATTTTGACGAATCGTCTTATTCAGTATGTCTTTTAAAGAAATGTAAGCATGTCTGCCAATGAAGTGGTACCCTAACAGGGTCATAACGTATATGAATATCATTCTACGATGTTCCATTCGCCTTAGACGTCTAAAAGAATATTTACTTAGACGCAGCTGTCAAAACATATAATATTCGGTTTCCTTAATTTCAGATCAGTAGTTAACAAAAGATTGTATTGAAAAACGACATAATTGTTTTGGAGTTTTCTCTCGAGTAAACTGTGAGTGACAAAGTTGACTGGAGACTTAGCAGTTTCACATGCATCTCACCAAGGACGTGTCAGTGTAGTTAAGCTCGTCATAAGATTTTCATCAGAAGGAAGTCACCGTTAAATGAAATTTTTTGGTTGTTTACTCGTACGTAAATAGTAAATTAAGGCAATTACTAACATTTGTAATTGAATATTTACCAAAACAAGTTTTTCCTGATTTTCCATATCCACTCCAAACAGCAATAGAAATTGTCACTGTTGGTGGCGTGGGTTCGCAGAATCTCTTCACAGGTAGTCTAAGTTATATAACAAAATGAGGCACACACTTGATAATCTGGTTTTTCTACGGAATATGCTGTCATACCAGTCTGACAAAGAATAGTAATGTGTTTCACAGGAATTGTCGTTTTAAGAATGTGAAAAATTCGGTCAAGTATGTACTGTGATGTAATGTTTTATTTGCGCGATATGGAACAGGACGTACTGGTATTGGGATTATCTGCACTAAGGTATTTAAAATACAAAGAGTCACCTAAAATATAATTTATATGGGAGTTGTCGTTTACGATATTTTATAAAACAGAATGCTTTTCCCAGAGTGTTCAGTAATGCTGCAGAGTTGTGGGCCATGAACTTCTTATCCATTGAACTGACATACCTGGCAAATTGCTCAACTAATCCTGCATGCAAGCTATTCTTTTGATGTTATGCTACTCCACACAAATATTGACTTCATTCCTAAAAAAGGTACTCACTTAATGTGTACTTCATACATAAACTGTTCGTTGGATTCGAAATCAGTAAATCTAGCAACTGGTTTACCAAACTTTCGATAGACTGATTCCACTGTATTCGTTAACGTCATAGCACTCTGCACGAAGAGAAAGCTAAACAGCAGTAAGTCGTCAGTAATAGACAAATAAAACAAAAAATATTACTTGGCCGGTAACAGACTGTACTGCCAGAGTTTATACTCATTAAAATTTAGAACAGAAAACAGATTTTTATCGGTCACACTTTTACTTTGTGATTCCAAGTCAGACCTTCGTGTCGATAACGGTGTGACCAAAATGGTGTGTAATACGTGTTATGGAAGCCTGACTCATGTAACCGGCATTTTATTTTTGTTATAGTAATTTTACAGCACATGAAGAGGTATTTATTGACGTGGAAAGTCCTTGAATCTGAAATATCTCTGTATTGTTTGCTGAATGAAAGCACATATTTTTTATGAGAAACATAAAATAGAAACTGAAATGATTTTTTTATTATGTTTCTAGTTAACTTTTCGAAAGCTAAGGCACTGAATTACATTTTAATTCCTGCATCGATCCACAACAGAAGTTAAAAAGACATTGCACAGTAATATTGCAACACCGTACATGAATCTAATTGTATGTTTTCAACTTCTACAGGTCATATTAAGATGTAAAATAAAAGTAAATAACGTCACGTCGTACATGTTATGTAATTAATCACATTATTATCATAAAAATTCAACCTATATGATGATATTCGTGGTTTTTCTTTTTTCTTTCGAGATCTTTGTAAGGAGAACCCGACAAATGGAACCACTTGTTTCCAACAAAGCCATAGTACAAACGTTTTAATGAATATAACTGAAACTGGCTAAGCTAGAACAAAACGACTGACACAAAAATGCACCTTAATAAAGTCTGATACCATATCCATCGTCGTTCTTCTTCTTCAATAGCATATGACATCCAAGCACCACTTGAATAAACTAAAGAACACAGTTAATGAGAACAACATTCACCGTCCTTATTTTTCACACTGTACTCACTGCTTTGCAAGTATCATTCCAGCTTTATTCAGTAGCGACTATGAAGTACCTTGCGAGAATATTTAGTGAAAGAAATGTAAGGCGGAAAGAGCACTTGAACGAAAAGACATCAACTGATGTAAGTTTATGTGCTTTAGTATCAAATTCATTCTTGTCAGAATATAACTGTTATCTACTATTTTAGCAGAGATTATCTGGAGCACGAATATACGTGAAATCCTGAGAGAATCAGTGTGGGTTTTCAGATGAGGTGGCATGTTCAAAGTTCTTTCAAGCGTCGGAGACGCAGTTTATGATGGTGGACACTGACGACTGCGAAGTACTGATGTCTTAATATGCTGTGATATATAGAAATCTACGTAGACATCTCTACACACTGTTTTACTCAGTCAGTTACCGCCTCTTTCGTTCTCATTTCCTTTTGCTGAAGTTAAACTGAGAGAGAGGTAGCTATAGCTAGTGAAAGCACGTAACACCGTGTTTTAAGTGTTTTACACTAAACGTCGACAGCAAGATAGGTTATATTGGAAACCTGCTGTCACAGAATGAAGACTGTTTAACGCAACATAAGTATTTGCCACTTCCTTAAATGCTATGAAAGAGTTTAAAACTCTTCAGAACGTGATCTGACCTGTAGTTCTGCCATTGATCTTTAAGAATACTGACTATCGCCCGCACTCTCGTGGTAACAAAGTAGTTTTCTCAAAATATTTCGATGTAATATTTACGATGATGTCTTCGTTTACAAGTCCTATCTTTAATTTTTTTGCCTGAAGTTTTCGACTGTCGTTATACAATAGCGTTATCAGCTGCTGTTTTCTCTGGTTATAGTTTCCAACAGTTGAACTGTAGACTTTGACATATTATAAAGATGGGTCTGCATGAGGAGTGTCGATGGTCTTGTCTCTCAAAAAGAAGCTCAACAAAAGTTATTACTAATAATGAATTTTTGTAATGATTATGTAAATTTTAAACACTGTTGCGGAAAAAAGCCACATCGAATGGTTATTGATATGATGCTACCATGTCGTGCTAGGATCTCAAAGTCTCTGACATGTATTCTATATCTAATCGCGGAATTTTGCAGTTCTTATTAGTTGTATCAACTGACACCAGTGGTAGCAACGTTGTATTTCAAATAACTCGGTGTATTTTAATATTCATTTCGTTTGTGTGTAATAATAAATAGATGATGGGGAGTAACTAATCCCTGTACGTCTGTTAATTCTAGTATTAAATAAGGAAATCGCCAAAATCGGTAGAAATATTTCATAAAACATAATTTAGACAGTTATGCTCATTAGACAAGGTCACTGAAATCACCTGCGACAAAATGTCGCCTTCGAGTGATACTAGTTAAGGTTATCAGTATAATTTTCACAAAAATAAGGGAGGAATGTTCTAAACAGAAGGCAAATAAATGAACATATAACACTGTTTCCCCAGCTTTGTACGAAAACATGACAAACCGTTGTTGAACCAGAGCTGCACTGCCTGCCTTGATGAAAGCCCGACATATTGATCGTATTGTCTTCCTATCTTTAAGAAAATCTTCACTAAATGCTTTAACACTTCATTAAACTTCTCTGTGAAAATATTTCGTAACAGCATTGAGACTTACGTATTTCGATTACAAAATTAATTCCTTTTGACTGAAAACTGCCTATTTTACACATTGATAACACAATGAATGAAAATAATAATCTGTGGCGCATTAGAAAGGTTACATCTTATCTGTATGGATTATGGTTGGCCAACACCTAAAATGGAACAGAAGTAGCGATCGCTGTGAAGGTCTAGGTTGCTTAAAAACTGATCCCAAGAATGAATTTTACTTTTCAACAGAAATACCAGCGGCATATCAGAGACCGATAGTTTCTAGGAAGTATCTGAAGAATACAAATTCTGAAAATGAAAAGGAGGATAAAGTCTAAAAACAGCATAGCTAAACGAAATTGAAACTAGCACATAAAAAGAAAATGAAAATTTTGAAAAGTCACATATCATAGGCTACTGAAATTTGATTGCTTCCAGCAGTTAAGGGATGTTTTATTGTAGGTATGGGACGAAGATGTAATTATTGTCATCAGTTTAATGAATAAAGTGAGTGCATACGGAAAGCTGCTTGCGTCGTGATCGTCGTACAATTGCGACAGTTAGCCAGCCATTACCATGCGAAAATGTATCATTCAGGTCAATACTGAAGTTCAGTCTGCATCCACAGAAGACAGCAGGTCCATCTAGTAAAGAATGTGCGGCGACAGATTTTATAGTATTCTTCTTCTTGTCGGCCGCAGATGCTGTCATTTCGACGTCTTCAATTGTTTTATATATTGTCTGTCTTACACGAGACGGCTCCGAGAAAACCAAGAAGATCTTGATCTAAAGGAATCAAAGAGCTGGGAAACCCAAGAAAACGATGGGTAGCAAAACAGGAAATTAAGTGAAAGCAGCAGTTGTATAATTCGTGATAATATGGCCTAGGGTATAAGTGTTAGGCACATTAATACACCCTCGAGGCAATATTCGTTTTCTGTTTCATACTAATACTTACCGGAAACCATAACTGAAGGCATTTTTTTATTACGTTTCAGAGACTTCCTGCTTATACAGATTCATCACTCGTATATATGGAAGTTATGGTCATGAAATTAACACAAGCATTTGAGCTGTTATATGCAAAGCCGTTTCCATAGCAGTTTGTATGAGGAGTGATTACATCTTAGAATAAAACATTTTAAATTTGGATGATTAATGTTTGTAATTTTCACAAGGAAATGGATTGGTAATCTGTACCCTGTGGAAGGCATACTCTTTACGATATTTTGCACAGTAACACACACTCTCTGTTCAAAAGTGACAATAGCAATGAAAAGAGTAAATCACATAACAGTTTTCTGTCTTCCAGATGAAACTGTAGTCAAACCATTCGTCCTGAATATTTCTTTTCTTTCCAGTTTGCTGAACTGCAGCCTTCTCATTTGCTGTTCTCTTCCAATTTTTTTGCAACTTCCAGTCATTTTTCTCTTTTTCTCTCTTCCAATAACTTCACAGCCGTTCACTCACGGCTTGTGCTTTGGCACCGTTTTTTCAGTCGACTTTTATGACGTATGATTACTTTTATGTTTTATCATCCTAAAGTATTTTTTTTAACTTTTAGGATGTAGCCGACTGTCAATTTGTTTTCCAAAAAGAGGTTTAGAACTTAGTTCGTCACCTCACGATCATTATCCTTTATAAATTGTCAGAAACTATCATCTTCCTTCTTGGTGCTGTTATTGTTTCTATATTTTGATAAAGTATATCACTGCCCCTTAAGTTTCTTATTTCTTTTATTCTTTTTTGACCAAAAATTTTTCTCGTGATTTTTCGACTTTGCAATTCCGTGTTAGGTGTTCACATTCATAAAGGAATTATGGTTCTTGTTTAACCCGTTTTCATTTTTGGGTAGCCATATTTTATTGTAAATACATTTTTGTTCCATATACCCTTTTCATATCACGCAACATTTCAGGGAATTTTTCAAAACATAATTCTTTTGAACTTTCTCACCTAGGAAAATTAGAAGGAGCGATCTATTTCACTTCGAAAAAAAACTTTCAATAGCCATGATCGCATTAATTCGTCTTTATTTTTCACAACCGCGTTCGACAGGTATAACTGACATCTTCTGTCTTCAAAAAATTGTGATGTAAAACCTCAAACATTTTGAGAAAATTGTATGAGGATCTACCGCGGAACGGACACGTTTTGTAACAATAATTTTTGAAGACCGCAAAATGACATTTATACCGGTCGAAAGCGGTTGTCAAAAATTAAAAGAAATTTATAGTACATTGGCTATTGAAAATTTCTTTTTTCACCTACAGTATGTTTTATTACGAAAAAACGTAAAGCGATTTTGGCTATACACAACATTATTGGCAATAGGAAGCTTTTTAACTTTTAGAAATCAGCTTCCGTTCGTCAGCCTGTTTTCTATAATCCTATATAAATACCCCAAAAACATCAGTATCTTTATTATTGCTGATATTTTTTCTATATCTCGATATATTTCATCACTGCTTATTAATTTCCAGGCTTCTTTGCTAATCGTTGGGTTAAAAATTTTTCTGACGTTTCTTCTCTGATATTCTGGTTTATCTAACTTTTAAGTCAGTACTAGCCGTTGACTTTGTTCAAAGTATTCTGGTTTCCATACCGTTTCTTAACGCATCATTTTCATTTCATGTTGTGCACTTTTTATTGAGAATTTTTTTTTCTGTATGCATTTCTTATATTGTATATACTTTTTACGAATTATACAAAAAAATTAATTTTGGTATAAAGTAACGTAAAAAATATTTGGCAGTGCGGAACAATGTTGGCATCACGAGCGTCCCCAACGATAGGCATAGCTTCGGAAACATTTCTAATTAAGAATATTTCAAAATCTTGCCGGCCGGTCGTCAGCGGTATTTCGGCCACAGTGGGTGCCCCTCGTTACTTTGTGCGGCGTTAGCATTTTTTGTGAATCCGGTTCTCGTTAAGTGCGCCGGTTCGGTGCGGATTTTATCGCCGCCTGGACGCGGGCTGCGTCTGATGGGTCGTAACTGCGAAGCGAGCAGCGGCCGCAGAGGCACCTGGCGTGCGGGCCTGCCTAACCGCTGGCGCGGACGTGCGCCACGCACCCCGCCACCGCCGGCGTCTCCTGCAGCGCCGTCATTACAAACCAATTAACGGGCTCCTTGTCAGTTTCATGCGACCGAGAGATCCTCATCAGCAATGCAAGTATGTCTTACAACGTAACTTACGTCCGTAGTATTCCTACATTAATTTGAGAACGACGGGTGTAAAAAGAATTGGAACTTTTCTACATTTATACTCCGCAAGCTACCTTACGGTATAGGATGAAGAAACTTTGTGTAGCATTGTCAGTACTCCATTTCCTGTTGCACAAATGGTGGGCGAGAAGAAATATTTCCGTAAGACTCGAATCTCTCTAATTTTACCTTTACTGGCTTTCTGCGAGTTCTGTATAGGAGGAAAGGATATAGTGATTGAATCTTCAATAAACGTACGAAATTACAAGAGCATACTAGAACGTGTTGATCGACGCCACTCTTGTAGCGTCTGCCTTTGGAGTTTGATGTGTATCTTGGTGACGTTTCCGCTCTTATCAAACGAACCACTTGCTAAACATGTTGATCACTTGATATTCTGTTTCCTCTGTTAATCGTTTCAGACTAGTGACCAGTACTCCAGTACAGGTCGAATGATGGTTTTCTAGACCACCTCCTTCGAGGGTGGAATCCAGCTGATTATTCCAATGAAAGACAGTCTGGCGTCTTCCTTGCGTGCCATTAGATTGATGAGAGGACTTCAAAAAATAAGTTACTCATGATAATGGCAGGTCAAGTGACCTTAACTGAATGCTGCACTACACTTTAAGGTGACCCAGAAAGGGGGAGATGTTTGAAAGCCGCACTCGAACGTCCTCGTATTGGGAAAACATCTGTCCCGGGCATTCTTCGAGTTTTCCGAAGACATGGAAATCATATGGTGCATGATGTGGATTCTATGGCACACAGTATCACCCACGCCTGTCCATTTTAGTTAAAATTGTTGGCACCATTTCACAACCGATGGACGTGACAATGCATATGATCGATACGGCATCAGAATTTCACAGAATAGCTATATTCAGTTCAGGCATTTTGCCCGCAATAATTGGTACTGCCCTATATGCCTCAACATCGGCGTACGTTCCCAGTTGCCGCGGTATTTCAATTGCGCAATGTGATGCACCCGTTATCCGCAACGCAGGAGAACTGTGGATTCTCTCTTCTGACAATACACCACTCCCGTTGCCGCAGTAGTGCTAGCATGGGTCGATATGTGTAAGACGACACGTGTAACATACTCTCCGGAGTTCCTACAAATGTGATTCTGCCAGCGGCAGTCGCTTCTTATGCGAACTCCCAGACCACACATGTAACTTACTCTACGGAATTCCTACAAATGTGGTCGTAGCAATGTTAATTGCTTCTTATGCGTCCTCCCATATATTTAATATACGTGACGTCTTCCAGAGATTCTTCGGGGATAATGTTATCGTAAAATAATAGGTCCTCCTGCCTATTCATGAGGAATAAATTACATTTGCTTAGCGTCAGGATCAACTGATAATCCTTTGGAGGTCTACATCAACTTCACTGCAATTCTCAGTATACAACAGAATCATTCTCAAACAGCCCCATGGAGGTTCCGAAGTTAGCGTCATGCGTGCTACGTTTGAAGATTTGTCTCTATGAAGCATGGAGTTTTGTGATCGATTTGCCAGTACATACCATACCAATCGCAAATCTGGTCTTATATTCCGCTTTTCCTCATCAGCCGACGGTGCGGATGTGTATCGAGCACCTTCCGGAAGTCAAGGAATACAGTTTCTGCGTGAACGTCAGTATGTAAATCCTTTTTGGTTTCGTTGAAGAAGAATACGAGCTGAGTTTCACACAATAGTTGCGTGCGGAATTCACATTGACTCCTAAAGAGGAAATATTTGGTCTCCAAGAAGGTCATAATATGTCACCATAGAGTATGTTCCAAACTTCTACAACAGACTGACCTCATCGATATAGACTTAAGATTTTGTAACTCTGATCGACGATCTTCTTTTGAAATCAGAAAAAATCTGCGAATTTTTTCAATCACTTGGATCGCTTCGTGACTTCATTACTATACATATGGTTCTTGCTTGAGAGATAAGTTGCTGAGTTAACGGCGATGTAGATGGTAAACTTCGGATGCGGTAGTATTTTGTTTGGCATCTGGAGCCATAAAAATTTTAAAAGTATACACATTCTGTCAAAAATTACCTAATTCAGCTGTCCTCGAGTGTTTACGACTCCATTTTAATTCTGAGTACGACCTCTTCTGTAGGTAATATCGCCGTCAGCAGGTTCCCACCTTAGTCAGCAGTAGTACGTAGGACGGCAACAGATGACTCGGACATAGCTTCTCGAAACCCAGACTGGCAACGGGCGCATACTTGCAAAATGTCGTATTTTATGGTATGCGTTTTATGACGTAAAGACAGAATATTTAATAGAGGACCTATGATATATTTTACCAGCCGTAAAGACAAGTGAGTTCAACGTTTTATAATTGAGCGTATTGTCCCACATTCCAGCTAGCCAGGAATCGTAGGTTCGATTTTGTAGTCCGTTGCAGAGAGGGTAGCTCATGCTTTCTTTCTTTTTCTTTTTGTTCAAGGATCAGCCAGGAATAATTCCTGATGTACCTAATTCAGATTTCTCGCTGTGTTTATTACTAGTTTCAGCATTGACGACTGCATCGATTTCAGTTTGTGTGTGCGTATTTTTCATTTTTTTTTTTTAAGTTGATCTTTAGCGAACTGTTAGGTTTTTAATTCACGTTTAAGTTTTGCTTGGTTTCAATTAAGAATATTTGTCTCTCAAAGATTTTCTTAAGGTCACTAAAGACTCAGACGTCGTGCGCCCAAACACACATATCATCATCATCATCATCATCATCATGTTATGTGTCTGAATGATGATGTGTGTGTGAGAAACATTAGTGAGATTCATGCTAACATGTTTCAGTCCAGTTTTTAGTTTTCGTTGCTTATTCCTATGATAAGGAACACTCTCATAGTTTTGTCTCTACCTTCATTGCCAACAGTCTTCTAGGTCACAGCGTTTATATGGTAGAAAATGTTTCGCAAATATTAAAGTGCAATCTGTCCTAAATTAACAACAATTTGTGCGCAGGTACTATTGAAAACCACTATAAATCTGGATATCCATTGATAAGTGGTCTATATGGAAGTATTCTATTTCGTTCTGTGTATTATGTTGAAAAGGAAATTCTACAGAATATAGCCTTTCTATGCTTTGTTCCTGTCCGTAGATGATTCATATCCACAGTGCTTGTATGCTTCTGTGAGAGCCCAGATAATTTTGTTTTCACTGTCTCTTCAGAAATTATACCTAGAGGATTAAATAATGTTCATCGATTACAACTTTAAAAACATAGAAAATAATTTTTTAAGTATTTCATTGTAGCGTTTTCTATATTCATCAAGCGATGCTGTGGCCTTTGTCAGCAATTTTTGGGTTCCTTCGGTAGAGTGATCGGATAATAAATCCAAAACAGGCCTTTTTGAATAGGAATTATTTACACGCCCAGCACGTACTATCTAAATAATCACATTCATAAGGGAGTGTTACAGCAATTAAACTACAAGACGGTGCAACATTACCCCACTTCTTGTGACTGTTCTGTCTGTTTGTCATGACTGAAAGCGGTTAATTTCATTGATTTGATGTTGAAAATCTTCTGTAATTTTCATTGCTCTTCATTAAGAGTTATTTAACAGCATTCACACGATGTTAGCCCACATATGATTTGGTGTTTTTACGACAATGTTCTTAATTTACGCGAGTAGGCCAAAATAATTGTTTTTGCGTCACTTCTCCGGCTATAAGCACATCATCAGCAAAACTGCAGTTAGTAGAATATTAATCACTGTAGTGTACCAGACATAACGATAATCAGATAAATTTTCTTCTTTTGCTACTTCGCTTTTCTTAGTACAGGACAGTTTATCACCTTGTAATATGATGGAGGATGCTTTCTTTTGCATGTGGGAGAAACTGAGTGCTGTAATGTTGCTACTGTCTTATCCTTAAAATCTAGAGAATCCTTAAGCCGTTTTGAATTGGAATGATGAGACAAGCAATGAAGTAGCTGTACTTCCATTAAGTAAACGAATTACTGTATCTTAAATCTCCAACCGTACTTCATATACTTACGTGGCAAGATGTTTTTTGTACGGATTATTGATTATATCTCAGGCATCCATAGCGTTTTTTGCCTCGCGAATCTACAATCGGTACAGAATATTTTCCACACGACTTCCTAGTTCACAAGAAATACAAAGACATGACAAAAACCTTTTAATTTATACAAGACATGTACGCCGTCTTTCGAATTTGGGTTAAAGCCACCTCTCATTAAGCGGCTTGTAGCGTCTTTTTTTTCTTTTATCGTCCAGAATGAGATATATTTCAAGTGTCACATGTAGATCTTTCAGTTAAGTATTTTCGCAAATGGTGCATTGTAATTCATTCATTTTAATTTTACTGAGCAGCTGTCATATTTGGGAAGTCGCCTGTTAGAGAAAAATGTGGCAAACATATTCTACATCCAAACCACTCACCGTAAATGGACTTTTTTTGAAGAAACATGAAACTTTAACTCACTATTGATGACGCGACCACTGCAGACAGATCGAAATTTTGTATTGCTAAAGGGCAGGAAATCATTTGTTGGTTTTTCCAGATAGTTGTACCATTGGAGAAAGTCATTTAAGAGATTAATGAATTTTAAATGAAGATCACTGGGCTGTTATTAAACGCTACTCCTTCAGAGTACTAATTCAGTGCATAAACAGCTGTGATATTGCGCTGTCATAAATTATTACATCGTGTTTCTAGTTTGCTAATTCCTCATCAGGTACATATATTATTCAGTCATCTGGGAACTAAGTTTTGTTATTTCTTTACAGTTAATTGTCTGTTGTACTTTCTATACCTGTAGAAAGCTCACATTTTCTTTGTAGGTCTCGTCGACGGGATAAGAGCGATCCGAGACATTGCATTTACTTCTGTAATTTTTACCTACCTCCCTCAACCATTATCCAAATATAGTGAACTGATATTAGCGCGCCAGTCAGTAGCTCTCATACTAATTCAGAGATTCAGGACTCCGTTTATCAAACACAGGTTATCAGGGGATGTATTTTGAATCATTATACTCATACATTTTTAGACGACAAACGAGATATATCACCACCTGTTTTGCCAAGGTTACATCTGAAAAGAGTGTGAATGTGGTTAACAATTCTAGGGGCAGCCGCTAGGTGGCACTGACCGTATTAACACCTCTGAAGTTATATTCAGATGTTGGAAAAATTGTTTTTTGTTATTTATGAAAATTTAATAACGATGTAAAATTCAATTCTTGTTTAATAATACTTACAAATTATAAAAAAATAAGTTACTGTTACAAGCATCTGTGTTTCTTAATATCTTTATTCATATTATTGTGCTATGCAGGCGTTGTTTCTCTCATGCTTAATTATAATTATTTAGGGAAATGTAATGCTCAACTTTTTTTTTCAGTTTCTCCAGTGCCATTGTCGACATTTAACTTAAATCCGAAAAAGATGAGCTGAAAACATAATGTCGAGGCGGTACTGCTTCTACTTTTTTTCATTTATGGAGCCTATAAGATAATGAAAACTCTCTATCACTAAGCTTCTGTTATCACGAGTGATCTGGATAAATGAAGGAAATTGTGAAACTGACACAGCTTTGGGCTCACGTGCAAATTGCACTGATAAAGAACTTTACACTTTTCCTTACAGCCCAATAAGTAACTTTCCATGACAACAATTTCAGTCACCTCTTGAGGACGTTGTACTTCTTATTTTTGTAAAGAGAGCAGCGTTTTTAACAAAAAATATTCATTGTCACCATAGGGTATTCTAGCCTGTTATAGCAAGTACTTAATTTTCCTTGGTTTATGGTATGGCTTACCAACGGTAGTGGATGTTATGGATGTTAGATACTTATTCGCTTTCCTTGCACACATTCCAAAATATTTTTGCAACAGAACTTTATAGAACTTTCGGAGGAAAGAATCTTAGAATCCTGATTGAAAAAAGCACGTAACGAAACTGAGTACTGCAACAAATTCAGTTTATAATTCACCAAAACTCAGTATCTCTAGTTTAGACCTACGAAAACTCGTGCTTGAAACCTTTAATGAATTCTTCCCAAGCAAATCAGCTAGTGGAATAAAGATGTAACTGAAATGTGCACTGATGTTTAATACGCATAGCGTAAGTTCCGTACAATTTTAAAGCAATTTCTGCACCAAATAAATAAAACAATCGGAACAACATTACGAAAATTTATAAAAACGTTCGTCGGGGACGTCCTTGTGACGATCTTAAATCACTGCAATACAGGGCTGTAATATTAACAATACAGGGTATTAACATTTAAAAATACGTTTTCTAAATGAGAAAGGTACATAAAATAAGAACATCTGATTTCACTGGGTGTAGAGTATAAGACCTATGGAAAACTTGAGGGATGTATGATACCCCATTGGAATTGCTAAAACGACAGGGGAAAGGAGCAACCAAACGACTACTGAGTAAAGTGTGTAGAATCTATGAGACAGGCGACATACTAACAGGCTTTCGGAGAAGTATTAGCCAGACAGTTCCGAAGACAGCACGAGCAGATATGTGCGACAGCTATCTCACAATAAGCTTAACAGCCCATGTATCGAAGTTGCTGACAAAAATAATAAAAAGAATGGAGAGAAAAACTGAGGAATGGAAACGGTAAAGGCTGAAGAAAAATCAAAACACTGTCATAGGATTTTTCGATCTGGAGAAAGTGTCGATAGTGTCAAATCACGCAATCCCGAAAAAAAAAGAGAATAAGTTGTAGCTAAAGATGAATGATACACAATACGTACAAGAACCAATGGGGTACGGAAAGTCTGTACGACCAAGAATAAAGTGACTGGATTAATAAGAGTTCAAGCAGCGATGAAGTCCTTCGCCATTACTATTCAATCTATGCGTAGGAAACACAATGACGGAAAGAAAAAAAGATTCAACAGTGGAATTAAAGTTGACCATGAAATGATGTCGGTGCCAAAACTCGGAAATGACATTCCTACCACCAGTGAAAGACAAGATGAATAACACAATCTGTTGAT
Organism: Schistocerca serialis cubense; assembly: GCF_023864345.2. NCBI lineage: Eukaryota > Metazoa > Arthropoda > Insecta > Orthoptera > Acrididae > Schistocerca > Schistocerca serialis. The sequence continues at coordinate 412,517,950 of NC_064638.1, forward strand.
TCGAATTTTAATGAGTACACAATATTTAATGAGAGTAAACCCTAGAAAGACGAAAGTAGTGAGAAGTAGCAGAAATGAGAATAACGAGAACCTTAACATCAAAACTGGACGTTAATGTATTCTGATACTTTGGAGACAAAATAACACATGACGGAGGAAGCAAGGAAGACACAAGGAGCAGACTAGCACAGGCAAACAGAGCATTCCCGATCAAAGGAGGTCTATTAATATGAAACACGGATCTTAATTTGAGTAAGAAATTTCTGTGAATGTGCGTTCGGGGCTCTGTGCTGTATGGCAGATTGATACGGAACGTGGTAAAATCGGAGAGAAGAGACTCAAAGAGTTGAAATGTAGTGCCACAGAGGAATGTTGAAAATTTGGTGGACTGATAAGGTAAGGAATGAGGAGGTTCGCCGCAGAATCAGGGAAGAAAGGAACATATGAAGAACACAGATTAGAAGAAGGGAAACATGATAAGGTATGTGTTGAGAAATTAAGGAACAACTTCCGTTGTACTAGAGGGAGACGTAGAGGGTGAACAGTGTAGTTGAGGTCAGAGTATAGAATACATCAGACAAATAACTGAGGACGTCGGATGCAAGAGTTACTGTGAGATGCAGAAGTTGGCACAGGAGAGGAATTCGTGGTGGGGCGCGTCAAACCAGTTCGAAGACTGAAAACTGACTGTGTGAACAAATACACAAAAGCTGCTAACTACTGCTCACCACATCACTCGAATTTACTTGACAGCAAACCAGGAATACACACGGTCTACCGTGAAAACCTAGAAGAGATCTGTGCTCAAGATATTTGGTGTTCAAATATCTGCAAACCATGAACAGACTTTTAAGTAGAAAAACTGAAAATATACCAACTTCGGTGTCTAAGTAAAATTGCGCAATGGATATTCCGTGCCAAGCGTCCAGTCGATGCAATTTTCACCCGAGAACAATCTGTGCACCTGTCGTCACACCTTACAGATTGTCATCTACACCGGTTACTCACCTTTCATATAAACTTAAAATATGACAGTTGACAAAACATTATCCACGTAGTTAAGGTTTCACTCTGTTCCCTTCTCAAATAATTTTACAGAAAGTGAATGAACAATTTCAAAAGCAATTTTGATACTCCGGGTGGTAAACAGCATCTTGTCTTCAGAGGCACCTGACTATTATTTTTTAAATATTTCGGTGGCCATCATTTTATCATTAATCAATGTTTAAAAATAAATTTTGAAACTTAACTAATATCTGATACAATGTAAAAGTATTTTTATTATGTTCCAAAAACTTTTTCCATTATTTGCACACCGACTAACGACGATAACGTCTCAGTTTGTATTCCTCTTCTCTTCTGTGTTTCCAACATCTGTATTCATCTAAACGTTTGATCATATAACAGGATACCTTCACCTTAAGCGATATTACTTTATTAAATAATGATTTTGTTAGATTATAAGAGATGTAGAATGTCTAACGGTATTACCTCGCTTACTAATTCAACAACTCAAAAACTATGCTTCCAGAATATACGAAATGAGATGACGTTATAGAAACTGAATGCAAGACCTAAACCCTACCTCAAAACAATTTTAAGAATTTAGTAGGGCCTACAGTTATTATTTTATCCGTGAGTGATTGAAGGAAATTTTTGTACAAGTTGGTAGGAAAACATAAATCCATTGATTGCACCAACAAGAAGTTTGTTTTGCTGCAATAATAAATATTGCATACATTACAGGTTTATGACTTACTTGGATACCAGTATGGATATACATATATAACTCACATCTGCCATATAACGAAATTCTGGGTTGTTTTTGTTGGTATTTAGATAAGTACCGTGCGTTCAAATGATTGCCCCTTATCTAACGTTACCAGATATGCACATACATATCTTCTCCACATACGAATTTGAGTATTACTGTATTCCTCGTGAAAGAAATATATTCGTTGTAACAAAAAACAGAGCATACCTAAAGACAAAATATGTGAGCCTCTTAATCGCAATAAGATGTAGGTGTAAGTATTGAAATTTAGCGACACAAAGAGGTAACGATTGTTATCTTTGTATATTATCCGAACTCCGAGAAAGACACAGATGCCTTATCATAAAATAGCCTACATCTGTCATCAAAGAATACATGTTCTCTGGCGATTTTAAATGTCTAGTGTTACGGGGGCACCCCGAAAGAGGCTCAAGAGAATGAATTTCTTGGTACCATTTCTGAAACTGCAAAACGACGAGTTTCTTTGGAAGTATCCGAAATTCTTTTCCACTTTATGGCTGAATCACTTTGAAGCCTTAATCTATATCATTATTACAAGAAATTTGGGTTTCAAGATTGCCTCTTACGAATTAGGCAAGGATAAAAAATTCGCACAATGTAACTGTTTGGTTAACTGAGTGAAAAGGCCGTGTAGCTACCTAACGCATGCTACATCACTCTAAGACTGGCACGTCGTTCTCTTGTAAACATTATTTCTTATCGCTAGTTATGAACCAAGTAACTGACAGATATAAATCAGACGAAAAATAATTTTTAACGATGACGTACACGCATAGTTTACGTTTTTGAAATATAATGTCAAAATATGTATTTGAGAATATTGGTTCTTCTATGTACTGATATCAATTCATCCCGTATTATCTCCTGAGGCATAACAAAAATTCAAATCTGGGTCTGAAAATTACTCCTTAATGACAAAAATGTAGACATTTGAGACAGAACAAGTAGATACAGGAAAAATGTTGAAAATTTGGTTCAAGAAGGCACTGTTACTCAACTGATGACCCCTTACGGAGAAAAAAGTTGACATTTGAGACACAACAAAGCAAACATAGGAAAATTGTTGAAACTTTCGTTCAAGAACACGTCATTACTCAACTGATGCTCCTCGACGATTCCATTTCCAGAGAAAACCTACAGCTGTAATGATGTAAGGCTTTAGTAATGTATTCTTCAGACGTGCAAGAGCATTTCAAAATAATCCAATATATTTATTTTTCGTCAATTTTTTCGCATTGTTTCGTGCAGTTGTTGTTTCCCATTTTTTCCAGTACTCCCTCGTTTTCTCCCCACAATGTCTTTTCATTCCTACTGCATCTGACGTTCTCTGTTTCTTATTTCTTCAGCTCAGAAAGCATTCTAAATTCAGTGTTTTATTATTAAAAAAGTTTCTTTCTATTATTTTCCACTCCTTGATGTTTCTGTCCATTTCTCTCCTTATCTCTGCGGTCCATAATACAACACTGTTTCCTAGCCAGAAATTTCAAACAGAAGTTGCTTGCAATGATGGGACATTTTATGTGCTGTTAGTATTCTCAACATATTCGTACGTTGACAGCTGCACTAGATACGAAAGTCAGCGATGTTGCTACGACTGTAGCTTTGTTGTATTTTCCAAAATAGTGAGGCCGGACGAAGTGGCCAAACGATTCTAGGTTCTTCAGTCCGGAATCACGCTGCTGCTACGGTCGCAGGTTCGAATCCTCCCTCGGGCATGGATGTATATGATGTCCGTAGGTTAGTTAGGTTTAATTAGTTCTAAGTCAGAAGGGGACTGATGACCTCGGATGTTAGCCCCGTAGTGCTCAGAGCCATTTCAACCATCCAAAATAGTGAAAGTTGATTTTCACAATTCAGCAATATGACTGTTACCTGATACTACTCCTATTACGAAATTACGTCATATAAGTGAATCTAAAATTAGAGTCCTGTTAGTATTGCCGCGAGTTTTGTGACGCACGACGAAGTTCCTGCCATTCTCGACAGAAAAATGCGTCGCTCAGATAAGGAATACGTCATATGTTGTGTGTTGCCTTTCGGCCTCTGTCAACCTAGATCTTAATTTGAAATATCATACACAAACACGAATTTTCGCAGTACTGAACGTAAATGAATACGACAGAAGGCAAGAACGCTGTACGATTTATTGGTCTCTTTAAAAATACTCTTGTACTTGGTGTCTTTAGCAGTGTACCTCCGAGCTTTATCAGTTCTGAAAAAATATGGCTGTTGAACCAGTAGGTAGTACAAAAGATAAACAGCGATACTGAATGATGTGCTTTGAGAACGAACTGAAAACGGAACTGATGCGTACAGTTGTTTTTTGTGGCCTGTTAAAACCCACGAAATTATCCTTATCCAGTTTCATATGAAAGTTATATAGTTGTGTCTGATAAGTGCGGGCAATATTATAATTTTTTCTGGCGATAAAATTACAACACTGCTCGAGTCAGATAGCTGCATTATCAGCAATTGATGTAACTATACCGGCATCATCTTAGGACATTCGTGTGCGAAAATCGTCGGAAGCCAATGAATGTAGAGCAACACATATGCTACTCGCACCGTAACGTGTTGCGAATGGATTTAGGGGAAAGTCGCATGGTATCACAGACTTAATGTTTTTGGAAATTATAGTATTGTATGAAGTCTGTATTGGAGGATTCTTCATACTGAACAATACTGTTGTACGCTACTTGATAGAATTACATTTGATATAAAAAGAACGTTCCTTGGCTTTTTTAATATTTTCTTCTCCCTTTGCTTTTTCGGTCTTTGAAATTTTTGTTGAGTTTCATCGGAGATGAAAAGGTAATGTGTAAAAAATAAATTTTAGGCAATAAAAGCTTAAGTGAATCGTAAATGGTTAGTAACTAGAACTTGTCCATCAGCTCCCCTAATTTCTCTACGAATCTGTCACTTTGTACGTTACGGAAACCTGCTGCTCTCTGCGAACTCGTGGATTCAACTGTCCTTAGTCTTAAGTCTTCATGTTATTTCATAAAATCATAATAAAAGTCTTCACTCACTTTTATTTTTGTGTTACGGAACCGACGTCGTATTTTCAGTTGCTCTGCATATCTGCGCACTAAAGTTAAGAACTCGTCTTTCCTCAAAGGAGCAAACAGTGAATTTAAATTTTTAACGTGATGGTATACTACTATTTCCTGCCCATCACTGGATGTTCCCGCAAACAAGTTATTATTTCTTAAAACAGTTTTCTTTGATTTCCCGTAAACTCATAGTCCATCTCATGATGTACTTCTGTGAACTAAATATTTCTCACTCAGTTCCCTGATAATCATTTAAAGACGTCTGACTTATTCCGGGCTTTTCTTCATGTTATTTTCATCCCATTTATGTCCTGACTTTTCCAACTTTGCCTCTTCCAATACTGCAAGAAATAAATTTCTGTGCTGTCAGTCATGTCTAGTATATCGCAAAATTACTTTAACATTCCCACTATAATTGCTTGGGCTATGCATTGTCATATGCTACAATATAGGAAATAATATCTTAAGATACAATAAAACGAAACCTTCCAAGGTTGACGCAACAAAACTCACTAGGTTCAGAAAACTTGTTCCTGCTCCAAAACGACGAATTATTTTGATTAAAAATCATGTTAGTTGTGTTGTTCCCCCAAGGTTCACACTGCAGTTCCGGGACATGAGCTGTCACTGGTGCTAGACTGAGAAAGAGTTGTTTTCCGGTACAGTCCAATGTCGGACACTTTCTGACCTTCCCCTACAGTCCCGTTGAGAAAATTCATTTTGTTTCTACTCACCAAGACAAGTGTAACTGTCAATTAAAATATCTTGTGACTAACGTTTACTTAGGAACCGTAGTTAATGACTGGAAGTGTACAACTGAAGGAAAGTCTCTGAGGTCTGCACTAACATTATTTGAAAATGAATCTTCTATGCTTTACGTTACAGCAGTATTAGAATAACGTATCAAACCACTAAGTCGTCCGCTCTTTTCTGCCGACTGTTGCGAATATCAGGCAATATCGTTCATAACAAACCATAAATAACTTTTCTTAAGCTCTGGATTACACTGACCCTCTTACATTTATTAAGCATAGAAAAACCAGTAGAAGGCTGCTGAAAAAAGGTTATTCTTATATAAACTAACATCACTTTCCACAATGTTTCTCAATAGATGTTACATATCGTACACTTCTCGGGATTAGGTAAGAAACCTGCTCATTTCGTTTTTAAAGACTTCTTCATTCTTTTACACACTTTGCTTGGAAAGAGAAAAAAAGACGTAATTGAAGTACATGTCACCATAAAGGTAGAAGAAACTGTAATTTATAGGAAATCTTACGACGGCTGTATCTCAAGTAGCTTTATCAAAAGGGAGACGAGTTTGTTGTCGTCCACTTTCTTAAGTCCGTGTACTCCATGTTAAAACGACTCTGATAATCGATTCTGTTTCTACAGACAACAAAATTTCTGTAATTTTCGTATCGTCGACTTTTTCACATTTTTGTATGTCGCTCAAATTTCACAACGGTGTATGTACGAAATATCCTCTTTGCTGATTATAGCGGCAGTACTGTTTTAGCTTCCAGTCTGGTCGCTGATTTTGTTGACCAGTCACCCAAGCGAAGTGTAAAATGTTTGTTGCCAGTCGTGTATCTCTTGTATGTTCGCGGATATACAACAATGTCAGTGGTGCACGGAGGACCGATTTCTTTGGAAAACCTGAAAGATCACTAACAGTTATCTGCTAGTGGGTTTTATTTACTAAGAATGACTAGCAGGTCATAGGAAAGGTTTCGTAGATACTTTTCTACAATGAATCACTCCATGGAAGTTGCAACGTTTTTTTTCTTTACTACAAACTTGTTTCGTCTGTAGGGTGACTCTCAATTAAACCTGTAGATGTTACGTTTGGTATGTCTACTTACGTTTACAAAATCTGTACACAAAGGACAATATACATTTATACTTGAATCTAGTTGGAGGAGATGTCCATACCAAATAAGCGAGAAAACTGTCGAGTGTTTATTTGTTGCTAGACTGATATAACCATGTAAGTCCTACTTGTATAGGATTTTTCATGAAATGCTTTTGGCAGATGGACTGACAGCTTATTCTCGGTGATGTTTTGGGTTTGTAGTGTAATTTTTGCTATTCAGTGATGTTACTTGTGTCTCATTGATACCATAATTTTGTTATGATTTGTATCTATGTTTATAATTTGTTTTATATCTAAAGTGTTCTCTGTTATTTCTCATTTTCTAAAGTGTCAATAATGCTTTTACATAATTTTTATGTTTGATATCTAGTTGTTCATCGATTTTTGAATTAGTGCATTTTTCTAATTTTTCAAGATATTCTTGGCATGCCTTTTAGTATTTTGTGCAGAAATTTCAATGCGTTTCCGAGAGTTCCAATGGGACAAGTATACAAATATCGTATAAAATAAATAAATTCTTAAACGAAACAACCATAAAAACTTGATTTCCGATCAAGCAACACTATAAAAACAAAAACTCGACGTGAAAAACGAAAATTCTGGATTTGACCATCCCAGGCGTATACAAATTAGCGTGTAACGACTGTCCAAATTCTACGTACATCAAACAGGACGGAATTTTAACATTACATTACAATAATGCACGCGAAATTGCGATAGCAATCAATCAGGCTTTTATGTGATCTGAAAAACGAAAATCAAAGGCCATACTACATTCAAAACGCGTTATAAGTTCTACATAGAATACCAAAAGGACATGCGATAAACGTCTTGGAAGAATTAGAAATAATACGCACGCAACAAATCGTCCAAACTATATCCTTAATGGAGAAACCGATCTCAAACATAAGAACTATCTAGTAAATATTATTGAAGTTTTGGAAAATGAGGACGGATAAGAAACGCAGTAAACATAAAACAAAAAGAGCCATATACACAAATCCTAACAAAATTATAATTTCAGTGAGACACAACTAAAGTCACTGACTATAAAGATTACCTTGCAAACGTAAAATGTCAACAGAAAAACCGTCATTCCAGCTATTGAAAATATTTCGGGGGAATATTCTATGCAAATAGAATTTATTTGATTATAACAGTCTAGCAGCAAACAAGCAATCGACACTTTACTCATTGATGCAATGTGGGCATCTATTCCAACTGAATGTGGGTGTGTAAGTAAATTATCTACTACACTTGCAAACGTGAGCAGATTCACCAAATTTAATATCCGCAGTTTTACTGTATAGCCGAAAGAATCTCGTACTAATGAAGAAAAATTAGTCACTAAACAATGGCAACTTACCTCGAATTATTCATTATATAATGTCATATTCTGATGCATTCTACGCCGCGGGGCCGGCCGAAAAGAAAAGTTTCTTTTTTGTTTTTTACTTTTTTTCATTTTAGACCAGTCGTGGAAGTCATGGTTCTTAAATAAATAAGTACATAAATATATCTTTGGAAGCAGCGGACTAGCTAGTTGTGCTGAAAGGTGTGGAGCAATCTTCTAGTGGCATTTGCTGTTTTTGGATAGCAACGTCCTTGTACAAAAACTGTAATCACAGGATTCTTAAGCAAAATGTCTGACGCAGCTAAGTTATTTCGCACTCTAATCAATGCCTGCAACACGCGAGATGAAATTCGAGCTAAGGTTGTGATGGTTCGATAATTTTTCGATTGTTCAGCATTGTAATAATCGGAAATACGTTTGCAGACATCACAGTTGTGTCGAATGATTAATAATGCAGTTTTAGTTTTAGGTGTAAGTCTTTCTAACGCTGAGGAAATACGTCTCTTGAAAAATTTTACAGTTCTTAACACGGAGCATTCTTTTTGATTTGCTGAGCACTAGACACACTAAGGAGAAATCGTATGCCATTTTCCGAGGATGTACTGAATTTAGTTTAGGACAAATAAACCATTGATTAAGCAAAATGCTGAATGGCAGTAATTTGTTTCCGAATTAAAAGTGTTCGTATGAGCGAAATACTAGTATAATAAAATATATAGCTTTGTTACGTTACGAATAGAGATAGCACAACAGAAATATCAGTCACAGTGTGAATATCTGCAAGGAAAGTTGTAGAAAAAATCGTAAGAAAACTGGACCAATATTTTGTCATGGGTTTACATTGGTTATGCTACATAAATTGAGTGTCTTAAGAAACAGTTCTCTCTCTGTCACTGTTCTTTCAGTTCTATATTGAAAAACTGGTCCAGAGTTGAGTGCCTTTTCAGCTGGTACCGTGCTGTTACGACACGGACTTTTAAGACTTATCGAAATGCCGTGTTACAGCGGTCGCAGGTAACAGCAAAGAACATAGGATATGATGTTAGTATCGAAAATGTAAATAAAAAATAAAATGATGAGCGGAGGAGCAGGATGAGAGACGGGCTTGTTGATTATTTCGCTAATACGCTTCGACAGGACGGCCGCCTATAGGGCAACGGCACACGGAGTCGCAAGTATTTATTCGCTGCAGAGCAGAAATACCAATACCGGAGCCATTAAGGGAACAGCAATCGACGTCCCAGATTTCCGACAAGATTATTTCATTGTGACGTTCGGCTGACAGTCGGTTCCACACGGGCCTGGTTTTGACGACAACGTTTGAAGGCGGCGAAAAACAATAATTACGAAAAAAATGAGCCTTCTCCGTCACGAATCCACGGGAACAAGGGTCCGCACACTTTCTGTAAGAGACACGATTCGAAAGTAATGTTCTACAGCGGAGGCACTCATGATGTTACGTTTTACTACGCAATTTTTACACATCAATTATTTTAAAATAGTTAATCTCCAATATTATTAATTTAAATTGCTTCCCGTGACATACAGACTACGGAGTAAGAATTTAGAAGCTTCAATTTCCTGAAATATGAAGTGAATGGTATAATGACAGATTTACTAGCATTCTTCGTTTGGAACAATTGTCCACTAATAACTGTATTATTTTCTTCTGTTCATAACATAGTATTAGAATTCATTAATATATGTCACAATTGATTAATTAGCTTTCCAGAACAAATACTCGCGCATGAGAAGAAATAATACAAAATATTTCTCCGTAATGCGATTCTGCAAGTGTTGTTTGTACAAAGTATGTAATTTTAATCTATCTGTGAGTTTTCACAGATGTGACCGCAAAAACTTTCCCAGAAAGCTTAAAATAATGTAATGAGCTGACATATCTTGAAGACTTCAAAAATTATGTGACGTTCTGTTCTTGATCTACATTCTTTTCGTAATGAAGTGAAGACGTGTATATCCAACTACACAGTGAGCTTTTATACGCTGTCATATGCATTTCGTCTCAACTCACTGTGCAGCGTCTTCGGATGCCTGAAATCGAGTAATGTTTACAGGTAGCATATTTAGTTTACAGCATAAGAGTATACTCATTTCACGTCTCTGGAAATCATAGGATCTGATCCGTATTGTAACTGCAATTTTATATTTGACGTCACGAAACATCAATACAACAACAATAATGTTGTAGCGGAACATGCGGTGTACTTCAATATTATATCGTAGAAACTAAGTCTGCCATGAGATTAGGCTGTTATTTTATGGACAAACACTAAAAACATATATAATTTTGCAAAGCATCGGTCATAAGAAAGGGACAGCAATTGTTACAACGACTTTAAGGTTTGAGTTCGAGGTTAAGAACAAGTGGCGTGAAAAGCAGAGGAACAAATACTTGGAAGATGCCTCAAACTCACAGCTATAGATCGTGACATGAGATACGTTAAGGAAAATTGATAGTGAAGCGATTGGTGAAAGAAAACAAATAACGAAGAGGCTCTAAATGAAAGTGATACGACGACGGAGAGAGACGGCATCACGTTTTCTTTCAAGTTTAGTACATAATGCCAATCTTGTAACATAGGTGAAGTCTCCTGACTTCGCGAAAACTGAAACTGAGAGAACTACTTTGTTGACGCTTTCCCTTAAAGCCTAGAGCGCAGCGGTAAGAGAAGCTGACATTAAAAATATGAAAGGATGAAACGTCTTTTCGCTGCATTGTCACTAATGTTCCTGACTTCTTCCCCTTTTTGTAAGCTAAACGTTAAGGCAAAGATATTAATCGTGATGGCATCTAATTTCACAACACCTTTTAGAAACCATTATTGGTAAGCAGAAGATACCAATGGCATAATAATTTATAAATATTACGCTTAAAATTGAAAAAATTTTCGTTGTTCTGTAGAAATGTATTCAAAAGTAAGCAGTCAGAAGCTTGCTAGTTGGTCACACCACAAAAAAGTAATCCTTCTTCCAGCTAACCGAAATATTTTTGCAAGAGAAAATCTTGATGAGGAACAATTACTGTTTTCTGTGATCTGTAGATATGTTCACATTCCAAACCATTACTACCGTCTATATTGTAATAACCCTGGCAATTTGGCAAAAGCTTAACATACAAAACTAACATGAATCAACTGTTGTATTCCGTTCATAGACGTATGGAGAGGTAGTGCAGCTAGATCAGAAATAATTTTTTATTATTGTTTCAACTTCATTCTCAAATCCGAAAGGATAAATATTGATTTTATGTAGACAGTGACCTTCTAAATACAAATTCGGAAGAGGTAGAATGTTTTCATCGTCACGATTCACGTTTCGGAGTGTCCTGCGTCCGTTAGCAGATCTAATGCAGACGAAAACCTTTTCCTGTGGCATGAAAAAGTATTGCAGAAAAGCAGTATTGTGCATCACATGTTGCTAATCGGGGAAAACTGATATGGTACGTGAAGGCCAAAACAAACCGGTTCATCTGCATGACATTCCTGATTCTGCTATATTTATGTTTAGCCTATATTTATATTGAATTATATTTCAGTTTGGTGCAATACAGTTTCAGTTTAGTAAATTTTGTTTCCTCCAGTGTCATAATATTCCGTGAATTGTATTACAAAAGCCATACCATCTACACTTTATTTAGTGTTACTACTGTCTTTCACTATTATCATGAGTGGCGTTGTCTTACTTTCAGGCAGCCCCTACATAGGAGTGGCTGAACCGCCGTTACATTTTTAACGTTCTTGAGACGCTTCAATTTCACACCTTCCTACTGTGGCCAAAATGAAATGGATTTGCACCACCTCACATAATCTTGAGTTTCTAATTTGTTTACGGTGTCTCTGAAAATCTGACAGGAAGTTTAGGCAGTTTAGCAGTGAACGGGTGATTAATGGAAGAAATTTCTTATTTTGACTAAGTCTTGTTTTGTTTACCATTCCATAACTATTACAACAAATGACTGACATGGTGACGGATAGACCCTGAGATCAAAACCGACCAAATATTTCTTAACAAATACTAGTCAGACCAAGTAAGTCACTTACTATAACACTACGCGATCAATGTATACCAAAATCGACGTTGAAACCTTGGACACGTACTTGTGAAACTCACTATGAATCTCCGGTCAGTTATTTAACTGAAGTTTAATGATCTTTGCCAACAAACTTTTGGAGAATGGTAGGTGGGAGGGGGCGAAGATTCCCTACTCTGCTCAATGCTTTTCTTCCTTCCTTCTCCAACTGAGCCCTGCACCCTCTACAAAACTTAACCCCGACTGTGTGAAGTCCCTTAAGACGCTATATGATTTGTAAGAATCGTTACTATCTGTACAGACAAGAACTTTTTTTTAAATTTTAATATAATAAAGAATATTTGATCTCCACTTAGCTGCTTTACTTGAAATAATAAATCTGAGAGTAAACTAAATAGCACGAAAGTAATCTTTATTCTCCTTAATAAAATATTTAAGAGCTGACATCCCCAACTGGTAGCACTTTGGTGGAAACAAGATACCAGTTTTTCTTGTTTTTCTACTTCTTTCTCTTCTTCTTCTGCCAGTCTAGGAGGCTTTATGGCCTTTTCTGGCCTCACCATCTCTTCCTCATCTTTCCAGCACTCCTCCTTGCAGTCGATCGCTTGTAGAGCGATTCTCTGAGCTGTCATACGCAGTACATGCTGTTTCCAATCCTGATTTCACTAGATTACTTTCTCAGTTAATTCCTATACAGCCAGTTCTTTCCCTGTTTCTTGTTTTGTCTTCTCTTGTGCAAGTTTTCACGGATTTGTTGAATTTCATCTCTGATGATTGAAGTTGTATAGGGGTTCCTGGTTTCAAGACAGCAATATATTGAGAAGAAACACACACATCTATAAGAGTTTTTTAATGCCGATGATAAGTTTTACTACAATTATCTAGCGCCTACATAAATATCTGTGCTTTGGAAAAATGAAAACTGTATCGGAGGATAGTAGGCAATAACTGAAATCGGTGGTCTTACTTCAACAATACCGAGTGGAGCGTTTTCTGTTGTAATGCAGATCAATAAATTTTTCAATGAAGTTACAAAACTGTCAAAGCAGCATAGAGGTTTGTTTTTACATAAATGGCGTCTAGTTTCGGACTCTAGTCCATTATCAAGCCATCCTGAAGAACGGAGTGTATCGTATTACACTCAAAATATACAATACATAAGGCTAATCAAATTGAAAGTACGTCTGACAAGACGATTACGTACCACAGAAAATGGTTCAAATGGCGCTAAGCACTATGGGACAAAACGTCTGAGGTCATCGGTCCCCTAGACTACTTAAACCTAACTAACCTAAGGGCATCACACACACCAGAATTCTAACCTGCGACCGTAGCAGCTGCGTGGCGCCGGACTGAAGCGCCTGGAATCGCTCGACCACAGCGCTCGGCCGAACCACAGAACTCCTACCATAACGCTGTACTGGGTCTACGCTGGCCAAATTCCTTATATGAGTAGCTAAGTGCAAGGTAATATTTGCATACTATAATCTATTGCTGCGTACAACAAAACAATGTTATGTAAGCAAAAACAAATTTGAATTGTGTAACCTTTACGCACGCTAAAGTCATTTTAGTGTCATGATTTGCCACTTTAGTACATGCATATTTGTATTGAGACTGTTTTAAAATAAAGCTAAAACAGATGTCATTTATCGTCGAAAGTAACCGTATTTTGGAACTTTGTAAAATAAAACAAACAGCTTATCCCACGGCTCACTACTTTCAACGCCCCCTACCACAGTTTACCTAACGACTTTCAGTACCCACGCAATATGCTATTACGACAGAAGTTAGAATGTGCGTAATCATCTTGTGAAACGTACTCTTAATTTGCTTGTCCTCATATATTGTATATGTTAGTTGCAACACGGTACATTCTGTTCTACAGGATCGCTCGATGGTAGACTTACAGTCCGAAAATGGTTGTCACTTAAATAAAAACAAACTTCTATACAGCTTTTACGGTTTTGTAATTTCATTGAATCGTAGTAAGTTGCTGCCTATTGCCATTCAGCATACTTGAAGTGAGTAATAGCTTTTTAATAAACACTTGACTTTGTTCGTCGTAATCACTAATCATATGCCACACCGTGTAGCCTAAGACATGATGGTAAATCTTGGCATCAGCCGAACTGGAGCCAGATCATTTATGTGTTAAGGTACCTTTTGGGATATTGCCTAATAAACTGCTTTCGGAAATGAAATTTACCTTTCGTGAAGAAAATGTCAGATGAAAGGTTCTAAGAAAAAATAATTGGTTCGGAGCCACTCCCATATATGGCACGTCGCTCTCTCCTTAGCTGTAGGAGCACGCGCGACTACACGATTCTCAACCAGATTTTAGCAGGGATATACGCAGCTTCTTTCGTAGCAGCCGAGCGATGCAAATGCGACAGGCGTGGCTTTTTTTTGCTTCCCCTCTGCACGTCATCCCTGCACAAAGGATGGACGCCGGCGACGGAGGGGGCAGAGTATTGCAACGGTTGTTGCCAATTCCCGCCGAGCGATATTGCGAACGCGGCCAGCAGCTTTGCCAAGTCAATGCGCTGATGCACGCCAGTGATTGCATCGCGTGCAGTCTGCAGTCGGCTCCGAGCTGGAGGGGGCGGCACTTCGCAGCCCGGCGTGTTCGCGTTTTTGGAGGATTCCTGCAAACACTGAGATTCCCCCGGATGTGATCGCGTACGGGCAAGTGCGACGCCGCCTACACGTAGTTCCCCGACGCCGCAACAGATGGCAGCGCGCGCTCGCGCCGACGTTGGCCGGCGGGCGGAGACGTTTGAATGCAGACCTGGCGTGTCGGGAACCTGTTCCGCGACTTCCACCGGCCGCTTGCACATGTAAGAGGAGCTGCTTTTGCAACCCTCGCACAGCTCGCTGGTGCAATATGGACCCTCTCCCCTTGACCTACATACGAGAGCTGAGTGAGGCTGTGGAGACCGTGAAAAATAATAACAAGTGGATGCCGCTTTTCGCGGCCGATGTTTACTTTCTTGCTGATATCTCGTCTCTCGAACTTAGGTTGTGGCCTTTTCTTTTCTCATCGGTTGCCGGCAGTGACTTTAATTTTCTAGGGCGCGTAGCCAGAGAATTCTTTAATATATCAGATATATGCGTCATTTTTCCGCCTCTCGCTCTTTGGCCTATCCCTACGCAATCGTGTAGCGACATTACATGGTAAGCCCCTTGATGACCTGTCTCCACAAAGGTGACTTGCTTGCTGCGAACCCGTCTCGGTCAGGCTCTTAATCTGGTCTATCCACCAATAATGATTTCTAAAAGGTGCCTCTAGGTCTTCGGCCGTCGACTTTTGCCTCTAGCTTTGTTCTTTCCGTTGCCTCTTGTCTTCCGGCATTGTGACCGAAATATTTTAACTGATATTGGTTGATAAGAGTCAACAGTCTTCCTGTGATGCCGAGCAGCTACATTAATTCGATGTGCTGTCCATCGTATTCGATGTAGTCTTCTACAGCACCACATATCCAGAGCGTTGCAAAAGGGCGTTGAGGAATTTCTCAGTTTGTGTACTGCGTAGTTTGCACTGCAATGTTTGTAACTAAACGTATTAAAGTTCTTTCGTTTCCCAGTTATTTAATCATGAGGTAAATGTTCCACTGTGCGCCAAATTCTTAAATACTGTTACTAGGTCTACAAATAAGAAACTGAAACCATTAGCTCACATAAATCTCGTATTTCAGATACAATAGCCGCCCTTCGTTCACTAGCATCAATATCTGCAGAACTTTGTTTTTAGCGGAAAATGAAGACACTATGACAAAATTATGGTAATACGAGGAACCAACTGACATTGTATCCACTATACAAACTTGCTTCACGTACATACTATTGTTGATTTGTTACTGTGAAATAAGGTATGTAATGGGTATAAGTGCAGATATTTCTATTGGTGACTGAGGATGGTGCACTGAGCAACCTTACATCAGTATTTACCTCATAATAATTATCGCTATTATAAGTGGTATATCTCTAGAATGGTTAGTATCTCCAAGTGTGTGTGACAAGAACAAGCCATTAGTGTTTCTTTTCCCCTAGGTAGCAGCTCGGCTGTTCAAATGCGGACGTGTGGACGGAAAACAGTTAGTCTATACTGACAGCCGTAGTATACTTAGTGGTGCTGTTACGACCAGTCAGAAAACATCAGATCGTAAAGTTTGTGACGTGTTTGTAATAAGACTATTCGACGCAGAGATAACAGTGCTGTGTGTAGATATTAAGGCACCACTTATAAAAATATCTGCTCTTATACATGTTCCACCCTGCATGTATCGCTTGTACTTTGCTGGATAAAATTATGCCAGAGAACAAAATGCAACGTATTTTTGTAAAATAGCGAGACAGTCCCAATTTCTAGCAGGAGTCATTGGAAGTAAACGCGCTTGATTGGTGGTGGTCATGCATGAGACAGTTATAAACGACTCGTCATGGGAAAGCAAATAGCCTAGAGCGTCCTATATAAAGTAACGGGGATGTGAAAAGTTCTTGCAAAAACATGACACATCATTTAAAGCCCCCACGTATCCTCTTTGGGGGAGAGGAGGGACACATCTTTTCATCTCCTTCGCTGCTGGTCGCACCCTTCATTTCGGCGACGCACATACATCATAAATACCCATCACCGGGGAACCGGTCTGTTCCAAGATTCCATAACGCTCGTCGAGGGAAGAGGAGATGAAGGATGCAGCAAATCCGTTAGGCGGGTTCGAGGGAGCGCATCCTAGCCCTTTGGTGCGAAGTGACTTGTCATTAGAAGATATATGTTACAGCTTATCGAAAATGAGGAAAAGAAATTGGTGCGCGGAGCGAAAGCGCGCTGCACGTACGGCGAGCCTGCCGCTATCTGCCCGGCCGTTCGTTTAACGCGAGCGCTGACGTAGTTTGACTCGGCGCCGATAGATAGCACCACCAATCCATAGCAGTGATTCTTTTCCCTGCGCGCTGTGCGGCAGCAGCGCGCGAATGCTTCGCGGACACAGGCGCCGTCGCAGCAAAAACAGTCCTTTTGGTTTTGATTATAGCTCAGATGATGAATGAACAGATGCATAATCTTAATGTTTGTTATGAAAGTGACTAACTAATACAAGAAGATATGTACAACGGGACATTGTAAAACACTAATTTCTTGAATTGCTTTACGTTGCAATTATAGACCCCGGAAATCCAGGTCTTACGAAAGTCTTACACGGACCTGAAGAGGATCACAGAATACTGGACAGCCTGGAGAACTACCATTGGAAAACCTGCCTTTTAGCAGAACACTAATGATGAAGATGATAATGATGAGGAAAGTCTCTCGCAAAACCGGTGTTCTACATAGAATTCATCTTTGTGCTTTCTTAAGTCACTCCTGATGAACCGGTACTACACCATTAAGAGTTTAAGTACTTTTGTACAGCTTTACTGTATTACATGTTCTATTTTACAGGATTCTAATAGACGAAACGTTTCTAATAGAAGATAGCTGCTTACGATTTTCTATTGTAAAAATTTGTGTAAATACAAAGATATTCCACGGTCCTGTTAAGGTTCTGTAACGGAAAATATTGAGGAAATGTGGTTCATTAACTTTAGATCCTTACGTACATCTTTAATATGTGGACTGCAGACTGTATTCCGCCTTAGGATTTTCAACTTATTTTCATTTATTACAAAACTAAAAAAAAAAAAAAAAAAAAAAAACTGTCGTGTGGCTTGGTCCTCCCATCGTGTAGGCCGTTCGCCTGGTGCAGGTCTTTCGAGTTGACGCCACTTCGGCGACCTGCGCGTCGATGGGGATGAAATGATGATGATTAGGACAACACAACACCCAGTCCCTGAGAGGAAAAAATCTCCGACCCAGCAGGGAATCGAACCAGGGCCCTTGGGATTGACAGTCTGTCACGCTGACCACTTTTATTTTTAATTATTTTATTTTTTTTAATTTTGTTCGGTATTGTTCGTTGCGTTTGGTCTGGGCGGACGTCACAAGACATCCGTTCAAGTTGATCGTTGATTCCTTTACTCAAGTTTTTTATTGAAAACAAATAGTAGAGAATAAGTCAAAAGTGTGCACTGCAGACACTGGAGAAACGGAATAACACATAGGCGTTCATAAGAAACATTGCTTAGTGTCGACATAGGGGACAACGTGTGCTCGTTGTTTATACTCTGAATTCCAACTATTTGATTTCTGTATTTTCATACCATCAAGGTGCAGTTACTTGCTTGAAATGTTCTAAATTCCTCAGCGCCAGCATAAAACTATAAACATCTGTGTTCCGTCCGTGGGCACATTGTTATGGGCGCAGAAGTTCGTGACACATAAAAAGATTGGCCACGTGCTACTATGACTCGCGCACTAAGGGTTTCGTAGCAGTCCGTTATATAAATAGATAGTTCATCCCTCCCGGCGATCGAGAATCTCTATCACTTTTGCCTGTTACTGATATCAATACTGGCACGATACCGGTTCCGGGAACTCCAAGACGGTATCAGAATGTCTACAGCAGTTCCTGAGACTAGCACGGACATACGAAAAGAAGAGGGCAGACAACTTCAGTTTACACAGTTTTTTTCAGAAGTGATGGTCAATATTTAGAGAAATGACAGGAACGATCATTCGAAACAAAAAAGTTAAGGAATCATAGGCTCTAAAACTCATACCTTAAGAGCCATGAGCAATTCTTGATCTTCGATATTGTAAAACAAATCTCTTCTTCTGTAAACTATTTACTTTACATTCCTTCAGCAAGTGATAGTATGGAGCAAACCAAGAAAAAATGTCCAGTAAACATGTGCTCTAAAATGAGCACTTCTTCATCTTCGCTACTTTGAAACACAACCCTTCTAATAAACAATTGCTCATAACTTTTAAGGTATGCATTTTAGAACACCAATTCACTGGACATTTTTTTCTTGTTTAGGTTCCTACTACCACTTCCCAATATATGGTAATCAACGAGCTTACAGTACAAGAGATATGTTTCACAGTATCTAAGATCAAGAATTTACCATAGTTCGTAAAGTGTGCGTTCCGAATGAGCGTTCCTGTCATATCCCTCAATATTGATCATCACTTCTGAAACACTCTATATATGTAGGAGAGATGATTTACATAAATATTTTTTACATCCTTGCTGAAACATGACTGGAACTTACGTTTTATCTTTGCGTGGAATAATGTTTTTCTATTCTCCTTCTGACAGATGGTGAATGGAATATAAGTTCTAATTGCAAAAGATGTTTTTTATGTGATATAATTACAGTTTAACAATTTTTGGATTTGTCCCTCTACCTGTACTGTGAATCCTTGCTTCTTACCAAATTTCATGGTTGTATGTCAACGGAAGGGTCCCTATAGGTGTTGATGAGTGAGTTCGCGAATATTACAGTACGTGACGTAAATGGCCGTGTCTATTAATGGCACTGAATCAGAAGCTTAAATTTTTCACATCGGCAAGGGATCGTAAACCTTTTCATGTGACACAAATTCGTACTAGATACTTCCACCCATTCCTGAGAAAAATGGTTCTTCACAGACAGACAGACAGACAGGCAGGAAAACTGTCAACAAAGGGTTCCTCTAACTGGCTGTATAAAGTTTACGATTCCCCTGCAATCTCAAAGCGGTGAGATGATCTCGTCAAGATTTTTTCTATAATTCGAAATTACAAACACCGGGCGCAGCGAAGGTGTAAATTTGACGCAATAACACGAAGCGATTACTATCAGTGAACTGCTTTTTGGAGTCTTTCACAAGATTATCATCGCTATGTTCGTGGGAGGGATAACCTGAAGTTAAGACACTTTGGGTCAATATTAGAAGTCACTTGCATCAGGGGAGAGTTGAGCCGATAACGCACTGTCTTAATGGAACAGCATATATTTCAAGAACTTTCTCTAGATGTCAGAATTATAAATAATACGAAATATGATTAACACACATAAAAATGTGTAGGAAAAATGTGTTGCAAGAATTTTTTCCCGTCAGCTGTTGACAATTTGTATATTCACATTCAAAAATTTAACCTAAATCTTGAGTTCAGGTGCTCTATTATTTATTTTCATTCTACTTTCTTTTGTTGTGGAAAACTCCCTGTTACAAACTCACCCCTCCCTCATACAGTAAGCTCTCACTTTAGTGTAGCAAATTTCATGATTAGCTGTTTTACAATTTATATCTGTTGTTCCGTAGCACACTTCAGTTGTGAGTATGAGGCGCAACCTGATAGCATCTATTTTCCTGCGAGTATTTCAGTTTCTTGAAGACAGTAACCGTGAGTGAAATTTTAAAATGATTGTTCGTCTACATCTCAGCTTTACGTTTCTCTATGACCGGTTTGCGTATCTGTATAGCCACTATCAGAGCATCGTCACACTGGTTACTTAGACAAGTTGTTATTGATTACCTTTTTGTGTTAAGAGACCACTCCTCATAAGGGAAGACGAAACAGTTCACGAATAATTGCTATTCAGGCTGACAATAAATTAACTGTAAAAGAGAACATTTTTATCGGTAGTAGATATTGTGGATACACTTACGAAGTGAGCGTATCCTTCTTCCCTCATAGATAAGCTGCAGTTTTGCTTTGTTTACATCTTCATAATTCCTCTGTAGTAGCAAAAAATAGCGCTTTTAAGCGAATGAAGAAAAAGTCTTCAGAAAGTTCGATATCCTAACTAGAGTTCAGCTGATATTTCCTTTGCTGCAGTATGCAGTCGATCTACAGGGCGCCGAACTCGCCAACTCAGCCTGCCGTCACACACTTCACGTTTCGAGGATCACTCACGAATCCAGTCACAGTGCAGCAGTAGAATAAAGAATTATTGTACAAGTAGCCAGCTTTCGCGTTGTTCCATACTTGGACACCGATAGCAATGAGAAATTGTTGACTTTTAAGATGAAAAAGTTACACACCAAAATGTCACTGTCCACCACCAAACCAACGAAATTTTGGTGTGATATCACCTTAGTAGCCTTTATACATCGCTGTGTATGAAAGACAATGTCCTGACTGACTCATCATCTCCCAGCCAAACCGCTAAGGATAAAAACTTGAAATTTGGAGAGCTTGTTGATCTCATATTGTGGGAGTCATTTATGAAGGGATTTTTTGACATTTCACTCCAGGGGAAAATATCTCGGTATTAAGGAAATTTTGAAATATTTGGATTCACGGTCAGAAATAAAGTAATACGTGTTTTACTGTTTTCGGAAACTGAATTCCTAGGGGGGGGGGGGGGGGGGGAATAGGGGATGAAAATTACTAAGTATATTTCCTTATAACAAAAATACTAAAGATATATGAAAATTGATGTTTCACATATCGGTTAGGTGTAAAGAAATATTTGTTAGGGAATGAGAGCTTCTACGGAAACATCGGCACTATAACGCAAAGGCGTGATTAACAAAAACCTTAGACTACAGTTATAAGAATCGCTTTTTGGTCAAAAGTATGTTCGGAAATGGCCATGCTTCTATGGCCATAATTAGTGTGAAAAGTGTATAAGATACAGCAATTTGTTAACTACATTAAAATCGATTAAATAATACTCAAACATCCGTGCAGACCATAAAGTCTACGCCAGTGAAGCAACGGGTTGTAAGCTGGTTTGGTAAAAACGCTCACTCAAACACTGCAAGTCTTGGCGCTCACATTGTATTAATCTTCAGTGTGTCATTTAGATTTAAGTACTGATCGCTTATTGTAGTCAGGCCCGGATATGAAATGCATTAGCGTCTGCCCACAGTGATGATAATACCAGTGCTTATAGACGTTTTTGGAGTGTAAAAAGACTGCTCTCCACTATGTTCCTATTTGTAACGTTACTGTTGCATGTCGATACAGAGAAAGCCTGGTGTTACCTTCCACGTAATACATAATGACCAAGAATCAGAGTTTCTTCAAAAATGTAGTGCATTCATTCGCATAACATAATCTCATTTACAACGAAACAGTTGATTCTTCTTTCTAATTCGATTACCTTTTGGACACAGTGCCTGATTTATTAGGCATTTCATGGCTGTTTCACTCACATGTTTTATTTCTAACACAATCTGTTACTGCGTTGATTTTCATGTTCCTTAAACGCCCTCTGTACTTAGCGCACCTTTTTCCAGCATTTGATAAAGACTTCATTTGTCCAAAGTTACTAGAAAATATTCACTGGAGAATTCATCCGGTGGTTGATTCTCGACCATATTCGACGTGTTCCACTAACTTTCTTTCCTCCCTAGTTCTTTTTCTTATTGAGTGCGACCAACGTGCCCGAGAACAAATCAACGGATGAATTGTACAAAGGGTGACTGTCTCCCAGAGATTTGCTTCGAAAACCACGTATCCTTTAACAGCCATCTTCAGTATTTATAAAAGACGTACCGTACTATCAGAGATCATTCGAATACTAGTGTAGGAAATGCTGTCGATGATTGTGATTATATGAAATATATCGTGGTTTTCTAAAAAAAAAAAAAAAAAACTTGCTTCTACTAAGGACTTTACCTCTTGTGCTAAGGAAATGCAAATAGGAGATTTCCAAACTTTTAACAAGCATGTCTCTTCCATCAGGATTTTCAGTGTTCATAACAAATTGTGCTCTAGAGTTTTGGACCTCTTCATTCCACAATATCACATTGCCTATAGCATTTTACCTGCGTCACTCTGGGATAACAGGTATCTAGAAATAATGAAAATGCTTGTTTTGTAAGTGATATGGTATTGAACTGTGTAATATCCTTCGCATGTCCCAGTTATATCTAGTCACCATTCACCTGCCTAGCAACAAATCAGATTTCACACAACTAATACAGTAAACCTGGAAAAACGTTACATAATTTATGACGGTTTTTCATCTCTTCCTACAGACAAGACGCTTCTTACGTTATTGACAGGAATTGAGAAAGATGTTAATGTATTGTTTCATTGAAACGCGCACTTCCGAAAATTATGGGAAGTTCTCTGTACCTTTCGTGGCAGGGACTACATACGTTATTTAAGAAGAACTTATTGACTGCTTAGGAATACATCATAAAAATGTAAATTTCAGTGAATGAATGCTATGTTAGTCATTGTATTCTCTAGATACTGTTCGTGAGAAAGAAGTCTGTCTAAGATCAACTAAAAACTTTTTCTTTGCATTACTAAGAACTTGAATTTTTCATATTAAAAGAGAAACAAGCAAAATCGTATAAAAAGTATACTTCGTTCTGACGATTGGCTTATGTTGCAGACCACTTACGACAAATAAAATCGGTCAACCTTGCGGCATAATGGTTGGCAGCAGTGTTTTCCTCTTTGTTATGTTTCTAAACAGCCGTGTTTGTCTCAAGCCATCATGGCTGAAATGAATTATTAGTACTCATCGATGCTGCAGAAGGTGAAAAAGGAACTTAGCTAGAAGTTCGGCACGTGGAGAAAAATATTCCACGTATAAGCTAATAGAACGTTTGACAGAAAATGATACTCACTGGTGTTTTTATTCTCCACAAAATAAGAAATAAATTTTAAAGCAAAAAATTTGAGCTCAGCATTGCATGACGATAAAATTTGTGTTGTGTTGCTTGGTTGTAAGTGTTGTGAGCATAGAATGTTAAAGAGGAAGTACACAAGAGAAATATGCATGGAGTACGTTAGGAAATTTAGCTATCGTATCTCTTAGGAAAATCAGAAACAGTGATGCGAAGATATTGAATGGAATGCAGAGGTAAATAAATTGTCAATTTGAGAATGAGTTGCTCAGGTAAATTACAGGGTAGCACTACACACTGATTACGAAATTAGAACAGGTTTGTTGATTTCAAATGTAGGATATGTGTTTTCCTCTAGGAATGAAGTAGCATATCATAAGGACAACTAATTAACAATAATATTTTTCGTCTGTAAGAGGATGATTTAGCATTGGAATAAGAATTAACCTGAAGAATTTGTAGGAGCTCCAAAAATTATTTGTGACATATTCCATACTACCTTCACCCAATGTCACTTTTTTGCAATACTTTATATAATACTTTTAGGTGATACTGAATCTGACGATATTAAACCCATTGTTGGAGTATTTTCTTACAATGAGCTGAAGGAATCACGGAAAAGTACAACACACTGGACTGCCTTGGATTCGAACCCTATTCCTCCCGTTTCGCAAACCTGTTTCGTTGCCTCGCTCGGTATGTTGCATAATCCATTTGTTCCTCGTGTTGAATGTAAGCACAAGGCAACTTACGTATTTGGTAGATTTTCTGTCAGCAATGAAGGCTCAAGTACAGTTTGAGTAACAGAAATAACAAATGTCTTCTTACAAAAATCTAGAATGTTCACTGCTAAGAATTGTCAGTTATATCACTCTATACTAATATGCATCAGGCCGCATTCCATTGGCACCGTTGTTCAAATCGACTGTGATGTAACACAAACAGGAAAGTAGTCAGCAATGAGAAACTGTTTGGATGCTACCTCGAAGCCACTCTTCTTCTATTTTGTACTTTTTTTTATATGAAACAAAGAAAACGTATCGTTTGTGTCATTTGCGGCTCATAAACTGCAGTGCGAGTCTTTCAAGAAGCAGCTTCTACATCTATATAAACAATAAGCATATCGAAAATATAATATCTAATTGTTGCATCTTTCTCTTACAATGTAATTAAGTCCAGGGAAAAAAATATTTACACCACCGCTGAAACAAGAGTTTATTATGAGTTGACATACTATTTTCTCACTCTATAAAATCTTCATTTCTGTATGTCACAGGGTTCCTCATTCATTGTTATCTTCATGACGTCTCTTGTGACGAATACGTACCAAAAGTCGTTCAGTGACTTGTCGTTTTTTCATTATGAAATTCTGGACTATGTTTTCAGTATTAAAATTAATTACAATCGCTAACATTGACAGAATTATTAGTGGACTGATTTTTTACAATTCTGATTTTGTGCTGTGCTATAAATGTTAACCCATTTACTGTTAACGTAAGTGGTCTGCAACATAAGCCTATCGTCAGAACGAAGCCTGCACATAACATGTGTAGGCTACCTTTCTCTCAGAAATTGTTCAACAGATTTATACAAATTTTTTTTTGTTCAACCTCTTTGCATATAGTAAGCTTCTCTTATGACTTTTCCTAAATATATCGAATAGGAGATTTTTAATAATTTTTTAATCATAATTTAGTAAGTATACTATACAATTCATGCAAAATTCCAAGCACTTTGCCCCATATCTCATCTTGAACTCAGAATTTCAAATTTACTCTTGAGAAAATATGTACTTGGTTTATGGAAATAGGTACATAAAATTTCATAATTGTAGCCCCTATAGATTCCGAGAAAAAGATACATAAACTTTAAAAAATACTTCCAGGAAATGCAGTTTGAAGTTGAACCTAATGTATTTTCTTATATCACCTGTTCAGAGTGCCGCAGGTCTGTACTCAGCCTCCTCTTTCCGTTCAACGCTTCTCTTCTGGTTTCCTGTTTTCTGCCTTATTTCTTTTAGCAGGTCTTCAACTGACTCTTCAGCTGCAGAGAGGCGCCGTAACCCTATTTTTCTCCAGACATCTTGAGTGAAATTTCCTATCTTAGTGCCCATTCTCTCTAATACCTTCGTCCTTCCAACGTTCCCATCATTAAATACAAGAAGTACATCAGAAGTTGCAGTTGGGGCAACTGTAGCAGGGGATAATATGGTTCTAGGACCTCATTTCCATACGAGTGGATTTAGAGACTCTTTAGTATTCTGGGTTTTGTCATGAACACGTTTTTGTAGAAGTTCAGCCTTCTAGACGTATCACTGCAAGTTTTCTTGAAAGTAATCCACAGTTATTTGTTAACGGAGCTAGTGCCGACGTGTTGCTTCAACAGGTGGACGTAACAGGAAGGTCGATTCACACATTTAATTATTTTTGAGGCACTTCGGATGGGATTTCATGATTGAATATTTGGGAACTTATTGTCCACGAGTTCTACCGATAAATGGAAAGTAAACTGAAAAATGACATTTTCAGTAAATTTCACGGACGTCCCCCCGTAAAGAATCAGGCAAGAATTTGTATGCTATATTTCCTTAATTTGAGGCCCGTGAATGGACCATATAGCACCTTGCTCAGTTGAAAAGAACAATTTTGGCCGTCTCACTCTTATGGACTTCAGACAGCACCATCTATGGTAATGACAAAATACAAATAATAATAATTAGAAATTGCGGGACTAAAGCTAAGCGTTAGAAGTAACGCACTACATGACTGCTATATACATGTGAACCAATTCTGAGACCAGGTGCCCCGTGTTTGTGGTTCAAATGGCTCTGAGCACTATGGGACTCAACTGCTGAGGTCATTAGTCCCCTAGAACTTAGAACTAGTTAAACCTAACCAACCTAAGGACATCATAAACATCCATGCCCGAGGCAGGATTCGAACCTGCGACCGTAGCGGTCTTGCGGTTCCAGACTGCAGCGCCTTTAACCGCACGGCCACTTCGGCCGGCGCCCCGTGTTTGTTGTTATACTTCCTCAAAATGGCACAAAAGACTCTTAGCACTATGGGACTTAACATCTGAGATCATCAGTTCCCTAGAACTTAGAGTACTTAAACCTAACTAACCTAAGTACATCACTCACATCCATACCCGAGGCAGGATTCAAGTCTGCGACCGTAGCAGTCGCGCGGTTCCGGACTGAAACGCCTAGAACCGCTCGGCCACCGCGGCCGGCTGTACTTCCTCTTATATGCAGTACGTTTAATAGTAATGAAGGTAGAAATCTATTGCGAAATGGAAATAACATAAGACTATTTCCAGTTTCGTCTGTAGCAAAAAATTCGAAGAACATCAGTCTGTTTCTGCTGGGTTCCACGGATTCGAAAGATCTTTCAGCGAGTAAGGCCACTGCTCCTTCTACAGATGCTGCTTTATTCTTAAGAAAGTGAGTCTACCATTCCATCATGACCAGTCGGCTGTCAAACAACACCTTTATCACGTGCATGCGTCGTCTGGTCTGCTACTTAAATGATGCATGCACGTGATACAAGTGTTACCTGGCGAGGTCTCCACGGTCGAAAGTAGCAAGTATTCAAGAGACAGTAGATTTGGTCAAGTGTGAAGCACCATCGATGGAAGAAGAATTTCTTTTACCCACAGCAACTTAGAAAAGACGAGTAAAAGGACACATAATTCTTCAATGCGTATTAGGTTGCAGCAATACTTTCACTGCATACGAGTTTCAAATATACATCTCCAGCGCCAATAAATACTGCTAACAGTAAGGCAGATAATAGTAGATTAGATTAGATTAGTACCTGTTCGCTAGATCAGGAATACGGCACTCTTAATGATGTGGAACGTGTCAGGTTAATAAAAGGTGTCTAAACAAGATATTACATTATACAAAATATTACATGACACTTAATTACTTTTTTGTGGGAGTTGGAGAAATTACCCACTTACTATATCCAAAAAATCATCTAATGAGTAAAAGGAGTTGCCATTAAGAAATTCTTTTAATTTCCTTTTAAATGCTATATGGCTATCTGTCAGACTTTTGATGCTATTAGGTAATTGACCAAAGACTTTTGTGGCAGCATAATTTACCCCCTTCTGAGGCAAAGTTAGATTTACCCTTGAGTAGTGAAGATCATCCTTTCTCCTAGCGTTGTAGCTACGTACACTGTTATAACTATTGAATTGTTCGATCCCGCGTCCAGCCATCCTGATTTAGGTTTTCCGTGATTTCCCTAAATCGCTCCAGGCAAATGCCGGGATGGTTCCTTTGAAAGGGCACGGCCGACTTCCTTCCCGTCCTTCCCTAATCCGATGAGACCGATGACCTCGCTGTCTGGTCTCCTTCCCAAAACAACCCCAACTATTTAATTCGTTCGGATTGTTAATTGCAAATTTCATAAGTGAATATATATATTGTGAAGCTATAGTGAAGATCTCTAGCTCTTTAAATAATTGTCTGCAGGATGATCTTGTATGAGCTCCAGCAATTATTCTGATTACACGCTTTTGTGCAATGAACACTCTTTTACTCAATGATGAGTTACCCCATAATATGATGACATACGAAAGCAGAGAATGAAAATAGGCGTGGTAAGCTAATTTACTGAGATGTATATCGCCAAAATTTAAAATGACCATAATAGCATAACTAGTTGAACTCAAACATTTCAGCAGATCCTCAGTCTGTTTTTTCCAGTTCAACCCCCATCAATGCATACATCTAGAAATTTTGAATATTCTACCTTAGCTATCGATTTCTGATCGAAGTCTATATTTATTAATGGTGTCATTCCATTTACTGTGTGAAACTGTATATACTGTACTTTGTCAGACTTTAATGAGAGCCCATTTGCAGAGAACCACTTAATGATTTTCTGAAAAACATTGATTACAATTTCATCAGTTAATTCTTGTCTGTTGGGTGTGACAGCTATACTTGTATCATCGGCAAAAAGTACCAGCTTTGCACATTGGTGAATATAGAATGGCAAGTCATTAATATATGTTAAGAACAGCAGAGGACCCAAGACCGATCCTTGCAGCACCCCATTCTTTCACCTTCGTGCCGCGTTAATCTAACCGTTTGACGGTTTCTATGTCTGACAACAGATTCTATCTGTGCTGAAACGCTGTGAAACGATTACTTTAACTAAGCGAGAACGCAGGTGGGTTCTAAGCTCATTAGGGAGAAATGTTTAAGTGATAGACGCATTCGGCGCTGGCGACAAACGCCCGGATGCGGCGTCGCTTAAGCCGCTGGTGCGTTCCCCGGCGTCACACGCTGAGCTATCGGGACAACAGCGGCCCGACACGTGTTTGCGGTCGCGTGGTAACCACTGTAGGGGCGACTAGGGCATAGGACGGCGCGCACTAGGTCACATCGATCCTGCTGCCGAGACAGGTCCGAACACGCAGCGTGCTCCGAGTACGTCTGTTCCTGAGTCTAGGACTCGGTGTTCTTATTACCATGTAAATACTCAACGGCTATAAAAAATTCTACAACTTTTTAATAAAAAGAATTTTCGATTCACTTAATAGTCTTTATAAGGCCAATAGGAACAACGCAGAAGACAGTTTTAATACATCTTTCACTGTTTTCAGATGAGGATACTTACTTTTTCTGTCAATTGCTTTGCAGTGTAAGGAGGCAAACTCTAAGGTCATTCATTAACCTTTCCTTAACATGAGGTTGTAGGATATTGCTCTTAATGTGTGATGGTGCATTCCGTAATTTGTAGGGTTCTGCAACTCCATCGGTAAGAACGAAACCTTCATAGGATCGTTTTGTTGTCCGTCTGTCTGTCTGTACGTCTATTAAGACACCTTTTCCTCAGGAAAGGGTGGACGTATCAAGTTGAAATTTATGTCTCTGATCCCTTGATCTCAGTGATGTAATAAAGCAAAGCTTTTAAGTCCATGGCGTCAAAAGATACGGTCATTTATGCCACATATTTTGACATTCGCAAACTCACTCGTCGACACCTATAGGTCTCGTTGACCTAGAATGATGAAATGTGGTAATAAACAAGGTTTAACAGTACAATAAAAAGGAAAAAAAATCAAAAATTATAAATATATAGTTATATCAGGCGAAAATATATTTCTTTTGTCATTTCTCAACAAACTGTCTGTCTGTAGGTCTGTCTGTTGAGGCAATTTCTTCTCGGGAACGGGTAGACGTCTGAAGTTGAAATATATGTCACAAACTAAGGTCTATGGTGCCTTGGAGATGTAGTAATTGCAAGCACCTACATTAATGCAGTCTAAAGATACTACCATTTATGCCACATATTTTGACACTCGCAAACTCAGTCATCAAAATCTGTAGGGTAATTTCCGTTGATTTAGAATCATGAAATTTAGAAAAAAAAAACAAAGTTTCATAGTAAAATTACAGGAAAAAATCCGAAGACCGTTTATCTGTATTATATCACACGAAAAAATATCTCTTTTTTCATTATTATCCGACGTCAAACTTGAAATTAAAACATTATCGAAAATTTTGGAATACCGGGCGCCATATCTTGCCAGTATCAATGTTGATAACAGGAGAAAACGGGTGAGATTTTCGATTCTCGGAATGTATGAAATGTCCTACTTGGACCTGGCCAATTTTTTGGTCTCGTGATTAACAGGCATTCGTTCTTCAAAGTGGTTATCGGCGGAGCACATAGAAGTCTTTTGTAAATTGGTTACTGTCCAGCACAATCTCATATCATTGCAACGTGGAAGTGTCAGTGTTTGACGTCACCGGCCATCTTTAAATTGTTGCTAGAGGTTCACTCTTAAGCAGTGTTTTAAAAAAGCGAAGTATCAATCAGGCGTGTCGTCTGAAGATGTCCAGCGACGGCCGGGGCGGTAATTTCTTGTTGAAATCAGTTGTTTTTCTAGCAGACAAGAAACCATCGTTAAAAAGTATTTCACCAAACACTCACGCCTCCATCACGACCCGAATGTCGTTCTTCACAAAATAAGTCTTCCTGTCACATAATTGGCTTGTATCACTTAATACAAAAATTGCTCATACTCATGTGAACAAAGCCTTTAGTATGATAGCAGTTCATACTAAATGCTTCATTCATGTGGACTACAGATATTATAATACTTGCATTCCATATACATTTCCATTCTGTATACGAGTGCGTGCTGAAACGCAATACCTCCGAATCGCTTATTGTGCTCTTAGTGTTGGTTGAGGCGTTGGATGTCACGCGTATTGCTCGGTCGACTTTCGCGGTTCGCTGACACAGCCTGCAACCCTCTGCTGCTAGACGGTTCCCAATTGTAGTGTGCGGCTAACACGGAACCTTTAACGTAACTCTCTCCATTAAAGAGTGCGGTAACCGAGTTTAGAAGTCTAAGAGTTTGTCCAAGCATTCCAGTGTCACACCACACACGAGCGCTGCGACATCTGCAAAATCCAACGCCTTAGATTCACTGTATTCGGTAATCCTCCTTACAATCCTAACTTGGCCGAACCCGTGTTCCATTTGTTACCGAAATTTGTACTATTTCGAGAATTTCATTTTCATAGCGATAAAGCGGACAAGCGGTGGTAGGCTGTCGCTTCGCCAGCAAAGTTAAACGGTATCAACAAATTGGTGACTCGTCGTGAAAAATTTGTTCGTCGCCAGCGTGACTATGTCAAGAAATAAATGTAACCATGTTGACAGCCTGAGACCGCCGACAGTTGAAGAGAGTCGTAATGTATAATAGGCAGACATCTATCCAGACCATCATACAGGAATTCCAAACTGCAATAGGATCGACTGCAAGTACTGTGTGGTTTAGGTGGGAGATGAGAAAACTTGGATTTCATGGTCGAACGGCTGCTCATAAGCCACACATCACGCTGGTAAATGCCAAACGACGCCTTGCTTGGTGTAAGGAGCGTAAACATTGGCCGATTGAACAGCGTAAAAACATTGTGTGGAGTGACGAAACACGGTACACCATGTGGCGATGCGATGGCAGGGTGTGGGTGGATAATGCCCGGTGAACGTCATCTGCCAGTGTGTGTAATATCAGTAAAATTCGGAGGCTGTGGTGTTACGGTGTGGTCGTGTTTTTCATGAAGGGAGCTTGCACTCCTTGTTGTTTTACGTGGCGCTATTACAGCACAGGCCTACATTGATGTTTTAAGCACCTTCTTGCTTCCCACTGTTGAAGAGCAGTTCGAGGATGGCGACTGCATCCTTCAACGCAATTGAGCACCTGTTCATAAAGCACGGCCTGTGGCGGAGTGGTTACACAATATAATATCCCTGTAATGAACTGGCTTGTACAGAGTCCTAACCTGAATCCCATAGTACACGTTTGGGATGTTTTGGAACGTCAACGTCGTGCCAGGCCTGACCGACCGACATCGATACTTCTCCTCAGAGCAGCACTCCGTGAAGAATGGGCTGCCATTCCCCAAGAAACCTTCCAGCACCTGACTGAACGTATGCCTGCGAGAGTGGAAGCTGTCATCAAGGCTAAGTGTAGGCCAACGCCGTATTGATTTCCAGTATTACCGATGGAAGGCGTTACGAACTTGTAAGTCATTTTCAGCCAGGTGTCCGGATATTTTTGATCACATAGTGTGTGTAGCCTTCCCTTGTTACTTATGCAGGCGCACAGGAGGGCTCAAAAGATCCCTTCATCTTTCTCGATTTTTGCAAGGCATTTGTTTGAAATTGAGGTCATTGAATAGAAGATCCTGAGCTTTTTGAGAAACTCTGTGGCCTCTGAGCTGCAGACTTTCTGCTATTTTTATAGCGCAGTGATTTTTTACATTTAAGGAACTCCGTCCGTTAGTGAGAAGTTAGTACGGGGCAATATCCTTTGGCCATTCACTACAGAGAGCATTTCTCGTAGCCCTGTACTATCAAAAGTCAGTGTGAGTTTTAAGTGACAGCTCTACGTAAACAGTTTGCTCAACAAAAACACTTTGTATTAGTACAAAAATCAGCAACACTGACGCATCTAGACGCTCGAATTGGATGTGCCACATCGTGATTAACCGATAACCGCCATCGTAGGTTATCATGTGATGATTTCAAAAGGGCGAGGAATAAAAAATAAACTGCTGGACACTTCAGAGGGTGGTTCGCTTTACTTCGGTGTAGGAAGTTTTATAGTTCAGATATTTCATATCTTGCAAAAATATATAAATAAGTAAATAAATGAAGATTGTGCTTAACGTCCCTCTGACATCGAGGTCATTAGAGAAGGAGCACAAGCTCGTATGTTGTGAAGGTTGGGAAAGAAAATTGGTTGTGGGATTTAAAAAGAACTAGCCCGGCATTTTCCTAAACTGATTTAGGAAAATCACGGAAAACCTAAATCTGGATAGCAGGACGCTGGTTTGAACCGTTGCCGAGTGTAGTGTGCTAACCATTGCGACACTTCGCTCGGTTCATTTCCTGCACGTTTGTAGACAAACGAAGAAGAAGACTTACAAATTAAAGTTATCTAAACTGCAGTGCCACTTTAATCCTGTTTTCAGGTACAGCCCTTTCGATTTAAAATCCAAAGCACTGTATAAATTTAGAACTCACAGCTGCAGGATGTACTAAGTCGAACTCCAACATCACCCGTGACGTATCACCAAAACAATTACGAAGTCATAGAGCGTAAATTCAAAACAAAATATACCACCTTCATACATAACGCTCAAGATTTAAAAAAAAATCTCAGGCTTCCGAATGACCATCAGCATGCGATTGATCGGTCCATAACTCTTAGACACTGTCTAAGAGTTCGGGTATCCCCACTCAGTGTCGTTTACATGTCAATATTTGGTAACTAAATTTCCAAAGGCAATATGTTGCTTCTAGGCAGCATACAGTCTTGACATTTCTCATTAATGAATGTTATTTTGTGTATTAAATCACGGTTTCTTTTTAATATATATCTTCTCCGAGATAAGTGTGTCTATATTAGTCCGACGAACATTTGTTTACTTTTAAGTATTAAATCTAGAAAAGCACGTTCCTTGTTTCCATTCCTAGTGTTGCCATTGTGCGTTCGATTCACGTAAGGTGTTTTAGGATAAATTCAACTACAGATTCAGTAACTATTGATCTAATGGCGGACTCCTTTTAAGTAATAAGATGTTTTGCTGCCATTTATCTGTAGTATTCTAAACATTGTCGATAACAATTGCTTCCAGTGGGATAGGCAACGTGTGAGTTCTGTTGCGTTGAGGATACTGCAAATGACCTGTAACTGTAGACTGTTTTTAAAACTGCTATCCTGTTACATTTTTCATTATCGTCCTACTAAAAAGTCATTGTTTGGCAACAGAACATGGCTATGCATAAGCTAAATTTCTTTTTGAGTCACGTTCCCATTTCTCTCCTCCTCTCATTACACTCCTACAGTGTCAATGATCTTCAGTGAAAGAGTCATCAATTTTCAGTGTACTGACTTTTCGATGTTCTTACCTATTGTAACCATCACTTAGTGTACACATCACTATTTTATATTCATTAAAAAAAATTAAGTTTCTCGCAGTACCGTCCCTGTTTGATTGCGTAAGCGTTAGAAAGTGCTAGCCCATAATTTACGTTCCACTACAAAATGCTCCCTGATGCATACGCAAGTTGATTTGTTTTATTGTGTTTATGTACTTATCTTTAACTTACTCTAGCAAATAACACCCAGTAACGCAAAAGATGCTCTAGGGGGCTACTGCTTCCTTCCACCTTCCCCTTCCTCTACACATCCACTTATCGAATACTCAGTTAGTGGCAACAGCTGACTTCTATTAGCAGCTCTGTTCTTTGCCTTTCGTAATCACGCCAAATATATAACAAAGACATCGAAATTAGTCGCTAGTTATCATGTAGAGAAAAGCAATCGTGGGAGCTCACTCCAATTTGGAAACTTGTGTAGCTCTTAGTGTTTAATTTGCACGATGTCTTTTCCTTCTGCTACAACTATGTCCGAGAGAACCTTATTCTAATGTTTGTTACTTTTCCGAATGAGATATGATAGCTTGAAGCACAGAAACAGTTTCATCTTATCTTAACTGCGAAATGTACGCTTAATACATGCGTCATTACCGTTCATAAGAAAGTAATACAAATAATTTAGAATTGACAAACATTATATACGACTTTCAGTTCTTGAGATGCGATTTAACAGAGTAATACTTCTTCTTTGGCGAAAATAATTACTGTCAAAATCGAATTACAAGGTTCTAACACGCATGCATATTTCTTGAAAGAACAGTAATTGAGTGGTCACCGTTAATTGGTAGCAGCTGTCATGATTAATACTTCACCTGTTTCTACAAACTGTTGCTCATTTGTTTCGAACCAGTTACAAAAAAAGCATTCAAAACGATTTCTCCATTTTCTGTAAGCAATGCTGTTGGTTTTGTAAATTGTCAGAACATCAGAACAAACAATAATTTAATAGATATTGTGCATCCTGCATATGTAATTCATTCTTCACCATAATACCAACGGCGAAGATTCCATGAATCCATGTAATAACCGACCAAACGTAACAATTGGATGAAGAAAATAATTTCATAAGATGGTCAATACATTACAAGACGCAATAATTTGATGAATATGGTTCATCTTGCGTAATACATAACTCGTTTCCCAGCACAACGTTTCCAATGAATATTGTCAACATTCGTGTAAGTAATTGACTAAAAACTAATATTTGCATTAAGCGTATGACAACCTAAGCAAAAATTTAAGATGTATAAATCGTAATGGTTTTTTAATCTGGCTTCGTTCAGCAAACATCTATAAGCTTATTCTAAGCCAAATTCTTATAGTAGTTTACTAGCATTTCGAGGACAACTGGTGCTTTCTTTCCAGGTAAGGATGAGAGGGGCACAAAATCGGTTCAAGAAGAGAGAATCTCGTAAGGAAAAGTAGATTCTGGGCACAAGATACACATCAAACAAGGAAATAAATGCATGCACTGACAGACAATGGCAAGGAGTCTCACAATGGGCAGAAATAAGAAGGAGAACGTCCAAGTTCCTAACATAGAAGAAGGTCAAGAATGTCATACTTTTTCCCCACTAAGGGAGCTATATATTGCCTCTCAAGACATGGTCACATCCCATATACTTACTGAAAATATAACAACGTACCACAGATACTTGAAAATGTGGAGCAATCGGCACCCCGGATCACATCTTCTGGGAGTGTGCCATCAGACACGATGTTATAGACCATAACATAATAAACAAGGTGCAGATGTGGCACAAGCTAACAGCCAAAATATCAGCTAATGAACAGCAGGGCTACATGGCCGAGAGACAGCCAAGAACACCATGACAATGAGAGGCATGACGGCAGAACATCCTCCTGCAACAACCTGCCAGATGCAACCACGACCTGAGTCCCAGGATCGACTGGGAAGGATTTCCTGAGACCCTGACAGACATCCCCCAGTCTCTACACCTTGAGTCGCACAGCAGCTCAGTCTCACTGATACTGAGTTGTGGCTCAGCGTGCCAGGCAAACGAGAAAATCTAATTTCGTTCTGATGCCAAACACAGGAGTGAAGTGCAGTGCTGCAGAGTGTAGTCCTCTATAATATAAATTACAAAATTTGTGATGTATCATTATTGCATAGTACAGTAGACCAGTAACATGTGCATCCTAGACAGCGGACCGAGCGAGGTGGCGCAGTGGTTAGACACTGGACTAGCATTCGGGAGGACGACGGTTCAATCCCGCGTCCGGCCATCCTGATTTAGGTTTTCCGTGATTTCCCTAAAATCACTCCAGGCAAATGCTGGGATGGTTCCTCTGAAAGGGCACGGCCGACTTCCTTCCTTAATCCGATGCGACCGATGACCTCGGTATCTGGTCTCCTTCCCCAAAACAACCCAACCCAACCCAACCCAACCAAACCCTAGACAGCGGATCTACAGATATCTGTACACCAAATGGCCATATATACATAAAATGCATATTGTTCCTTCAACATTATATTAATCAGTAATAGTAACTCATTTTAGGTTACAGATAAAAGAGTAAAAGAAAATTGCGAAATAATAAAAATTAAAAAATCTTCCCTTGACCTGCAGTTTGCGGTATACTTGTAGTGGCGAAATAAACTGATACTTTTTTTCCCGAATTCCTCCAAATATAACTTAATTCGTTCAACTTGATTATTTATACATTATTTTGTCCATCTTCTATTTCCTAGGTGTGAGATGCACTTCTCAGAAAATTTGTGTGTATGAACAACGGTTCCGAGTTTTTGCTGCCTTGAGTGGTTTGTGCGAGAATGGCAGTATTTAAAAGGTTCTCATCAGTTTCATTAGTCCAATGTTCAAAGTTTACATCAGTGTAGTTAGATTTGGACTTTTCGTTGTATGTGCCTTATTTGCGGTACGTTCTGTGTACTTGAGATCATGATGTAATCTATAATTTTAGTGAACCGTGATGTATCAGTTAGCTGTTAATGTTTTACATTGACATAATATTTTCTTTCTCTGTTTGTTTAGCAATTCTAATTGCATAAGACATGCTGTCTCGGTGGAGGTATTTGATCATTCTATGCGGCACTTAAATAATTACAATAAAGTTTTGGTTGCTCAATACATTTTTATGTCATCAGTTCACTCGCTTCATTGTCCTGATCTGAATCTGTAACATACGAAATAATTAGCAGGAAGTATGTAAATGAGAATTAAAAATCATATGAGAAAAGTTACTGCGAATGTAGAAACAGACATCGATGTGAAAAACGTATTTTCGATGTCAACGTTAGGTTATATGTTCACTGACGTCAGCAATAATGTCATGATTTTCCGTTCTTATTTAACAATTTTGTGATGGTGTCTTGTTATTTTAGTACATCAAATTCCTAAATGTGGAACGAGCATTTAAAAGCGTACAACGATGACACATAAATGTCTGTGTCATTAAGACTTGATAGTATCTACAAAGAATTATTTACAGTTAATTACCGGCTTTGAATTATCATCGCTTCGGACACCGCAAGTAATATTATGACAACTCTCTCGTAATGATGTCATGCTGCCTTTACTAATGTAGATATTCGTTGGTTCAGAATTCACTTGTTATAGATCTTCTTTTCTGAAGGTCTTTATTTTTTGAACATTTTTTTCCCTTCAACTAGCTTGTTGAGAATGAGTTTGAGACTGGAAATCCAAGTGAGAAAATAATAAGGAAATTCATGTATAATTTGTAATATTTTCTTCCACTCTGTACTGGAGTTTTACACAGTGGCGTAGAGCTGTGCACTGTAGCATATTATTTATTGTATACGAGTATGCTATTACAAACTTTTATTCTACCCTTTTTAAATTTTTATACTGTTCATCTGCGGTTTTTGGTTTTCTTTGCAACTTTCTATAAATTATCTTGTGACACGACCTGTGATCAGATAACTACGGATCATATGGTCTAACAGAAACTGATGAATCAAATGAATTAATTAAAAAAAGTGGTACAGTGAAGTGGGAAAAGGGTTTTCGTTGGAGGCCCGCAAGTCATATTCAACTAACCCACTTCTTTGCCCACTGTAATGCAGCATAACCATCGCTGTCTTCGTCTGTATAAAGGAATTATACTTAATTTGACGAAGAAGATGCTTTGAATATGGGTTTAGACCTGAACACTTTCTTTGGAAGTGACACATAGACTGTGCAGTAACTGACAAAGAAGACAATGAAGGTGTCTGAGATGCATTGCTTTAGGAAGTTGTTGAGAATTAGGTGGACTGATTAAATACGAAACGAAGAAGTGCTCTCGAGAATCGACAAGTGGAAGAATATGTGAGAAACATTGGCAAGAAGAAAGGACACGACGACAGCAGATGTGTTAAGACGTCAACGAATGACTTCCGCGGTACTTGAGGGAGATACAAAAGGTGAAACTGTAAGGGAAAGAGACTGGCATACTTCGAACGAATAATTGAGAACATCCGGAGCAAGTGATACTCTGGAAAGAAGAGATGCAGTAGGCAAAGGAGAGGATTCTTGGCGGCAAGTATAAAACCAGTCATAACGCTGATGGAAACTAAAACCATATAGACATTTTACTTTGGTCATGCACAACGAACTGTTTACTGTACTTCTCGGCTGCACATCGAAAACTCCTTCTGTGTTTATTTCGGTGAAAAATATAAACTGACATAGAATAACATCTGGCAAACTAGTTCAGAAACTATGCAGGGTTTTTTGAATGTTTTCAGTTTCACACATTCAGCAATTGAACAAGAACATTAAAAAATTATAGCAGTTCCTCATTAGGTGCATTTCAGTGTGAAAGTAATAATAATTGTTTCTGGCTATTATAAGGCTTTTTAAACAGCAAAAACCTAGCCTATTTGTTCCTGTGATACAAATCCGAAATCGCCGTAGGGAAGGCTTACACAACATAAACTCACTTACACAATGTAAACTCACCTGGAGCGTGGTATATGTAGCAAATGCTAGTAATATTTCCTTTCGTGTCTGATCTCTAGTGTAAGTTATGTGACACACTTATCAAGACTTCTGTTTTTCCATGAAGTATAATCCTGCAATGAAAAACCCACAATTTTCCTCAAAATTTTCGAGACTGTTTGCTATTCTCTAATCCTGTCTATTGCAAAATGTGCTAGAGAAAATTCAGAATAATTTTACTTGGCTGTTTCGTGGTGGTATGAAGCATCCAGAAATATCTAAGTTTGACATCCATTTTCCTTGCATCTCTTCTGCATTCTGAGTCTGAGCACAA
The DNA here is from genome assembly GCF_023864345.2 of Schistocerca serialis cubense. NCBI lineage: Eukaryota > Metazoa > Arthropoda > Insecta > Orthoptera > Acrididae > Schistocerca > Schistocerca serialis. Next base: position 412,557,280 of record NC_064638.1, read on the forward strand.
ATAAAGCTTCAGTTTTCAGTGCTGAAAAATACCGTCTTTTCGTCATCACATCACTTATTTACCCTGTAAGATTTATTTTCTATTTACAAATTACGATTTTTCGCCATTGATATTTAACTGGTCCGTCGGAAAACCATTGAAGGATGCGTACGAAAAATTTGAGGTTGAAGTATAAATGAAAATGGTGTAATGTGTCAGTTTCGTAAACTGTAAAATCTTACTTATCTAAAATAATGACGATAAAGTAGAAATGTCGAATGTAACAGAATGTGTGTAAGTATTTGTGTGAAGGACAAAATAAGTGATAAATAGGAATAACAGGAACAGGCCAATTTTCAAATCTGAATTGGGGTAAGCCGTCGAAGTGAAAGAGTAATGTTATTCTTGAACCGTGAATTGCTTTGTGGTCAAAGCCAGGGATGCACTGGAGGTAAATTGAGCCTGGTACAGAATCTTTGTATGTATCAAACATCAATAGGTAATTTCGGTAATAATTATACTGCAATTGTTTTATGTAGAACGGATATGATATATTATGGAAGTGAAAGTTTAATTGTGACAAAGACGCAGATGAACAGAGCACAGTTTTTAAAGTATGGTTTGACATAATGAAGCTAAAATAAGTTGATAGATGTAATAAAAAAGTTAAATGGTACTGAAAAGAATGCCAGAAGAAAGAGCAATTATTAGAGCAGATAGGGTAAGCATTGGAATTCGGCTGTAGTTGGTACACAGAGGTAAACGTACCAATACAATATAGTTGACAGATCGATGACCTACGTTAAGATCACCCTAATGGGTCTCAGGGCTGTGCATTGTCCAGAATTAGGAATATAAGAAAGAAGGTTGAAGAAACTAATAGTTTTCTTAAAATAGATGAAGTACTTGTGTTGCGCAGTAACAGACATATAATGACAAATATCGATCGCTGAGTTTAGCGCGTTCGTTACCATGTGTTTGGTTTAATTTTTCCCCAGCAGTTTTTTTAAAATCTCTGAAGTGTATATAACTTCAGGATAAAAGTGTAGCATGGTGTGGATTCTAACAGGATGTGAAGAAACAAGCAGCGATCGTTCTGAAAGATTGCCCAGACATAGTTATGAAGGACATCGGAAACTGTGAGAAATGTTATAGCCGATCACCATAACCCCAACCGCATAGTGTTAAGGGAACTTAATGCAACTTGGTCGTCGTGTGAGGATGCAGGGGTGCTTGCTCGCTGCGAGGTGCGAATCGCAGATGAAATGAACCCAGGTAGGGTTCTTGCAGAGTTGCTGGCCGCTTGACCTAATTTTTCTCTCCCTCCCCTGTGTGTTTCCTTACGAATTGCCAACCGGTTCTGGCGACCTCGTCCAGAAAGTAGGTCAAGCCGAGGGTGCAGGTTCTCTGCCCGGCCTTCTGCCTGTGGTCGACTGCCAGGAGTTCAGCGTACAAATCAACACCTTAAATATTCGTTCGATATTCGTTCTCGGCATATCGTTCATTGAATTTACGAATTAATGGATTTTATTAAACGCCGACATTGATTTTGTATCTCCCAGTACTGTGTTGGAAGAGCATTATGTCTGTTGTTACACAAAGCTCCTTGAAAATTATACTGGGGCTCGTTTGTTTTGTCACGCCGTAGGTTCTCTACCTAACACAGTAGATTATAAGAAATATTTTTAGAAAGTGATGCCCCACAGCTCGTAAATATTTGAAGAACGTCATGATTACCGTCAAGAGCTGCAGATAAAATTTCTGTACTGAGCAACCAGTTTTAGTCCATCATCAGGTTCCCATACACCAACCGAAAGAACACATAAAAAACATTCTAAAATTAAACTGTAACATACCCTGCAAGCTGATGTACATGTTAACGAAGAAAACAATGGCGTCAGATAACCAAATATATTAATTTGTCACTAAAAATATGAGTAAGATATTCAAAGTAATGTAACCCACTATGAACAAAGATATTACTGGATCATAGATACAAATGGTATAGTTGGTTCCATTAATCTGTGTATCGCACTTTTACTTCCAGTGATGAATTCATGAATTTAACAATGTGGCGCCACTGATTTTATGTCGCTTAGTATGATGTTAGAAATGCATTTATGTGAGTATGTAACGTAATTTTTCGTTAAGATGTACATCAGTTAACAGGATTATAAGTGCTGAATCTGATAACAGCTTTTTGTCTTCTTTCTTGGTGTACAGGAATCTGATGATGCTGCGTGAATCGAAACTGGTTGTTAAATAAAGAAATTTTGTCAGCGGCTCTGTGCGGTAATCATAGTCTCTTCATTTATAAGAAACATCTATGTGATATCCAGTTTAGGCAGTGGGTCAACCGGTGTCACTGCAGATTAAAATCATTAAAACTATATGTGTCAGTATTAGCACTACATTCTACACTTCGTGTCTATACCTGTGTCTTTAGCCTGCCACAGGATATTAGTGCGAAATGTTGACTGTGAAATGAATTGATTAAGGACCACAGAACCTCCACTCTAACTTATTGTGCTGCAACATACTGATATTGTAATATTATCGTTCGAAGACGAGAAACAACGAGGATTCCTCTCATAGCAGTAACATTAGGTATTCACGGAATGTCAGTCTAATCCCGTGTATCGATAAGTGGGCATCTATGTATTTTAGTAAATATTCTTAACTTGAGTTGATGGAGAGATTTTCAGTGTAGCTGAAGATACACAGGACGTTTTGATGGTATGCGTAATGCCTACTATGAAGTACACCTATTGCCTAAGCTAAACTGTGTATTATCTTCTTCTTTTCATGTTGGAAAGTCACAGTTTGGGGCTATTAATGTGAATAATTCTAGTAAAATACTTCTAGCTATTGCTTCGCAATTTTCAGTGCGTGAAGATGTGTTGTTTAGACGAGCTAGCAGTTGCGAAGTAGATAATAAAATCCGTTGTACTCCAGGCACTACAAATATTTGTAGTATTTCTGCTACTCTTCATGTATATTTCATGTCTTCATCTAAGTTTAGTGTAGTGACATGCTATCGGACCACTGATAATTGTAAAAAGCTTTTATTATTGTTTTAATCTCATTTATTAATTCAAGGAGCAATTAAATGTGCTTTTCTTTCTGATTATACAAAAAAAACCATTTTGGTGCAGGTGTTCTCCGCGCTGACACGTACAGAATGAGCTTTTCATTGGGCGAATTTCCGTTTACTAATTAACAATAGCGAACATATGGTTAAATATTTTCCACCATCGGGCTGGAAGCTACAAGTTCGGAAAAGGTTCCAACATTAGGTAACTGTTTCATAAATAAATGCTTATTATCACTCAGTATGCTTTAATATTGTATACTGGTGGTGAAACGTTATATCTGTAGACGTTTAATCGCACTTAAGAGCGATGGTTGAACATCATGTTCACAGTGTGGCGGAACGATTTACATCAAAACTCATCATGAACACGTTTTTATCGTTCAGAGGTTTGGTATCTACTACTTGTGCTTCGTAACTACCACATAATTTTACTGTATGGCAGTATAAAGCTTAACACTGGAACGGATTCATACAGTTGATGCCATACATTCTTTGATCTGTAAACGGATGTACTTTTTTTTACGCAGAAATTATACCTGTCAGATACCAATAGTTCTAAACTTTTCATTTCCATGTGCTCATGCTGAGGCTAAAACAGAAGTCTGCTACGAAAATGAACAGATATGGCACAAAGTAAAAATTGAAACAGAAATTTTAAGTAATGAATGTGGAGAAGATATTAAAGTTGCTGCACATTGTCCCAACAAAGAGCTGAGAGGTAGCACGAACTTCACGATGTGATTTTTAAAAAGTGTTTTATATCACCTTAACAACATATAATTTTGATCATTAATTGACTGGACTTCCCTCTGAAGAATATGCAAATTTCTGAAGAATAAAATTTATACCTCTACGTTATCCATAGGTAAATAAACTTATTTATATAGAAGTTTGGACATGAATGTCCATTTGGACAAGTCTTAAAATTATACTAGCCTTTTTCTGTGTCATTCATTCCACATTTCCGAAGCTGACGATCATAGTTTATAAAAAAGAGAAACAAGCAATGCTAGATGGATTCTGAATTTCTCGGTAAAATGTTACATTCAAGTTATACTTTGCTGATGTGGCTCATGTGATTCGCTTTTTATGTTTTTTTTATTTTATTGGCTTAAGTTCTTAGACTTTAAATACTTTTGATAATGCAGGAATAGTAGTTTAGTGTTCCATAAAAAATAGCAGTCCATAAGTGGGACATTTTCTGGTGTTTCTATGTAGCACTAGAAAGAAAGCAATTAATGTTAAAAGTAGTCTTACAATACGGTAATATAGTTAATGCTTAAAATTTTAAAAAATCGACGATTCTCCTTGAACAACTGACTTTATTAACGGTGGTTACTTTTTTTTATTAGTCATAGAAACTTCACAGTACACCTGTTACTTTGACAATCGACAAACAGCAGTGGGATACACAGCTGCTACCGTCCGTTTATGGAACAGTTCTTTCTTTCTTCATAGTATACGCATTTTGACCCCTCTATTTATATGATAACAGAAATGCACATTTGTCGGTATGTACACATAGATTACATGAAGAACAGGACTTGACTATAATAATATTTGACTATCATTCAGTGCCCAGTAACTTTATAATACATTGGACACTAATCCACACCCTGAAACATAATTATTATATGTCGCTCTTGATTAATGTAAGCTTTTCCCATCTACATCCTCATATATGAATATTATTTTCATATACAGATCTTCTCCTTTCAAATATAAATTTTGTTAGTGCAGATAAAGTAAGCTGATTAGTAATTCATTTTTTGTTAAAGAAATTTTACATGTTTATAGGTTTAGAAATAAAATAGACCCGAATTGTCTTTCTGTAGGCTTAATTATATATATTATTTTAGTGCCTCTGTGGCCCACTATTGTTCCTTTTTTATCAAAAAATGTTTCCTGTGGTCGGTATTTAGTGGTTGATGTCGTATATTATTCCATGTAGTATAATGCATTCGAATGTTACAGACACAACTGGTTGCTCAAATAATGAATATTGTGATATCAAACTATGTTAAAAGTTGTAGGGAAGCTTATTACGTATATTGACAGGAAGGAAAGCATAGAATTTCTCCAGTATATGTTTTATCGTGTAATTTATCGGTAACGAACTACTGAAACCAATACAAAAGCTAAATACAGCATTACTTTAAAAGGAAAAGCTGATTACGAGCATTTTGTTGCAATTCCGTGTTCAAAATGCACGCTTCATGATATTTGTTGCCGTAGTTTTAGGCCTAAAAACGTGTGGAGCACGGACTGACAAACACGAATTTCACTAGTTTAAGTGATGAAATTCACTGAAGCTAAAAGTAGTCCATGACAAATAAAATACTGCGGTATGAAAAAAGGCACAGTGCACAGTTTATTTGGGATGCTTGTCCTGAGCAGATTCGCTTCATTTCGAATATCTGAGAAAGACTAAATATCATTAGCGGTTCTGAAGTCATGTTGAGAATGTAGCCCAAAACAACCAGTCAGTTATTTTGATATATCTTCGTCTTTATTGTTGCACAGAAACGTAGAATCATCGAGGACAAATTGGAAGGAAGAATTTCAATAAATTTGACACCATTTGGCGTAGGAACTGCTGCGTCTCATTAACAGGAAACCCAAGATCAATCCATGCAATTAAAATCCAAAAAAAGTATTTGTAAGAACAAAAAATTAAAGATTAAAGACAACAAATTCACGAGAACAAATTTCACATTTCACTAAAATGTTTTGACAATGAGGAGTGTCTTCCAGTATTTTCTTCACACTCTCTTAACTATAACGCCATTAAATTACCCAAAACCTGCTGTACCAAATAAATACCTTGCAATCCATAGAAATCTCAAATGGACGGTGTGTGCTGACGTAGTCGCTTGACAGGTGGAGAAGTACTCCGTACACTGTCATCTGTGTTTCATCGCCGGAGTCGAGAAATCGTGAAGATATTAAAAGTTTTTTAGCCCTGCGATGCAGATACGTTCTTCGCAGTGGGCGTGTTCTGCCTCGAAAGCTAAAGGAACCTGCATGTGTCGATGAGTAATCGCAAACTATTGACGTAGACGTCGGTGTTAGAAACCTACATCTGTAGAGACGACATTCCAGGTTGCCTGTAAATGATCTCTCCACGCAAAGTAACTGAAGCAACGACAACAAAACTCATGATATGAAATACGGCGTGCCTTTACGATAGTGTTTGTTGTTCCAGAAAACTACACTGCTCTTGAGACTCAACCTGTATGCACCAACCTCCCACCCTTTCCATCCTTCCCCTCTCACCCCAACCCCGTAATGATTCGCGTATTCTCAGTGCTCCTGTGAACGTATGTAGCATCTCACACCGTAGCTGTTTTCGTGTGACACGATTTGAAAGTAGTCATCACAACCGATTAGTCGCCAGACATAGTTATACTGTTTCATATTGTGATTATGGTGCAGGCGCATGTTTTATGAATTCCTTTTGTTGTACTAAGCCTTGACTGTTTACTAGCAAAAACGAAATAGCATCAAAATTTACTCCAAGCTGCCTTCATAGATTGATATTTCTAGCCCTATTCTATCGGATGCGATATCTGCAGAAATGATAGTAATTTTATCCGCTAGTTCGTTAGCTATAGGGAAAACAAATGTTCAGCCTTTAGTGAGCCATAATAGAGAGGAAAAGTAGCTAAACGGGGAAGAATTCTACAAGTACAGTGGTAATCCGGTTTTATCGTCGGGAGAAACAGATATTTTGATGGTATTTCTGGAAGCAATATGCTGCGGCATTCCGAACACCTACAAACTGACTCACCTGCCTATCGTATGGAGTCCAACAGTTTAATGAGGCAATACAACTTGGAATGTTCTACTAACATAACATGTAACCAAAGGTGAAGGTGGTGTTAACAGTCAAACTTACTCCTCGCGGTTATTGGTAAACGAACTTAGTACGTTTCTAAGGTAAGTCAGGAAATTATTATTTGTAATCACAAAAATGTTGTCAAGACCCTGCCAAACTAATTTGCTTCCAAACTTTACCAACATGTGTACGTTTCAGGGATAATCTGCAGTTGCAGAAGTTTTATTTAAATAGATTGGTTTTATTTCCGTATAGAGGCTGACAGAAGAAACGTCCTTCGTCGCTGTCTACTAACAGCTTCTCCAGTGTTGATATAATAATTTCGCCTTTTATAAACAGACGCACATTAATCATCGATTACGAAATTCGGTCCCTATAGCGAACAAACAGATGCATGAATTAACAGGAGTTCTTCCGATCCATTCCAATAGCAACGCGACGAAATTCCTTAACGAATTATCAGTCTTCTATGGGATGATGGGTTATTAAGCGCAGTTATGAACTAACAGTAACCGAAAGAATGAGGAAGAAAGAATGAGGAAGAAAGTGAGGAAGTGGAGAATGCGATTATTTATAAACTTAAAATTAAAACTTGGGTCGACACAGAAGGGGAAGTGAAGGAACTGTTATCTTGAAAGCTGAGTAACACATGATACACGAAACAAGGATGTCATAAGAAACAGAGTAACATAGATAGTAGTAATCTACTAGTATCATGTATTGGCCGTAATCTGAAGAAGTAATTTGTGGAACTGTATGCCTGGAGCACATTCTAGTGTGAAATTGAATTACTGTTTGTGGGAAACCGGAAAAGAAGAGAATCAAGGGGTTCGAGTTGTTATACTACAGAAAAGAATGTGGAGTCATAAGAAATTATGAAGTTCCGCTTAGAATTAGAGAGGAAAGGGCAGAAGAAGGGACATGCTGATAGAACATGTGTTGAGACATCAGGGAATAACTTCCACGGTGCTAGAGGGAGCTGTAGAAGATAAAAACTGTAGGCGAAAACAGATACGGGAATGGATCCATAACATTATTGAGTACATTCGATGCGTCTGCTACTCTGAATGGAGAGGTTGGCACAGGGAGAAAGACATGATGAGTCGCATCTAACTAGCTAGAGGAGAGGTGACTAAAAAAAAGCAACGACATGAATCATCAGACTAATCTACATCTGTTTCTATATGCCGGAAACCACCTTACGACGTATGGTGGAAGGTTCTCGGTGTCTCACTTCCCCCTTTTTCCTGCATTCAGTTGCTAATGGTGCACGGGGAGAACAATTTCTGATGTTCGTCCGTTGGAGCTGTAATCATCCTAATTTTATCTTCGCTGTCTTTTCGCAACATATACCTAAGATGAAGCAGTTTATTGGTAGACTGTTCATAAAACAAATGAAGACTTTATTTCATTTGTGCGATTAGTTGATCAGCAAATTAAATAAATAACATTAATATACGGCCTGCAACAATCCATGCTTCATTTGTAAAATATTTAGAGGCTGTGAAACTAGAGAGAATATTATTTCCGAAACGTGCGGTGTGCACTACACCGTGCTACAGATCGCCTCTCTTGCAGCTTCTGCCAATGGAGTTGGCTCAGCGTCTGCGTGACGATTTCACGCTTGCTAAGCAAACTTGAGAAGCTGCTCTTCTTTCGATCTTCCTCTTCTCTTCTTTGGATTTCTGTTATCAGTCCTATCTGGTATGGATCCCAGACTGACGAACAGCATTCCAATATTGGGTCTTGTAAGCTACCTCCTTCGTCAGTGGACTACCCTTGCTGAGGATTCTTCCGATGAATCTCCGTCTGACTTATCTGCCATTAGTTTTATGCTGTCGTTCGACTTACAACTGCTCTGTGCGCATACTCCGAGAGATTTTAAAGATGTGAATTTAAAAATTTAGGAAGCATTCTATCAGAGGAGTGTCAACAGTGATCGGTATGAAATGTTGAAGTTCAGTAAAACAGTCTCGATCCCAGAAGATGTTCATTTAGGTTGACAGTCTTTTTCGGTCTATAATTTAGACCGCCTTCAAGCCATAAGCACCATTACGGTGACTGGTAGCGATGGACGGAGCAATATCCACAAGAGCATGGACGGAATAGCTGACGTCGCTGCTCTTACGGATCTTGCTCCGTCCACCACTAGCCACCTTCATGGTGCTTATGGCTTGAAGGTGGTCTAAATTATAGACCGAAACAGACTGTCAACCTAAATAAACATCTTCTGGGATCGAGACTGTTTTACTGAACTTTAACATTTTATGGATGCGAACGACTTAAAAATGAGCACCTGTAGCCTTTCTAGACGATCGATCAGAAGTTCGTTCTCGGTTTAGTTCGGGTCTAATTAGGGCGTAGCGGCAGAAACGATCGCGAGCTACAGCCATTCTTAGCGGAGCTTCAGGGCTAGACCGGCGGTGGTATCCGAGGTATCGGGTCCCATCCTGACCCAACGTGGAGGCTGTCGCGTCCTCGTAGGACAAACGTCGTCCACCGGTACGTCGTGAGAGCTGTGGCGAGCAGCTGAGAGGCTTACCTCCAGAGCGTGTGTGTGCCAGCGCGGGTCGTCCCCGGTGTCCGACTACCGGCCACAGCTGGCGTGGCGGAGGCGGCGTGCAGAGGGCCCGTCCCTTCCAAGGTGTCAAACCGGTAGCGGGCGCGCCGCGCGGCTGCTTGCCAATTCGGGATTTCGCGCTGCGGCCGTAACGATGCGTGCAGCGCGCCCCTCCCAGAACCGGATCCCGCGTATGGCCCGGCGGCGAATCGCGCGCCGTCGCCGTCGCCGCCGACCGCCTTGCTCGCACCGGCCGCGGTCGCGGCGCAGCCGTTGCCAATTCAGGTAGCAACGGATACCTGCGCGCTCGCGGCCATCGCACTCGACAAAGCGACAGCGTGCATCCACTAGCCACTGACTCCCACAGGTAGCTACTGCGCGTACTTGCTGAGGCATTTACAACATCCTGCACAATTTTAGTAGTGCGGGTTCTTTGGACCAGCTAATTCCACGAACTTGGCGCAAGTATTTGCAGAGTTGTTTCCACTAGAAACACGTAGAAACGTAGGAAATTAGTATATAATTTCATGCTTAGTATCGAGATTAGACAGGACAAAACTTGTATCACTACTGCAGAAAATGAAACTCCGCGACGCGGGCCATGAAAAGCGTATGCAATGAAACTAAATTAATAACAAAAACAAAGTAAGTAAGAAGGGATTCAATAAGTAATGCAAAACATTTTTTTCCTGGTCATTCTCGCTCGAAAAATGCGAAATTTGTTGTTGGACATCGTGGAAAAAAATGATCGTTTGGCACTGAATATTCCCTCTTCAGCTGCTATGCATCTTTATCTACATCTACATGTATACTCCGCAAGCCACCCAACGGTGTGGCGGAGGGCACTTTACGTGCCACTGTCATTACCTCCGGGCGGCCTCAGTGGCCAAGCGGTTCTAGGCGCTACAGTCTGGAACCGCGCGACCGCTACGGTCGCAGGTTCGAATCCTGTCTTGGGCATGGATGTGTGTGATGTCCTTAGGTTAGTTAGGTTTCAGTAGTTCTATGGGACTGATGACCTTAGCAGTTAAGTCCCATAGTGCTCAGAGCCATTTTTGTCATTACCTCCCTTTCCTGTTCCAGTCACGTAAGGTTCACGGGAAGAACGACGGCCGGAAAGCCTCCGTGCGCGCTCGAATCTCTCTAATTTTACATTCGTGATCTCCTCGGGAGGTATAAGTAGGGGGAAGCAATATATTCGATACCTCATCCAGAAACGCACCCTCACGAAACCTGGCGAGCAAGCTACACCGCGATGCAGAGCGCCTCTCTTCCAGAGTCTGCCACTTGAGTTTGCTAAACATCTCCGAAGCGCTATCAAGGTTACCAAATAACCCTGTGACGAAACGGGCCGCTCTTCTTTGGATCTTCTCTATCTCCTCTGTCAACCCGAGCTGGTACGGATCCCACACTGATGACCAATACTCAAGTATAGATCGAACGAGTGTTTTGTAAGCCACCTCCTTTGTTGATGAACTACATTTTCTAAGCACTCTCCCAATGAATCTCAACCAGGCACCTGCCTTACCAACAATTAATTTTATGTGATCATTCCACTTCAAATATCCCCGTACGCATACTCCCAGGTATTTTACAGAAGTAACTGCTACAGGTGTTTGTTCCGCTATCATATAATCATACAATAAAGGATCCTTCTTTTTATGTAATCGCAATACATTACATTTGTCTATGTTAAGGGTCAGTTGCCACTCCCTGCACCAAGTGCCTATCCGCTGCATATCTTCCCGCATTTCGCTGCAATTTTCTAATGCTGCAACTTCTCCGTATATTACAGCAACATCCACGAAAAGCCGCATGGCACTTTCGACACTATCTACTAAGTCTATAGTTTCACAAATTTCAGGTATGTGGCAGTGCTACAGGTAGCCTTCAAAATGACGCCTTTAATGGTGGTACCTTCCAAGCAGAGAGCTGTCACTGAATTTCTTTTGGCGGAAAACCAGAGCATCGGAGATATTCATGGCGCTTGCAGGAAGTCTACTTGGAATAAATTTTCCTTATTTCACGTCTGTGGTCACCAATTTTTATGTCATCAGACTACCGGTTTCTGTCTATAATTAACATCTTCAGATTTGTTTTATAAAAATACTAGGACATGCTTTTATAAAACAGATCTGAAGGTGGTCATTATAGACCGAAACTGATAGTCTGATGACGTAAAAATTTGTGACCATAGACGTGAAATAAACGAAAATTATTCTGTTTTGTGGTCACTGTTCAATTCGCGATCACGTCACAGTATGTGAAGTCTACTTAGACCTGTCAGTGAACACAAACACAGTGAGTCGTTGGCCTAGGTGTCTTCGGCATGCCAGCCGACTGCACATAACTATGACACCTGCCATGATGGAACGTGCGGACACTCATTCATGCAAACAAACTCATTTCTCTTCACAGCAACGCAACGCCTCACACAATTTTGTGCTGCTGAGAGGAACTCGCAAAATTTGAGGACCATTCTTTCTCAACCATCCTACAGTTCGGATCTCGCACGTTCCGATTTCCATATGTCTGGCAGAATGAAAGATGCTCTCCGCGGTAAGCAGTACGTGGATGACAGGAAGCCTATTGATGTAGCAAGACGTTCGCTTCGACGTCGACCAGTAGAGTGGCACTGTGCGCGCATGTAGGCTCTCCAAGTAAAGTGGCGTAAGGCCGTCACACTGAACACAGATTATCTTGATAAACGTGGCTTTGTAGCGGAAAGACTGTGAAATAACATTGTGTATTGGAATCCTGAGAAAATTAACGTCCTTTCAGAAATAAATGTGTTTCATGTCTTATTGAGCGCTCCTCCCAAATATGGAGTTACAATTACCCAAGGAGCTAAACAAGGTTGCAACCTTTACCCGTTCGGTCTCAGTTTGTGTATAAATGACATGAGTAATAAATGGAAAGAGGAAACAACAAAGGAATAAAACTACATAAGGACCATTATGCAAAAACATTCATGTATGCTGACAACCACACTATAATAGCAACTTCAAGAGAACTGGTAGAAAGAAATATTTTCAAAATTAAACCAAATTATACTTTCAGACATCCACAGAAAATACAAAAATAATGGCACTCTGAGGAAAACAACAGTCACGATCAAAAATAATGACAGAAAACAAAATAATGGAGCAAGTAAGTCATTTTGACTACCTGGGAACCGACATTTTTTTATTTTTTATTTTTTTTTTTTTTTGGTAGTGAAGATATAAAGAGTACAAGAGAAAAATGTCAGGGCGTCTGTGGAAAAATTACCAGTACATTTCACGAAAGGACAACTAAATAAACTAAACTGAAATTCTGAAAAACCTTGGTGTGCCACTGCTAATTTATGAATATGCGGTTTTGAATGGAAACAAGGAATGTGTAAACTGACTAGTGAGGTCAGAAATAAAGTTCCTCAGACCAGTTAAAGGATGTTAACTAGAAGATATTGGAAATGAGTTGAAATATATGCAACAAAAGAAAAAAAACGATACATATAACCGGAAATTGAAGGAACATGAAAACTTAATGCGACAAAGAAGATAACATTACAAAAGTATTTCAGAATATAACTAACGTGGTAAGAGACGCTAGTCGGCCTAGGAACCGGAATACGGTCATCAACCTATGATGATGATGATGATGATGATGATATCCTGAGGAACTGCCTCTGTTGCCTCATTTTTATTCATCAGAGACCAGAAGCAAAAAGTCAAGGGAAAAAAAAAATTTTCGGTGAAGATATGGATACAGAGGCCTACATATTAAGTTTTCAACAAACACCTTATTGACTTCGTCAACATACTGAGTCCACAAACCGTAAATTTTTTTGCCTGTTTCGGCAACTGCCTCAATTTACTGCAACATTTTCTGTTACGTCCCTATGTTTAACCTTTTCTTATAATCTAATACACTCCTGGAAATGGAAAAAAGAACACATTGACACCGGTGTGTCAGACCCACCATACTTGCTCCAGACATTGCGAGAGGGCTGTACAAGCAATGATCACACGCACGGCACAACGGACACACCAGGAACCGCGGTGTTGGCCGTCGAATGGCGCTAGCTGCGCAGCATTTGTGCACCGCCGCCGTCAGTGTCAGCCGCGACAGCGTGGACGTGAACCGTATGTGCAGTTGACGGACTTTGAGCGAGGGCGTATAGTGGGCATGCGGGAGGCCGGGTGGACGTACCGCCGAATTGCTCAACACGTGGGGCGTGAGGTCTCCACAGTACATCGATGTTGTCGCCAGTGGTCGGCGGAAGGTGCACGTGCCCGTCGACCTGGGACCGGACCGCAGCGACGCACGGATGCACGCCAAGACCGTAGGATCCTACGCAGTGCCGTAGGGGACCGCACCGCCACTTCCCAGCAAATTAGGGACACTGTTGCTCCTGGGGTATCGGCGAGGACCATTCGCAACCGTCTTCATGAAGCTGGGCTACGGTCCCGCACACCGTTAGGCCGTCTTCCGCTCACGCCCCAACATCGTGCAGCCCGCCTCCAGTGGTGTCGCGACAGGCGTGAATGGAGGGACGAATGGAGACGTGTCGTCTTCAGCGATGAGAGTCGCTTCTGCCTTGGTGCCAATGATGGTCGTATGCGTGTTTGGCGAGTTGCAGGTGAGCGCCACAATCAGGACTGCATACGACCGAGGCACACAGGGCCAACACCCGGCATCATGGTGTGGGGAGCGATCTCCTACACTGGCCGTACACCACTGGTGATCGTCGAGGGGACACTGAATAGTGCACGGTACATCCAAACCGTCATCGAACCCATCGTTCTACCATTCCTAGACCGGCAAGGGAACTTGCTGTTCCAACAGGACAATGCACGTCCGCATGTATCCCGTGCCACCCAACGTGCTCTAGAAGGTGTACGTCAACTACCCTGGCCAGCAAGATCTCCGGATCTGTCCCCCATTGAGCATGTTTGGGACTGGATGAAGCGTCGTCTCACGCGGTCTGCACGTCCAGCACGAACGCTGGTCCAACTGAGGCGCCAGGTGGAAATGGCATGGCAAGCCGTTCCACAGGACTACATCCAGCATCTCTACGATCGTCTCCATGGGAGAATAGCAGCCTGCATTGCTGCGAAAGGTGGATATACACTGTACTAGTGCCGACATTGTGCATGCTCTGTTGCCTGTGTCTATGTGCCTGTGGTTCTGTCAGTGTGATCATGTGATGTATCTGACCCCAGGAATGTGTCAATAAAGTTTCCCCTTCCTGGGACAATGAATTCACGGTGTTCTTATTTCAATTTCCAGGAGTGTAGTTTCGTATCCCACTACACAGGAAGAAACCTGACTGAATAAATAAGTTGTTTGTCCGGTCTACAGAGATTTGTCATTTTTCAGTACTGACATTTTCGTACCGGTGTTGAAGCTTTTGCACCTCATGACATTAACGGTCTGAAACACGGCTAGCTGATCGTTCTGAAGGTGCGCCCACACACGCTAGGAAAGTGACATCTCACCTCGCGGCTTAGTGTACTTTCTGCCAAGACACTAAAAGTTCGTCACGTCAGTAACATTCCCCCAACTTTGTGTACAACCATAGGACTGCCCCCTGTTGGATGTATTCCTAAACAGCAGCATTCTGTACCTCTGCGTGTTTTCATGTTCTTACTGAAAATGAAGGTCCACAAAGTGGACGGCAGATATAATTTCGTAGTTCCTAGAAGTTTAAGAAGCTTGTGGGGGAAAAAAGTATTTCGTATATGCGGGAGACTGTATACAGGAAACAGCGTCCAAGTGTTATGCGGTAGATGAAAATAGTATATACTAGCGAACTCGTGGCTTGTCTTAGCATCCCTCATATGACAATCCGGTAATACACAATTCAACAAGTACCCGAAATTAGTTTGAGTCATTCAGAAATGGTTTAGGAGTGTTATTTCTCTCGTAACAGTGTTTGTTGCCCCGATTTTATTCCTGCGGGGAACTAAATTTCGCATCTGACTTAATGTTGCCACATGTCTGGCGCTGTAAATTACACTATAACATTAATTTCTGCCCCTACTGTTTCAGTTGACACTATACTGAAAACTGCTGGCCTGAGTGGCCGAGCGGTTTTAGGAGCTTCAGTCAGGAACCGAGCGACGTCTACGGTCGCAGGTTCGAATCCTGCCTCGGGCATGGATGTGTGTGATGTCCTTAGGTTAGTTAGGTTTAAGTAGTTCAAAGTTCTAGAGGACTGATGACCTCAGATGCTGAGTCCCATAGTGCTCAGAGCCATACTGAAAACTATACTACAGCGCAGAACGTGGTGAGCCCTCTTGGAATGACGTTCACGATTCCTCTGCAGTCTGCCACGAAATGTGCTCCGCCTTAGTTGTATGTGAAAGCGGCTTTACTGCCAGTTTTCAGGCTGTTGAGAGTCGAAGGAGATTCACGTGTCTCGTATTTCGACAGCTACAGCAGCAAAGGCATCGAGCATCTGTTGACAAAGAACGGATAGTAGCCTTAATGTCCAGTTGATGACGAAGGACAAGCTAGGATATGGAATGATGGCGAAAGAAGTCGGCCATGTTCTTACCGAAGAAATCATCCTTTAGTTTCCTTTAAGCAGCACAGGTGTGGGAAAGACGGATAACGTAAATGTGGAGGCTCGGACAGGAATATGAACCGCCGTCCACCCAAATGCGAGGCCAATGCCTTAGCACTAGCGCCGCTTCGCTCGGTATCTAATGAGCATTTTGCTATCTGTAAATCTGGCAGTTGTTTCTCCTCTCTTCTGGAGGCATTCAGTTTAGCCATGCTGTGGTCCAAACGGCCGGGACTGATTCCTTAAAAATGACGGTTGCTTCCATTCCCAGTCTTTGTCTCGTCCTGATTTGTCTAAAGTCTTCGTGGTAGACGATAAGCTCTAATCTTCCTTTCTAGGTTTCGTTTACCCTAGCTTTCCGTTCTAAATGTTTCTGTGCTCACATTAATTTTCATCCAGAACGTGAACCACTGGCATTCATTGCGGGAATTGGTTACCTTAGCGGTTTTCATTAGAAGCATTTGTGTCGCACGCGCATGTTTTCTAACGTCAGTAACTCACCTTCCATTGTGTCATCCATTCGGTTGTATCTTACGTCAAGGAATTAAAAAAAGAAGGTCTTCCTACTGGCTACCACTCGTTCTTCTGCTTTATGTCACACTAAAGCAGATTTCGTTTTTACTATACTCAAATAAAATTTTTCAGCCTCCTTTCTGTTCCATTAATTTTGTTTATTTCCTCTATTCCTAATGGTTTTGAACACACATTCATCCATTCCCTGCTCAGCAGTTAACTTATCTTGGGTGATTTTCGCACAAATATATGTATCTTATTGCCATATGTCAAAAGAATATAATCGGTAAATCCTTGTAAACTGGGTGTGGTCAGGAGTCAGTTCTTGAGTATTTATCACTTAGAATTGGAAATTAAGGAAACATAGGCGGTTTAATTGCTTGATCATATTAAGCCTAAAGGGGAATGTAAATGAAATCTTCCATTTCTGATATTCTGTAACAGATGAAAGTGAAGTTAGAGCCAAGGTCATTGAACGCTAGCTGAATTGACCCAGGATGGGGAAGGATTTAGACGTCGGTTATTTAAAGAAAAAATCTTGGGATTTTCCCGAGAGTTTAAGGGAAACAGTGCCCGATACAAATTGTCTTCAAAGAGAATGGTTGCGGATGTCGTGATACTTGCTCCTAATTGTAACAGTAAACAATTTAAGACCTGAATATTTGCGACGGAGAGCTGATATCTTTAAAGGTACAACTTCAGTTTCCTTCTCCCTGCTAATCTATTACGCACCGACATTGGTGCGTTGAACTGCATCAAACAAACAAAAGCAAGATAATTATTAAACCAACTTCGCTTCCTAAATACTGGCATACTAGTTTTCAACATATTGACTTGTTTTCTTACAAACACTAACTGCAAATTTAACACTTTGCCCCAGTCAATACATTTATTTTTCCCAAAAGAAATAAAACGTGTCAGTCATGTTTGTTCTAATGATTAATAAGCGTTACCAGCGTTTCAACACTTAAGAAACTGTTGATCCTTATATGTATCTATGTCTTTATAAAGGACACAGATAATTATCTCATTCACGTTTGATTTTGTAGCACGATGTGTGTTATGTGTAATCGGTTGTTCAGTATATGGTATTGAAGAAATTGTTGACAACAAGATAAATCACTCACAAGATATTGCAATAATTCTCAAGCTGCAGAGTCAAGACTCTGCAGATGTCACACATTATGAATCACTTAATACAAATGGTATCAAATTCAGACGTAAACTGTGTGTTTACAATATGCGACATTCTGAAATACCTTCTGAGTGCTTTTATAACTGTAATGTAGTTATGGAACAATGTAGATATTTTGTACTTGAATGAAAACCATAGCCAACGACTTGTTATACCTGTCTCAAATAATTGTCAAAAACCCATAGATTCGCCCTCGTGGGTGTTAATAGAAAATGTAAATGATGAATTTAGTAGTTCTTTTATTCGAAATGGCCAGTCGTGGTTCTCAAAATAAGTGTCCAGTGCGAAGTTATGAGACGAAATTATCAATTTCATTTAAATGTCATTATTTTCATCTCTCTTCTACTCGCAGTATCCCTCACAAGGCAGATTTTTCTTTTATACATAACCAATTTATTATCCCATGTCTGGTGATCATTTCTTAAACACAGTCTCTCGTATGAGAGAATTTCGTTACAATGCAAAACCTGTCGTAAACTTACTAACGACGACATGTATGACTCCATTTCTAACGCGTATTATAAGCGATAATTTACCACGAGGAATTTTCTGTACTGTAATCAAGTGATCTGCATACGAATAAAACATCGGTAAACATTTCTGAGTGTGTCTTATTTCCTAAGTTTCGACCACGAACTACAGTTTTTCAAATCACTGTCATCGATAATCCCAAACATACGATAAAAGCTAATAAATTTTCAATAAATGCTTAAGCAGTATTTAATAGACTGTCCTATGACAAGTTCCCATTTAATGCAGCGCACAGAATTTTGATAAACTGATTTACAGAATGAGAAATATGAACAAGCGATAAGTGTAAAAAAATATCGATCAGTGACTATAAAATTTAAGGAAAGACACTTTTCTTCAAAAACCAGTTTAGAAGCATTGTAAACTATTAATTGGAAACAGCTTCGTGGTACAAGAAATTGATAACCATTCTTCCTACAACTTCTCATACTTAGTTATAGTATAGAATATCTTGGTGATTTTGTAGAACCACATACAAGGTTATTAAGTTATTTGAAGAGAAGGAATGTCGTTATTGATTGTTCACGGTTGAAACTTATTAGTAGCACCTACATCTCTAAAATTTGAAGGCCACAAAAAAGATTGTGATTGTGTACAGAGTGAAATTACGCCCTCTAGCGGAGTGTGTGCTGCTTTAAAATTTCTTTCCTGATTAAAACTGTGTGCCGGTCCGGGTTTAGAACTCGGAGCCTTTGCATTTTGAGGACAAAATGGCAGAGAGACAATGGCTCAAATTAACAATTTTCGGATTTTTCTCCTTTACTTGAACCGTATAACCTTGCTTCTCGCAAAATGTCATTATTTTATGTCAACGGGAAGTACCATTTAGGTTTTGATGAGTAAGTCTTGGAGCATCAAAAGATGTGACATAAATAGCCGTATCATTTGATTTAATTAACTTAACAACATTACGTCTATTACAACGCTAAATGACTAGAAATCACAGCATATGACATAAATTTCAACAAATGATATGTCTACCTGTTCCTGAGACAAAGGGGCCTTAACAGACGAAGGGACAGACACATAGTCAGATTAAAAATGATTTTTCATGTCATATAACTGAAAATTCACAGAATGATATTTTTTCATTTACTTGTACATTGAAGCCATGCTTCTTGCCAGACTTCATGATTCTACACTAACGGGAAGCACCCTACAGTTTCGATGAGAGATTTCCGGGTATCAAACTATGTGACATTATTGGCCGTATCTGTTGACTGCATTGACTTGGCGGCTTCAATTTTTTATACCGCTGAGAGACAAAAGGTCTTAGTTTGTCACATAAATCTCAACTTTATACATCTCCCCATTATAGAGAAAAATCTTTTGAACTGTCGGACAGACAGAGGGACGGAGAACAAAGTGATTCTATAGACACTCCGTTGTTACCGATTGAATTACGGAATCCTAAGAAATGAAAACAGCTGCAATGATGTATTTGCTTGAGATGATAATTTCAGACGTCCATCACTGAACTTGAAATGGATTCGTAGCAAGCGTTCCGGCATTGGCACAGAACGATGTGTAATAAAAATGGTTCAAATGGTTCTGAGCACTATTGGACTCAACATCTGAGGTCATCAGTCCCCTAGAACTTAGAACTACTTAAACCTAACTAACCTAGGGACATCACACACATCCATGCCTGAGGCAGGATTCGAACCTGCGACCGTAGCGGTCGCGTGGTTCCAGACTGAAGCGCCTAGAAACGCTCGGCCACACCGGTCGGCGATGTGTAATACCACAGAAAACGTTTAGTACCACTTGCGAATCCTCATACTCCCTCCGTCGAAGGTTCGAGTCCTCCCTCGGGCATGGGTGTGTGTGTTGTCCTTAGCGTAAGTTAGTTTAAGTTAGATTAAGTAGTTCGTAAGCTTAGGGACCGATGACCTCAGCAGTTTGGTCCCATAAGACCTTACCACGAATTTCCAAATCCTCATACTAATGCTGTATGGATACACCGGTTCCCGTGAGATCACCGAAGTTAGCGCTGTCGGGCGTGGTCGGCACTTGGATGGGTGACCATCCAGGCCGCCATGTGCTGTTGCTATTTTTCGTGGTGCACTCAGCCTCGTGATGCCAATTGAGTAGCTACTCGACCGAATAGTAGCGGCTTCGGTCAAGAATACCATCATAATGACCTGGAGAGCGGTGTGCTGACCCCTCGCCCCTCCTATCTGCATCCTCCTCGGAGGATGACACGGCGGTGGGATGGTCCCGATGGGCCACTTGTGGCCTGTAGACGGAGTGGTTTTTTTTTTTCACACTGATGCTGTAGAGTGGCTGTCATTCATCACATGAACTGTTTGTCTGATCAAAATCTGTTCTCTATCTGAAGAAATCGTGTCGGAGTAACTGAGGCGCCAGAGCGGTGCATCAATAAAATCAAGCGATGTAGTAGCGCCGAGCGGGATCCTTCGTGACGAGCTTTTTTAGCTTCCAAATGTACGTAAATATATACTGGATGTGGCTGCTCGTATTTCTTGTAGCGTGATACGGCGGAAAAAGAGACTTCCAGGGCAAGGGGTGTGCAGGCGGGCATGTAAACAAACAAGTGTGAGCAGCGAGCGCGTTGTTTGCCATGCAGTAGGTGGTGGCCGCGTGCCACTGCGCCGTGGCGCGCCGTGCCGTGCCATGACGTGCTGTGTCGTGTTGTGTTGTGTTGTGTCAGCACGCGTCCTGTGTGCCCGCAGTCAACAAGTGGAGCTGCTTCCAGCCGCGACCACCACAGGTGTTGTCTGTGTCATCTGCAGATCACTTCACACGCCGCTGCGCACTGGCCGAATGCTTTTCCAGAAATACCTGCTATTGTAAATTCATCTCTCGATCGCTTCCAAGAACTCTTCCGACAGTGCGATCACATGAGAGGAAATTACAAAAACGTGTCTTTTAACATTTGTTTTACAGTTCTGTGTGACGATTCCAGAACATATTTGCTTTCCAGATACTTGAAATGTTCGCCCCATTTTCACTGATTAAGGCATATTTGTATAGCAATGTTGCCTTTAGTCTGAAGATTTGTTTGAACACCACTGTCCTTTATTAACTGCGGTCGTATTGTTCAAATGGTTCAAATGGCGCTGAGCACTATGGAACCTAACATCTGAGGTCATCAGTCCCATAGAACTTAGAACTACTTAATCCTAACTAACCTAAGGACATCACACAAATCCATGCCCGAGGCAAGATTTCTAACTTGCGACCGTAGCGGTCGCTCGGTTCCAGACTGAAGCGCCTAGAACCGCACGGCCACACTGGCCGGCGGTCGTATTGTACGTGATATATTGTTGCCTTCTGCGAAACACACTGAGGCGACAAAAATCATAGGATACCTCCTAATATCGAGTCATACCTCATTCTTCTCGGTGTAGTGCACCAACTTGACGTGGCATGGACTCAACAAGTCGTTGGAATCAGTAATTCTCGAGAAAATTTCTGAAAATTGTGCAGTGGCAACCACAAGAAAATTGTTTTTTTTTTTTTTATGACCCTATCGGTTTCGGACTGTTATAGACCATCTCCAGACCTCACACCATGATGTCAGACGGTAGGGGTGAACGGAGCAAGCGATTCGGCTCCATTAACGCTAAATGAGAGTTGGCGTTCGTGGAGTTGTAGCGCCTGGTTACTGGGTCTATAATGTTTTCGTGGGGTCCGCGATACACTCGCGCCCTATCATCAGCTCTTACTAACAGAAATCGAGACTCAACTGATGTTAGAAAGACGAGCAGTATTGATGGCCACGAACTATTCTCAGCATTGTCACGTATGACAGTCTGACAATATTCGTCTTCCAAATGTTGACAGAATTTCGTGAAGCAGCCACACGCCGTTAGTGTGCACTGCTTTCTGATATTTTCATTTCGCCTTTGTCCATATAGTACATCAGATCCAATTTTTCAACTAGTCTTGTAACACAAAACAATTTCAATAGGCCTGTACAACTGTGATTTACATCTAAATCTACATGGTTACTCTGCAACTCACACTTAAGTGCCTGGCAGAGGGTTCACCGAGCCATATTCATACTGCTTCTCTACCATTCCACTCTCGAATGGCGCGTGGGAAAAAGGAATACCTAAACCTTTCCGTTCGAGTTCTGATTTCTGTTATTTAATTATGATGATCATTTCTCCCTACGTCGGTGGGCGTTAGCAAAATATTTTCGAATTCGGAAGAGAAAGTTGGTGATTGAAATTTCATAAATAGGTCTCGCCGCAAATAAAACCGCCTTTGTTTCAGTGACTGCCACCCCAACTTGCGTAACATATCAGTGACACTCCCACACTTATTGCGCGATAACACGAAACGAGCTGCCCTTCTTTGCAATTTTTTGATGTCCTCCGTCAATCCTACCTGGTAAGGATCCCACACCGCGCAGCAATATTCCAGCAGAGGTCGGACAAGGGTAATGTGGGCTGTCTCTTTAGTGGGATTGTCGCATCTTCTAACTGTTCTACCAACAAAGCGCAGTCTTTGTTTCGCCTTCCCCACAATATTATCTATGTGGTCTTTCCAATTTAAGTTGCTCGTAATTGAAATTCCTAGGTATTCAGTCGAATTGACAGCCCTTAGGTTTGTGCGATTATCGTATACCCAAAATTTATCGGATTTCTTTTAGTACCCATGTGGACGACCTCGCACTTTCCTTTGTTTAGTGCCAATTATCACCTTTCGCACCATACAAAAATTCTCTCTAGATCATTTTGTAATTGTAATTGATCGTCTGATCATTTTACTATTCCGTAAAATACAAACGCTTCCACTTCGAAAAACACGACATATATCTGCAATAACGCAGTAAATGAAGCAGGCAAAAAGGAATACAAACGTCTCAAAAATGAGATCGACAGGAAGTGCAAAATGGCTAAGCAGGGATGGCTAGAGGACAAATGTAAGGATGTAGAGGCTTATCTCACTAGGGGTAAGAGAGATACTGCATACAGGAAAATTAAAGAGACCTTTGGAGAAAAGAGTACCACTTGCATGAATATCAAGAGCTCAGATGGAAACCCAGTTCTAAGCAAAGAAGGGAAGGCAGAAAGGTGGAAGGAGTATATAGAGGGTCTATACAAGGGCGATGTTCTTAAGGACAATATTATGGAAATGGAAGAGGTTGTAGATGAAGACGAAATGGGAGATACAATACTGCGTGAAGAGTTTGACAGAGCACTGAAAGACCTGAGTCGAAACAAGGCACAGGGAGTGGACAACATTCCATTAGAACTACTGACCTTGGGAGAGCCAGTCCTGACAAAAGTCTTCCATCTGTTGAGCGAGATGTATGAGACAGGCGAAATACCCTCAGACTTCTAGAAGAATATAATAATTCCAATCCCAAAGAAAGCAGGTGTTGACAGATGTGAAAATTACCGAACAATCAGTTTAATAAGCCACAGCTGCAAAATACTAACACGAATTCTTTACAGACGAATGGAAAAACTGGTAGAAGCCAACCTTGGGAAAGATCAGTTTGGATTCCGTAGAAATATTGGAACACGTGAGGCAATACTGACCTTACGACTTATCTTAGAAGAAAGATTAAGGAAAGGCAAACCTACGTTTCTAGCATTTGTAGACTTAGAGAAAGCTTTTGACAATGTTGACTGGAATACTCTCTCTAAAATTCTAAAGGTGGCAGGGGTAAAATACAGGGAGCGAAAGGCTATTTACAATTTGTACAGAAACCAGATGGCAGTTACAAGAGTCAATGGACATGAAAGGGAAGCAGCGGTTGGGAAGGGAGTGAGACAGGGTTGTAGCCTCTCCCCGATGTTATTCAATCTGTATATTGAGCAAGCAGTAAAGGAAACAAAAGGAAAATTCGGAGTAGGTATTAAATGGACAGTGTCTTGAAAGGAGGACATAAGATGAACATCAACAAAAGCAAACCGAAGATAATGGAATGTAGTCGAATTAAATCGGGTGATGCTGAGGGAATTAGATTAGGAAATGAGACACTTAAAGTAGTAAAGGAGTTTTGCTATTTGGGGAGCAAAATAACTGATGATGGTCGAAGTAGAGAGGATATAAAATGTAGACTGGCAATGGCTAGAAAAGCGTTTCTGAAGAAGAAAAATTTGTTAACATCGAGTATAGATTTAAGTGACAGGAAGTCGTTTCTGAAAGTATTTGTATGGAGCGTAGCCATGTATGGAAGTGAAACATGGACGATAAATAGTTTGGACAAGAAGAGAATAGAAGCTTTCGAAATGTGGTGCTACAGAAGAATGCTGAAGATTGGATTGGTAGATCACATAACTAATGAGGAGGTATTGAATAGAGTTGGGGAGAAGAGGAGTTTGTGGCACAACATGACAAGAAGAAGGGACCGGTTCGTAGGACATGTTCTGAGGCATCAAGGGATCACAAATTTAGCATTGGAGGGCAGTGTGGAGGGTAAAAATCGTAGAGGGAGACCAAGAGATGAATACACTAAGCAGATTCAGAAGGATGTAGGTTGCAGTAAGTACTGGGAGATGAAGAAGCTTGCACAGGACAGAGTAGCATGGAGAGCTGCATCAAACCAGTCTCAGGACTGAAGACCACAACAACAACAACATATCTGCAATGCCTAGTAACATTCTCCGTATTCAAAATGAATCAGGTCCCTCTGAAGTGTTTTCAGTATTTTGTTACTATGCAGTTTAGAAAGCAACGAGATTATTGAAAACTGTTCGACAGTAGTCCTTACATTGCTCAAGTTAAAGAAAGCCCTCTGAGCAGTCTGACAAAATAGTAATTTCCAAGATTGAGTAAATTAGTGTTGAAAGACAGCGGTACCGGAACATTATTAAAAAAAAAAAAACGAGGTGCATGCCTACCCTTACGGAATGTCTATTGTACAATAGTTATGCATCGCCTACTCTGTCGTTTCCGTCGCTGGTACCTGATTGAAGTATTGTCTGAACATCAGTTCCTCGTTTCTTCAGTTGAGAACACGTTTAGTCAGTATGTCTGTTTCACCAAACTATCACAAAACGTTAAAAAAATGTTGTGCGTTAATCACCTGAAGATATCGTTGCAAGGCAGATATAAATGTTTGCAGGTTTCCATACAGTTTAACTAACTGCTGTTGCTGATATTACAGAGCTAAACTTCCAGAAATCGAATGACCTGCCTGTCGCCACAAATCTCGAAGTTATTTCTTGTCTCTCCTCGCCAGCGACTGATCCGTCATTAACGTACTTGCTTCTCTATTTTATTACGTATCGACGTTAATAAGTTCTCGCTCGACGCACGACTTATCCGAGAGTAGTTTATGAAATCTTTTGGGAATATGATTCTGATCTCAGTCGGTAAATTAACATGCGACAAGTCGCTCGTGGTTTTCAAGCATTTTCTGAGCAGGATCTTCTTTCCCGTTGTTTTCTTCTGTCACAGCTAATCTAACTGTAGCACACTCTTTCTTTTGGGTGTTCTACATCTTAAACTTGTGAAAATGCTTTCCAACTGACAGTATTGACAGTAATATCGAATGTGTGTAGGCTGCTTCAGTATACTAAGTGTTTGAAAACTAGTATTGTCAACAAACAATGGACGTTAGCAGGCCCTTTACGCAACAGTTTTTGACCCTCACTGCTTCCTCTAGTATAACAGAAATTATTCCATGATGTCATAATACAGGTCCAGTCATCCGTCCCCTTGTGTTTTCACCACATTCCTCCTCTCAAAGAGTCCGTAGCTCGTGGTCTCGCGGTCACCTTCTCGCTTCCCGAACACGGGGTCCCGGGTTCGATTCCATGCGGGGTCACGGATTTTCACCTGTCTCGAGATGACTTGGCGAGATTGGACGGAGCAAAGGTTGAGAATTTGGAGTTGAGCGGAGTTGAGCGCCCCACAAACCAAACATCATCATCCTCTCTTTGAGGATGGAGGACCTCAACATAGCACATAGCACAACTGAAGATACCACATTCATGCAAAGTTAAACTGAATAACGGCTATAGGGCGAACTTTGACGTTTCCTGCTGTTTAGCACCGCGCGAGCGCTACGGTCGCAGGCTCGAATCCTGCCTCGGGCATGGGTGTGTGTGATGTCCTTAGGTTAGTTAGGTTTAAGTAGTTCTACGTTCTAGGGGAATGATGACCACAGAAATCGTCCCATAGTGCTCAGAGCCTTTTGAACCTGTTGTTTACCTGCTGTGTTTGGGGACAATGTTTGTTCTTTCCCGAGCGACTTTCTCTAGCCTTCCGCGACAGATGGCTGAAAAACGGCAAAAATTGTAAAATAAGCCTTTAAGTCATGTATTTTCCCAAATAAAACTAGCTCTGAAATGGCGGACAACACGCCAACATTGTGAAATGAAAGTTCGATGTACTGATGACGACTTTCTGATGCATGGTCTGTGATTTCACATAACTGGGCTCACTAAATGTTTTCTCAACTAATGAAACGAGAAACTCATGTTCAGACAATACTTCGATCAGGCGCCAGCAGCGGAGACGAGTGAGTGGACGATGCTTGATAACCGTACAACAGACATTTCGTAAGGATAAAATACAGGTTTTTTAAAAAAAATAACGTTCTGGTATGGCTATCTTTTAATACCGATTTGCATAGTTAGTGGAGTTATTATTTTGCCGGACTGTCATATATTGACGATATTATGTCTTGTACGTTGTTACGCTTAAGGCTGTCGGGAGCCGTAAAGGGCATTCTGACGTAGGAAATCAGAGACACAATGCAGAAAGCAGGCAAAAGTCGTTGCGTTTATGGTACCGGAAATAAATAGTAACACTAGAGCCCTGCAAATTGCAGACGCTCTTGGCAACTGTCCAGGGGAGAAGTTACGCTTCAGAGACTTAACCGTTAATTCCATCCACCGCCTAGACGTTATTGTAATGCGTCACTGTAAAAGAGGGCCACGAAAAGTTACGTCGTAGCAGAGGCAGCAAGCTTGATACTTGCTCCTGAGAACTGCAACGTGGGTGGGTGTACGCAGGTTAAAATACTGTTATAGCAGCCTTTACCCACTGGAAGACGGAGGACGCGACCAAGTGACGTGAAACACTGTTTTTGGCCACAGTGTGAGTTCCAGTGGCGTTTAGCTTTCAACTGAACGTTATTGAAACCAAATTTGGAGTTAGTGTAAAATCCAGAAGCATCCATACTTACCGAATAGGAATAGGAAAGGAATTTAAATGTGTTTGGCCAGAGGCGTCGTGGAGGTGTAGAGCGACGTGTCATGTTGGCCGAAGCTCGTTAAGTGTCAGTGGGCTGGTGGGCCGACTATAGAAACGAAGAAATGGTGCGCCGCCACAAATCTTTAACAACGGATTAGGGAAGGATGGGGAAGGAAGTCAGCCGTGCCCTTGTAAAGGAACCATCACGGAAATCGCTTGAAGCGGTTTAGGGAAATCAGGGTTCTAATGGCTCTGGGCACGATGCGACTTAACTTCTGAGGTCATCAGTCGCCTAGAACTTAGAACTACTCAAACCTAACTAAACTAATGACATCACACACATCCATGCCCGAGGCAGGATTCGAACCTGCGGCCGTATCGGTCGCTCGGTTCCAGACTGTAGCGCCTAGAACATCAAGGCCACTCCGGCCGGCAGGGAAATCAGGGAAAACCTAAATAAGGATGTCCGGAAGCGGGACTGAACCGACGTCTTCCCGAATGCGACTCCAGTGTGCTAATTACTGCGTCACCTCGCTCGGTTTGCATTCAGAGTGAAATTTTCTTTCAGATCGCTGGGGCGCCGACTTCTTGTCGCTAGTGGCAGCCTCGGTAAGCTCAAACATGTCTGATTTTCTCACTGGGAGTGCTGCTCTCAAGATTGTACTTAACGTGCTGCTAGTGTTCGCTACTTCCGTTAGCACATGCCCTCTTAGCTTCAGATACTGACTTCTGTTGTGCAACCAACTCCCTCTTTTGCTGTTTCTAACGTTTAGAGTTAGCCTTCACTGTATTAGTTAGTCGGATCGCAAATAAACAGTGTTAATCAGACTCCCGAATTCCGTGAGTCTCCGGCTGCAAGCGTCCCGTCGAGTCCCAGAATCTGCATCTCTCGTAGGTGCCCTGTGACAGTATCTGGCGCTGATCCATGTCGTCACCCTGCCTTCACTAGGAAATTGTCCATCTGCATTTGATCCTCACCGCTCGGAAACTGTAGATCACCCTCAGACCCCCCCGTCTACCCACTATCCTGTGTCAGGACATGACAGAACTTCTCAGCGGGCTTTCTTTAATTTGAGCAGTGTTAGGAATAACTTCGGATAGTTTTTAATGATCTCGTTGATTTCTGGACTGCATATTAAAAAACCGATGAAGACACTTCAAAGGGGCCTACATCATTTTGAACATCCTGCTTTACTTTAATTGGGACTCATCGTACTTGGGATTGTCTAGGTTAGGATAATAAGAACCCTAATAACTTAGTCGCTAATTTACTCCTGTGGATGTACCGTGTCTTTCTACGAAGCGACGTCAGGTCTCATTTCTCTGTTGTCTGGTATGGTATTCCCAGTTTTGTTTCTGCACTGTGCCTTTGGAGTGGCAACTGTCTTATATTTTCATCAGATTCTGACCTTCATGGAGAAACGGTTTTCTGGTACTGATTACAAACAAAAAGTGTAATATTACGTTCAAACGAGATTAGCCTGCTACAATATTTCGTTCAAGAATGCTCATTGACACTGGCGGCTAAACACTATGGCTAATCAGTGCTTCCAAAGCGACTGGCTAAGGCGGCATTTCGACAGTGATGTGAAGACAATGCACGCACCATACGTCAGCCTCATTTCGCCACTGCCGAAAATGTTGAGTTTCCTTGGTATTTTGCTGTCGTCATCTATAAATGCTCTTTTAATTAATATCGTTCGAAACCAATTTGATTCCTCATTAGCGCTGGGAGAGACAAAATTACACATTATGGAATATTTGGTTTCTAATTCGGAGCGGGATCAATCGTTTTCTGCTGACAGTGCATATCATCTGTTACTGCCGAGGAGAAGTCCGTACTTCACTTATATATTAATAAGCGAAACAGCTAACGTCTTCCTAAATACTAAAGAGTGCAGCTCTTTGGAGAGACACCAGCTACTTTTTTGGCATGTTAAGCTGATATTCAGCGAACTTTGATACCTTAGATACTATATGATAATAATCTAGAGTTGTGGAGAAAGGTAGCAGCAGATTGTGCTGATTTCCCAACTGCGGTGAATTTCACCGTTCTGTTGTGTTGTTATGAATATGTTAGGATCCTACCGAGAAATTCTGTAGTAATACTACTACTAGGTCTACTACTACTACTACTACTACTACCACCAGGCCACCACCACCACCAACAACAACAACAACGACTACTACTACTATCACCAATAATAATAATAACAATAATAATAGTTATGATAATAATAATAATAATAATATTGATAAAAGACTCACAAAACATCTCCCATTGACTCGGGGAAAAGAAATAAACATAAAACTGCATACAAGATGTTAAAGAAGATTTAGAAGTACAAAGCATCGGAAAGATGGGAAGTGTTACATTGGAAGTACTATAAGGCAGACTCAGTAATCGAACCGATGTATGTCAGAAGGAAGAAAGAGAAGAGGTGAGAGCTCTGAGACCTTGGAAGGAAACGTAAAGATCAAATGAGAAGGAACTGAAACTGGCACTTCCTCCTTAGTTGCCCAGAACTAGGGCTTTCTTAGAATGGACATTCTCTGGCGCTACATCCAAAATAAAATTTATGGCAAAAATGCCACAATCATACGAGATATGTAGTGAACCCATTTTACTTTTTCTTCTCATTCCTTGATAATTTTCACTTCGAGAAAGTTATCAAGCTATGAGATGATAAAGTAAAATGGGTTCACTTCTGAAGAAAACGTGCAAACAAGGCAATCATATAATGCCTGGCATTCGCAGATGACTTGGCAGTACCGAGAAATAATAGAAAAGGAATATTGAAATGTTTACACCAAGTTGTTGCCAAAACAAGTTTACAGATATCATGTAAGAAAACACAGTCAGTGAAAAAGAAAGAACATCAACACACAAGTTAAGAGCACAAGATATGAAAAGCTTAACGGAGTGAAAAAATTCAAGTATCCAAGGGAATATATACAAATAGAAGGTCAAACAATGTATCCAGCATAGAAGGAACAGCAGCGGACATAAGCAAATGAATAACTTACAGTAAAATAAACATTTCAAGACAGGCCAAGTTCAAGCACTATAGTACATTCATCACACCAGCAGCACTCTAAGCATCAGAAACGACCAGAGTCCGAGCATCAAGCACCACAGAAACAGAAAAAATAGAACGTAAAGTCCTCATAAACATTTTGGGAGTAGTTTACAGAGATGGTATATGGATGAAGAGACCATTCAAAGAATTGTACGAAAGGAAGAGCCAGTAGGAAAATGATGAATGAAAGAAACAAATTGTGAACACGAAATCTGAAGAAAAAGGAAGGAAGAACACAGAGAAAACATGGACAGAGCAAAAGAAATAAACCGTAGTTAAGGAATTAACAGGTTTTGGGAAGATAAAAGAAGAACTAAATAAGACAAAATAAAGTGTTCATGTAATATTCAAGCTGAAAATTTCTTAAAGGAAAAAATGTGCAATAATAATAGTAATAATAACAACAAATGTCTGTATAAAAGGGCCACAATAAGACTCTATAATCCACCACTGGAGCCAGAATGTCTATATACAAGAGAATGTATGACACCGAATTGCAGTTTAAATAAATTAGAAATACTAGAAAGAAGAATGATCAGGATAATATTAGGCCAACGAAAAACTGTGGCGTGATGGAAATTACGTATGATCGATGGAATTTATTGAAACATAGAAGACATCTCAGAAGTAATAATAAAAAGAACATAGGTATTCTTTGGGCCTTTATATAAAATCCAAGGCAGCACATTAATCAGAAACATCCTGAAATATTTGTGGTACAAGAAGTCAACAACAAGTAGGATCCACAAAGTATAAAAGAATAAAACATAAAAAGGCAGAAGAAACAACTGACAGAGAAGTGTTTAAGATAGAAGTATTAAATAAGGTGTGTCCCAAAGTAGACGAGTAAAAATAATTGATTTGAACTGGTGAGTGGCAAGGAAAAATGGTAGTGAATAGATAGAAGAATAATGGAAGAAAAGAAAACAACAACGAATAAGGAAGTGTTCCTTAATTAGCCAATCACGGAGAAAACAACAATAATAATAATAATAACAGATGATTCTTTATGCGACTACTTATAATTTTTAATATTGTGTCTGCTTTTGTAGCAGCTTTTTACCTAATTATATAGGAGTTTTGAGTACATCATCTATTTCAATAGCCAATTTCACTGCCTAAAATTAATTTCAGTTGTTAATTTTACTTTCTAAGAATTAATGCCTCATTAACTTCCGATTTCAAGAAATGAAACAAAAAATTATTCGTTATACGCTTGCAATATAGCTTTAAAACGAAAAAGCTTGTCGGTAAATACTGAAAAGTTAATCCTTTTTTGTGTAGTACTTTTCAAAACTTCTGCTTCAATCATTATCGTATGCCTCCATATGCAAGAATACGAATGATCGAGATAAAAATTTAATTAGATTATCCGCCTAAGATTTTGATTTGACACGCCTCATAACAGTCAGTACAGAGCTGAGAAGATTCAGTAATTGTGTGACAGAGTCCGGAGGCTATTGAGAAATAAACTTAGAAATAGACAGCAAAGACATTATTCTATGTCACAACATGCAATCATTTCTTCCTTGGCTTCTAAAATCTGCACTTTCAGAAACATTTTCATTAATTCTTTGACAAGGTACAATGGCAAACCGAGCTATGAGTTACATGAGTAAAATATTATAAAGATGTTGAATCAGGGGCGACAGGAAAGGAAAAGAATGTGGAAGAAATGCTGAATCCGAACCAATTTAGTGAGAAGAACACGGATCAAGACAAACTGTGGAAGTAGCTCGATGAAATGGTGTGTCCACGAAAGTGTCCCAGAGAAAAAAAAAAATACAGAGGGAAAGAAAGGCTGGGAGAGGTGCAAGATAAGGAGGATAGAAGCGAAAAATATTTCCTTAACTGCAGTCTTAGTACACATTTTTTTCATGTTCTCGCTGGGATTAGCTACAGAATTCATCAGCGAAACTATTGGAACAAATAGTGCAGTTTGTCACAGGATACCTAACAGAAATTAATGCCAAATCGTGCCATTTATCTCTGACACCAGATGGAAACTTCTTCAGAGTAACGAGTTATGACAGGTAGCCGCTAGGATACTTGTAAGTATGTTCTGCTTGGTTCCTACATCAGGTATGACAAATATCAGTACGTCTTCCTTATCAACTTTAGATTCAACGTGCCGTTGTGATAAAGTAGCGCTCATAATCAGATGAAACAAAGAGCAACACACAGAGTTCAGTATATACAAAAACGAGAACTTACAGAACTACTTACGACACATGGCTTTCACTGTAAATTATTTCGTTTATGAAACTTGGGATTTTGTGGACTCTCGCTGTGAACACAACATTATGGATTAAATTCATGTGAAAAATAGCGTGTAAAGTTCAAGAACCCGGGAGGAATATTTCATTCGTATGATAGATCGTCCGTGTATGAAAGGATTTACAGAATGGAAAAAGTGTAGTGAATAACGAATAAAATTTACAATAAAAAAACGCAGTAATAATACATTACAACACATTGGTGAAACCAGCATTCCTTCACAAATGAGAATGAACTTTTACTTATAAATACTAAATCATTTGGGGGAAAAATTATGGATGAAGACCTTTAAATTCGACAAGACATGTAGGAGCGCGAAGATTAAGAAGGTATGATAAAATACACCAATATGTAGGCTAAAATAACACTAATAATAACAAGAAAAATCGGTAACAATTTTTGGACAATTACACAAAATAAACGACAATAGGCTTACGATACACTTCTTCACATATCTGTTGTTTACGATATTAAGAGCAAGCAGCATCCGAAAAGTTAAAAGAGATTTGGAAATACATGACAAAACAGAGAAAAACTCAGTAGAAATCAATGTTTTCAGAAGGAAAGCTTTGAAATGGAAACTGATTCCGAGGCAAATAAACAAGAGTGAAGTGGTATGATGAAGAAGAAGAAGAACATAGATAGTGAAAAAAATTGGTGGAAAAGCGGCAAATGTCGACCATTTGAAACTGCGACGTGGTCCTAAATTGGCAAAAAGTAAATGTAAGTCGAAGGAGTGATCTGTTGAAATATATTTTAATTTGGAAGCTCATCTTACAGGCTATTGAGAACAACGCTAACTTCAGTTTCGTTAGTAATGACCTTTTACGAATGAGCTTGGCCTTCTGGTGTAGTGTGATAAGGTATAAAGTGTGGACCGTTTCGTTATGTAAAATAACATACGTGCCGTGAGAAACATGCTTGAAGCACGTTATTAGTTGCTCATTTACATAATTGGTCAATAACTTCTGCGAAATCCAGCTGATGGAGAGCTTAGTACTACACACACAGGGTATCCTCAAATTATTATTCGAAACTGTTAATAACACCCGACCTAGAGTGTACCAAAAATAGTTTATTCGACGAAAATATCATATAATCAAACTGATCATTTTACATAATGTTAAGCAAAACGTATTTCATTTCAGTCTTCTCCGGCGTGACGCCACGATGCCGCATCCATTCCACCAGTGATCTGAAACATGAAGAGTTGTCATCAGGAAAACGAGGCTACCGTAAGTGAAATTATGGTTTCATACACTTTAAAACACGTAGAATATCCGCTGATAGCTTTGGCAAACTTAACGTATTTGATGGTAGTCGCAGAAACAGGAAGCAAAATTTGATAGAGACTGTTCAAAGAATACTGCAATAGCTGTTTGATAATTGCATAGCAAAGAGTAGCTTAAAACTCTAATACCTTTATTACCTAGGTATTATCAATCATACACTACCTGATCAAAATCATCCGGACAGTCCTATGTAAAGCAAGAGTATTGTATTATCAGTAGAATGTGTCGCTCAGCAGACCTCAGTGACTTCGAACTTTCACTAGTCATTAACTGTCGCCTGAGTAGCGTCTCCATTGTGAGACGCTTCAAGCATTCTAAAGCTGGCGAGGGTGAATGCTGGTGATGAGGCTGTGAAGTAGAAACAAAGGAACAACCACATCTACATCAAGACCCAGTAGACGTCATGTACTTACGGACACGGATCGTCGATCATTGTGGTGCGTGGTTGTAAAAACTCAGATGAAATCACTCGCGAGTTCCAAAGTGTTACCAGCAGTCCAGCTCGGATAATAACTGTACGCAGGGAATTAAAAACAATATCGTACAGTGGCCGAGCACCTCCTCATATGCCACACATGTATGCAGTCAGTGTAAGCCGCGTTTGAAGTTGTGCAATGAGCGGCGCCACCGGACAACGGATGACTGGAAACTAGTAATTTGGAATCATGAATTACGCTATACCTTGTGGGGAACCGATGTACGGATTTGGGTTTGGCAGGTGAGTGGAGAACGTTACCTGCCATCATTTGTAGTGCCAACAGTGAGGTACTGAGGAGGTGGTGTTAAGGTAAGGAGATCTTTCGTAGTTAATGTGTGGTCCTCTTATGGCATTTAAGCAAACGCTAAATGCGGAATAATATGAACACATTTTTCACCATTGTGTCCTGCATACATGAGAGAAATAGTTCGGAGACGATTATTGTTTGTGTCAACATGATAAAGCACTTTGCAATAAGGATAATCTGTGGGGCAATGATTTGTGAACTGAAATGGACTGGCCTCCCGGGAGTCCCCACTTTGACCCAATGGAACACATTTGGGATGAGGCAGAATGTCGGCTTCGATCCACACCGCAGTGCCGAACATCATTTTCTCTGGTTTCTGCGCCCGCATCTCGTGGTCGTGCGGTAGCGTTCTCGCTTCCCACGCCCGGGTTCCCGGGTTCGATTCCCGGCGGGGTCAGGGATTTTCTCTGCCTCGTGATGGCTGGGTGTTGTGTTATGTCCTTAGGTTAGTTAGGTTTAAGTAGTTCTAAGTTCTAGGGGACTTATGACCACAGCAGTTGAGTCCCATAGTGCTCAGAGCCATTTGAACCATCTGGTTTCTGCTCTTGAGAACAAATAGGCTGCCATTCATCCACAGACATATAGACGCTTTATTAAAAGGGTCCCCAGCAGAATTCAAGCTGTCATAAAGGTGAATGATCGACTCACTCCATATTAACCCACTAGTACATAGGTGTTCGGACTTTTGATCAGATAGCGTATGTATATATGAGACACTAATTAGACTGCAAGTCGTGACTTTTGTTACGCATGCAAAGAGATACAAATGCACACATGACACATTCATAATTTTCTCGTGAACATTTCGCCCTAGAAACATACACTACTGTCCATTAAAATTGCTACACCACGAAGATGAAGTGCTACAGACGCGAAATTTAACCGACAGAAGAAGATGCTGTGATATGCAAATGCTTAGCGTTTCAGAGCATTCACACAAGGTTGGCGCCGGTGGCGACACCTACAACGTACTGACATGGGGAAAATTTCCAACCGATTTCTCATACACAAACAGCAGTTGACCGGCGTTGCCTGATGAAACGTTGTTGTGATGCCTAGTGTAAGGAGGAGAAATACGCACCATCACGTTTCTGACTTTGATAAAGGTCGGATTGTAGCCTATCGCGATTACGGTTTAGCGTATCGCGACATTGCTGTTCGCGTTGGTCGAGATCCAATGACTGTTAGCAGAATATGGAATCGGTGGGTTAAGGAGGATAATACGGAACGCCGTGCTGGATCCCAACGGCCTCGTATCACTAGCAGTCGAGATGACAGGCATCTTATCCGCATGGCTGTAACGGATCGTGCAGCCACGTCTCGATCACTGAGTCAACAGATCGGGACGTTTGCAAGACAACAACCATCTGCACCAACAGTTCGACGACGTTTGCAGCAGCATGGACTATCAGCTCGGAGACCATGGCTGCTGTTACCCTTGACGCTGCATCACAGACAAGAGCGCCCGCGATGGTGTACTCAATGACGAACCTGGGTGCATGAATGGCAAAACGTCATTTTCTCGGATGAATCCAGGTTCTGTTTACAACATCATGATGGTTGCATCCGAGTTTGGCGACATTGCGGTGAACGCACGTTGGAAGCGTGTATTCGTCATCGCCATACTGGCGTATCACCCAGCGTGATGGTATGGGGTGCCAATAGTTACACGTCTCAGTCACCTCTTGTTCGCATTGACGCCACTTTGAACAGTGGACGTTACATTTCAGATGTGTTACGACCCGTTGCTCTACCCTTCATTGGATCCCTGCAAAACCCTACATTTCAGCAAGATAATTCCCGACCGCATGTTGAAGGTCCTGTATGGGCCTTTCTGGAAATATAAAATGCTCGACTGCTGCCCTGGCCAGCACATTCTCCAGATCTCTCACCAATTGGAAGCGTCTGGACAATGGTGGCCGAGCAACTGGCTCGTCACAACACGCCAGTCATTACTCTTGATGAACTGTGGTATCGTGTTGAAGCTGCATGGACAGCTGTACCTGCACACGCTATCCAAGCTCTTTTTGACTCAATGCCCTGGCATATCAAGGCTGTTATTACGGCCAGAGGTGGTTATTCCGGGTACTGATTTCTCAGGATCTATGAACCCAAATTGCGTGAAAATGTAATCACATGTCAGTTCCAATTTAATATATTTGTCCAGTGAATACTCGTTTACCATCTGCATTTCTTCTTGGTGTAGTAATTTTAATGGCCAGTAATGTATTAAAAACAGCTGTACTTCCCAGAAGATACCAAGATTTTTGGGAGATTTTCCAAGGCTGTTAGGCAAATGGCGAGACTGGAAATCCCTGTGGACCAATTTCAATTGCCTGTGATATGTTCGAGAATGATTAAGCTCTACAATGAGTTCGACCTCATTATGGCTTCGTAGACTACTGGAATGTAACC
This sequence comes from Schistocerca serialis cubense, assembly GCF_023864345.2. Lineage (NCBI taxonomy): Eukaryota > Metazoa > Arthropoda > Insecta > Orthoptera > Acrididae > Schistocerca > Schistocerca serialis. Next base: position 412,594,521 of record NC_064638.1, read on the forward strand.
ACTAGAAAGCCTAACATCTGACTTCTTTATGGGGAACATATGATCGTATCATGTGTTTGAAGAACCTATGAGGGATGTGAACTCAAATTTCTAACACATACTTAGTGGGACACATATACACTACACCGGGTTTCAGTAAATGACATTCGAAGTTTGGAGATTTAAGTCAGCGTGAAGATCGAGATGGAGGTCTTAGACAGACCAGACTGTTTGCATAAAAAATGGGACAGTGCACTGAATAGCCGAGATAATCGGAAACCAACTTATACATTACTTTACTTGTAGCTTTAAAGTAACCCTTCACGGAATAAAATTTTTGTTGTAAAGTATTTGGTGAATACTTTGCCGGTGAAATGAAAGAATTTTCTATAACTTCGATAAGAATTGTTGCTTGTCCTCCGATACAAAAAATATGTCATTTGAAGAGAAAGTTTTTGTAAATGAAATACTGCTGTAATATGCAGATCCACACGACATGTACTAGAGTATCTAACGTCAGCCACAAACGTGCGCCAGCGATTAAAAGAAGTGTGAATATGTAAAATACGGTAAGCGTGTACGTGATCAGTATAAGAGGGACAGTTGAGACACGAATCGAAGAACACGAAAGAATTATGGAAAGAAAACAAATAAATCAGCTATAAAAGAACACGCTTTGCATTTAGTAAATTAAATATATATATAAGTGAATATCACCGAGTTACTCATAGACGATTGCGAAAATAATACCAAATAAATTTCGCGCAGAGACGACGGAGATTAGTAAACACATCAATAAATATTTTAATAAGGCAGAGAAAGTAGTAAAACTTAATGATAAATAGTTTCCCTCAGCCGTAATTTCCACAACTGACAATTTCGAAATAATGCTAGAATTTCAAAAAGCAAGCAACTTAATGACTTTGTGTCAATGTGTGCTTAGTCAGTAGGGAATCACTGTCATACAGTGATATCCATCACGAAGTTATAATTTACGTATCAAGACGAAAAGACGTCTTTATTCATTATTGATGCATGTACATGAGAGTACGGCATAACAAGTTTGAAACTATGTGAGGAGAGGCACTGAATGCCTTCAGCCAAATTCAGCCTGTTACAAAAATAATGGAGTCATCCTTTGATGTATTGTACGGGAAATTCTAAGAAGCTAACTCAGGTTAGCGAGATAGTAATTGTCCTCTACTCGTACGTTTACATTTACATACGGAGTGATAGGGATGTAAGTTTCGAAATTTCTCTTCAGTGACTGAGGACAGTGTGCAGAACAATGTTACATCAGTGTTTACTTCATTTGCGTAATAATAGTTATAGCTATTACGAGTAGCACGTTTTTATCTTAGTTAGTGCCTACAGGTATGGGTGACCCAAAAAACCATTAAAGTCGGTATTCCTCTGCGCTACAGGTCAGGTACTGAAGTTATGACACGTGAGCTCAAAATGGAAACTCTATACTGACAGACGTAGTCCATTTCTTGGTGCAGGTATGGTCGTGCAGAAAATGACCATCATTTTGCAGGACAATGCTCAAGTACATACAGTGTAAGCTGTTACTGATTTGTTTGACTTATGGGGCTGCTAAGTGCTATACCACCTACTGCACTCCCCTGACTTAAGCCCTCGTGAGTTCAACTTGATTTTTAAACTGAAGGAAACACTTCATGGCATTCGCTTCAGAACTGCTACAAATTCGTCGGGTAATAGACCGCGCCGCTCGAACTGTCAACACAACTGGGATTGCTAAGAGTATCCTATGACTTCCACATCGCTGGCAACGGGCTATATACAACGATGGTGACTACTTTGAAGGTCAGTAAAACTTTGAAACACGTGTCTATTTCGTAGGAGCTGTAAATAAATAGTTGCCAATATTAAAGTTCCAGCCCTCGTATCTGACGTGTATGATGTTTCTATATTCTAAAAATTGAATGTCTGGAGTATTCTATGCTTGTTTAAATAGCTTTAGCCTCCATCCAGGAAGTCAGCTTTGTTCTAGCCCTACGTTCGTGTCAGTATTAAACGTGCTTTCAATTGCTATGTGTGCACGCCTTTGTATTTGAACTTGATTGTGATTCCGACATGGTGATATTAATACAAGACTCAACCACTCATAGAGTCTTAGAGAACAGACAGAAAGAACTATTACAATGTCCGCCCCCGGAAGCTGAATGGTCAGCGTGATAGAATGTCAATCCTAAGACCTGGGTTCGATTTCAGGCTGGGTTGGAGATTTTCTCCGCTCAGCGACTAGGTGTTGTGTTGTCCTAATCATAATCATTTCATCACCATCGACGCGCAAGTCGCCGAAGTGATGTCAAATCGAAAGACTTGCACCCGGTGAACGATCTACCCGACGGGAGGCCCTAGTCGCACCACATTTACTTTTTGTTTACTATTACAATTTGGTACAGAAGGTAATGGAAAGAAATACGGAATCAAACAAACAGAAACCACAGTTTCATTCAGGCACAATAATTACACCGAACTCACTATGGCTCAGTGTAGACTCCTGGACATTACGAAAGTCTGACAGGATCACCTCGGATGGCATGCTGTGCAAAATGCAGGTAGGTACGGAATTCCTGTGGCAGGGCTTCCTTCCACCCGATTGGTTGACAATAGCTGGATGGTCGTTGATGCGCGTGGACCTGCTGCAGTATGTCTCTCCAAAGCATCCAATACGAGCTCTACGAGATTTAAGCCGGGGGAACGGGCAGGCCAGTCCATTTGCCGACTATCCTCTCGTTCCAAGACCTTCTCCACCTACGCTGTTCGATGCGTTCGATCGTTGCCATCCTTAAAAATGAAGACAATTCCTACCGCACCCCTGAAAAGATGTGCATGGGGAAGGAATACAGTGTCACCATAACGTTCACTGCTGGCTGTACCGCTGCTGCGTGTAACGTGTTCAGAGTTTTGTACAACACCTGGACCGCCAAAAGGTCATGTTCGACAAGAATGGACCTACGGTCATATGGCGAGAGTGTGAACACGTAATGCTACCAGTAACGTTGTCAATTATGATCGTTTTGGTGAGAGAGATGACGTGGTGTCATGATGTATGGAGACATAATTTGCGTGGGCGCACTGATCACCAAATCTTTAAACACCGGTAAACCTTATCGTGACACTGTACCCTAACCCGTGTGCGTCTTTTAATGGGTGCATTCGATCCTGATTTCAGTTCTGTTCAAGACAGTGCACGACCGTATCGAGCTGCGCAGCTTGAAACGAGACGATAGTCTGCGAATGGTTAGGTCCGCCCGTTCCCTAGACGGAAATTCATAAATCCATGGAGCAAGTGTGAGATGCGTTGGGAGACGCTCATACTCACCAACGACCACGCACCACTTGTCAACTGTGCTGCTGGAGGGAATGAACGCCCTACCGCAAGAGCTCCTTAGCATCCTAGCAGCCGTCGAGGAAGCACGTTGCAGAGCATGTGTTGCCGTTCATGGAGATCACACCTTATATTTAGAACCCTTCTCCCACCTTTGTAATCTTCAGGGTATCACCATGAATGATGGTGCCTCATTGCGTATTAATTCACTTACCTTCTGTACCACAATGCAGTTGTTCCATACATGTATGGTCCAAGTTACTTTCATCCTTAAGATTTGGAGACCTGTGTCGTATGGGTTACTGCTTCAAAGTTCTCCACAGTGTGAGCTGCGCTCCAAAATCAATTCTGGTTCACTAATGCTGCAGGTTGAAATAGAAACGCGTTTGAGGCCAGTTAGTCGCTGGCTGCCTACAGTTAGTGTTCCAGAAATGGTTGTTTTAATGTACTGTGGTCCAGGTATGACTATACGAGGTCTGTGGTCGTAACCGTCAAATGATACGCATAGCGGCACTGGTTGTTTGTGTATCGTCGTCGATATGGAGCATTACGAATACTAGATACTCGGTTAACTACTGCTGCTCTTAGGAAACTGGTGAGATCTACACACTCCTGAAAGTGCAGTTCACCAGGAGAACGCATGTTTCTGCCTGTCATTCTCTACGCACTATATCGATTGTCCATGAAATAACTCATATCCCGTTGCAAATGACTATTCCCGCGGCAGTATCACTCATTAACTGGGTAGTTTGAGTCCCTTTAACAGATGTCCTATCATTCTGTCCCTTCTCCTTATCAGTGTTTCCACATATTCCTTTCCTCTCCGAACCTGCGCCGGCCGGAGTGGCCGTACGGTTCTAGGCGCTACAGTCTAGAGTCGAGCGACCGGTACGGTCGCAGGTTCGAATCCTGCCTCGGGCATGGATGTGTTTGATGGCCTTAGGTTAGTTAAGTTTAATTAGTTCTAAGTTCTAGGCGACTGATGACCTCAGAATTAAGTCGCATAGCGCTCAGAGCCATTTGAACCAAGCCGAACCTGCGCAGAACCTTCTCATTCCTCACCTTATCAGTCCACATAATTTTCAACATTCGTCTATGGCTCCACAACTGAAGTGCTTAGATTCGCTTCTATTCTCTTCCAGAAATGTCACTTTTGCCACTGCTAGTCTGCTTTTGATATCCTCCTGGCTCCGTCCGTCATTGGTTGTTTTACTGCCTAGGTAGCGGAATTCCTTAACTTCATTTACTTCGTGACCATCAATCCTGATCTTAAGTTTCTCGCTGTTCTCATTGCTACTACTTCTCATTAACTTCATCTTTCTTCGATTTACTCCCAATCCATACTCTGTACTCATTAGACTGTTCATTCTGTTCAGCAGATCGTGTAATTCTTCTTCACTTTCACTCAGGATAGCAATGTCATCAGCGAATCGTATCATTTGTATAATTTCACGTTGAATTTTATTTCCACTCCTGAACCTTTCTTTTATTTCCATCATTGCTTCCTCCATGTACAGATTGAACAGTAGGGCGAAAGACTACATTGTTGTCTTACACCCTTTTTAATACGTACACTTCGTTCTTGGTCGTCCATTCCTATTATTCCATCTTGGTTGTTGTACATATTATATATGACCCATCTCTCCCTATAGCTTACCCCTGCTTTTCTCAGTATTTCTAACACCTTGCACCATTTTGCATTGTCGAACGCTTTTACCAGGCCGACAAACCTTTTGAAGGTCTCTTGATTTTCCTTTAGTTTTGCTTCCATTATTAACCGCAACGTCAGAATTGCCTTTCTCGTGCCTTTACCTTTCCTAAAGCCAAACTGATCATCATATAGCGGTTTCTCAATTTTCTTTCCATTCTTCTGTATATTATTCTTGTTAGCAACTTGGATACGTGTGCTGTTAAGCTGATTGTGTGATAATTGGTGCAGTTGTCAGCTCTTGCCGTCTTCGGAATTGTGTGGATGATTCTTTTCCGAAAGTTAGATGGTATGTCGCCAGCTCACACATTCTGCACACCAACGTGAATAGTTGTTTTGTTGCCACTTCTCCCAATGATTATAGAAATTCTGATGGAATGTTATTTATCCCGTCTGCCTTATTTGATCTTAAGACCTCCAAAGCTCTTTTAAATACTGATTCTAATACTGGATCCCCTATCTCTTCTAAATCGACTCCTGATTCTTCTTCTGTCACATCAGATAAACCTTCCCCCTCATACACGCTTTCATTGTATTCTTTAAGGTTGTTTTGACTTCTCCTCCGACAATTATTTCTTTTTCGATGTCTTCACAGTTTTCAGTTTTCCTGCAGCCATTTCGTCTTAGCTTCCCTGCACTTCCGATTTATTTCATTCCTCAGTGACTTGTATTTCTCTATTCCTGAGTTTCCCGGACCATTTTTATACTTCCTCCTTTCATCGATCAGTTGAAGTATTTCTTCTGTTACCCTTGGTTTCTTCGCAGTTACCTTCTTTGTAACTACGGTATGTTTTTCTTTCCAGCTGCTACGATGGCCCTTTTAGAGATGTCCATCCTCTTCAACTGTACTGCCTAGTGAGCTATTCCTGATTGCTGTATCTGTAGCCTCAGGGAACTTCAACCGTATCTCGTCATTCCTTAGTGCTTCCGTGTCCCACTTCCTTGTGTATTGATTCTTCCTGAGTAATTTCTTCATCCTACTCTTCATCACTACTATATTGTGATCTGAGTCTATGTCTGCTCCTGGGTACACCTTACAATCCAGTGTCTGATTTCGAAATCCCTGTCTGAACATGATGTAATGAAACTGAAATCTTCCCGTATCACCTGGCCTTTTCCAAGTATACCTCCTCGTTTTGTGATTTTTGAACAGCGTATTCGCTATTACTAGCTAAAGGCCAGTGCGTCAAATACACTGAGTTCACACTTGAATAGAAATAGCGTAACATTTCCAGAGAAACAGACCAACAGCGCTTCCAATTTGCAATAGCTGTATTTTGGAGCCGGCAGGAGTGGCCGAGCTGTTATAGGCGCTACAGTCTGCAACCGCGCGACCGCTACGGTCACAGGTTCGAATCCTGCCTCGGGCATGGATGTGTGTGATGTCCTTAGGTTAGTTAGGTTTACGTAGTTCTAAGTTCTAGGGGACTGATGACCTTAGAAGTTTAGTCCCATAGTGCTCCGAGCCATTTGAACCATTTTTTTGTATTTTTGGATTGCACCACGAGTTTAATTCTGTTTAACTTAAACATTTTATCTCTATTCATCTACTTATCGTGTTTGGTTAATCGTTCTCTTAAGCAATTCAATAGTTTGTGTATCGGTTGAGACGCATTTCCACGTTTCCAGCATATCGTAAATATAGGCCTAGGTGGCATATTGCTTTTTGATAGGGAAAGAGATTCATTAATGTTCCGTTGCATTACTGATGACAAACCACTGAGAACAATAACTGCCATAAAACATTGAGAATTAAATGTCCGGAGTTCATATATGAGTGGAATGAGTACATAAAACTTTCCGTAAGAAAAAGCAGAAATGCGGATTAGATAAAGAAGCGAACGGAAATGTATATAGAGTTCGAAAGAAGTGACTTTTAAACACTCGTTCGACCGATTTTTGAATATGATTTGTCTGTCTCGGACCATTACCAGGTTGGTTGAACATATGAAAGAAGATCCAAAGAAGAGTGGCACGTTTCGTCTCGGGTTTCTTTGGTATGCGCGTGACCCTTACGGAGATGCTCAGCGAGCTCCAATGGCAGTCGTTACAAGAAAGATGTTGCACACCACGATAATGTTGACCGTTAAATATCCGAGAGAATATGTTCAAAAAGGAGCTGAGTATTATATTACTCCGAAGTGGCCGTGCGGTTAAAGGCGCTGCAGTCTGGAACCACCAGACCGCTACGCTCGCAGGTTCGAATCCTGCCTCGGGCATGGATGTTTGTGATGTCCTTAGGTTAGTTAGGTTTAACTAGTTCTAAGTTCTAGGGGACTAATGACCTCAGCAGTTGAGTCCCATAGTGCTCAGAGCCATTTGAACCATATTATATTACTTCGTCCCATTACGTCTGAGGAAGTGATCACGCGCCATTCACGAATTAAACAAGGACGGAGGAATACGATAATGATACCAGAGTACCCTCCACCACACAGCTTTTCGTGGCTTCCACAATACAGATGTACTCGTAGATTACGAAAGATAATGTACGTCTTTATCCTTCCAGTAAATTATTGTTTCCATACAGGTTACTTATATTCACCGATTTCCATTTACTATTCTGTAGACTGGCTTCTGCTAAGGATGTTATTCCATCCTGTTTTTACCAGAAATTAAAACGCCATCAAAGATCATATTTTAATTATCTTGCCTCGTGACGTACGTCACGTGAATTTCCTTGAGGAGGAAGTGAGCTAAGAGTCTGACGGACTGGTACCCGGTATTCATCACGTACGGAAAAACTTCTGTGTAACTAACTCTAAGAATTCTTTGTATGTCTCTACGGATGAAGACTACTAGTCAGCGTTGTGAACTAACGTCCATGTGGCATTTATGTTGCAAGTGACTATCGCCTTATGACACAGCGTGAAGGTCAACACTTCTACGTGATGTTACCAACTACATGTATACAGTGAACCACCGAAGAAACTGGTACAGGCATGCGTAATCAAATACAGACATACATAAACACGTAGAAGACGACAAGTGTTTGTCGCTGTTGTTAGGTAAGCTACTGCTACTACAATGGCAGGTTATGCAGATTTAAGTGAGTTTCAACGTGGTGCTATCTACATCTACATCTACATTGATACTCCGCAAGCCACCCAACGGTGTGTGGCGGAGGGCACTTTACGTGCCACTGTCATTACCTCCCTTTCCTGTTCCAGTCGCGTATGGTTCGCGGGAAGAACGACTGTCTGAAAGCCTCCGTGCGCGCTCTAATCTCTCTAATTTTACATTCGTGATCTCCTCGGGAGGTATAAGTAGGGGGAAGCAATATATTCGATACCTCATCCAAAAACGCACCCTCTCGAAACCTGGACAGCAAGCTACACCGCGATGCAGAGCGCCTCTCTTGCAGAGTCTGCCACTTGAGTTTATTAAACATCTCCGTAACGCTATCACGGTTACCAAATAACCCGGTGACGAAACGCGCCGCTCTTCTTTGGATCTTTTCTATCTCCTCCGTCAACCCGACCTGGTACGGATCCCACACTGATGAGCAATACTCAAGTATAGGTCGAACGAGTGTTTTGTAAGCCACCTCCTTTGTTGATGGACTACATTTTCTAAGCACTCTCCCAATGAATCTCAACCTGGTACCCGCCTTACCAACAATTAATTTTATATGATCATTCCACTTCAAATCGTTCCGTACGCATACTCCCAGATATTTTACAGAAGTAACTGCTACCAGTGTTTGTTCCGCTATCATATAGTCGGCGAACGAGCGATGCGACCCAGCATCTCCGATATAGCGTTGAAGTGGGAATTCCCCCTCACAACCATTTCACGAGTGTATCGTTAATATCAGGAATTCGGCAAAACATCAATTCTCCGATATCACTGCGGCCGGGAAAAGATTCTGCAAGAAAGGGACCAACGACGACTCAAGAGAATGGTTCAGCGTGACAGAAGTGAGACCCTTCCACAAACTGCTGCAAATTTCAGTGAATGCTGCGGAAATGAAGCTGTGAGGACGGATCGCGGGTCATGCCTGCTGCAAAATGAAAAATTTGTTCCACTGTCAGTAGATTTATATGTTCTGTCTATTTACAATAATTTTGGAACTTCAGTAAGATGTCATCGACTAGTTTTAATATAAATCGTATGTTTTGTATGGATGTCATGTGTGAATAGCAATGGGATGAATTTCTTGAACATCTCGATTACGAGTGGCAATAATGTTTTTCATAATGAACCCATTGATACTCGGACGCTCAAGTAACTTCTGATCTTTTTGCAACAGAGCAGTGGAACGTACGTCTTTGTTTGCTGAAGATTAATTCTGTGTAAGGAAGTGTAATCTAAAACTTTCAAATCGTTTCGACTATACACAAACTGAACAAGTTTGTAATTATTAGGATGGTGCGTAAGCTCGTATTGTTTTCATTTTGCATATTGGTATTCCGGTTTCTGTGAGTTTATCTATGGTTGTAATTTTCTGTGGAAAGTTCACTGTTGTTGTTTGAGTTCACATATTGCAATTTTGTTATTTGGAGGTAATCAGTAGAACTGACGTTAAAAAATGGAGTGGCAAGTGGAGAAATCGGCACGTTTCCGGCATATTTTTCTGTTTGAGTTCAATAGAGGGGCGACAGCAGCGGAGGTAGCCAGAAATATTTTCGGCGTGTATGGTTATAACGCCATTCGACAGAGAAGGGCAAGACGATGGTTATTTTTTGGTTTTGTTTCAAAAAGGTTCGCTTTGATGTTAGTGATACTCCACATTCAGAAATACCTTCTGTATTTGATGAAAATCGATTAAACGCGTTAATCCACAATGATCCACGTCAGTATACTCTAGAACAGGCACATGTGGTATGCTGTTACCAGTCCACCTCGTACTACATTTACACGCAGTGGGGAAGGTTCACAATCGGGTGTATGGGTACCGCACGCTCTAATCCAAAATCACAAAAATCATCCGTGGCCATATGTCCATCTCTGCTTGCTCGTCATCAGTTAGCTCATGAAAAACACCGTCCATTCCGTATTCTCTGTCGTTACTGGTTACGATAAATGATAATAATTGGCAACCAATGCTGTACAATCGCAATAAAGTTATGAGATGTTCAATTGGCTCTTTTTATTAGAACATGCTACGCAATTCGGGATTACACCCATCTACAGACATCACAAACTTCAACTCCTTCCTAGCCAACCCGGCGTACAGCCTTGACAACTCAAAAGAAAGTGTCGAATAACATTTGGCTGCTTGTGTCGCAGTCAGATATTATTCGACACTTTCTTTGAGTTGTCAAGGCTGTACGCCAGGTTGGTTATGAAGGAGTTGAAGTTTGTGATGTCTGAAGATGGGTGTAATCCCGAAACGCGTAACATGTTCTAATAAAAAGAGCCAATTGAACATCTCATGACTTTATTGCGATTGTACAGCTCTGGTTTGCCAATTATTAACATAAAAATGGTCGTAGGCCTCAGACGGGATTTTATGTCCTGTGTATCACGGTAAATGATGTCTTTACGCTAATATAAGGAAAAGAAAGGAATTGTTCCGCCCAAAAAAAGCAGTGACTCCCGGTAGAAAGACCAACGCTGCTCCAAAAAAGATACTGTAATGCATCTGGTGGAAAAGTGACAGTGTGGTGTACTACGAGTTGCTTCTACGAGGTGTAACCATCTCTTCTGACATTTACTGTCGACAACCGAGACGTCTTGCAAACGTAGTCCAAGAACGACGACCCAGAGAGCCCATGGAGTGATGCTACTCCACCGTAACGCCCGCCCACATTCTGCTGGACTGACAAAAAGCGCTATACAGGAGTTGGGTTTGAAAGTCATTCCGCAACCACCTTCTTCACCTTATCATGCGTCCTCAGATTTTCACCATTTGCGCTCTATATCGAATAACCTTCGAAGAACTTCCATTCCGGAGGAAAAAGGGCTCCGAACATGGCTCGAAGAATTCTTCGCCTCAAAACAACGTGGTTTCTATAGTCGCAGAATCGAAAAGTTAACCGAGCTTTGGCAGACTTTGGTAAATTGTGAAGATGAATGCGTTGCTGCTGACTAAAGTATCTTTTGTGTTTATCTGTTATGTTACTTATGGAAAACGCTACGAACTTATGCACCAGTGTAAGATCAATTAATATTTCTGGAGTTGTTTGCTCCTTATACACGTCAGAAACAAATATGAAGAGTTATATCTAGATCAAAATGAAACTGATAGAGAAAGGTTCTAATGTCAGGAGTGAGATTTCGCAAATCGTCAATGAGACATGAATTTCATTCAGGAGCGAATATACATAAAGCTGTAAAACAAAATTAAAGTGTAGCAGGAAACACGAATCACAAGGGTATCCATTACGCGAAAGGAGGAAAATGTGAATAAATTAGCTTTGTGCTAGGAGCATCGTTGCTGCGCCAAAGAAATGTATGAATTTGCTAAAACAAAGTATAGTTTCTCATAGGTGAAGTACAGAATGGAAACTGCTTCGTATCTAGATGAAACACCAAACATATGCAAAGAATTTGTAGGTTGTCCGCACAGCAAAGGTGTACTATTGTGTTAGAAAAGAGAGGCATTGCTGAGCAACATATTCCAATTCAAGGAAGACGCTGTCGATAAGACAAGATCTAAAGGGCTATGAAAATCTCTGTATCCGTGCAACATTCCTGACTACCAAATTGTTAAATACAGTAAAGTAAAGAAGTACAGAACAGAAAAACAGCAGAAAGACATACTGTACTGCATGATGGGTACTTCACGATAGGTAAGAGAGAAGTCAGAGCTCACGATAAGTGAGGAATGAAAGGGAATCAAGATACGTCTATAGCCTTTGTTACTGTAGGAGAACACTTCGAAAGCATACGCTGAAAAATAGTTTCCTGTGCCCTGAGCACAATACTGAAAATGCAGTTCGCTAGGGATTACAATATCTTGAACCATCATGCAAGACTAACAAATCAGTGATTTAGAGAACGATTGGTTGATTTCAAAATGAGTGTACAAATGTTTTCTACTTCATCACCATTGTTAATTAAAGCCCGTGTGAAAACGACATGACTCAATCGAGAGAAAAATGAGTAAAATTTGATGTTAAAAACGTATTACTCCACTATTTTGCAAATGATATTGCTCTTAGGGTCAAATATAAGAAACTATTACTCTCAGAAAATATTATTTTAAAACTTAAGGTAAAATGTTAGTGATAAAGCGTCCAACAGTATAAAAGCATAGAAACGTCTCAAAGTTTTAATTATTTGGTGTGAGATTACATAACGAAGCACACATAACTTAATGTGCAGACAGACATTTAAAAAAAGTCTCTGTGTCACATATCGACCTAGATTTACGAAGAACTTCATAAAAGTATAGATTTCTAAGGCGTTTGTCAGCGCAGATGGTTCAAAATAATGGTTCAAATGGCTCTGAGCACTATGGGACTCAACTGCTGAGGTCATCAGTCCCCTAGAACTTAGAACTAGTTAAACCTAACTTACCTAAGGACATCACAAACATCCATGCCCGAGGCAGGATTCGAACCTGCGACCGTAGCGGTCTTGCGGTTCCAGACTGCAGCGCCTTTAACCGCACGGCCACTTCGGCCGGTTAGCGCAGATTTAAAACAGACAGATAGAAGACAAAGATATAATGAAATGTCTTAAATGTCATACTACAGAAGACGGTTAAAAAGTGAGGGAGCATGATAAAGAAAAGTGAACTCTACGGAAAAGAAAACACATTTATGCTGAGATGGTAAGTACTGCGCAATAGAAGCTCCGTGAGAGCCTCATTTTGAGCTGTGGAATACTACAGGAGAAATTTTCGACTAGTAAGAGTAAGAGTGAAACGACAACGTCGAAGTGACGGATTATTTAGAGTAGAAGACACAAATGGTATCTTTCGCTAGTTCTGTTCAATCTTTACATCGAAGAAGAAATAGTGGAAATAAAAGAAAAGCTGCGGAAAGAGGTTAATGTTCAAGTTGAAAGGATATCAGTCAGAAGATTCGCTGATGACATTGCTAACCACAGTGAAAGTAACGAAGAGTTACAGAACCGGTTCTCTTAACATATAAAAGTAATGCGTTGTAGCAGGAATGAGATTAGCGATAAGCTTACCATTAGAATTTGTGACCACGAAGTAGATAAAAAGTGAAGTAATTCCGTTACCTTGGAAGCGAAATAATATGTGAAGAACGGAGCAAGAAGTACGTAAAATGTCTACTACCAATGGCGAAGAGGACACTATTGGCACCGGCCACGGGTGGCCGAGCGGTTCTAGGCGCTTCAGTCTGGAACCGCATGACCGCTACGGTCGCAGGGCCGAATCCTGCCTCGGGCATGGATGTGTGTGATGTCCTTAGGTTAGTTAGGTTTAAGTAGTTCTAAGTTCTAGGGGACTGATGACCTCAGATGTTTAGTCCCATAGTGCTCAGTGCCATTTGAACCATTTGACTCTATTGGCCAAAAGAAGGCTACTAGTATTAAACATTGGCCTCAACTTGAGGAAGACATTTATGTGAATGTGCGCTTGTAACTCTACAATAGCGAATCGCAGATTGTGGAAAAACCGAAAAAGAAGAGAATCGAAGCGCTTGCGATGTGACGCTATAGAATGGAGTTCAATATCAGTTGGACCGATAGGAAATGGAAAGGTTCTCCACAGACTCGGTGAAGAAAGGAGCTTACGGAGATCACCGACAAGATGGAGAGACAGGATGACACGATGTATGATAATGGACGAGGGAGTAACTTCCGTGATCCAAGAGGGAACTGGAGAGGTAGGAATTATAGGGAAAGACAAACACAGGAATTCATGTAACAAATAATGGATGATGAATATTATAACTGCTGCTCTGAGATAAAGAGGTTGACACAAGACAGGAATTCGTGGTGGGCGGCGTCAGACAAGTCAGAAGACAGATAACCCCCGCCCACCACCACCACCACAAACCCTCACCCCGCCCCCCTGCCGCAAAAAAATTGAAGCGCTCATTGTTGGAGTTGTTTGACGCATATGCAAAGATGAAAACAATGACATCGTATATGATGTATAAGGGGAAGTCAAATGAAAACGAAACAGGTGCAAAAAGGGAGTAAACTGTTTATTATTATAAATGTAATCGCCATTGCCGTTAATTCATTTGTGCCACTGTGACACAAGACGGTTAATGCCGTCGTAAAAAATTCCTGTGAGTTTCCACTGAGTCATGATTGTAACCAGGCGTGCATCTCTTCGTCCAAAGCAAACTGACGGCCGCGAATGATTTTATTTAGGGCTCCAAAAATATGGAAATCGCACGGGGAGAGTTAGAAACTGTGTATAGGACGTGTAAAGAACTAAACAGAAGAGAAAACTGACCTGGAGAGTTTTCAGCGGACTCGATATTGTTGTTCGTTGTTGTGCTCTTCAGTCCAGAAACTGGTTTGATGCAGCTCTCCATGCTACTCTATCCTAAGCAAGCTTCTTCATCTGCAAGTAGCTACTGCAACCTGCATCGTTCTGAATCTGCTTAGTGATTCATCTCTTGGTCTCCCTTTACGATTTTTGCCCTCCACGCTGCCCTCCAATACTAAATTGGTAATCCCTTGATGCCTCAGAACATGTCCTACCGACCGATCCCTTCTTCTAGTCAAGTTATCCCTCACATTCCTCTTCTTTCCAATTCAGTTCAGTGCCTCCTCATTAGTTACGTGATCTACCCATCTGTTCTTCAGCATTCTTCTGTAGCCCCACTTTCCGAAAGCTTCTGTTCTCTTCTTGTCTAAACTATTTATCGTCCATGTTTCACTTCCATTCGTGGCTACACACCATAAAAATACTTTCACAAAAGACTTCCTGACAAATCTACATTCGATGTTAACAAATTTCTCTTTTTCAGAAACGCTTTCCTTGTAATTGCCTGTCAACATTTTATATCCTCTCTACTTCGACCATCATCAGATCTTTAGCTTCCCAACTACCAAAACTCATTAATTACTTTACTTTTCTGATTTACTAATCTAATTCTCTCAGCATCACCTCATTTAATTTCACTACATTCCATTATCCTCGTTTTTCAGCAGACTTATAATGCGAAAACTGTTTCTCGGCGTTGGGAATTACTAGGGAAGACAGCAAAATAATCAAATGCATTAGAATAGAGACTGGGACGAGGGAAAGACAGTTGGGTCGAAGGATTTGTAGAGATCGATGGTCCGTGTCCTTTTGCCTTAACAGGTTTAGGTAAAACTCGGGAAAGCTAATCGTGGTGGTCAGACGGAGATCTGAACCGCCCTCATCTCGAATGCGGGTCGAGTGTCCATTAACTGCGCCATTTCGTTCTGTGATACGAACCGGAAGCAAACGTGACATTATTAATAAAACGGGAATTACGTGTATGCAGACGGGATATGCAGTCAGGTGAATGTGTGGTAGATGCACCAAGCAAGTTCTGTGCTGTGGTCCACCATATAAGAAAATATCCAAACGATTGTAAATGCAATATAGGCAGATGAAATGAGAAAACATGCCGGAGGGACATGGATGCATATCTGTGCAGGCCATAATCCATGCAAAAGCCTATAGTAACTTTTATCCAACAGTCGATACTAAATTGCTGATAATGTGGATGACAAAACTAAAACTATTCTTTGTACAGAGTGCTAGAATTAGTATATGTTATTCATTTAAAGTTACGTAAATTCTCCACAGAATTTTACTTTCTAGTTTTAGTCTTCTCTTCCACTTAATTTTTTCCAAATCATACTGTGTACGACATAGTTACTGGACTGTTCAAGCATTTGTTCCCATAATACATGAACGTGCAGCATACGTGTGTATATGTATCTGTATTGTCAATCTCCTTTCTGCTGCATTATCTGCAAAATGCCCACTGCTTAAGCGCATTTGTAGCTTCGGCGGCTCTTGCGTTGTGTGCTGATGTTGGCAATTAGTTGACGTTAATCGTAGCCAGTAGGGCGATAGTATAGAGCAGCCAAGGAAAATCGCTGAATCAAAAGAAATGGTTCAAATGGCTCTGAGCACTATGGGACTTAACATCGATGGTCATCAGTCCCCTAGAACTTAGAACTACTTAAACCTAACTAACCTAAGGACAGCACACAACACCCAGTCATCGCTGAATCTAATGATATCTTCCGATGGAAAACACGAACCGGTTACATCTGTTTACGACATGTAGAGCGGGAAGAACACTAGATCTACGGACAGCCTGACCTGTAGCATAGCGAGGGACCTGAGTTGGTTTGGTATGCGACAGTTTCTTTGTGAGTTGACGAAGCCAACGAATCTCTACACGAAAATACGGTTCCTGTAGCGAACTGATATAGCGTAGCTCGAGATATGTTCGTCATTGCAGTAACCTACAGCATTGTGGTACTTCCGATTTTGCCGAAAATTCCGTCAGCATGGTTAAATTATAACATAGTAGAGCAAAATACAAGCTAAATTTATTTACGAATTACAAGGAAATAGGAGCAAGCATTCTCACTGTCCACCAACAACCTACCCACTGTTCCTCGTATTCAGTTCCCGTAGCTGATCAAAGGAATTGATACCAGAATTGGTACGCAATCTAACAACCGCAGACAACGTTAAGTGAACCTTTTAGATGCTCACGAGCAATAGCAGTAGTACTGAAAAGGATCAGATGATAGTGTAGACTGTCATTACAAAATTTTATCGTGTACAGCACAGAAATAGGAAAGGAAGGACTTTATGTGGTCTACGTCGTAGGAGACAGTGTTCGAGTAGATGTACGAGAGTATACTAATTCCTGAAATGGTTAATAAACCCTTCAGCACAGAACGTTATACAGTAAAAACGTCTAAGCAAAATTCAAGAGAACATTCTTTTACGCTTCAGGTAGTTAACTGATCTTCGGAAAGAGGAAGAGAGCTTAAGGAAATACAACAACTTAGTGCTAACCTTTATATCGAAACAGTTTTGGTAAAACTCGCAAGCGCACGTACCACTAAACACAGCGTATACGGCAGTTGGGGGTCAGAATCATCTACAAGCCTCTCTGATTTTTTGTCGAAGAATACCAGTAGCTACTACATGGTGTGAGAAACCGGGGAAGAAGAGCATTGAGGCTGAACTGTGATGATATAGAAGCATGTTGAAAATTAGAAGGGCTGATAAAATATGAAACGAGGTGATTCTTCGCGGAATCGAGAGAAAGAGGAATACGTAAAAGACATTGACATGAAGAATAGGCAGAATGACTGGACTTGTATCAAGCCACCAAGGAATAATTTCCAACACTATTAGAGGGAACTGTAGAGGGTAAATACTGTAGAAAAAAACGGAGACAGGAAAATATTTAACAAGTAATAGAGGAAAAGTTCTAGTCTGAGATGGGGATATCGTCAGAGGAAACGAGTTCGTGGTGGCCTGCATCAAACCCATTAGAAGACTGGCGCCTGTATATATTTTTTATTACGTATTACCAACCGATTCGATCTTATGCTGCTGTCTCTGTCTTACGTGGAAGCTCTACTTTACTTCTTGCCAACAGATTTGGAGAATAACAAACACCTACTTGCTTATAGCGATTACTTCCGTCCATTACGGAATTCTGATAGCATTCACTGTAAAGTAAGAACTACAGTAGTGACACCTTATGTGATCTTATACCTATTCATATACACAGTAATATGTTGTATTTCGAGAAAGGTTTGAAGGACACCGTTCTCTGCATGACACCGTTCCCATTAGGACACTCCAGATAAATTCCAGGGTGGTTACTTTGGAAAGGTCGAGACAAATTTCCAATCTGCGTCTTACTCAATCAGAGTTAGTGCTTCTTCGCCAATGACCTGCCCGTCGACGGGAAGTTAAATCATAACTATTCATTTTTTAATCGAATAACAAGTTCTCTATTTGTTATTTTTCCATTGTTAGTGTTTTTTTTAACTTACAGGACTACTTTGTACGTCTGAAATGGATCTCACTAATAATTGTATAATGGACTTATAATTATCTACAACTGTCTTTGTTGATAGGATGACGTTCTTTTTATGCATTTATATTGCAGCAAGGAACAGTTAAACTCCTATTTATTTTGTTGACGTCTTACTATGTGTTGTGTTGTAGCATTGAGCAGAAAGAAAATATAATGTAATATCACTAGAAAAAGGGACTTGCTAGTAGGACACTGTACCCAAGGCCAGATAGATAATTTCGATAATTTCCCACTTGAAGGTGCAGTAGATGGACATAGTGTTAGAAGATTAAAATGTCTGTATATGTGCTACAGATGGTGGAGCGGGTGTAATAAAATGAAGTCATTTCTACGGAATAGGAAACTATGGATGGCCGCAGCCCGCAAGTATCGTAAGGCAAAAGACTTAATTAAAAACTATGTTCTTGTTTATTGAGCACTAGTTTCATGCTGCAACACATGAGCGACCCTTTAAATTATCTTCGAGGTTATAATTTATTCTAATTATAAACAAAAAAATTCTTAAATTTCTCATTACACAAAAATGGATAACATTCGGAAACACATCGACGAAATATATATTTTTATTATGATGCAACTTATAAGTTTGTTGATTCTCTGATGAGTACCTTAGAGTGCAACAAGCTGTTCAACATTCAGTCACTGAGTTTATCTTTAGCTCTTCCTTGAAGACTTCTCGAATTCCTAAGTATAACTTAATATTGCGTCGAAAATAAAGCATATTGGAAATTTGATTTCCTTACAACTGCAATAGTTTAACGGAAGTAATAGACAGCTTAGTCAAATAATTTTTCTCGAATAAAAGCTTTAGTAAGTGAACAGTTGTATGACAAGAATGAGATGGAAGCTGTTAGCTGTCAGTGACAAGCTTCGAAATGATTCTGTCAGAACAGGGTCTAGTTCCCTTATACCATGTCCTAGGTTCAACTCTCGCTAGAGGGACTAACTGTGAAGCGACCAGGGAGCTTCCACCTGCAACTGGTTTGGCTAGTACAATAGCTTGTCTAGCAGGTTTTATCGCACTGACTACTACAACGTTGCACTAGGGCTAGTTTTCAAGTACCTGTTCACACCTAGCGTCAGGTAAACTTGAAACACTATTTTAAGGATTCATAATAATGGCTAGTCAGAATAAACGTTAAGTGGAAATAGTTGTTTTAGAGGAAATTAACAAAACGAGCCGTAGGCTTGTTTGGAATTATTTAATGATATAGCATCCCACGACAACGGACACACACACACACACACACACACACACACACACACACACACGTAACAAATGGAATTTCGATGTACACTGTCAAGCTCAGCAATCATTTGTGGTGGAATTCTTATTCCCACTCATAAAGTAAATGCAACTGACAAACAGAACCAATTCGTGAATACAGTTGAGAGTGTTGAAAATCCTGGGAACAGAACACGTTTTATTTAATAGCGTAACGTTGAGTAGGCGGTCCAACGTTACTTAAAATTTACGTTCCTATGTTTTAAATGAGTAATTACGTAGCCATAAACGTGTAAACGCAAGATGAAGGCACGTAAATTTTTCCGATTTTATAAATGATTATTAGTGACGCCTGTCTTAGAACAAATAGGGAATGTATAAGATGTGAATAGCGTCAAACACAACAAGAATTGAAATACTTTTCTCTGGGTGTACTTGAAACTAAGACAGATGGATGAATGTAATGTGATGAAACGTTACTTGAAGGTCGAGAGAGGTACCAGAAAGTAGTGAAAATTTTGGACTTAATTTCACTAACAACCGACAAGACGTACGTCTACATACTGGAAGAATTAAAAACAATAAGTAAATAGATTTCCACAAAAAAATTCGAAATTACATTACGAGTATCTCTACGTTCTTGGAGTACCTATTCCTCTGATATTACTTATCTAAAAACTGAATTTCTTACTAGACAATCGAACTGTATACATCTATGTGACATTACCTAAACGACTGGTAGACTATGCTGATAGAAAGGCTTAGGTTCCATTTCTGCCGGATATTTTTTCCAATTTTAAGTGTTCGGTTTTTGATACCACGACATTTTTTTATTTCTGTGATAAAGGAACGGTAGAAAACTCTAGGATTAAGTTATACAGGCTTTTGTAGCAGAGTAAGAAACGTTTGAAATTCTTTTATATTAAGTTGCTTCTAGAGGTTTGTCACTAGAATATATCAAGAATGACAGTGGCGGAATACAGCCGCAACTTTATAAAGGGCGGGGAAAGGTTAACGAATCGAATTTCTTGTAATGAGACTCATGAGATTAACTAAAGCCTAAACCAAGACTGTTCACTGAGAATTTTAGATTGTGTGAAATCGCGTTTCTATGACTGCGCCATGTCTCTCGTTGGCATTTCACATCACTTGTTATCTTGCACCACATATACACATAGCTATGAAAAAGGCCGCTCTCTATTACGTGTACCATCGCAAGTACCTTTCAAGGATCCGAAACTCTAATTTTAATATTTATTAATAATACCATCAACATTCCTACCGTTCCTATATACTACACATGTATCTAAACCATAGCTCCCGCCGACACCAGCGCATATCCCTAACATTTACCTGTGCTTGTTTGTTTTTGTTGCACACGAAAGAGCGGCTACTTTCCTCCACATCAGAATAATAAAATGGCTCGACGCTGAAACAGTTGTGAATAACGTAATCAACAAAAAATTCAAGGAAATTTCTAGAAAGAAAACAGTATACAAAAATTTATCACATTTGTTTTATTCTGTGCAAACTGCTGCCGTTTGGATATATTAAAAACTTCCCCCTGAAAATTTAGAGATATAGCAACTAAAATACTATGGAAATTCTATTAAACGCGTTGTTCGGGTAATAAAAATAGAAGACAGACTTTCTGAACATATGAAACTGACATGGATGTACAACAGTTGCAGTTCTTTGAATGTGGACAGGAAGCGTGTGTCATAAGGTGCAGTTATGTTAGAAGGAAGTACCCTACGTGAAAGAGGAACGCCGATTGTTTGTCACCTGGTTGCAACATTGTTCTTCTCTCATTAGCTCTATCTATCTCTATCTATAACAACGCATGTTCCATAAAATGTATCACCAGCAGAGAAAGGGGGGCGGGGTGAATTTACTGTATGACTTCCCTAGAAAAAGTTTAAAAAATCATCAATTATTGTTGACTTTAAGTAGCAGCATACATTTTTTTAAAGTGGTACTACTGTGTAAGTAAGGTCCTCAGTCTGAAAATATTTAAATGACATCGCCAAATTTTTGAGGTAGCTTAGCTGAAACACTTGAAACAGGTAGAAGAATTTATTACGAACAATAAAGGCTTTAACACAGAAAGCAAATGACTAGATTACAATGTATCTTAAAGATACGCATAAAGTGTCCCCCACCCCCTTTGATATTGCGAGGGTAATCTTTTCTCAAATGTTGGCAGTGTATCACGATGTAGTATTGCGTTACAACAATATACAGCAACTCCAGTCTTTGACTAATTATCAACCGTTTCATTTGTTTCCCCTTAATGGATTCCATTAGAGTGATAACTCTTTATTTATTTATTTATTTGTTATCAGCGTTCAAATCTGTTTAATGCCGCCCACGAGAAATCCCGTTCTTGTGTCAACCTCTTCATTTCAGAGTAGCATATGTCACCAACATCCTCAGTCATTTGTTGATTGCTTTTTCTGATCTCTCCTTCCTCTTAAATTTTTACGATGTGCAGTTCCCCTTAGTATTATGGAAGCTATTTCCTCATATCTTAACACATGCCTTATCATCCTGTCCCTTCATTTTGTCACTGATCTCCATATGTTTCTTTCTTCACCGATTCTGCGATGAACATCTCTACTTCTTATCAGTCCATCTAATTTTCAGCATCCTTGTATAGTTTCTCACTTCAATCTCTTCGATTCTCATCTTTTACGGTGTTTCCACAGACCATGATTCATTATCATAGAACATGGTGTTCCAAACGTACATTCTCAGAAATGTTTCCCATATTCAGGCCGATGTTTGATGCCAGTAGACTTCTTTTGTCAATAATGCTCTCTTCGCCAGTGATAGTCTACTTTTTATATTCTTGCTTCCTCCGTGATGTGTTATTTTTTCTCCAAGGTAATTGAATTGCTTCACTTCCTCTACTACGTGGTCCCCAATTTTGATAGTAAGTTTCTCGCTGATCTCATTTCTGCTACTGCTCATTAGGCTGTTTATTCCATCAACTGGTCCTGTACTTCTTCCTCAGTTTACCGAGTATGGCAGTGTCACCAGCGATTCATATCATTGATATTCTGATCATTTCACCTTGAATTTTAGTGCCACTCCCGTACTTTTCTTTTATTCTCGTCATTGCTTCAGGGAAACAGTAGGGGATAAAGCTGCCAGAAACTTGAATACAAACGCTTTTTCTCTTGGTCTTCCATTCATTCTTATTGTTCCTTATTGGTTCTGCTATATATTGTATAATACCCGTATTTCACTGTAGCTTACACCAGTTTTTCAGAGAATTTTGAACATCTTGCACAATTTCAAGTTGTCGAACATTTTTCTAATTCAAGGATCGTATGAGCGTGTTCTGATTTGCTGCCATTACTAAGCTGCAACGTTAGTACTGCCTCTCTGGTGCCTTTACCTTTCCTAAGGCCAAGCTGATCAACTAAAAGGTCCTCAACTTTCCTTTCCTTTTTTTTTTCGTACGTTACTCTTGCCAGCAACTGAAACACGTCACCGCTTAAGCAGACTGTGTGATAGTTCTTGTCACCAGTGTAACAGATGCTATACATAAACCTGAATATTCTCTTGGTTGCCATTTCTCCAAATGATCTTAGAACAGCCAAATAAAAATTTCTACTGCCTCATTCGTTTGCAAGCCGTCCAAAGCTCTGTTAGAATCTTACTCTAATGTTCGATTCCATAGGTCTTCCATACATGGCAGTCACGCCAGGATACATTACCAGACAGCCAAGCAGCCTTTCTTTGTAATCTGTAATAAAACTGCGATCGTAACATAAATTTTCAACGTAACAGTCTAGCTGCCATCAGGTTGTCCATCCTAGCGCATTATGAGCACCTCAAGTATAAGCGACTCACTGCTGTCTTTAAATGTAATAATAAAGTACATGACTAAAAAATCAGTCACTTTTTTTAGAGAATTTGATGTTTGATTTTAATTCCTAAATTGCAAAATTATTTTAATTCAGTTCTGCTATAAAACTTAAGATCTTTATTACTTAATCTGAGATAACTTCTTCAAATAATGCAAGTGTAAATTGGAGATGGTTCTGAGAGATACTTGCAGTTGTATTTATATCTACTTATTGAACTGCCTTAGAATAATATAATTTGTAACGTGAATTCATGACTCGATTATCTAGAGACATAGAGGTTGTAAGACAGCTAGCATACGTCACCAAAAGGGGTAGTGAGGTGGCGATCGGCATTTAAAGGGCTTACCACATCACAAGGGCTGTAATTACCTCCACCAGTGGACCGTGAAAATAATGCTAAAATTAATCAAGAAAGCTAAAATATTTTTTAATATCCATCGTGACTAAATAATAGAGAAGTGCCATAGGATATAGCAAATGATAATGCAGATTCGGTGATAAGAAATGGTTTTCAGATCGAAAGACATGAACTAGTGGGAGAAATGTAACCGTCCTGCAGATTAGAATAAAGAAAATTGCGTACATAATTACTTAATGGAAGAGCTTCTATGTAGCGGGATAGTACGTGAATGTTAGCAAGATATGAAATAGAAGAAGAGGAGAAGGAGTTACAAGTTATGGGGAATATGGAGTATGGCCACGTCAAACAGAAATAGGAGATCTACTACTACTACTTTTGTAGTATTAAGAAATTTGACATCCTGCCAGAGCGTTAGACCTGGATATGGTTTGCTTTTTTACAAACATAGTACGAGATATATTTATTGTGTTCCAGAAATGCACCATAGAAGAGTTATTTGTGTCTTGAATAATCGAAGTGCACAGTACTTGTTGTTCAAGTTGCCCCATATTTGCGTCACTAAATCTTTCAACGTTATCATGTACTGAAACAATGATGATACTACGGAACTTATGTAGCAATATCGGTTGTAAACTAGACAGCAATTAGGACTGATCGGGTTTAGGATGTAACGATTTTCCGAGATGCTTAGTTTGTATCAACAAATGGTCAGCTATCTCTGATGCTCTGTGAAATACTGTTTCGTGATACAATCATAACTACAGTGAAAAATAGTAAGCGGTTTATTATGTAAATTAATTTTACACGTCTCGTTTTAATCTTTCAAAACAAATATCGTCTGCATTACAGGAATGTCACGATGAAACTGTGAGTTAGCAAACATGAAACACAAGAATGACGAAGCTTTTCAGTGGTTTCCCAGCTATCTACTTCTGCTTATCAGAGGTCACTGACAAATTTCAAATGGAAGCTGGAGGGGTCTTCTTATGGATCGTCGTTGGTTTTGCATAAACCATAGTGCGCTAATTATTTGAAATATCGCTTGACAGAATACTATTTAAACTGATTCAGAAGACATGTTATAGATACAATCAATTGTGATGATGGGATAAATGGTATGAGAAGAAGCAAAGTTTCATGTGTCAGTAACAAAGGGCCTTTTAATATCCTACGTTTATAGTGATATGAGGATAAGAATGCACAAGTACCCACGATCGCATAAATGTTTATGAAATCCGTTAGGGTTGTAAGAAGTTTCTTAGGTCAAACCATAAGCAAATAAAAAATCATGTAATACTGCAAAAAACAAAAAACTGCTATAAAGGGAAAACGGAGACAAAGCGGAAGGAAACCTGTAAAATAAACGGATATTAAACAAAGTAAATGAACTAACAGTTTCTTAAGGAGAGCCGTCTGGCTGGGTCAACAGAAATGTGTCTCTCCTCTAAGGAGACTGAGAAATGGTAAGTATTTCCTATTACCACAGTAAAATTAGATGACGATAGAGGTGAAAGAATGTATGGAAGCTGTACTTTAATTCATGTCACCAAAGCTGTTTCGAGTACACTGCAGAAGTGCCGCTGGGGAGCACTTACACATTCTCCATACAGTGCCGATCTCTCCCAGTGCAATTTGAATATTTTCTGGAACTCTGAAGAAAGGCATTCGTAGCCTTCGATTTGCTTCACACGAAGAGGTTCACGCCTCGGTGCAGTTATTGTCCCGTATGCAACGGCAAATATTTTTCCATGAAGGCACTGACTGATTTGTCTTACAGTTGGATAAATGAATTAACAGTTATGGCGATTACTTTTTAAATAATGAACAGTTTACTTACTTTATTCCACCTGCGTGGTTTTGAGTTCACTACCCCTTATTTGAGGTACCCCTAAAAACAAAAATAATGAAGAAGCATGTAAGAGGATCGATATGTAATTGAATTCCCTTCATTTCCAAAACATATTGAGTCACAGACGAATGCAACACTGCATTTTTTCATACGTTTCAGATTCAAGACTACCAGCACTCCAAGGAGGAAGACATAAATGATCGTAATCAGTGTTTCAACATAAAAGTTTCCTAAGTATCGTATCGCATCATGTTGCAAAACAATTGTCACTAAATAAAACCAGAGTTGCACTTAAGTTTGCAGTAGACTCATGTTGTTACTTATGTACGTTACTAGTTACACTAACTCTGGCTGCGGTAGCCTTCACAAATTCATAAACATTATTTTAGTGGCTTTTTTCTTTACCAGCGTATAATTAATTAAACAGATTTCTTAGAGGTGTCCTAACTTTTCTAAAAATTTTACTTTTGTTTGCTAAGGAAGTGTCTATCAACTTAGAACAACTAGTGATCTGTACAGTCTCTCCCGAATAACTTATTATTGTCATCTGAAATGTCTCCGAAGTTTATAGAGCTCAATCTGTGTCATTTACACTCGTCTGTGGAGCATGGAAATATAGAATTACGCATAATATTTTAAGACTAAGAAGTTCAAGTTCCAGTGCTCGGGCCGATAAGATGCAGAATATTCTGCGTCCTCACAATTAACGATATTCGCTTCACTACAAGCAAAAAAGCCTGAGTAAACATGGAACTCGTGCACGAGATCATTGTGAAACTCGTGTTATCTGTTACCTCTTTCTCTGTTGTAAAATGCCGTCAGGGAAAAGTAAGAATTTGGAAAAGCTGTTGATTATTGTGCATACAGTATTGTTTTGTGAGACAATAATACAGTTCTAAAACAATATTCGACAGTAAAATGTAATGGTGTACTTACGTGGTAGAAGTACACCGCATTCCCATTGTAGACTCCTGTCTCGTCAAGGGAATGTTCATGGCGGAATTTTTGTTGCAGTATAGAGCATTTTAGTTACTGCCGCAATGAGTTTATACTCATTTCGAACATCTTCTGGTCATTCCCAAGTTGCTGACAAACATTTAAAATTTGCTAACCACTTCTTTAACTGTGGTAACGGCAGTGCTGCATACGAAGCTTTTAAGACGTCAACACAAACTCTCGTACGGTAACTCAGAGGACAGAGCTAACTTCCGATTTAGTGGCATTACATTACAGGATCGCTAGAAGAGTTTTGCCTTTTGCAACTTCTTATATATGTATGACAAAGACCCAGCCTGTTCTGCTGCTAGTAAGAAAGACATCTGATCCTGCTGGTATGGTCTATGAGACTCAGGGCGTGGTCCATTTATGCACAAATCACCAAGAAAAGACAGAAAATATTATGTCAGACGTCTCTTTAAAAACGCAGTATATAAGAACTGGACCAGCGAATTGAAAGTGAGAATTAACGCACGATTGAAACAAATATCATTTACATTACAGCCTACTGCCAACCATTTTTTTAAGTAAGCACTAGAGACTGTATTACTCGCCCCTCTGCCCCCCCCCCCCCTCAAAATGTTAAGCAAATCACTTCATCGACGTTGATAATATGCTAGCACGAACTGAAATGCTCTTTTCGCTGTTGGTCCTATCGATAGTGGTGATGTCATCACAACTATTCCCGTCAAAAGCATACTGCGAAATGCTGATGCAATAATTTTTTTTTATCATACCAATATGATCATAACAATCCGGATACAAAACACACGTAAAGAATCGAATAAACAAAATAACCATATGATTGGGTAGTTCCTGAACATGGTTCTCTGGCTGCAGTCAGTGAGTTTGAGAATGCTGAAAATTCTGCAACACAACGTTCACAAATAACTGGCACCTTCAAGAATTTTCTGTCATATCATTTCATTTTGGCAACATTCGTTGAAAAGATCCACACGGACAAACTGTAATTATTCGTTTTCGATTCAGAATATTCCACAACACAAATAATAATCACTGACCTCTAACGTTACAAAAAGTGAACCTTATCGTCAATCTAAGGGAAAGGACTTAAGAAGCGTAGCTTACCCATGTCTATGTCTCCGTATGGTGGCTGTACATCACGAGGAAAGAGAGGGAAGGTAAATTAAATTTTGGAAAAAAACTGAAATTCATTCAGAAAGACAGATTGACAATGTTTGTTTACAAAGTAAAGAAACAGTGATTTTTGTTTCTTTCATAATTCTTGTGACTCCATTTTTTCCAGTCGTGAAACGTCATTAGCATTTTTCTACCTGTATCAGGTACGAATGGAACAAATGGAAATGTTTAGTTGCCCTCTATGTATGCCCTACGTGAAGTGTGTTAAAAGCACCACGAATTTAGTGGAAACCTCGATGTCATGAGAGAAGTTTCTAATATACTGCAACCAACAAATCTATAGTTTGCCCTGTATTCCAACTGATAGTTCGTCATTGTGCTTAGAAATATTCTGAGTACTGAATTAATCAGAAAGTTTTTCCACACAGTGGATGGTATCGTTTACGAAACGTCGTTACTCAGTCAGTCAATTAAGTTCTAACTCTTTCCACTTGTCACCATTTCAGTAAGGTGTTTCAGATTCATCTTCAAGGCACTGACATTGTACAAGTCATCGAAGTGCTCATATAGGTACTCAGAGGCCCAACAATAACAAAAGCTGATTTTACCAGCAAATAGTAGTGTACAGCCAAGAGTCAATGAGACTCAGAAGCATTGCTTTCTAGTAACCTAAGAAGGTTTTAATATAAATAAACTTGCAACATAGAAATGAGTTGGTGACTCTTATACATCTAATTAATAATATGGAGAAATTCAGCTAATTTGATTTGGTAAGCATTTATCGCTAATGAATTATTCCAGGCAAGCTGCAGATACTTTAATTAATAGTGCTTTTCCTTTAATACAAGCTTGTTCCGGCTAT
The DNA here is from genome assembly GCF_023864345.2 of Schistocerca serialis cubense. NCBI lineage: Eukaryota > Metazoa > Arthropoda > Insecta > Orthoptera > Acrididae > Schistocerca > Schistocerca serialis. The sequence continues at coordinate 412,622,776 of NC_064638.1, forward strand.
AACACCGTTCTCATGTAAACGTCTAGTTGGAATAGATGCCCTTGTTATATCAGTAAGTAAACTGTTGACTGTGTCTTCTTGTTAGACTGTTAAAAGTCACGTAATTTCTATTTGTGTGGAAGTTTTCTTGAAATGCTTTTGACACCTAGATGACAGTATATTCTCCTGCACTGTCGTTGAACGATATTTAGTATATTCCTGGGTATGCAAAATCAGGAATTATGGCTTTCCAGATCAGAATTTCGTCTTTAGATTGTTGTTTGTTAGAAACGCTAGTTTTTATGTTTTTTTGTTCTTTTTAAAGACGTGGTTTATTTTGCTCCATGTTTGTCCCAAGTATATTGTCATTAGGTATGTTCTTTTTATTTAGTTTTCTTTGCTTTCGTTACTTTCTCGTCCTTATGTGTGGTGTAGTTTTTAGGTACTGTGTGTTTTTCATACAGTTTGTGCCTTATTTTCTTGGATAATATAATGGAGCATTGTAAGCTCAATTTGTATTGCTTGGTGTTCGAGAGGTAATTTGCTGATTCAATTTATCACTTATTAAGTGGCCATATTTTTGCGATTTTGGGTGACAAGAATTTCTACTAATTATGTTGTCTGTTATGTTGTCTGTAGTAAACAATTTTCTACATTTTAAAGAAGTGATGATTGTTAATGTTAATCTAGCTGTTGAAAACATTTCACAAAAAAAAGAACATCTACAGGAATTGAAGTTACGTGATTTATAACAGTCGACAGTTTACTCACTAACGCAATATGAGTGTCTGTTCCAAATAGACGTTTAGTTGAAAATCTATCTCTAACTCTTGGTGACACAAAATTTACGTTATGGAATAAACGAACGTCTTAACTTAAACGTAATTCAAGCGCTCTGACAATAATAATTAGCTGAGTAGAATGTGGTAATAAAGACAGTTAGATTGAATTGTTTCAAAATTTGGTTTCTGAAATTTTTTCATATCTAGCATCGAGCATATCATCGCAAAAATTTCTCATTTCGCCCTACAGCTTCTGCTACTTGTCAGTAACGCAATTTTCTACTATAGAAAGTAAAGGTTTTTCTGTTTGCCACATGACAAAGGAATGAAATGATTTGTGGCAGAAACAAAAAAAAAAATCAAATCCATCTGGATTGTAGATTGGACCGTGTACACAAGCGTGAAGTATTAGTCGAAACGATGGTACATCATTTTTCAACATTACGTGGTCTAAAACCTAAATGTATTCTATGGAAACTGACTCTGGCCATAAAACTAACAAGTTCAAATGTGGATACAGGGACGAAAAGTAAACGGGATCTGAGCAACTGAATATGCAGTTCAACTAAAATTACAAGCAATATACATATCACGGAGTTATCTAAACTACGTTGCCTGTATACTTTGCTCCCAATATGCATTATAAAATGGAATTCCTTTGTCGTAATTGCTCTCATTCACACATTTTACTTACGAATATATTACGTACGGTGTCTTGTAGAACGAGCATGTGCACTGAAATATTCAAATTTTATTTAGAATTCTCCTCCTGAAGACCAAGTTTAAATTCTTCTAGCCTCATATATGAAGTCATCGGCTATGGAAGGAGCATGCTGAACTTGTTCCTATGCAAGAGAACCATTACACAAAACGCTAAGCCCATGATGAAATTTTTGATGTGGTCTGACTATTAAAATGACAAAATAAGATGCAGTCTACAATTTGTTCCTTACACAACTAGTTGTTAGCAAGCACTTTTTAGCTGGCAGTTGCAAATGCTATTTCTAGATTCCTTCTTCAGACTGAGCTCATGATGTCACACAAGGAATGAAAATACAGGTGCCTTGGCCACTGCCGTTGCCAATAACAAGAAGAATGTTTTCCTTATCTGCAAGATAGAGGTGTAGAGATATCTGAAAGCTAGATGTAGTGGAACAGAAACCTAAACAGAGATGAATTCATGAGAACTCAGTGCACTCGGTTCCAGATCTAGTTTGACATTTTAACGAGGACAAAAAGGCACACTGTTGTGTGTAAATGTTTACGAAAAAATAGTTGACTGCTTCTGTCTCCAAATTTTCTATATATATATATATCCGCTGATAACTTTGAACCTATCATAAAGTTTGCAAATCATCAAGAAAATTTATAATGTCAAATATCAGAGCTATTATTTGTGGTAAGATGTTTTTTAAAAACGAAATTTTCGAAAATATTTTCACTTTTGAAAACAAAGGCACTGCACCGAGCATACATAAAAACAGCATAACGTCAAGTTCAGCTGTCTGCTGCTGATTAATGAAGTCAATAACATTAGAAACTAGCCAAGCCAAAATTCTGATATCATCACTTCTGAATGCAAAATTATGCACTAAAAGTGTATACATACACTTGACTGTTCACATTTTTTCCCACAACGACAAACGTATATCTAAAACAAACGTTAGATTTTAAACATCTATATCTACAGTTATACTCTGAAGGTGTAACAGATTGTGCTTTGTATTGAACCATGCGCTAAGACTTCTTGTTCTCCAATTGACAGATGGAAAACGGAACTAAAGATAGCTTGTAAGCCTCTGTGCACGATTTTTATCGGATTTTACCATCACGCTCTCTGCGCGAAGGAAGCATAGAGCGAATAGTTATGCTCCAAGATTTCTCTCTTACAGCTGTTTCCTTAAATTTTGGAAGTGCAGATTTGTGAGATATTAAATATCGATCCTCGAGTGAACGCTGTTTGATATCTGTGACAATTTATGTTCAACCCTCTCGTCAGAAAATACGACACTGCCATTTTTAACATATTCCAAGTCCCTGTCTGCCTTGACTTGATACTTATACAACAAATAAAAGAAGTTTCTTGTGATCAGTCTGTTCCGCAGGCAAATTCACACATCCAGCTACTGACCAATAAATCAAAGTTGTCTTTCGTTTTAGGGTAAAACGATGAAAATACTCCAGACGTTCGTTAACACATTCTTATACCGTCAGGACTGATGTATGCAAGAAACTCCTCGTAACAGAAATCATTTGTGCGTTAAAATTTCATTTAGCATTTCGCATGCCGGCATTTCATTTAGTAAAACATCAATGAAGCATGTAATTTTTAGGATTTTATTATTTTGTGTGCATCTTACTAACCCTTCACCCGAATTTCGACTACCGTTGCCAAATTACAGAAACTCATTGAATGTCACCTAAATCTTGTTCTGTGTGCATACAAACGAAAAAAACGAAAAATACTGGTTGCCTCGCTGCGGATAAATATAACAGTTTCTTCAGCTTCCTTTAAAAAATAAATTAACATGACGATCTATAAGCCTTCTGAACTACCTAGTGGAAAGCAAATATTCTTTGCGTACTAAATTCTTTTGTACAAAATTCGTTCCATCAAGTTTTCTTTCTACATTCTCTGTCAAGCACCTGCCGTAATCAGTGCTTGACAGGACTCATTAATTCCCTATTGACAATAATTTTGTGTCCATTTTGTGAATCATATGAAGAATTCTTAAAGAGAAAATAGCTCACAGCTATTTTGTGGGATGATATTAAGAAACCACTTTATCATCATTAATAAGGTTTTGTTTAAAATGTAGTAGTATTTAAAAATACCAAACTTTGCTGAATTTTGTGTCGTCGAAGCTCGTTTAAATTAGTACCTGTGAATAGTCACAATCAGACCTGCCACTAATCGTTCTATTTTATGTCTTTCGAATGATTGTCCCCTTGCCCTATCGTCCGGTGACAAATTGTTGAATCATGATACGTAGGTCTGTTACATTGAAGCACCGAATAGTAGTAATTGTCTTGCAAATCTGGAAGCAGGAAATGTTATTCTTTTATTGAAACTAAGCCACAGATTGTGAAATATTTATGATGATCAGCCTGTGTAATCGCAAGAAATCTTTCATTCTAAAGAGAGTAGCAGTATTACGCACGTGGATGCATCGATTAAGAAATAGTTGGAAACGCTGCCAAATGCATTCATGCGTTTGGTATGTCCTACAGTTTTTTTTCACGCAGCAAATACATGGCGAAATCGGAATTCATACACAAAAGATTTGAATCTAAATGAGTATTTTGGGAATCGTATAATATGCGTGAATTAGGTTACGTTTTGTTGTACCATGTCTTAAGGATTCTTGAGGTTTCTTTAAAGAATACTGCGGTTCTGATGTAGCCCTGTATTTCTTCTCCACCATTGCTCTGTCCCGAAGCATTAGCTGCTGCTGCTGCAAATCGTACTGCATATGCTACCAATAAGCCCTTTCTTCTAGTATTATCAATCTCGGTCCCCACCTTTTCTTTCTAAAACATTCAATCTCACACAGTAGCATCAAGTCTCTTCAATATAGACCACACTTCTCAACAGGCGTAATATTACTCTTTTTAAATTTTTTCAGGCAGTTTTCTTCTTCCTTCGTGAGTCTGCTCCCAAAGACGGGTAGGAAATATACGCTGCATTTTCTAAGCCATGAAATGCTGTCCATGTATGTAAGAATGAAAGTGAATAGTTCGCAGTAGTCGCAAAATCAAAGAAGAGAAAATAAAATTTGGAATCAAGACGTCAAATTCGCTGAAAAACTGTAGAAGGCACAGTTGTAGATGCAGTGTAGATGTTGAAGGTGTCGTGAAAACAGCGAAAGGGAATTTCAGAATGGGAAACGTAAATGAACATACATGGGCATCATTTCATGGCTTAGAACATGCTGCATATATTACCTACCCATCGTTGGGAGCAGACTTACGTAGGAAGAAGAAATCTGCCTGAAAAAAAAATAAAAAGAATAATATTACGCCTGTCAACAAGTGTGGTCTATATAGAAGGCACTAGATGCTGCTGCGTGAGATTATATGCTTTCACTTACGCTGTTCCCTGCCGATTTTAGTCGATTATTGTCGATAGTAAAATATCTTACAATTCTCTTTATTCGTTATTCCCAATTATTATGTTTGTCAAATCAGCCTTTCCCTCGTTTGATCTTCTTCATCATAATCAAATTTGTCTTGGTCATGCTCAGCAGTGGGACTTGCTCATCGTCAAATATTGACTTTGGAACCAGCCATCACTTTTCATTTACGTTTCCCATTCTGAAATTCCCTCCCGCTGTTTTCACTGCATCTTCTACATGTACAATGCATTGGTGATTATATACAACAGTTTTCAGCGACTTTGTCTTCTTGATTCCAAATTTTGTTTTCTCTTCTACGTTTTTGCAACTGCTGTGAACTATGCACTTGTATTCTTACATACATGGGCAGCATTTCATGGCTTAGAACACGCTGCATACATTACCTACCCGTTAGTTGGATAACCATTCCCTATTACAGTAATATGTAATAAATCAGATTACTCCGATAAGTAGTAGCCACCAAAACAAGGTTTCTCTTTGAATGATGTTAGTTACGTTTACGTTGTACCTATAGCAGCCACAGGTATGAGTAAAGTAAATGATACAACTTTGCTAGTAAATTTGTAAATGTGATGACACCTGACCTTAAGCCTAAGTCGTTGAAAGTAATTCATACCACTATAAAGCTCTCCGGTCTCTGGCCGAGTGAGATGGTCAAAAGGACCCGATTTTTCGATTATCGTTATCCCAGTCATTTTCAGATGACTGTTCAACTTGTTGAGGAAGACTACATCTCAGTGTTAAGTTTCTTACCACGTGATATATACGTCAGAACTCTTTAAGTCACATACGTAGCAAGGCAGTATACTGTCGTTAAATTTAGAGTCACTTAATATTACTTTTAATTCAGCTTACAGTGGCCGTATGGCAACCCAGAAAATCTCTACACGTAAAAGGAGCTGTCCTGACTGATTCACTGACACGTTATAGCATTGCCCAAATCACTAAGAATAGAAACTTGAAATTTGGAGATGGTGTTCACCTTACGCTGTAGGCATAGTCTGAAAAGAGATTGTTCGAAATTCCGCCCCTAAAGAGGTTACACATGGAATTAAAAGCTTTTTTGATAGTATGTTGTTGTTATGGCAATTTTGAAGCTAGAACTGCGAAAACTGGTAATTCATTTCTCGGTAGGAAACAAAACGTATTTCAGCATTCGAAGGGAGTAAAATAGTGGGTGATTTTTCTGAAAAATAAAATTAAAGAAATACTTAGCATTTTAAAACTACATCTATGAAAATTTATATTCTAATTTTGTGTTAGAAATCAAAAAAATGTATGTTTCAGTGTTTATGAAATTCACAACCTAAGTGAAGGAAATAAACGCTGAAACGTTTTATGAAAATACATCGGTATGAAAGTATTTTTAAAGCTAAATCTATTAAGATTTGTATTTGGCTTCTAGGTTAGAAATTAAAAAAACACGTGTTGCAGTGCGTTTGGAAAGTCAACCCTTAAGTAGATGAAATGAGCAATGAGAGTTTTATGAAAATGTTGCATTATGAAAGCACTTTGAAAGCTAATTCATGAAAATTTGTATTTGGGTTCTGGATTGCAAATAAAAAAACGCATATTCCATTGCTTTTGGAAAATCATACCTTAAAGGGGTGAAATAGGGAACTAAATATTTTAATGGAAACATTTCATTATATTAAAACTTTTTTAATACTAAATCCGTTAAATTTGAAATTTGGCTTCTCGGCTGGAAATATATACGTGTTAGGAGATGGAAGTTTCTATGGAAATATAACCACAAGAACTCAAAAGGTGGGATTAAGAATAACCTCCTTCTCTAATTTCCAGAATCACTTTCTGATCTGAAGTATATCGGGAAAAGATTGTACTCGCCTGGCCTTCATTACAGTGAAGAGCTTAGAAGATGTTGTAATTTGTGAACCGCAACAAAGAAAGATATTTAACAGTCACCACGACAATTCGTCTATATCACAATTACGTTGAAAAAAAAGGGGCTCTTAAATACCCTACATTAATTTTTCAATAGTCCTAATATATGTTTATAAAATTATTTTTGTTGTAATTACTACTCAAACACGAGCAAAGCAACGGGATCTAAGCTGGCGACAATATAAAAAGCGATTTGCAACAGGATGTATATGAGAAATACAACGATTAAACTATTTCGATTTAGTGCACCAGTGAATCAATTTTGACTGAAACTTACAGTTTCTTTTGAATGACTCCCTATTGTTACTCACAAATTCCGTGAGGGAGGATATCTAGAGAGACGACAGAACTTCAAGAAACTTGAGCAACCTGGGTGTGAGTTTGATAGAAAGAATAACTGGCATAATGTGAAGGATAGAAGCACGACAACTGAGGTCTATCACTACAAACAATGCTGCGAAGTACAGCAGTATGTCTTCAGACAGACTACAGTAATTCATTGCTCAGCGATAACAGTAAGTTCCCAATAATAAATTAAACTTGAATGGTCTGCTGCACAAAATAATCAACGCAAAACGAGGGTGCTAGAGATACAGAAAACAAAATATTAGTCTCGTAGACGTGTAATGCAAATCATTTTCTGTCTAGATTATTTCGTGGGTGTGAATCAAAAAAAAGGAAAGAGATGTGATCAGATACCTCACTAGTCAGAAGTAAAGAGCCACATGTCTTACTTTTCCTGTTTGTGTGGCAGTAGTTATGAGGTTGTGACTTAAATGTTAATGTAATATGAAAATAATAACCTTGTTCACAAATAGTTGTGACTGGACTAATTGTCTTCTTATCAAATAGTCATCTACAGTTCCACAGAAGATAAATTGTAAAGAAGAACCAAAGAAGACCTTTACCACACACTGGCTGAATTTAGGGCAGAAGAGGCTACAATGGTTTGTCCGTTTTCGTGTCCTCCATTCCCAACCCCCTGGAAAACGTACAGAGGAGCATCAAAGGACGTAATGGAAGGCTCGAGTACTAACGCTGCTTAAACAAGTGGAGCCGACAGCGGTGGAAGTTAATGCCTAAGACAGGTGACAATGGACTACCATCTGCAGTAGAAATAGTCCGTTGTAACTGCTGACTTCTCTGTACTATTGTGATTTTCAAGTCTATCTTTATAAATTTTTATGGTGTGTAGTTTTTCGTTCTCCTGCTGTGGTGTGCTTTCCTTTTTTTGTCTTCTGCTGGAGGCGTTAAAAGCTTGTGAACGCAGTGAATGAAGATTATGATTAAAGAGTTTGTGGGTATGATGAAGTAGACTTATAAATCTTCTGGCTTCCGGAAGTGTATTTTTCTAGTAAGTCTGAATTCAGGAAAATAAATTAACTCTTTGGTAGAAACATATTCTAACTTTAAAAAAGAAAAGCTGAAATAAGATAGGTAACTACATGACCATTTCCTTACCACAATGTTCAAGGGGCTTTTCAGCAGTTCACGAATAAAAAGAATGTAATAACAAGCCTCTCTGCACATAATTTTTAGTCAGACTATCGGTTTATCTTCCTTTGATCCAAAAAGAATTCGCGGAAATGTAGGAGAAGTAATGGATGGTTTGTATCTTCTTTCATTTAACGAAACCTTTGTGTGGATCATGCCAAAATTTTGCTTAATCTGAAACATTGTGGAGCTATAAAAAATACCATTACTTGCATTTGACAAGGACATGATCCTTTGTTTTTATCAATTATTATTTGCTTACGTTAACAATTTTCCACGAATTTTCAAGACAAAGTGCAGACACGCTGTTATGCTAACCTTTTCATCTACTATATCAGTCCTTTTTGTCTACTCTTACCATTTTTGTGCATAGTTATCTTTGTTTGACCACTATAATTTTGCTTCTGTGATGCTTCTTCCAGTACAAATTGTTTTTAAATCTTGTACCTTACTTCCCACTGAATTAATTTTATTTCTTGTTATGTTTTTCCATAGTCTTCCATCGACACCTTTTCTAGTACTTCATCACACTGTACTTTACATAACTACTGAAACACCACTTTTCAATCCCTTACAGTCATATATTGTATGGTTTGTTCGCGATATTGTGTTATATATACATATATATTTTTATAAACTTTCTCTGAAATCCATATCAGTATTTGATAATAACTGAGCTCTTTTATGGCGAAAAAAATTTAATCTCCTACGCTAATGTATTTCGCACTAGTTGCTGTAAACAGGTTTTCTGTATACACTTGCTTACTAAGAATGAAAATACTTTCGTTTCTTCTATTAATCTGTCCTCCTGAATTATCCGTTTAGCAAGCTGTTGTTCCACTTTCTACTGCTCGACATGGTCCTTGCCTTACCTTCCTTTATCAGTTCGCCTATGTTCTTTGCAAAACTGATCTAGTCATATAGCAGGTCATCTCGGTCTTCTACACATTCACAATGTCCTCTGCAGGCCTTAGCATAGTTGCGTTTTCCTTGCATTTTTATTATACATTTGAATTATTCAGCTACTGTCATGACCAAGTCTTTCTCTGTTATTATAACCTTTTCATCTGTATCCACTTCCTGTATGAGCCATTTTTGTATATTCTTATTCCTGTTTGACTGTCGTAATTTTATGAGCATGTTGTTTTTCCGGTACCAGTAGCTGCTTCTAAATTTCGTAAAATGTTTCCCACTACGTTAATCCTCCTTTATATTTTCCCAGAGCCTTCCGTCATCACCCATTTTATATTTCATCACCGAGTACTTGAATTAGTGTTGTATTTATATATTTTCATAAAATTTTTCTGAATCCCATGTCAGTGTTTGATAATAAACTGCGTCCTTTTAGGACCATATAATTTATTCGCCTACACCAGTGTATTTTGGATCAGTTCCTGTTGTCAGCTTTTCAATGTAAACTTGCTTCCTAAGTATGAAAATACTTTCAATTATTCTGTTAGTCTGTCTTTCTCAATTGTCCGCTGAGCATATTGCAGTTCCACTTCCTACTGCTCGTTATGATTTCTGACTTCCTTTTCTCTATCATTTCTCCTATTTTCTCTGGGAAATTGTGATCTACTCATATAGCTAGTCATCTAGGTCTTCCGTACATTCACTACGTCTGCTGGGGACTTTACCGTAGTTGAGATTTCCTTGCACTTATATTACGCATCTGAATGTTCGTTTATTTCTTTCTTCTCTTTATCAATACACACGTTAACAACAGTAGCCACAAGTGTGACCAGTGCATTACGCCATTTGTAGCACCCACTTGTCTGTTTCGAACTTTGACGGTCAACACTCACACTTGCTCCTCGTAGATGGCAGTTTACTTGTGCTACACCTTCTGTCGCCTTTGGATCAGACTTATTCCCTTTTAAATTGTAGGAGATTTTTCTATAGATACAACTATCAACAGCGGTATGAAGTTGTTCTTATCTCCATTATAAATAAAACGTTACAATTTTTAGAGAATTCAATTAATTTTCGTCATGTGCATTTTAAACTGCATTTCTCACAATTAAATCGACGTATTCGAAGTGAATCTAAATTACATTCAGCATAAGACCACCAAGAAAATATTGAGCAGACCCTATATCAAAGCGTATCTTTGAATGTTTAAGTGATAAGGTTAGTGGTGTAACAGTGGAAACTGATTCAGTGTGTCATCTGCCAAGTGTCAGGGATCTGTAATGAAATTTTGAGAATTTGTTTTTGCAGAATTTCTTCAAGCAAACTAAACTGTTCTTCTGCTGTTTCTAACTGTAATTCAATAATGTCATTTGAAAGGTGAATTATTCGTTTTTCAACTATAAGACGTTTTGTGTGCAACTGGCGACATTTATGTACAAAACTGTCTAAGATTTATCATGTTCAACGCTAATTTTTTTCGCAGTTTCTCTTTAGGTACCTTTGTTTTTTGTTATCGTTTGACATGTCTACAATCATAATCTTAAATTTAAAGTTTGTGATCTCTCATCCGTATATGAACAACAGCTTTTAATTCATTTTTACTGAGAAATTAATAAATTGTTGCTCATACAAGACGTCTTCAACAAACTCATCAAAATTTCTCAGATTCTAGATATAAAATGTTTGGGTGATGAAAAAAATCTTGCGCTTATTGAGAAAAATATTCTTCAGCATTGCTGTATTCTGTATTACGATTTCGGTAAAATATGTTATACACGCTTATCGTCTCTTTAACATCATCTTATGTATGTAACCGTGAACCTTGCCGTTGGTGGGTTGGCTTGCGTGCTTCAGCGATACAGATGGTCGTGCTGTAGGTGTAACGACACCGAAAGAGGGGTCTGGCGAACGTGTGGTTCCTTGAAGGAGCAGCAGCCTTTTCAGTCGCTGCAGGGACAACAGTCTGGATGATTGACCGATATGGCATTGTAACATCGATAAAAACGGCCTTGCAAGTGCTGGTATTGCGAACGGCTTAAGGCAAGGGAAAACTACAGCAGTAACTTTTCCCGAGGGCATGCAGCTCTACTGTATGGTTGAGTGATGATGACATCTTCTTGGGTAAAATAGTCCGCACGTAAAATAGTCCCCCAATCGGGTTTCCGGGTGGGAACTATTCAGGAGGATGTCGACATCTTGAAAAACAAAATTGGCGTTCTACCTATCGGAGATTGGAATGTTAGATATTTTAATCTGGCATGAAGCATGAAAAAGAGGGGATGAATGGATTCAAGTTTGATATAGTGGGAATCAGTCAAGTTCGGTGGCAGCCGGAACAAGACTTCTTGCCAGGTGAATACAGGGTTATCAATACAAAATTCTTATCAATGCCAAATTAAATAAAATTAAATTATGTAAGAGTAGGTTTCATACTAAATAAGAAAGTAGGAATGCGGGTAAGAAGATAGTGTGAACAGCTGAACACAACAGTGAATGCATTACCGTAGCTAAGGAAGACACAAAGCCCTCACCCACGACAGTAGTAAAAGTTTATATGCCAACTAGCGCTGCGGATGGTGAATAGACCGAAGAAATGTATGTGAGATAAAAGACATTATTCAGATAGCTAAGAGAGACGAAAATTTAATTGTGTCGGGGACTGGAATTCGATAGTGGCAAAAGGAAGAGAATGAAAAACTTAGAGGGAAATACTGACTGGGGGAAAGTATGAAAGGGAAGGTCGCCTGGTAGAACTTTGCAGAGAGCAGAATTGAATCATGAAAGAAGGTTGTATACGTGGAAGGGATCAAGAGACACCGGAAGGCTTTAGATTGATTACATAATGGTAAAACAGAGTTTTCGGAACAAGATTTTAAATTGTAAGACATTTCCAGGGACAGATGTGGACTCTGACTGCAATTTGTAGGTTATGAACTGTTGACTAAAATAGATAAATTGCAAAAAGGTAGAAAATGAAGGAGATGGGACCTAAATAAGCTGAACCAGAGGTGCCTGAGAGTTTTGGAGAGAGCACTGGGCATTGACTGGCTTGAAGAGCGGAAAGGATTATGGTAGAAGACGAACGGATATCAAATAGTGAAAGAAGCAGAGGATCAACTAGATTAAAAAAATCCATGTATAACACAGGAGATATTGAATTTAATTGATGAAACGAGAAAATATAGAAATGCAAGTAATGAAACAGGTCATGAGGAGTACAAACGTGTAAGGAATTAGATTGACTGAAAGTGCAAAATGGCCAGATAGGAATGGCTAGAGGACAGATGTAAGGATATAGAAGCATATATAGCGATCGGTACGGCCTACAGAAGAAATAATAGGGTCTTCGGAGAAAAGAGAAGCAGCTGTTTGAACATCAAGACTTCATGTGGAAGTCCTGTCCTAAGCAAAGAACGCAAAGCAGAAAGGTGGAAGGAGTATATAGACGGTCTATGCAAGGGCAATGAACTTTCAGGCAATATTATAAGAATGGAGGAGGACGTAGATGAAGAGGAGATGAGAGACATGATACTGCGAGAAGAATTAGACAGCTCACTTAAAGACTTAAGTCGAAACAAGGCCTCGGGAGCAGACGACATTCCGTCAAACCTACTGATAGCATTGATAGATCCAGGTTTGACAAAACTCTTCCATGTGGTGTGAAAGATTGTGCGTGAGACAGATTAAATACTCACAGACTTAAAGCAGAATGTAATAATTCCAATTACAAAGAAAACATGTGCTGATAGGTATGAATATTATCGAAGTATCATTTAATAATTGATGATTGCAAAATACTGACACGAATGGTTTACAGAGCAATGGAAAAACTGGTAGAAGCCGACCTTGGGGAAGATTAGTTTTGATTACGGAGAAATGGGGTGCGTGATGCAATGCTGACCCTACGAATTATCTTAGAAGATGGGTTAAGGTAAGTCAAACATACGTTTATAGTACTTTAGACTCAGAGAGTGCTTTAGACAACGCTGACTGGAATACGTTCTTTGAAATTCTGAAGGTAACAGGGGTAAAATACAGGGAGCTAAAGGATATTTACAACTTGTACATTAACCTGACGGCAGTTACAAGACTCGAAGGCCATGAAAAGGAAGCAGCGATTGACAAGGGACTGAGACAGGTTTGTAGCTTATCCCTGATGTTATTGAATTTGTACGTTGAGCAACCAGTAGACGAAAAGCGAATATTAAGAGAAGAAGCTATAATTCAAGGAGAAGGAATAAAAGCTTTCGGGTTTGCACATGATATTATTATTCTGTCAGAGATAACAGACGACTTGAAAAACCAGATGAACGGTGTGGACAGTGGCTTGAAATGTTGGTACATCGACAAAAGTAAAGCAAGGATAATGGAATGTAGTCCAGTTAAATCAGGCAATGCTGAGGGAATCAGATTAGGAAACGAGACACCTAAAGTAATAGGTGAATTTTGCTATTTGGGCAGCAAAATAACTAAAGATGGCCAAAATAGAGAGGATATAAAGTGTAGGCTGCCACTGTCAGGAAAGAAGTTTCTGAAGAAAAGAAATTTGTTAACATCGAATGTAGATTTAAGTGTCAGGAATTCAGTTCTGAAAGCATTTGTATGGAGTGTAGCCATGTACGAGAGTGAAACATAGACAATTAACAGTTTAGACAAGGAGAGAATAGAAGCATGTGAAATGTGATGCTACAGAAGAATGCTGAAGATTAGATGCATAAACCACGTAATTAATGTAGAGGTATTGAATAGAATTGGGAAAAAAGATATTTGTTGTACAACGTGAGAAGAAGAAGGGATCGGCTGATGGGACACATTCTGGGACATCAGGGGGTCCCGAGTTTGGTATGGAGAGACATGAGAGGTAGGGAGTAAAAGTCGTAGAGGAACACCAAGAGATGAATACAGTAAGCAAATTTAGAAGGATGTAGGTAGTAGTAGTTATTCGAAGATGAAAAGGCTTGCACAGGATAGAGTTGCATGGAGAGCTACATCAAACCAGTCTTTGGGCTGAAGGTCACAACAAGAACAACATGTATGTGTACAGGATGACTCATGGAGTAGAATGGTGAGAAAGCAGCTCTCGTGACAGAAGAAACGTTCAAAAGTTATACACTGAGCAACCCATGTTTCGGTGTTTGGAGGACGATACTTTGAGCAAGACTATTATGTCCTCCCATTCACATTCGAGGCCGACTGTTAGAAACGCTCTATATGAGCCTCAATTTTTGTATTTTCTGAAATTACAAAACTCAAGACATAAACCAAATGAAACCACTTGAATTAATGAACATAGCCACTACTGCATGAATGTAGTACGTAAAACCGTTTTAATATTTGCGAATGGGAAGTTACGTTAAGCCTGTTCTGAAGATTTTCACGTCGTTCTACCTTACATACTGATTCTCCCAACTTTCAGCAATTTGACAGCAAAAGTCTAACAAACTTTGGCTCTGAAATGCGTACCTCAAAAGCTTAGAACTCTTCTTCATCTTCGATAGTGTGTAACACATCTGCTGAACTTGCGCTCATAACTTTTGAGGTACGCATTTTAGAGGCGGTGTGTAGCGCACGTTTTTGCCTCGAGTGATCATTCCTCTCATATCCTTGAATACTGTCCCTTCCTCATGGAACAGCCTGTATAATCTCAGAATATCAACGTCAGGAAGTTATTCCTAGATAACTTTAAAGCTATTTTTTTAAGACATGGAAAGTAGAAGAAGTCTATACTTGATTGGTAAGATGGGGAATTTGTAGTCAAGTAACCAGGTAAGGAACAGGGTAGTAAATTTATTGTTCGTCTCTATAATAAGTTCCTCACCGAAACGGTTCATCTTTGACTGTCTGAAGTACTTTTATGAAGAGGGATAACTCCAACAGATGCTTACTGCTTTACAACTGAAATCTGCCATAAGTAATAAATATTGTAAATGACATGTAGCTTAATATTTTTTCGCAAAGTAAATGTATTACAGTAAACATGTAACCGTCGACCATACAGGGAAATCATCGCATTTTGGTCAATATTTTGTGTAAAGAAACTGATGATTGAACAAAAATCTCGTGCTCAGTAAGTTTTCATCATATTTTCGAAATTTTGTAGCACATCTGCCAAGTTTTTCTTTCCCATCTGCGATGGGATCCCACATAATACTTCAGCCAGAACATCTTGTGGTTAGGTCCCTGAAGTAAACGCAAAAGCGAGTCAACACAAAATTTGGCTTAATATTGATAGCTGATTACCTATGACTTCGCAAAAGCTGGGATAATTTCGATGTAAGTCAGTTCAACCCACTCAATTTATGAATTGAAATTGTAAATACCTGCGAACCATCGACGGATCGAAATACATTCCATAACTAATCGTTGATACTATATCTTGTTCACAAATATATTTGAAACATCTGAAGATGAAATGTTTGAAGATGAATAGCTTAAAAAAGAAGTTGGCAATAGAAAATACAATTATTTAAAGACCACATATATTTCTTGACTAGCTGCAGTTTCACAAACTCTTTACTGGTTCAGAGTGATGAGCAGTGGAGAACGACGATGTACGTCGCTGTGTGACGTTACCAATTCACTTTAATAACCTTGTATCCTGTTGTAAAGAAAGCACAAGTGGTCATACGTAGAACAACGTTAGACAGAAATTCATCGACACTAATGTTACGTTTACCATACCTGAAATTGAAATAAAGGAAAAAGTACGAGATAGCTTAGGGTTAATGTTTCCCAAAAACAGTGATTCCCAGTGTACTCAGCTTTACACAGATTTTCAACTACGGATGAAGGCCGGGTTTCGTGCCGCGCGAGGAAGCCGCGTGGTCTTGGGCGTCCTGTTACGGTTCGCGTGGCTCCCTCCGTCGAAGGTTCGAGTCCTCCCTGGGGCGTAGATGTCTGTGTTGTCCTTAGCGTGAGTTAAAATTACGTTAAGTAGTGTGTAAGCTTAGGGACTGATGACCTCAGCAGTTTGGTCCCATAAGATCTTACAACAAATTTCCAACATTTCGAAGTATCGTACTTTAATACGTTTAAAGCAAGGAAACTTTTTGGCTCGTAGACCAAGAACCACATTTAATATTCGTCACTATGCTCCTTCCCGCACAGCTAGGATTTACACCTGACTAATTAACTACACTGTTAATTCAGCTTTGTGATCGAAAGCCACAATTGTCGTTATGGTTCTCTCACACAAATGATTCAAGTTTCATTACAACACTAAGTATTTTGACATCATTCTCCGATTTCTGACTGCAGAAAAATCTTGCTCGTTCATAATTTAATCTATCCTTTCGTATGAGTCAGCTGCACAACGATTGGAATTCACGGTATCCAATTTTATGGCGCCTTACGATAAATTCGTTGATTTGAAAAAAGCGTATGGGCCTGAAGATGGCAAAATGAAATGCCAAAACTGTTAACTTTCAGAATAGAATAAAGTACCTTAAAATGTACGGCTGTTGGTGAAGCTTACTGAATTGAGAAAATGCTAGAAACGTCTCTTCGTGCCCTGTCCCTTTCTTACAGTTTAGGCATAGCTTCAAATCACAAAGACCGTGACTTTCCAAGAAACAGTTGTTATTAGCTACAAAAATTCATGAAGTAACATGTCGTCACTATGACTAACCCGAAGAAAAGTTATGAATATTAGTTGCTGAAAGTTTCTATTACTGATAAAATGTATTTAGAATAGTCATCTGTTAAGTTCATCATCAACACTGCGTACTATAGTTTTGTAAAACAATTCTATTGTTTGCAAATATTAATTCACAGACTTTTTTCTTTTGGTAATTTATGACAAGAACTTCAAAGAAAATGAAAGGAACAAAGGGAAGATACTGATCACTAAATATTTTACGATTTGACCTCAATATTGTTACAGTTTCTTGTGCAATTTACATAATCCTAACAGGTTCTTAGATTTGTGTCTCTGATTTAATCATGTACAGTGATCTTTCATTTGAAGTTGGTTTGCTTTCTGTATAGACTTGTCTGAAGATGGTTAAAAGGCATCAACTGCAAAAATTCACAAGCTTCAACTCGACTGTCAACAACGTTGGTCAGTTAACGAATGCAAACAGAAGATGGAACCGACTGTGGAATGCACGCCTTTAATTTTCTGTTCGGACGATTCTACAAGCTCTGGTTTGTCTAAAAGTGGGCAGTAGGTGAAATATGCGGTACCCTAAAGGGCTGGATATTGTAACCATGTTAATGTGCCTGTTAGTGAATGTCTGTTTCCTTTTAGAATTCTCTGATTCGTGCTAAACTAACAAATAACGTCGATAAGAGGGAGGGAGGTCTTTCAAAATATTGTTTTTGACATAATATTCACATATTTACTGGTACACGATGCACACTGTAATCAATAGATAATTAATGTCCGCTGAACATTATGAAGCCGGGTTACATATTACTTAAGGAGTGGTACCTTACGTAATTTAAGAACGGATAGCAGTTGAAGGAACTAAAACGCCGCGTACGCGCGTTTGTAAATATCGCGAGAGTTCGTGAGCGAGTGCAAAGAGTTCCGCGTGCCTCTCATAGGTGGCAGCACCCGTACCGAAATGAGAGAAAAGCAGCGTGACTGGAAAAGGCTATGCGGGCAGCCTACCGCCTGCAACCACGAGGGCTCGCGGTATGTTCGAGATGTGATATTCAATTTTCCTCTCACTGGACAACGCCAGGTGTTTGACACTATCCTAAATTAGTAAATTACAGCATAATAGTAAATTCTCAGATAAATATAACATTGGAGTGGTATCAGAAAATCAATAATCTTTAGAAAAAAAGGTTTGAAATGCTCTTTCTTTAGTAATGAGGTATATGTCTGTAATTCTTTGCGCTAAAGCTTTTTCCACGTTGGCACTGGGGCGCTAAGCACAGACAAAAAAAATTTAATAAAAAATCTGAATTTTGTATGCCTATCCAGTCAACTTGTAACGTTATAGAAAAAATGGGACGTTCTAAGAAAATAAATTGTAGAATTGATTACATTGCACCTCATGCTTGCTAACAGCTTTCTTTAGACTCATTTCTACCGAATTCAAAGACTCAGTCACACAACAAGGCAGGCAAATCGCTTTTCATATGACGAGATAGCGCAGTATATAGTTAAATATTTTCCAAAGAATTTCAATATATTAGTGACTTATTTCCATTAGATAAAAAATACCTATAATAATAGTAACATTAATAATAATAATAATAATACGAATAAGGGAATGAAGCCAGAAATACATAAATTAGGAGATAAGTCATTTAACTAGGCCAAGTGTATTTATAAATTAATGATGTATGTGTAAAATATGTCAATTCTCGAATTGCTTTATTTCACACTTGTATGATTAAAGAATTTTTTAAAATGATTGGATTCGACTAACGATTGAAGACATTCTGGCCAACAACAAAAGACGTTGGCCTGTAAATAAATGAAATTTTTGTATGTTTACTCCAAGGACTGTAAAATGTAACTTTCAGGAACTATTACCGAAGACATAATTTCTATCATCATGTTACTCAGTTTCTGAAACACTAAGTCGTCAGTGTTTCACATATTTTACAGACCTCTGCAGACACTGTGCTTATAGAATAACGCTCCCTCCTGGGAAATCAGTATGATTGCCCCTTCTGCTTCAGCGTTTATTGCAAAAGAACACAGATATCATCTTTTATGAACGACTGTAACGTCTTTTCTATGGCGGTGGACTAGACATTGTAGTTTACTGCATTTATTTTGTGGTTTTTATTCCACGATGAAACATATGAATTATATGACAGCAATTGATAACATTTTGTGAAGGAAACTTCCTTAAGCGGTCAGTTAAGAGATTCTACAAATAACTAATATAAAGATCCGGTTAACGTAAATAATGAATAACTAGTGTAAATATCTGGTACATTTGAACAAGGCACCCCATACAATATAGCACTTACACGAATGATAGCTTTAGAACATCTTTGTCATGCCCTGTGTAATAGAAATTAACTAACACCATAATTTTAATTTTACTTCTTTATTGTTTCTGTCACCATCTGGCTACCTCCTCATTTGTCTCTTATCTGAACTGAATACGTTTTTCCAAGTGCTGGTTGATCATACAATCATGTCATGGGCTTTAATCCCTCTTATAACCTAATGAAGGACAGAAAAATCAATAGTGAGAGACCATTCACAGGTAACAGTTATACCCAACCCAGTTTCTGGTCTCAAATGAAAAATAGTGAACTTCGCTCCATGTTGAAAGACATTGATGTAATGAAAATATTTTAAGCGAACAGTGTGAGACTAGTTAATCTTTACTTCCCTTGAAGTTTTTCTTTCTTCCTTCACAGTTCTTCGGTTGAATTAATGATCAAAATGAAAGAAAGGTAAACCTTTTTCACTTTTATTGCAGGTTGAGTTTGTTTTTCTTTATTTTTCTCATTATGATTCGTTTTCTCTCTCTGTAAAAATTATAATGATCTGTTCGTTTCCTACAGTTCACTGTGATTTAGTTACTTTTTGAAAAGCCATTGCTCCAAATTTTTGAAAAGTTTATTCCAATTTGTCTGGAAAGAAATCTTCCACTGGATTCTCAAATGCCATTGAGGTTTCTTGTAGTTATTTCAGTTCCTCCTTCCCTTGCACAAAAAATGATAATACGTCACCAAGTTAACTTAGTTTACTATATGTTCAGCAATCATTATCCTGCAACAGTTTCTGTCTCCCTAAATTACTCTATGGACCTACACTTCTTCGTCTTTGTTGTTGACGTTCAACTGACACGTATCGCTCGTTTCTTTGGTATTCTGTACATTCTTGTCTTTCTTTCACTATCAAACAACATTATTATTTGAGTCGTGTACTGACTCTATTTGCTGCCACCTAAGTCATTCGTTTACCAACATTACAATTTTTTTCATCTTTATACTAGTGCTTTCACTAAATAAATATTTACATTAATGTTTATTCTAGTGGACATAGCGCTTGGGAACTTGATTCATCTCATTTCTCCTTGATACATCATTGCCCCACTCAGTAGTACAATTTCTCCCTTTTGTATGGTATGTTAGCACTTGTTACAGAACTCATTCTGTCGAAACAAAGATGTCCACATTTCTTGGAGAATTTTGTCTCGCTCACTAAATACCTATCATTATTAGCTAGGCATACTGAAATATATTATTATTGTGATCTTTGTGCGTTATATTGTTGGGCTGGTACCTACAACAAAGGAAGAAGCAGAGTATGCGTAATGTTGAAGATTGTACATCAACGTGCAGCAATTTATATATCTTTGTGTCCATGTCGCCAACAACTGAATTATAATAAATTCTCAATTTTGTTTAAATTTTGAGATACCAGCTGGAACTTGAGATAGCACGAAACGTATTTTGCTTACCACATGTAAATTTAGTATTCATTTGCTTCTACCAAAAATTTCAAAACTCCATGTAACTATCATAATGATGTCAAGCTCAAAACACAAATCTATTCACATTAAATATCCACTTTGACTCGACAAAAATTCATCGTTTGGCAGTGGCTGAGACACCAAGTAGCGTCATGCTACCATGTGGGCAATATTGATAACCATCCGTACTTCAGTAAACAATTACGAATAAATGGCATAATTCTCGTAAAAGCCTAAGTTGATTCATGTTAAGTGTAATATCTTTCTGTGACTAAGACTTCACAACTGCAAACACTGTATCATCATCTTTGCATAAAGCAAGTTCACCTGCAGTCTTCCAAAATGGGCACTCTTATAGCTAATGTCCCCTACCACAGACTCCAGTGCAGATACGTTCATCCTTTTCCCTCTACTGGTTCCCCCCAAGTGTAGCTGCTAAGTGAGGTCTATCGTTTTCTGTTGTTTTCAAATCTGCTTCTATCCAGATTACCCTTTTTTCTTTTTCTGTGGCTTTTTATAATATAAAACGCTCTTTCTATAAAAATTGTTCGAGACGTAGTCTTTACAGGTGCTTTAAATAAACGGAAGCCCATGAAATAACTTTCCTTGGTGCTTCTAAATCACTTATTAAAAACATAAAATGAATTTTTTATCTTGCTCCGTATTGTGAATGTTTAAAACACGTGCTAACGTTTAACATCTGTTGCAGTTCTGATCCGGTAGAGCATCTCAGAAACGATAATTTTATTGTAAGAAAATAATCTTTGTGGATTCTGGTCAAATATATCCTCGTTTCATTCACTAAGCATTGAAAAGTAGACAGGTAATAATAATCTACTACAAAACATTTGCATTATAACGACGGAAAAAACCTCTGACAGTTTATAGAACCATACGTTTCCGTTCATTTGAATGCATGGTTATAGAGGACTTACTTTATTTCCTTGAGAAGTTTCTGCGCTTAGGAAAACTGAGATAATAATAACCTTCTCACAAGTTTATGCAATGGGTCGGGACCAGAAAAATGAACCTTGGCTTCCGCGGGTAAGGATCGTACCAAAACAGGGAAGCACCCCAGAAAGTCAGTTTAATTTTTGCTCTCCTCTGTGATTTCCAGTATATACTTTATTTTACATGTATTCATTCTGAAAAAGAATATACAAATTCTCGTTATAATTCGATCAGTCCTCTGCCCCACTGAGACACTGACTAGTCACATGCACCTCACTGTAGTTTATGTAAGGTAATGTATATAATGTTACGTTTCGAAAAATTAGCTCTATGAGACGAAATGTCAATAAGGTAGAATGCTATAAGTGAGGTCCATGCTTACGCTGATCTTTTCAAACAGATACACGAACTGTTATGTACTGCGTATCTTGCTGACGTAATCGATGATCAATTTTCACAAAATCAGATATGATAGAAGTCCAAACCTACGTTCTACCACTACGGCAGCAAACACGACAGGCGAAGCTGTTACTAATAGTTCGCTGTCCACATTTGGGCACCGTCTCAGCATTATTATTTGAAAGGGTTGAAGACGTCGCATGTTCTAACTAAGTTCTTCTATCTAGAAAGGGACTTGCAGTAAAACTGAAGAGTATGTTGCTGGCAGAATGGAAGGAATGACGATATCGTAAATAATCTGATGGAATAATGGATGTTCTACGATGTCGTTCATAGATGATGAATTCTATCGAAATACTACATTTCGATCATAGCGATAGATGAGTCACAGATCAGGACCTTGCACGAAAGTCGACTTACCTTTCACCTGAAGGTACCAAGGACAATGCCTAAAATTTAAAAGTACTTGGATGAAAGGTCCGCATTCTACAGCTGAGATCACAAGACATCCTAACCTGCTTTTTTTCATCGTTTCATATCGTACTTACATGCTTGCCTCTGCATTCAGGTAACACTGATCGACTACGGTATTTCGTGCAGGTATTTTAAAATTACGTCTTCCTCCGAAGATAAATATCTTTGCATGTCTCCCAGGTAATTTTACGTTATGCTCTCAAGAATTTTCCACACGGTTCATTTCTCTTATAATCTTACATATTTTGATTCTTTTTAGATTGGACCAAATAAGATAAAGGTGGCTGATAAAGTTTATAACAGAGCCACCATGATTGGCGAGGAATGAGACACTGTAGACAAAGCTGAATATTTCCTCAAAATTGATCAGCTTAAAAATTACTGACACTTCACGACAAACTTTTATACATGGTGGATCAGCTATCAGCTAAGTGTTTACATGTCATCCTACGTATATTCGCCGATAGGGGAACACCGGAGGTACAGTCGAGATCGGTTGTAACTGAATTCTCTTGTGTTGAATGGAAGCATTAGGTAATCTGAGTTTAAATGAACCTTTGCAGAACAAATACTACGCCAACGATTAAATGACGATGTACCAAAAAATTATCAAAGTAAAACACTGAATAACATAAGACGAGAAATTCCAAAATTGAAATAAAACTCAATATAATCAGACAAACATTAAATAAATAGCATGAGAATTTATATTACCTTTCAAATCTTAATAATGAGTAAGTAAAGAAGAAGCAAAGGACTATTAGTATGAACCATCCTACTATGCAGAAGAATGAATCTTGGAAAAAATTACTCTAACTGAATCAGATGCACAACGCTATAGCCTCTTTACAGAAATATTTCTTACTCTTTTCAATCTCTTTTGGTTCAAAACATGGGGGAGGGCATCCAGATGAAGACATTTCTTAAGCGTATCATAGCAGTACCAACAAACTGTAGAAATATTCTCAAATGATTCCAAGTCCAGCTTCTTGTCAATGTATTTAAAGACAGAGAGTTCCACTGCGCAGGTTCGATTAGTTTCATTTATTGTACGGACTGAAAAGGTATCACTGTTGCTGGAACGTAAAAACCTAGAAACGAAAGTGAATCTATTCTGATTACTTGAAACAACGCCCTCAATGAAAGCCGTTCCTCACACAGGCTGACGGAGTTGACACCGTGGTGGAGGCCTTGGTCTTAAAGTGAAGGGGAAAGCTCTCCAGATCCTCATTCAGTG
The DNA here is from genome assembly GCF_023864345.2 of Schistocerca serialis cubense. NCBI lineage: Eukaryota > Metazoa > Arthropoda > Insecta > Orthoptera > Acrididae > Schistocerca > Schistocerca serialis. The sequence goes on from NC_064638.1 coordinate 412,646,441, forward strand.
TTTCTGCAGTTCCTATAAAGCCCCACAAGGGGTTCTTCCACATATACAATGACCAGTCCACCCTCCCCTCCTAGTCGCATCTAAATATCTGGTTCCAGTTTCTAGTCTTCCTATCTATTTGCAACAAGTTACATATAAAGAAAGAATGACAGAGTAATATCAGTTCACCCTCCTTCCTCGTTTAGGAAACTGTTCAGTAATTGAATAGTCAACAATATCGACATGAAGGGAACTAAATATTGATCAAACAATTTTTAACACATCTGTGGCGCTCACTGGAGTATCAGCAGTACCAACACTACACGTTGTTGTATTAGATTTTTTGGCGTTTCCGTAACTTAAAACTATACTAAATGTATCGTGGGAATCTTACTTAATTCCTAGGCTTGTATATGTTATTCACCGATGAATTAGTTCAGTGTCACTATACTACTATGGAGCCTCCTCTAGTGCTGCTTGTAAGGTGAGGTCACGGTTTTTATCTCATAAAAGTGATCACTGGCACACCTCTAGGAAATTCCCATATAGTGTCCCAAATCCAAACCATCGAATCCCTTCCTACACCAGTACAAATAGCGTTTTTGCTCTGTCTCATTTGGTCTTTTAGTCAGTGACATAAGACTAAGTTTAAGTATTACACTTTCGGTAACGTAATAAAGCGTTGTGAGCTGAGTAATTCGAAACACGTGTGAGAGATCTGGAGTGGAGCAGTAGTACTTTTTTTGTTCAGACGTTTCATAAACGTGGAATAGGTACCGGAAACTCTTATAAGAGATTATATAATTAGGTTACGAGGTACGATTAGAACCATGCCTTGACACCTTCCCGCTCTCCATATTGGTATAGGTGGCGAGCACCCACCTGACCTCCAAAACGATTTGTGCTTGTTTCAAAATATTAAAAACGAAAACTTAGACACCACTCGTGGATTAGGCATTTAAGCTCGTTCCGACTAGCCGCTTGCTGCCTACAAGGCACTATGAGAAACAATCTTTGATCGAAGGACATGTGATCAGCATGTCGCAGTTCGTTCCAGCATTCTCTGCCAGTAGATGAATCCTGATGTTCTGCTGCTTCCTTACTCAAGCAACTCCTCATTCAAAATTTAAGATCTGCGATATTTATCAAACAGTACCGCACCTATAAACGTACAGCATTTCTCGCGTATTAGTTTTCTATCTCTCCTACAACAAATCAAGCTTTAAATCTTCACCTGTAAACCATACGTAAAGCGACTGTTTCAAAATGATGATATTCTACATGATTCGTAGAGAAACACATTAGTCCAACGACTTTACACACCATCGGAAATATATCAAACAGAATCTATTCAGGCTCCTGTCGCCTTATGTGAACTTCCTGGATTTGTTCCTCCGAAGACATCTCGCTAGTGCAATACTTCAATACATTTAAACTGGGTTTCAGTAGGAATGATGCACGTGTTCTGTGACCATGTTTCTTACATCCAAGGCATCTTCGAATATATTCATTACTTGATCTGACACATGTATCAGGCGTTCATGCATCCTTGATTGCTGGAGACATCTCAATCCAACACATCCTGCGATTTTATTGGAAGATTTTAGATTAGCTTCCATAACAGACCCTTCTCTTCAGATCTTAAGAAAGCTTTAAATGCCTGCCTTAGACTTTCTTTTCAGTTCATTCCAGAAGTGCGTGGTTCAGAGCGCTTTTCGTAAACTAAACAGACTTTCCAAGACATGGCTTGAAGTGTGTCAAACAGGCAGTTTCAGTGAGTGTGTGTATTAGTACTTCCATTAATTTAAATTAAAGAAGGACTTCTAATACAAAAATAGTTTTGCTCATGGATTAATGGGGTTATGCTTTTTAGGAACTATTAAGAGAGGAAGGTATAGAACCAACTGCAATAAAGAACTGATTGGAGTGTAAAATGTAAGAAACATTATGTAGAAACTTAGGTAAGTACTGTGATTTCAGATAGGTCAGGAAGTTCTTTCCTGGATGCCAAGAGATGAGAAACAACAAAGACGACTACCTGATGAAGAATGAGCAGATGGCACGGGACGACACGTAGGAGCTGCACGTATTCATATCGTTGAATTATGTAATGCATGAAGAAGCCTGGAGGAAATCTTTTTTCAGCAGTCAGTTTTCAGTGACTGACGATGACGATGGCGATGGTGAATATATTGCTGCATGGGGAAGTTTTTTGGGGATGAACATTCATATTAGCTCTCTACGAACCTTAGGAGATACAACTACATAATGAGGTATGGGATGTACTGTGTGGCTCGGAAAATGTGTGACACAATTGGAGGTAGGCAATCCAACTTATATTAGCCACTCTCAGGACACATGATGTTATCTCGGTTTTTTTTAAGGTGCATGCGCTATTTCCTGGGCTAGATTTATTTGACCTACCCTGTACAGTAATGATAGGCGAAATCACAGCTTCACTTATGTGTATCGGCACTTGTATGGCCATCCAGATTTAGGTTTTCCATTACATCTCTAAATAGTTTAACCTGAGTGCTGGCATGTTACATTTTCAAGCTTGCCGTCGATTTCCATCTCCTCATTTCCCAAATCGACAGTTCCTCCATTTCTAATCTGAAAATAAGCCTTTTGGATACCAGCCTGCGTCATTTTGCAGCACTGCACAACTCTACAGCCGACGTCTTTGTAGAGTTGTTCTTCAGAGCTGCTTAATTCAGTCGCTCTATTGAAGACAGCTGGTGAAAACATCGGTTGTACAGTTGTTACACCATTTCAAAATGATGCAGGCCAGCACCCAAAAGGATTCTGTCAAACGGAGAGTCAGCTAAATACACACATCAAAAAAGTTTTGTATCACCTCGGTTCCCAGAACTACTGAAGAAAGACGTTGACTGTGGATATTGTATCACAGTCACATTCCCTTTGACTGTTCAGAGATGGTACTAAACCCGCCCAAAGATGTAAACAAGCACGTATGAGCAGCGTCTATTGGACGGAGGGGGTCCGACAGCATATCATTTCCGGTACACGGCTCGTGTTGTCTGTAGTTCAACCATTCCTAGACGGCCGTATTGGTTCGACCGCGTCCGCGTTGTTACTTTGTGCCAGAAAGGGCTCTCAACAAGGGAAGTGTCCAGGCGTCTCTGAGTGCACGAAAGAGAATGTTGTTTGGACATCGAGGAGATACAGAGAGACAGGTACTGTCGATGACATGCCTCACTCAGGCCTCCCAAGGGCTACTACTGTAGTCGATGACCGGTACCTCCGGATTATGGCTCGGAGAAACTCTGACAGCAACGCCACCATGTTGAATAACGCTTTTTGTACAGCCACAGGACGTCGTGTTACTACTCAAATTGTGCGCAATAGGCTGCATGATGCGCAACTTTACTCCCTTCGTCCATGTCGAGGTCCATCTTTGCAGCCACGACACTATGCAGCTCGGTACAGATTGGCTCAACAACATGCCGAATGGACCGCTCAGGATTGGAGTCACGTTCTCTTCAGTGATGAGTTTCGCATATGCCTTCAACCAGACGATCGTGGGAGGCAACCGGTCAGTCTGAACGCCTTAGACACACCGTCCAGCGAGTGCAGCAAGGTAGAGGTTCGCTGCTGCTTTGAGATGGCATTATGTGGGTCAGACGTGCGCCGCTAGTAGTCATGGAAGGCGCCGTAACGGCTGTACAATACGTTAATGCCACCCACCGACCGATAGTGCAACCATATCGGCAGCATATTGGTGAGGCAATTGTCTTTATGGGTGACAATTCGGGCCTCCATCGTGCACATCTTATGAATGACTTCCTTCAGGATAACGGCATCGCTCGACTAGAGTGGCCAGCATGTTCTCCAGACATGAGCCCTATCGAACATGCCTGGGATAGATTGAAAAGGGTTGTTTGTGGACGACTTGACCAGATAATCACTCTGAGGGATCTACGCCCAATAGCCGTTGAGAAGTGGGACAATCTGGACCAACAATGCCTTGAAGAACTTGTGGATAGTATGCCACGACGAATATAGGCATGCATCAATGCAAGAGGACGTGCTACTGGGTATAAGGCGTACTGGTGCGTGCAGCAGTCTGCACCACGACCTCTGAAGGTCTCGTTGTATGGTGGTACAAAATGCAGTGTGTGGCTTTCATAACCAATAAACAGTGCGGAAATGATGTTTATGTTGATCTCTATTCCAGTTTTCGGTACGGTTTCCGGAACTCTCGCAACCGAGGTGATGCAAAACTTTTTTTGATGTGTGTAAATCGATACAGATGATATACAGACACACACGGAAAGAGAAAAGAAATCTTATTGCAATTGTTTGCATGTCTACTGCTTTCTGAAATGTAAGTTGTGGTGGAAGATTTATAAAAATCGTAACCCAACGTATAGACTATGTTGATGTATGTCAGTTTCATAGTGAATTGGCGACATGAACGAAAGGATATGGGTAATCCTAGTTGAGGATGCATAATGATCAGTAGCTTAGCTTGAGATATAAGTTACTCTGAATGCCAGTTGGTTGACAGGTCGCGAAGCGGTATCGAATGCTTCCGTTAATGTCAAACGGGCATTGATCGTGACTGGCTATAAATTCAGATAACATTGGTTGAGGTGACATTATAATGTGTAGCATATCATGAGATCAAGGATACGTTGAAAGTGAACAACTGGGTCGCGAAGGGGTATCGAACTCTTCAGTCGATATCAGATTGACATTGAATCCGCAAGGCTATGAATTCCGATAATTTGCCTTGTGTTGACAAAGATCTGTAGCATAGCCCGAGGCCTAGGTTAGATTGCAAGGTGACAGCTGGGTCTGAGATCTGTAGCTTAACCTGAGGCTTAGGTTAAAGCCGACAGTTGGCAGTGACATCATGAAGGAGTCAGGTCATGAAGCGATATGGAAGGCTTCAGTTAATATCAGATTGGCAGTGTTCATGGAATGCTAAGAATTTAGATAATCTCCATTAAGGTGGCATAATGATTTGGATCGTAGCCCGAGGCATGGGTTAGGCTGAAAAGCGACAGTTGCGTGAGAGGTCACGAAGTGGTATCGGAAGCTTCAGTTATACCAAACTGATATTGTTCGTGGAAGACTTCGAATTCAGATGAAACTCGAACCTTTCTTTTTACATTCCTTACAACGAGAACGTAATAAATGACTCATATTTCAAGGTTAACTGAAGTCTTCGATACCGTCTCACAAACACACAAACAATCTGCGAGCTTACAAACTAACCTAGACGTTTGGTTACGCTATACATGAATGCGTCACTGGGACCTATATTACAAAAAATGACACAGAAGCAGAAATAGTTCTCTATTCTCTTCCTGTCTGTGGCTGTGTGACGTCACAAGCAACGACGTCGTTAAATTAAGGGACAAAACCCACATCCGGCATCGGCATGTACAGCTGACCTCATAAGGACAGAATTTTGAATTGAACGTGATACGTAACCGAACTTCGATCTTCAGACTTAATCTAAGCCTCAAGTGACCGGTTTGTCACTATAGCCTACATTCCAAAAAATGATACAGACGCAACAAAAATTGTTTTCTTGTTAGCTTCGTGTTCGCTCATATACCACGTCACACTCAGCAACGTCATTAAGGAACGAAATCGACACCTGGTATCGGTATGTTCAGTTGACCTCGTTTTTCATGGACAGAATTTTGACAAGAACTTGAAAGTTCCAACAGAAAAATCCCCTGCGTTACGTTGCAAGCCGCGAAGGGAGTTGTGGGATCAGTCTGGAAAATAATGTCCTCGTGCGACGCACTGGCTTCCCACTCCGCCGGCTGCTGTTGCCGTATTTCAGACAGGAGAGTAGCGGCCGGAAGTCGAGTGGGGGGGAGTCACAAGACGGCGTGCGCCGGCTGCAGGTCTATATTACATTCCAGGGCAGGGTAGAGCGCGGCACATGCGCCACTGAAAAGAGCGGCCGCGCCTTGGCGCACCGTAGTGTGGTGGCAGACGGCTGCATCTGGCCGCGCGATACCAGCCACACCGCGCCGCCCTTGATGAGAAAGAAGAACGCGCGCGCATAAAGCTTCCCCTCATTTTTAAGGATTAGTCTCTGAAGTGATATACCAAAAAAAAAGAGGAAGGAGGGGAAAAAAGAGGGCCGGCCGCGAAATTTGGACGAGAGGAGAGAGCGCAGCACGCGTCCACGTCGACGTACACACACACACACACATACGCACCCGCGCGGGCAAATATACAGCACAGCATGTGTGTACGCCGGCGCCGGCAGCGGGGCTATAAGCGGGCAAATTTGCCACTTTGGTGGGTGCCGCCGGCTCCGCTGTAATAGTGTGCGCCTGGAATTCAAACCGAGGGCCCGGCTCAAAGCTTATATTGCACATCGTTTACTTAATTCCTGGCCGGGAAGCCCTTATTACACGGAGGCGCGGCGCGGCCAGGAGCCGCCAAATTACCGCAGGGTCCGCGAGACTAATCTGACCGGCCGGGCCCTCTCCTCCTCCGTCCCTCTCCGCCTCTCCTCTCGCCGCGGAATAAATTTTTCTGGCCGTAAGGACGCGTCCGCCTGCGCCTCGCCTCGCCTCGCCTCGGCCTCGCCGCGCAACAACAAATTACGCGCCCTCCCGCAGGGCGCTGTTGTCGCTTCTCGCGCCACCTCCCTCTCCCACTCCTGCCCCCTTAACTCTGCCCCTGCTACCCCCCACCCTCCCGCTTGCTTCTGATGTGTTTAATTAAACGCACACGATGAGCTCCGGCGCATCCCCCAAGACGGACACACGGTCTGCGCTTTTAAGTCCTTTCCGCAGCGTCCCTCATTCTTGAACTTCGGGCTGGGTAACAGCTCACTGCACGCGTCCCCTACCTCCCTCCCCCCTCCCCACTCCCCCCACCGCCACCACTGAGGGGCATTTAAAACGCGAGGACCCTGCACACTACCGCTTTCGTGTCCTTCGATTCGTGGGTGTCGAGTAAAGACGTGAAACTTTCGTCAGTTGGTCATCTGCTCTACTGATAAACTGATACGGTCCCTCATCCCATTCGAAGGTTAAAACTTTACAGGGCGTTTCTTCGCTGTCGAGAGGTACGGTCCAATGCTAAAGCTTGGGCTTCCGGTTAATAATTCGCATATCCGATCCACGTAAGCCTAAGGGTCTTAGGTTTGCAAACAAACAAACTCCGTCTTTAACTATTTCTACTATATGGGATATATTCATAGATGGGAATATGGACAAGCTCTGGCTGTATAATGGACTGAGAATGAAAATTTTTGTCGGACCGGGACTCGAACCAGGACATCCCGCTTATAATGGGCGGTCATCTTATCTTTGGGCTATCCGAGCAAGACTCACGGCTTCCATATGTCGTCGCTCCTGCGTCACAACTTGTAGTCCTGCACACATTACGGAATTCCCCTAAAATGGAGGATATTTTAGTTCAAAGTCGCTTGCCCTGTGGGGCGTATAAATACGATATTGCAGTGTCTGTTGTTCAGAATTATGAAGCAATTTTCCTTCGGACATTTATGCATGCATGTAATTCTGAACAACATTGACATTTCACTATTGTATTATTTGTTGTCCTGACGTCCTCTGTTCCATGTAACATTATGATAACAATTATTACTTTAGATCCATCTACTGCAATTGAATAATACAATTTTTTTCCAATACGTGTTTCGCCTTTATTATTTGCAAGGCACTTTCAGTTGCCTGGAATGCATACTATTTGCGTTTAAACTATTTTGCTTTACGTTGGTGACATTATATATCGTAGTAATAAATAGTCCTGACACTTCCTGTTACCAATATACTATCATTACGTCATATAGAAGTGCTAGAACTGTTCATAACGTCAATATACACTGTGTTAAAAGTCATGGGGAACCTCCCAACATCGTCTCGGACCATCTTTTTCCAGGAGTAGTGCAGCAACTCGACGACCCGCTTCCTGGACTCGGTTCGAATCCGCCCAGTGGCTTAACGACGAGGGGCCGGTGTGCCGGCCTGCCTGGATATGGTATTCAGGTGGTTTTCCACATCTCCATAGGTGAATACCGGGCTCGTCCCCACGTTCTGCCTCAGTTACACGACCACGACTCGCAGACATTTGCAACACGTTCGCGCTATTCCATGGCTTACACTAGACGCAGACATCTAGGGTACACTAATTCCTTTCCGGGCAGTATGGTGTGGCGACAAGAGGGGCATCTGGCCACCCCTTACACCACATGCCACAATCGTTTAACCATGGCCGATCCTGGGTAACCGTGGGACAAGCCTCGGAAAGAGAGACTGTGCTGCATCTCGGCGTGGCATGGATTCAATAAGTCATTGGAAGTCACCTGCAGAAATTTTGAGCCATGTTGCCTCCACAGAAGTCCATAACTGCGGAAATGTTGGCAGTGCAGCAATTTGTGCACGAACTGACCTACTGAAAGTAACCCATTAATGTTTGATGGAGCTCGCGTCGGGCACTCTGGATGCCAAATTATTTTCTCAAATTAACCAGAATGTTCTTTAAACAAGTCGCGGAAAGACTCCATCGTTGTTGGGGAAATGAAGTGCATGCATGGCTGCAAATCGTCTCCAAGTAGCCGAAAATAACCGTTTCCAGTCAATAATCGTTTCACTTGGACCAGAGGACCCATCTATTTTATTTTACACAACCCACACCATCATTGAGCCACCATCAGCTTGCACAGTGTTTTGTTGACATCTGGGGTCCATAGTTTCGTGGGGTCTGCGCCACACTAGAACTCTACCATCAGCTCTTATCAACTGAAATCGGGACTCATCTGACCAGGCCACGGTTATATAGTCGTCTAGGGTCCAACCAGTGTGGTCACGAGCCAAGTAGACGCACTGTAGACGATGTCGTGCTGTTAGCAAAGGCACTCGCATCACTCGTCTACTGCCATAGCCCGTTAACGCCAAATTTCACCGCACTGTCCTAGCGGATACGCTTGTCGCACGTCCCACATTCACTTCTGCGGTTATTTCAAGCAGTGTTGCTTGTCTGTTAGCACTGACAACTCTACGAAAACTCCGCTCTTCTTGGTTGTTACGTGATGGATGTCGGCCGCTGCGTTGTCCGTAGTGAGAAGTGATGCCAGACATGTGGTATTCTCGGGACGTTACTGACAATGTGGATCTCGGAGTATTGCATTCCTAACGGTTTCGGAAAACGAATTTCCCGTGCGTCTATGTGCAAGTACCATTCCACATTGAAAGTATCTTAATTCCCGTCATAAAGCCATAATCCCGTCGGAAACCTTTCGCATGAATCACCCGCCAATGCACTGCCCTTTTACTCCTTGTGTACACGATAGTACCTCCATCTGTATATGTGCATATCGTTATCCCATGACTTATGCAAGATAGACATTGTCAAAAACAGTATGCAAGAAAAATACAGCACGCGGAAATGTAGAAGTTACGTGAACATTGTGCTAATAGTTACGAGAAGAAACAAAGTAAGGGATATAAACAATTCTGTTGTGGTACAAATTTGTGGAGATGAACGTGGTAATTGGGACTAATGTCTATGAGACTGGTTGACTGTATCATGTGAAATTTAAGATTGGCGATATGTTCAGCTCTAAATGGTGATTTAGTACCAGATGGAGATTCTGAGCCAAATCATTATCTACACGTGCTAACATAGTAGTCTAAACTGTTTCTCCCTTTATTGGCTATATGTACAATTTGTGTGTTGAATTTTGATCTATGACCTTCCTTCTGGACATGTTCAACAAAAATGGTTTCTATAGTACACTATCTCATGAAAAGTATCCAGAAAAAAGTGGTTTCTATCGTACAATATCTCATGAAAAGTATCTAGACGCCCTACGTAGTGCGGAATTGAGCGCTTGAAGTCACGAGGAGTGCCCATGGATCGATCAAGAGAGCTCAGTGAGTTCGAACGTTGACTAATCATTGGATGTCACTTGAGTAACAAATCCCTCAAGGAAATTTAAGCATTTCTAAAACAGCCTAAATCGACGAGTGTGAACTGGAAACGCGAAGCAACCACCACAGATAAACCAAAAGCAACTGTAAACCACTGCAGGGGAGTTGCTGTATTGAATCGTACGAAGCCAGTGCAGGAAATCACCGTTTAGTTACAATGAGCTACCTCCAGTGCAAACAGCACGATGACTGTCCTTAGGGAGTAAAAAAGAAAGGAGTAAAATGGCCCAGCGGCTCCTCATAAACCATACACTTCCGTAATCACAGCTAAGTGACGTTTGAAATGAGGTAAGTGAACAGCGGATGACTTGAAACGAATGATTTGGAGTGATAAATCGCTCTATACCCTGTGACAGATTGGTGGAAGCGTTTGGTTCTAGTGAATGCTTGGAGAACGTTACCTGCCATCAAGTGCATGACAAAACTTAAGTAGAGAGGAGGTGGTGTTGCGGTATTGAAGGAGTACAATACAGTAAAAATGGTAAGAGCAGATGAATAAAGCTGCGGAAATCCTTATCAACATTTCAACAGATGCATAAGAAGGAGGAACATGACACGCGGAAAAAATGCATTCCAAGAATTAATATAACTTCATTCAACGAAAGCTGTAGATAACGAAAAATTGCAAGATATATGCTCCGTTAAAGACTGTGCAAAATGTAGACGAAGCTGTTATTTAGAATGTACACTGCTTAAAAAAAAGTATCTACACTAATGGCCATTAAAATTGCTACACCAAAAAGAAATGCAGATGATAAACGGGTATTCATTGGACAAATATATTATACTAGAACTGACATGCGATTACATTTTCACGCAATTTGGGTGCATAGATGCTGAGAAATCAGTGCCCAGAACAACCACCTCTGGCCGTAATAACGGCCTTGATACGCCTGCGCATTGAGTCAAACAGAGCTAGGATGGCATTTACAGCTACAGCTGCCCATGCAACTTCAACACAATACCACAGTTCATCGAGAGTAGTGACTGGCGTATTGTGACGAGCCAGTTGCTCGACCACCATTGACCAGACGTTTTCAATTGGTGAGAGATCTGGAGAATGTGCTGGCCAGGGTAGCAGTCGAACATTTTCTGTATCCAGAAAGGCCCGTACAGGACCTGCAACATGCGGTCGTGCATTATTCTGCTAAAATGTAGGGCTTCATAGGGATCGAATAAGGGGTAGAGCCACGGGTCGTAACACGTCTGAAATGTAGCGTCCACTGTTCAAAACGCAGTCAATGCGAACAAGAGGTAACCGAGACGTGTAACCAATGGCACCCCATACCATCACGTCGGGTGATACACCAGTATGGCGATGACGAATATACGCTTCCAATGTGCGTTCACCGCGATGTCGCTAAACACGGATGCGACCATCATGATTCTGTAAGCAGAACCTGGGTTCATCCGAAAAAATGAGGTTTTGCCATTCATGCACCCAGGTTCGTCGTTGAGTACACCATCGCAGACGCTCCTGTCTGTGATGCAGCGTCAAGGGTAACCGCAGCCATGGTCTCCGAGCTGATAGTCCATGCTGCTGCAAACGTCGTCGAAATGTTCGTGCAGATTGTTGTTCTCTTGAAAACTTCCCCATATGTTGACACAGGGATCGAGACGTGGTTGCACGATCCGTTACAGCCATGCAGATAAGTGCCTGTCATCTCGACCGCTAGTGATACGAGGTCGTTGGGATCCAGCACGGCGTTCTGTATTACCTTGCTGAACCCACCGATTCCATATTCTGCGAACAGTCATTGGATCTCGACCAACGCGAGCAGAATTGTCGCAATACGATAAAAAGCAATCGCAATGGGCTACAATCCGACCTTTGTCAAAGTCGGAAACGTGAAGGTACGCATTTCTGTTCCTTACACGAGGCATCACAACAACGTTTCACCAGGCAACGCCGGTCAACTGCTGTTTGTGTATGATAAATCGGTTGGAAACTTTCCTCATGTCAGCATTTTGTACGAGTCGCCACCGTCGCCAACCTTGTGAGAATGCTCTGAAAAGCTAATCATTTGCATATCACAGCATCTTCTTCCTGTCGGTTAAATTTCGAGTCTGCAGCACGACATCTTCGTGGTGTAGCAATTTTAATGGCCAGTACTGTACATGGGGAGGAAGAAACGATGGGAAACTTCACGAAATGATAAGATATTTGATGTTATTCTTGTTGTTGCAGAATAGTGTCGAACTTAACAAAGAACTTGAGTGTAGGAGCCTACTTGAGACTGTATAGTTGCAATACGTCTGGCGTGGACGCATGCACTGATTCGGTTACGAAGGGTGTTGTAAAGCCGTTGTATCCTCTGCTGAAGCAAGCTGAGCCACGATTGTTGTAGTTGGTCCTTGATATCCTGGATACTGGTGAAGGGACGGAGTTGACGTCTGAGGAGCTCTCTCTGCAACAGTTTTTTGGGTCTTGTTGTCCATAGGAGTACATGACCACCACGTAGACAAGTCAATGAGACAGGCAAATTGTGAGGACGAGCGTTGTCCTGCTGAAAATGGCACCTCGACACTGTAGCATTAGATATAATACATGAAGTTGCAGCATGCCCGTGACGTAACGTTCTGCCATTAGAGTTCCCTCAGTCGTTATCTGTCTTGAACTGAAGTCATGGTCGATGGTTCCCACATCATGACGCCAGGGATAGCACAATTGCACCTCACCAAAAGATTGGATGAATAGCATGCCTGCCCAGGTCACCACAATACTCACAGACAATGGTCATCAGGGGTAACGCAGAACTGTGAATAATCGTCGAACACAGTGCCGTGACCTTCACCATCAGTCCATACTTTTCGGTCGCTGTTCCATTCCAACCGCAGCCATTGGTGCTGTTGTGTTAATGGCTGCCTACACATACGACGCTTACTTCCTAATCTGGCTGCTGCTAGTGTCCTATCACTGGCACCTGATAACACACGATGTTTCAGGGAGACCATTACTTGTTCGCGGAAGGCGGGTGCAGATATGAAGACGTCATGTTGTGCTTGCTGTACAATACCGCAATAGGAGGAGGTAAAGGCGACTCTGGACCAAAGATGCATTCAACCGACCCTGAAAAGTTGAATTGTAGGAATGAGTTGCCTATACGAATAGACAATGGTTAGTGACGCTATCTTTATCAGTGGCACACAGTGCCACTTTCCACTTCCCTCCCCCTACCTCCATCCGGTCACAACGAAATATTAAAAATTCTCACTCGCGACCACTAGGCAACTCAAATCAAGTCGCCCCGTCTCCCGTTTTATTCTGGTTGTGTGAGTTTCGTGATTCCAGGTCCGTAAATCTTAGTGAATAGACGATCACAGATATCGGCTACCACCCTACAGGCATAATAAAAAGGAACTGCACAGTTAACTCATTCTTGTCATTGTTCATCACTATTTCATCTTCTTCTTTTATTTCTTACAGTATTGTCATTTTTCCTCCAGTATTCCAAATACATACTTCTCAAGAATGGTATTAAGTAAATAAGGCAACGGCCGTGCTGCAGTGGATACACCGGTTCTCATCAGATATCCGAAGTTAAGCGCTGTCGCGCGTGGCCGGCACTTGGATGGGTGACCATCCAGGCCGCCATGCGCTGTTGCCATGTCTCGGGGTGCACTCAGCCTCGTGATGCCACATGAGGAGCTACTCGACCGAATAGTAGCGGCTCCAGTCAAAGAAAACCATCGTAACGACCGGGAGAGTGGTGTGCTGACCCCACGCCCCTCCTATCCACATCCTCAGCTGAGTATGACACGGCGGTAAGATGGTCCAGATGGGCCACTTGTAAACTGAAGACGGAGTGAATATTACTAAGTAAATAACACAGGTATCCCTTGTTTAACAATTTGCGTCATCTCTCCTCATTCTATAGGATCCAGGAGCCAATTTTTGCCCCTAAGTTATGTTTCCAGACCGCTGTTGGTGCAATCTGGTACAAGATTGCCAAATTTTCTGCAGATACACACTTTTCAAGAAGATGCACGTAAGTGCGGGAATTTTAATGTTTGACTGTTGGTAGCACAGTTCATTATTTAAAGAAATAAACTATTGCTATGAACCAAACCCACGAGGAGTTTTTCCTTGCATTTTGTGCGTTAAATACAAATTTGCCTGAGAGGAATCTGACACTATAGGATTCATGTAAATGGCGGCAGAAGATGTCCACATACACGAATTCGCCTAATTTACCCTGTAAGCAATTACCTTCAACCCATCTCCACCAGCATCGCTATAAAGAAATACGTCGCATCATATTAGGAAACAATGAAATCAATATAAGACCACCTTAGAGGAATCTGACGCTGTACCCTTGTAAATACCTATGTTACAGCGTAAACAGTTTCCCCACCTCCACCACAGAATAGAATGGTAGAGTTGTACAATTTATTAAAACCAAACTGAAGATGTGAGGAGTAATCCCTCATGTAAATGGTCTCCGTAGCTCATGCGCAAAACTCTCCAGATAGCATGCGAAGAATCGACTGCCGCAGCCGCCCGCTCTGCACCAGACGCCGACTACCACCTTGCCACAGGTTCGCGCTGCCGCCGTCTCCCTAAAGCCGAAAATCGCAGACGCAACATGGTTTACATTGCAAACGGCATGTGTACTGGCCGTCTCGTCCAGTATCACTCGACCACCGCCTACCAACAGACACACGAGAGCAAGTGAGTTGGAGAACAGTCGCTCTCTGTCACGCCTCACCCGCCAACAGTCAAAATAGCACTTCCGGCCTTGCTAAGACCAACTGGTTTATAATGTCGATCGGTGAGGCAGCCAGCAGAGGACGTTTCAGTCTGTGTCAATCACTCCAATACATTTTAATTACATGTACTCCAATTTCCGCGAATATTCCCATTAACGAATCGTTATTAAAATCTCCACATTACAAATGGGCAATCGTCAATCAGTGTACTATTCTTCGCTTTTTTCATAGAGTGTCAAATTCATTCCACAACAACGAGATAGGCAAGTTTCTGTGATTTCCACATGATGGCGAAGAACCGCTACATAGCATCCTCCCTCACCAAAGATGTAGTTTGTGAAAGAATGTACGCTGTCGGGAAAAAAAAAGTGCAGCACCGTCATGGATTGTTTTCAGAGGCTCCGGCATAAAATATGTGCACAGTGAGAAGGGGTGTAGAGTTGGTAATCCGTTTGTCATCGGTCATCGGATGATGCTCTGGAGAATTGTCTGTGCACAATCTGTTTTGACTCTTCAGGCAGTAACTGTGCTGAGCTTAGAGGTGAACAGCAACATTCATTCTAGGGTACAGCAGTGCCCCGCCAAATAGTGTGTACTCTTGTTGAACAACATCGACTGATTGAGCAGGGTCGCAGAACAGGCCTGTGGGAAACTACACTCCTGGAAATGGAAAAAAGAACACATTGACACCGGTGTGTCAGACCCACCATACTTGCTCCGGACACTGCGAGAGGGCTGTACAAGCAATGATCACACGCACGGCACAGCGGGCACACCAGGAACCGCGGTGTTGGCCGTCGAATGGCGCTAGCTGCGCAGCATTTGTGCACCGCCGCCGTCAGTGTCAGCCAGTTTGCCGTGGCATACGGAGCTTCATCGCAGTCTTTAACACTGGTAGCATGCCGCGACAGCGTGGACGTGAACCGTATGTGCAGTTGACGGACTTTGAGCGAGGGCGTATAGTGGGCATGCGGGAGGCCGGGTAGACGTACCGCCGAATTGCTCAACACGTGGGGCGTGAGGTCTCCACAGTACATCGATGTTGTCGCCAGTGGTCGGCGGAAGGTGCACGTGCCCGTCGACCTGGGACCGGACCGCAGCGACGCACGGATGCACGCCAAGACCGTAGGATCCTACGCAGTGCCGTAGGGGACCGCACCGCCACTTCCCAGCAAATTAGGGACACTGTTGCTCCTGGGGTATCGGCGAGGACCATTCGCAACCGTCTCCATGAAGCTGGGCTACGGTCCCGCACACCGTTAGGCCGTCTTCCGCTCACGCCCCAACATCGTGCAGCCCGCCTCCAGTGGTGTCGCGACAGGCGTGAATGGAGGGACGAATGGAGACGTGTCGTCTTCAGCGATGAGAGTCGCTTCTGCCTTGGTGCCAATGATGGTCGTATGCGTGTTTGGCGCCGTGCAGGTGAGCGCCACAATCAGGACTGCATACGACCGAGGCACACAGGGCCAACACCCGGCATCGTGGTGTGGGGAGCGATCTCCTACACTGGCCGTACACCACTGGTGATCGTCGAGGGGACACTGAATAGTGCACGGTACATCCAAACCGTCATCGAACCCATCGTTCTACCATTCCTAGACCGGCAAGGGAACTTGCTGTTCCAACAGGACAATGCACGTCCGCATGTATCCCGTGCTACCCAACGTGCTCTAGAAGGTGTACGTCAACTACCCTGGCCAGCAAGATCTCCGGATCTGTCCCCCATTGAGCATGTTTGGGACTGGATGAAGCGTCGTCTCACGCGGTCTGCACGTCCAGCACGAACGCTGGTCCAACTGAGGCGCCAGGTGGAAATGGCATGGCAAGCCGTTCCACAGGACTACATCCAGCATCTCTACGATCGTCTCCATAGGAGAATAGCAGCCTGCATTGCTGCGAAAGGTGGATATACACTGTACTAGTGCCGACATTGTGCATGCTCTGCTGCCTGTGTCTATGTGCCTGTGGTTCTGTCAGTGTGATCATGTGATGTATCTGACCCCAGGAATGTGTCAATAAAGTTTCCCCTTCCTGGGACAATGAATTCACGGTGTTCTTATTTCAATTTCCAGGAGTGTAGATGGAAATAATGACAGGTTGCTACACATGTTGGGCACAGTGAACGCTGCTTTCAGCGGTGGTCTGTGGAACATTTCCACACCTTCAGACCAGGTTCAGGACGTCCGTGTAGTACAGACACACATCAAGATCGAAGCACTGTGGGAGCAACAGTGGCTGAGTGAACACATTCCTGGGAAGAATCTAGGGCACACATTGCAGCTGATACGTCACCAAAGACCGTTCGGAACCGTCTGCTTGAGGCAGGACCAAGTTTACACGAGCTAATCGTCGCTATCACAGACGTTATGGCACCGCCAAGCATGGCGACTCTGTTGTCATAAGAAGTCATGTGGAAAGAGGAATGGCTTTCTACTGACTTCAGTGATGAGAGTAGGTTCTGACTGTAAGTGAGTGATGGATGTACGGCGTGGACCAGGTAAACTGCCTATTGTGGCATGCATTCGCCCACGACACACAGATTCAGTCCCATGGTTCATGGTGTGCCGTACCATCGGTTACAGCTTGCCGTCATATTTCGTGTATCACCAGTGCCTAATACATTTCAAAGATCACTATCCCCACGCTACAGCGATTTCTTCAACAGGGAGATGATGCACTTTTTCAGCAGGACACAGAAGGCCTATACAAGGCTTCTGCGACGCAACCTACTCTTCGCGGTGAACAAAAACTGACCTAACCAGCAAGATCACAAGGTCTCTCATCACATTTATGGAACATGGTGAAATTGGAATTTACTCGTTCTCAAAAGCCTAAAAGAACAATTGCCGAATTGCTACAGAAGGTGCAAGATGCTTGGGACAGTCTTCCGCAGGTTGTCATTCGCCATTTTTACAATCTTTTGCATGTAAGAATTCACGCCTGTGTTTCGTTCCCGCTGGACATCACACGTACAGTAATATAAATTGAAGAGCCAAAGAAACTGGTACATCTCTTTAATATCGTGTAGGGCCCCCACGAGCACGCCGAAGTACCGCAACACGACGTGGCATGGACTCGACTAATGTCTGAAGTAGTGCTGGAGGGAATTCGCATCATGAATCCTGCAGGGCTGTCCTTAAATCCGTAAGAGTACGGGGGGGTTGGAGATTTCTTCTGAACAGCACGTTACAAGGCATCCCAGATGTGCTCAACAATGTTCGTTTCTGGGGAGTTTGGTAGCAGGGGAAGTCTTTAAACTCAGAAGAGTGTTCGTGGTGCCACTCTGTAGCAATACTGGACGTGTGGGGTGTCGCATTGTCCTGCTGGAATTGCCCAAGTCTGTCGGAATACACAATGGACATGAGTGGATGCAGATGATCAGACAGGATGCTTACGTACGTGTGACGTGCCAGAGTAGTATCTAGAAATATCAGGGATCCCATATCGCTCCTGCTGCACACGCCCCACACCACTACAGAGCCTCCTCCAGCTTGAACAATCCCCTGCTGATAGGAAGGGTGCATAGATTCATGAGGTTGCCTCCATACCAGTACACGTTCAACTGATCGATACAGTTTGAAATGAGAGTCGTCTGACCTGACAAGGTGTTCCCAGTCATCAACAGTCCAATGTCGGTGTTGACGGGTTGACGGGCCCAGGAGGGGCGTAAGGCTTTGTGTCGTTCAGTCAGACGAGTGTGCCTTCTGCTCCGAAATCACATGTCGATGATGTTTCGTTGAATGTTTTGCACGATGACACTTCATGATGGCCCAACACTGAAATATGCAACAAGTATCGGAAGGGTCGCACTTCTGTCACGTTGAACGATTCTCTTCAGTGGTCGTTGGTCCCTTTCTTGCTGGATCTTTTTCCGGTAGCAGCGATGCCGGAGATTTGATGTTTCACCGGATTACTTACCTTGACGGTACGTTCGTGAAATGGTCGTACGGAAAAATCCCCACTTCGTCGCTACCTCGGAGATGCTGTGTCCCATCGCTCGTGCGCCGACTATACGCCACATTCAAACTCACTTAAATCCTGATAACCTCCCATTGCAGCAGCATTAACGGATCTAACAACTGTGTCAGACACTTGTCTTACGTAGGCATTGCAAACCACGGCACCGTATTATGGCTCTTTACATGACTCTGTATTTGAATAGGCTTGTCTGTACCAGTTTCTTTGGCGCTTCAGAGTATGTCCGCTTTGGCGGTAACGAGATCCTCAGTGCAGATGCACACTACGTCCGAACTCTTACGAGAATCAGGCAAAGTTCCGCGCATTGATAATAATGGACGGTGGATATTACATGTATCGTGTGCGACATGTTCAGAATCTGGGTCGGAAGGAAAGCGTGTCTGGAAACATTTACTGTGTCCTCTCGCATAAAGCGGGTGATTTTCTGTGGCTGAGGAACTGGATTTAGAATATGAGAATGTGTATCTCAAATGCAGTGGAAACAATGCAGAATATCCAAAACACAACATTGAATCCACTGTTTTTATGCGAGTACGCCGGTATGTGATCACTTTTCTACAAAATCAGCCACGTTTATGTTACAAGAGGCAACTGTATGTGTGGCAAAATCTGTCAATTTTCTTGGCAAAATCTGTCAATTTTGTATCAAAAATCTAAGTTCTGATGATGGAAGTAGACAAAATGTGTGTGCTCGTTACACGGTTCCTGGTTATGGGGACGGTAACCTATTTTTGTATGAATCCATTTGAATCTTCGTTTATTGCTTTATAATCTAGCACTCTGCCACCAGAGCTCTAACTTTTGCACAACTTTATAGCGTTATGGGTGCATTTTAACCCTCCACAGCTTGGTAGTAGCCTAAGAAGGGAAGTGATTACAATATAGTTAACAGCATAAACTTTCATGACCTCACGATTATCTAAAAACCAAGACATCCATTTGTACTTCCTTGTACGTTGAAAACACGTAGTACTGACTAACTGTGGTTGTCAAAAGCTTCATATGTTTTCTAAAAATAGCAAATATATGTAAAAGGTTAAAAAACGATCAGTTTTACACTACAACCATCATTTCTTTTAACCAGATCGAAATAGGACCTGAGGTTGATTAACAGGTGTTTTTCTTGTGTAATCCCTAACGTGGTACACACACTGTAATCCATCGTTTTTATGCCAGTATGCGAGTGTGGTACAGCTCTGCATGAGTATATATTGTATTCCCTTTTCATATCCAGGCTTTTCCATATTATGTGTCTACATTCACACAATACCTACAAGGCTGCTCTGCAAACCACACGTAAGTGCGTGGCATAGGATTCGTCGGACCACTTTCATGATAAATCTCTATTATTCCGCTCTTGAGCAGCGCACGAAAGTAACGATCACCTATGCGTTTCTGTGCGAGCTCTGATTTCCCTTATTATTATGATCATTTCTCCCTGTGTAGATAGGCGTCAACAAAATGTTTACGCTTTCGGAGGAGACAGTAGGTGATTGAAATTTCGCGAAAAGATCTGCCGCAACGAGAAACGTCTTTGTTTTAATGATGTCCAGCCTGAATCGTGTATCGCGTCTGTTACACACTATATACGCAAATTAATATAGATTTTGTACGAAAATATCTGTGTGTTAAAAAGGTTCAAATGACTCTGAGCACTATGGGACTTAACGTCTGAGGTCATCAGTCCCCTACACTTAGAACTACTTAACCTAAGGGCATCACACACGTCCATGCCCGAGGCAGGATTCGAACCTATGACCGTAGCAGCAGCGCGGTTCCTGGCTGAAGCGCCTAGAACCGCTCGGCCACAACGGCCGGCGGTTCAGGATGAATAATGTTCGCTAAACTGTCGTCATCCAGTTGTAAACACACGTAGCCCTTTTGTCTGCTTTGTGTAGTCGTCGGTTCCTCACAGGGATTTGTTAGGTGCCGCTAACACTGTCTGACACAAGTACATCGCAACTCCGCGTCCTCCACTCAAAGTCTGACGCTGTTCAGGTCCCTTATATACCCCACCCGGTCTGGCAGCGATACTAAAGACGAACAACACTACTCGATTGTGGTGATCGTTTTCCTTGTTACAGGAATTGCAACTGCAGCCATTCACATACCCACCGTTGGTACGTACATATACGAAATTACAATGTGATCCGAGAATGTATCTGGATACTTCACATTTTTTCTGAGGCAGTATGTATAAAAAGGGGATGTGAATAGTAAGAGATATATAAATAACCCGTAAGACACGTTCCTTGACTGTTTAGCAGTGCTATTAAACTTGGTAAATCCTGAGTGATAAAAGCTGCAACAAACTGTCTACTCAGTTACATTTTTATATGATGTAATGAACTATCGCACGACCTTAGCGACAGGACTAGTCGTTCGGAGTGTGAGAGGGAATCAATAGGGCTTAAAGGATAGTAGATGGATTTCACTCTTGAATGTTCTCCTACGATTATGTGGAGGTACTACAATAAAAATGTGCCAATATGGCCAATGGGAAACGGCGAGTGAAGCTCGGAAGCGTGAACGACTTCACCATTGGGTTACGTGCGAGCAGAAGCTACTCTGTGGAACACGTGACTAGAAAGCGTAACAGTTGTTTGCCGGACAAGCTGCCCAAACATTCACACATGAAGTATTCTGAGGCATGCCCAGCATGTCACATGTGCCTGTTTTCGATTCATCAGCTAAAATGAGCCACTTAGGCTACCATGCACGTGAGATGGGAAGAGACTCAAGAGAAGTCAGACTGTCTGATGGGTCGGAACTTCCGGGCAGATTAAAACTGTATGCCGGACCGAGACTCGAACTCGGGACCTTCGCCTCACGCGGGCAAGTACTCTACTTGCACTTGCCCGCGAAAGGCAAAGATCCCGAGTTAGAGTCTCAGTCCGGCACACAGTTTTAATCTGCCAGGAAGTTTTATAACAGCGGCCACTCCGCTGCAGAGTGAAAATTTCGTTCTGGAAGCATCCGTCTGGCTAAAGGCTAAGCCATGTCTCCGCAGTATCCTTTCTTCCAGGAGTGCTAGTTCTGCAAGGTCCCCAGGAGAGCTTCTGTGAAGTTTGAAAGGTAAGAGACGAGGTACTGCCGGAAGTAAAGCTGTGAAGTCGGGTTGTTAGATACACTTGGGTAGCTCAGTTGGTAGAGCACTTGCCCGCGAAAGGCGAAGGTCCCGAGTTCGAATCTCGGTCCGGCACACAGTTCTAATCTTTCAGGAAGTTTCATATCAGCGCACACTCCGTTGCAGAGTGAAAATTTCGTTCTGTCTGATGAGTCGATATGTGTTCGTCTTACCATGAATCGTCGTGTGGGTATTTGTCATGAAGAGTTTGAAAGTATCGTTAAATTTCACACGATAACAGTGGCTTTATTGAATCATTTGTGTTTACGTACCAGGTACCTGTGTGTCTGTTGAGAGTGGTGGAACACACAACAAAATCTTTTCAATATCACACGGTATCTTAAAAGATTGGAAGACTTCTTTCAAGAGGGCTATGCACTTACTCTACACATGCTACGTATGATTCGTAGCCTCTATCCATATTGAGTAGTTCTTATTTTTTTTTTTTGGTCATCAGTCTACTGACTGGTTTGATGCGGCCCGCCATGAATTCCTTTCCTGTGCTAACCTCTTCATCTCAGAGTAGCACTTGCAACCTACGTCCTCAATTATTTGCTTGACGTATTCCAATCTCTGTCTTCCTCTACAGTTTTTGCCCACTACAGCTCCCTCTAGTACCATGGAAGTCATTCCCTCATGTCTTAGCAGATGTCCTATCATCCTGTCCCTTCTCCTTATCAGTGTTTTCCACATATTCCTTTCCTCTCCGATTCTGCGTAGAACCTCCTCATTCCTTACCTTATCAGTCCACCTAATTTTTAACATTCGTCTATAGCACCACATCTCAAATACTTCGATTCTCTTCTGTTCCGGTTTTCCCACAGTCCATGTTTCACTACCATACAATGCTGTACTCCAGACGTACATCCTCAGAAATTTCTTCCTCAAATTAAGGCCGGTATTTGATATTAGTAGACTTCTCTTGGCCAGAAATGCCTTTTTTGCCATAGCGAGTCTGCTTGTGATGTCCTCCTTGCTCCGTCCGTCATTGGTTATTTTACTGCCTTGGTAGCAGAATTCCCTAACTTCATTGACTTCGCAACCATCAATCCTGATGTTAAGTTTCTCGCTGTTCTCATTTCTACTACTTCTCATTACCTTCGCCTTTCTCCGATTTACTCTCGAACCATGCTGTGTACTCATTAGACTGTTCATTCCGTTCAGCAGATCATTTAATTCTTCTTCACTTTCACTCAGGATAGCAATGTCATCAGCGAATCGTATCATTGATATCCTTTCACCTTGTATTTTAATTCCACTCCTGAACCTTTCTTTTACTTCCATCATTGCTTCCCCGATATACAGATTGAAGAGTAGGGACGAAAGGCTACAGCCTTGTCTTCCACCCTTCTTAATACGAGCACTTCGTTCTTGATCGTCCACTCTTATTATTCCCTCTTGGTTGTTGTACATATTGTATATGACCCGTCTCTCCCTATAGCTTACCCCAACTTTTTTCAGAATCTCGAACAGCTTGCACCATTTTATATTGTCGAACGCTTTTTCCAGGTCGACAAATCCTATGAAAGTGGCTTGATTTTTCTTTAGCCTTGCTTCCATTATTAGCCGTAACGTCTGAATTGCCTCTTTCGTCCCTTTACTTTTCCTAAAACCAAACTGATCGTCACCGAGCGCATTCTCTATTTTCTTTTCCATTCTTCTGTATATTATTCTTCTAAGCAGCTTCGATGCATGAGCTGTTAAGCTGATTGTGCGATAATTCTCGCACTTGTCAGCTCTTGCCGTCTTCGGAATTGCGTGGATGATGCTTTTCCGAAAGTCGGTTGGTATGTCGCCAGACTCATATATTCTACACACCAACGTGAATAGTCGTTTTGTTGCCACTTCCCCCAATGATTTTAGAAATTCTGATGGAATGTTATCTATCCCTTCTGCCTTATTTGACCGTAAGTCCTCCAAAACTCTTTTAAATTCCGATTCTAATACTGGATCCCCTATCTCTTCTAAATCGACTCCTGTTTCTTCTTCTATCACATCTGACAAATCTTCACCCTCATAGAGGCTTTCAATGTATTCTTTCCACCTATCTGCTCTCTCCTCTGCATTTAACAGTGGAATTCCCGTTGCACTCTTAATGTTACCACCTTTGCTTTTAATGTCACCAAAGGTTGTTTTGACTTTCCTGTATGCTGAGTCTGTCCTTCCGACAATCATATATTTTTCGATGTCTTCACATTTTTCCTGCAGCCATTTCGTCTTAGCTTCCCTGCACTTCCTATTTATTTCATTCCTCAGCGACTTGTATTTCTGTATTCCTGATTTTCCCGGAACATGTTTGTACTTCCTCCTTTCATCAATCAGCTGAAGTATTTCTTCTGTTACCCACGGTTTCTTCGCAGCTACCTTCTTTGTACCTATGTTTTCCATCCCAACTTCTGTGATGGCCCTTTTTAAACATGTCCATTCCTCTTCAACTGTACTGCCTACTGCGCTGTTCCTTATTGCTGTATCTATAGCGTTAGAGAACTTCAAACGTATCTCGTCATTCCTTAGTACTTCCGTATCCCACTTCTTTGCGTATTGATTCTTCCTGACTAATGTCTTGAACTTCAGCCTACTCTTCATCACTACTATATTGTGATCTGAGTCTATATCTGCTCCTGGGTACGCCTTACAATCCAGTATCTGATTTCGGAATCTCTGTCTGACCATGATGTAATCTAATTGAAATCTTCCCGTATCTCCCGGCCTTTTCCAATTATACCTCCTCCTCTTGTGATTCTTGAACAGGGTATTCGCTATTACTAGCTGAAACTTGTTACAGAACTCAATTAGTCTTTCTCCTTTTTCATTCCTTGTCCCAAGCCCATATTCTCCTGTAACCTTTTATTCTACTCCTTCCCCTACAACTGCATTCCAGTCGCCCATGACTATTAGATTTCCGTCCCCCTTTACATACTGCATTACCCTTTCAATATCCTCATACACTTCCTCTATCTGTTCATCTTCAGCTTGCGACGTCGGCATGTATACCTGAACTATCGTTGTCGGCGTTGGTCTGCTGTCGATTCTGATTAGAACAACCCGGTCACTGAACTGTTCACAGTAACACACCCTCTGCCCTACCTTCCTATTCATAACGAATCCTACACCTGTTATACCATTGTCTGCTGCTGTTGATATTACCCGATACTCATCTGACCAGAAATCCTTGTCTTCTTTCCACTTCACTGACCCCTACTATATCTAAATTGAGCCTTTGCATTTCCCTTTTCAGATTTTCTAGTTTCCCTACCACGTTCAAGCTTCTGACATTCCACGCCCCGACTCGTAGAACGTTATCCTTTCGTTGATTATTCAATCTTTTTCTCATGGTAACCTCCCCCTTGGCAGTCCCCTCCCGGAGATCCGAATGGGGGACTATTCCGGAATATTTTGCCAATGGAGAGATCATCATGACACTTCTTCAATTACAGGCCACATGTCCTGTGGATACACGTTACGTGTCTTTAATGCAGTGGTTTCCATTGCCTTCTGCATCCTCATGTCGTTGATCATTGCTGATTCTTCCGCCTTTAGGGGCAATTTCCCACCCCTAGGACAAGAGAGTGCCCTGAACCTCTATCCGCTGCTCCGCCCTCTTTGACTTCTTATGCTGGAAGTCTTCGGCCGCCAATGCTGATTATTTATCAAAATTTAGGCAGTGGCGGGGATCGAATCCGGGACTGAAGACGTTTTTGATTGTGAATCAAAGACGCTACCCCTAGACCACGGGTACATCCCGTTCTTATACTAACAAGATATAACTCACTTTCAGTTGTTTTGGTATCCAGTGCCCGTGTTAGATCCAGATTTGTCTGCCCTCCCTATCTCATAATCTAATAACATGAGTTTTACGCCATGCATACACATAAGGAGACCACTCGACAAAACTATGTGCCCCACCTCTTAAACCGAAATTGTAGACCAGATAGAACGTAAGTGACTATGCTACTATTAAGGGGGCAAAGAAGAACAGCTTCTTGTATCTATGCAGGGTGTAAGGCACATATTATTAGATTAAGAGGTATGGAGTGCAGACAAATCTGAATCTGACACGGGCGTTGGATGAAAAAGTATGGGTTTCACGCAGTATCTCAGATATATTTTGACGAATGCTAGCATTTTACTGTATATATTTGTACCAGAAAATTAAAAATACGGGCAGTTAACTCGAAAGCAAGTGTAACTGAACTAACTCGTTTCAAAGATCGATGACACCCATGATACTCTGTTACGCTGTGGAGGTTTCAGAAAGCGTAATCTGTCACAGAAATAAGTGTCAGCATCACGAGAAGTGTAGTCTCATTAATGGCTAGTCAACAGGATAGCAGAAATAACTGAGAGAGATAGAAGGATAATAAATAAATCACTAGAAATGTGCAATATACAGAACTCGTACAATAAGAGAAAAAGCTTTCAAGATGTCGGGAGCAAGGTAACGATACGTAATTAGAAACAGGAAGATGCAAAGAGAACTACAACATCCACGATGAAACATCAGTCGAAGAAATATGTATTCTGGTGTTTAACAGTGGCCTAGAATTGAAAAAAAAAATGCCCTTAACCCGTACGTTACGAACAAGTCACTAAGAAGGCAACAGTGGAGTAACTGAAAACATATCGTAAAATAGGAAAGTAGAGGTATTTTAAATGTGTCATTGTAAGTCGAAATTACTGTCTTGAACGACAAATCAGAGAGTGGACAGGTATTATTTATAACAGTGGAGGAGATTGCTGTGATAATGAATTACGAAAGGAATGGCCTTTAGTGGGACTTCAACTACAGCCTTTGGGGTTGGACACTTATACATATATAGGAATGGTAGAAGGAGAATTGTAGGGGCCAAGAAGGTTGAGAAACTGGCCTATATTATATATTCTGAGCACATTTGGTGTAACGGGTATGGGAGGATTACCAAGAATAGTTGGCGCGAAGCGATCAAAAGGCTGGTCCTAGTCCAACTGTTTGTCAGCCCTCTGCCGCCAGCCCATCAGCGACGCTTGGCCTCTTCCTTGAGTCCTCTCGTCACTGGCAGTCCCCCAAATCCGTCGCCGGCCAATCTTGTCGTCCACCACAGAACGTGGTAGCGCACGCTGGTCTGCCCGTAATCCCTCTTCACTCTGTGAATCCTGCAGTCTGCCATTCACGCCTTTGAGGTGGCGTCTGGTCATTGTCTTCGCGTAAGCTCTTTCGCTCATTGTTTGTGATAGTGGTCTGCGCTGACTCTCAGTGCGCATGTATGACACCAGGTCAGGACCACCCTCTTCATCCCCCCCCGCCCATCGTACAGCGGGTTTGACATTCCGTCGAGCAGTCGGAGGAGCCACACGTGTATGTGTCGAACCTGTGACATTTCTAGTACCATGAAATATATATAAGGGTGTCAACAGTTCGGAGTAACAATCTGCTGAACCTATGAGATAGTGTTGAACCTAATTTCGAGTTACTTTATGTACTAAAAATAAAAGAGGAATAATGCTTCAAAACTCAGTTTCCTTCTGGACATGTGATGGCATTCAGAAAGAAACGAGACAGTGGCTGTAAAATGAAAACCGTTGAAAGGATCATAATGCCATTACCTACGGAAGAATGTTCCGTCCCTATAAGAAAACTGAGGCCTCTAATCCACATTTTACGAACAATTTTCGATGAGTACACAGGTTTCCTGTTATAATCACGATAAAGAAAGCGCAGGACACGGTTGCCTTTCGTTTTACGAGCCAGGGGGTGGTATATTATAAATTCGCATGTTTTACGGAAACGTGCTGTCATCAAGGAAATGAATACCTGAGGACGCTAGCATCAGATGAGGAAAAAGTCAAATAGACAATATAATACGCAACCTGAGGTTTTTTACCCGTATATTACACAGTTTAGTAGTCTCTACCACCTGTACAGTTTGAGGCTAATGTTTCGGAAACCCTGTCCGCACATAAAAAAAAATGGTTCAAATGGCTCTGAACACTATGCGACTTAACTTCTGAGGTCATCAGTCGCCTAGAACTTAGAACTAATTAAACCTAACTAACCTAAGGACATCACACACATCCATGCCCGAGGCAGGATTCGAACCCGCGACCGTAGCGGTCACGCGGTTCCAGAGTGAAGCGCCTTTAACCGCACGGCCACACCGGCCGGCCGCACATCAAAGGGGCGACTTTTTTGGAATGACATCAAAAAAGGGGAAAGATCGTCGGTAGGAAGAGGAAGAAATCGAAAGAAGTAAGGAGTCGAGCAAACGATAAAAAAACACGAACTACCAAAAATAACGTCACAGGAACAACAGCTATTGATCTCCAGAAACTGATTTCAAAAGCGTCCAAATTGTTTTTGCTGGTTGTTCGGTTCCAGTTATAAACTGAGTTTCCACCGAGAAATATTGCGAATGGTTTTCTCGTTTGAAACCGTGAGAGATGTTGCAGTGGGTAGCTCACTGGATTCGCACTGGGGGGGGGGGGGGGGAGGGGGGCGGGGGGCAATGGTTTCATATTCCCGTTCGACCATTCAGTTTTAGGTTTTACGTATTTTTCATACGTCAATACAGACTGATCTCCTTCCCCATCCTTGAAACATTCCGAGTTAGTGCCCCGTTTCTAATGACTTTGCTGTCGACGGGATGTTAAGCCCTGTTCCTCCCTTCCGTCCTCCCTAGTTGAAGATATGCCGTTTATAACGCCCGAGAGTTGTGACTTTTCGCGCGAGTATGGGTACGATATCTGAGCAATCTGTCACAGACAGTGTGCACTGCAAAAAAGACAGCACGTAGCAGGTTGTCCAACTTTTAATGTGAGTTAACGATCAATGCCAGACTTAAGGATCATGCTATACCTGTCATTACACATGAAGTCGTGTTCCCTTGGTGTCTAACGTCGATGTCCAGTATCTCAGAGGCATTATGTCCACACAGGACAACCAGAATTGCGAGACAGATCTTCACCGAACTAAATGGGGGAATTTTGGAACTCACTGATACCTACACTGTACAAATATTACTGTAATACACTGCATAGGGCTCAACAGCCGACAACTGACTAGTGCCCGTTTTGTTTCTCATTAATTTTCGACGATCCGCAGACATCTTTATTGCTCTGCGCAACTGACTTAAATCGAATAGTATGTAAGAATGTGTTATGTACTGTCAGCGCTGCCACAAATTGAACTGTGGTCGGTTATAATATCTGAAAGTGCCCATCAGATAAAAGGGCCTTCAGAAGAAATTTAGGCAGGGTTCCACTACGTCATATTATTCACCACTCTCAAGGCTACAAAATCCTATTTTCAACATAATCTGCGTTCAGTGCGGCGGCCTTACGCAACCTTACTGGGAAGGCCAGCATGACCTCAAGGTAACAGTCTACTTGTTGACGATTGAGCCAGTGGCTTGCTGCACCACAAACCTCCCCGTATTTAAGATGGTTCAGATGGCTCTGAACACTATGGGACTTAACATCTGTGGTCATCAGTCCCCTAGAACTTAGAACTACTTAAACCTAACTAACCTGCGGACATCACACATGTCCATGCCCGAGGTCCGCGTATTTAAGTACTGCTACCCGCAGAGTGCATTCTTCATTGAGCCAGACAGATCGAAGTGGGAAGGTGCTAGATCGGTCTGTGTGGTGGATGCGTAAGGAAGTTCCAATGAAATTTTGTGAACTGTTTCCGATTGCGGAGACTTGTGTGAGTCCTTGTCGTGTAGCAGGAGAAGTTTACATTTTTGGAGCGAAGAACACACTGCAGCCGTTTATTCAGTGTCCTGACGGTAGGACAATACACTTCCGCGTTGATCGTTACATCATGAAGGAGGACACAAGCCAGAATAATTGCTTCAGTATCGCAGACGATCGTCGCCGCGTCTTTAGCGTCTGAACGTACGGCTTTGAACTTCCACACGCCATTGATTTCTGTTTTGTTCCCTTTTCGAAGTGATTAAAACATGTTTCATCGTCTGTGACGATGTTCAACAGAAAATTGTCACGATGAGGCTAGTAATGCGCTAGCAGTTCCGCACAGACAGTTCTTCGTTGCTCTTTAGGGTCTTCTGTTAGGCCGCAGTCACACACATTTCAGTGGCCCAACAAGTGAACGATTGTGTCGACTTTACTAACAGAAACATCCAGTTGAAGTGCGAGGTGTTTAATTGTGATCTGTCGATCATCTCGAATAAGAGTGTCCGCACGTTCCGGAGTCACAGCTGTGTGTAGCCGGCCGGCATACTGAAGATCGGATAGATTTCCCTGATCTTGTTGTGACAATGACAGATGCCTGCCCCAGCGGCTGTCGGTGATTTGTTTTTGTTCACGGCCAGGTCTCCTTAGACATTCTGCAAAAGGCCTACAAATATCTGCCATGCTTTGTTTTTCCGCCAAAAAAGAAACCCAATGACAGGTCTGTGCCTGAAAGGCATCTCTGTTACAGAGGTCATTTTGAAGGCTACGTGTAGCACCGCAACCCATGGGAACACCATGAAGCTGAATGGGCTGAAGCGGGAAAGCTCGACGATGCCCCTCAATAAATTGCACACTTTTAAATCGAAATTGGCCGAAAAAAATGTGCTGCGTTACTTATTGAACGCCCCTCGTACAATGACGAGACTAAGTATTACGAAGACCTGCTCATGTTAGTTCACCATGGAACACAATACAGCAGAGATTCTGAGTGGCATGTCCTTGTTAATTCTACAGCGGTATGTGGCTCCAGATGTCTACATGTACGTCAGTAATTCCAATAAATTATGCTCCGGTGGTTTTTGGGTGCAAATCTGAGTCCCGATTGCGTCCCAGATGTCATCATCAAGTTGACATAGGGCGAATTTGATAACAAAGATGTAAAAGGTTAGTTCATTATCATTCTCCTCAAAGCACTGTACTACGTTTCCAGCGTCGTTCCACGGGCAGTATCCTGCTGGAAGATGTCATCATCATTGAGGAAGACGACAGTCTTGAAGGAATGCAAGTGGACCGCATAAAGTTGTAGTCCGCAGCAGTCATGGCACCTTCCATTTATGCCTCAGGTCCCAAGTTAGTCCACGTGAATGTCCTCCATACGTTAGTACTGTCCCAAGTGGTCTATGTCCGTGAGATGTTGCTTGTCTGGAGGGCCCATTGCCCTGATGACAGCATGATCGGACAAGAGCATCGACCTAGAGTGACAAGAGACGTGTTTCGTCCAACGAGGCGACACTTTTCAACTTATATACGACACAATGACGTTGATCACCTGCCAATTGCAATCATGCTGTTGCGTAAGAATGGAAACAGTTACGGGTTATCTGCTGTGGCACTCCATGTTGAGCCACCTGCACTGAACGTCCAGCTGCGAAACACTTGTGTCCATCATAAGATTGTAGTCTATCGTTAGATCTGCCACAGATCGCCACCTAACTGCCTTACGGAGCGGAATAACTTCCGAAGTCCCCCTTCTGTAAAGCGGTGAGGACGTCCAACACTTATCGCTTACCAGTTGCATTAAAACCCATCAACCACTTTCCATAGACCCTAAAGATTTTAGCTCATGATCAGCCATTTGTGAGATGCTCGTTCCCAGGCGCCAGTCCTTATAAATCTACTCCTTGTCAAGGTTGCTCACGATGGTGAATATTCTCATTTGCCGCTCGTAACGTCGCTAGAATAATTCCACTTTCGTTTCTGCTACACAGTCAGACCAAAAGCATCTCGGTGTAACGCCGAGCTGACTATTAAGTGTCACGAGAGGTGGACCCGCTCCCACGAGAAGCGCTCAGAAAATAATACATCATATTTCTTTCTCGGTCAGTTTCGTTTGAAAAAATGTGGAATTTGTGGTGGGACGTTGTGGAATGAACCGCTTCAGCCTCTACAGTTTCATGAAGTTCCAATAGATGGTGGCGCAATACGTAGCTTTCAAAATGGTGTCTGTAACGGAGGTGCGTTCCAAACACAGAGCTGTCATTGAGTTCCTTTTGTTGGAAAAGCAGATCATCACAGATGCTCATCAGCGCATGCAGCATGTCTACGTGGATCTGGTAATGAACAAAAGCAGGGCGAGTCGGTGGGCTAGTTGTCTGTTAACATCGCAACATGGTCGCACAAACCTGTCCCATCTGCCGCGTGCCGGCCGGTCATACACAGCTGTGACTCCTGCAATGTTGGAACGTGCGGACACTCTCTTTCGAGGTGACCGGCGGACCACAATCAAACACCCTGGTGCACTACTGGACGTGCTGGTAGTTCTGACTCAGTCGTCCACCACTTGCTGCACTAAAGGGTGTGTGCCAGCGAGGTTCCTCGCCACCTACCAGAAGACCATAAGGAGCAACGAGTGTCTTCTGTGTGGAGCTGCTTGCGCGTTGCGAGGCTTCATATTTTTTGCATGAAATCGTCACAGACGATGAAAAACGTATTCACCTCTTCGATCCAGAAACGGAAATCAATCTAGTGGCGCCACACCACCTCTCCTCCTCCGAAGAAGTTCAAAGCCGCATTTTCAACCGGTAATGTCATGGTGACGATCTTCTGAGATTCCGAAGGGATTATTCTGTTTGGTGTCGCCCCTCGTGGTGCAACGATCAAGTCTGAAGTGTACTGTGATACCCCCAGGAAACTGAAGAAATGACTTCAGCGTGTTCGTCGCCACAAAAATGTAAACGAACTTCTCCAGGAAAACGCAAGGCCTCACACATGTCGGCTCACTCGAGAGAAGCTCACAAAACTTTATTAGACTGTTATTTCCCATCTAACTTATAGTGTATATCTCGCACCTTACCGTTTCTATCTGTTTAGCCCAGTGAAGAGTGTACTGCGCGGGATCAGTATGTGAATGATGGAGAGGTTACTGTTGCAGCAAGGCGCTGGTTCGGACGTCAACTAGTACAGTGTAGCGAGCGGGCATGCAGAAACTCTATTTAAGGTGGCGTAAGGCCATCGCATTGAACGGAGATTCTGTTGAAAAACAGGGCCTTGTAGCCAAAAGTGTGCGCAACGGTATGGTGCATTGGCATCGTGAATGAAAGTAACCTGCTTTAAAAAAATGTGTTGCCTTGCTTACTGAACGCCCCTTGTATAAAAGGAGACGAGAAGTATTGTATCATCAGTACAGACGCAGCAACAACGTTATGTGTCGGTCAGGAAAGCTCAGTGACTTACAACGTGGGCTAGTCCTCTAATGTCACCTGAGTGAAACATATATCACAACGTTGCAGCCGTACTAAAGCCGCCCTAGTGAATGTTGATCATGCAACTGTGAAGTGAAAACGAGAGGGAACAACTGCAACTAAACCAAGATCAAGTAGACCTCATATAGTGATAGAAATCACATTCGAGCATTGAGCAGGGCGGCTGTAAAAAACTGGACGAAATCAGCCCAAGATATCACACGTGAATTCCAAAGTGCTACCAACTGAAACGTGTAGTCCATACGGGTGCAACTGCCGAGCAGCTCTTCAGAAGCCACACATATCTGTAGTCAATGCTAAGCGAGGCCACTGGACAGTGGATGACCTTAAGCAAGAGATTAGGAGTGATGAATCACTACAAAAGCGTGGAGAACGTTACATGCCATCATGAGTAATGCCTACAGTTCAAATGTTTCAAATGGCTCTGAGCACTATGGCACTTAACATCTATGGTCATCAGTCCCATAGAACTTAGAACTACTTAAACCTACCTAACCTAAGGACATCACACAACACCCAGTCATCACGAGGCAGAGAAAATCCCTGACCCCGCCGGGAATCGAACCCGGGAACCCGGGCGTGGGAAGCGAGAACGCTACCGCACGACCACGAGCTGCGGAGCCTACAGTGAAATACACAGGAGGGGCTGTCATGGTATGTGGATGCATTTCGTGGTTAGTTGGTGATCCTCTTACTGCGGTTAAGGAAACGCTAAATGCAGAAAGATACGAACAAATTTTACAGCCTTGTGTACTACGCACAGCACAGGAGCAGTTCAGAGACGATGATTGTATCAACATCAGAATGTATCTTTGAATAAGACAGCATTATTGAAGCAAAGGTTTGTGGACAATAATATCCTGGAGTAAACTGGTCTCACCAAAGTCGCAACCTGAAGCCAGTAGAACAACCCTGCCTACTAGAATGTCGACTTGGCTCAAGACCCCAGCGTCCATCTGACCCCAGCGTCCATCTGTTAAGGATTAAAATGTAAAACCAGTCCTAGCTTTAAATATTTTATTTTTCATTCAATGACTAGTTTCGGACCAAGACCAATTTTCAAATCAAACATAACAACGTCGAAAACGCTGTAAATGTATATTATAATTTTTTTTAAATTTTCAAAAATGCCATTTTCGACTTTTTTATGTTTGATTTGAAAATGGATTTTGGCCCGAATTAAAAATAAAATATTTGCAATTTGGACTGGTTTTTCGTTCTATTGATTCAGCAAGCTGTCCCGAGAAGAGTTCAAGCCTTCATATCAGTGACGAAAAGAAATTGCAACACCAAAAAATATTTACTGTCGTGTCCCGGAATTTCGGGGATATATTCGTCTAGGCACCATGTTTAACTGATTAACATTGCAAGGTCACAGGTTAATGTAAGCGCTACACTAACCATTGCAAATGTGATACGGTGGTACGTTAATAATTGGTGTAACCTACAGAATGTTGAATGTAAGCATGCAAACACGCGTGCATTGCGCTATACAAGTTCCGGAAATCAGATTGAGGGATGGAGTTCCATGGCTGTTGTACTTGATCGGTAAATACAGGAATGATTAACGCTTTTTGTGGATGACACTGGAGTTGTTGTCCGGTGGTATCACATATGTGCTCGGTTGGAGACAGATCGGGTGATCGAGCAGGCCAAGGCAACAAGTTGACACTATGTAGAGCATGTTGGGTTACAACAGCAGTATGTGGGCGAACATTAAACTGTTGGAAAATACCACCTGTAATGCTGTTTGTGAATGGCAGCACAACAGCTCCAATCACCAGACTGACGAACAAATTTGCAGTCAGGGTGCGTGAGATAACCACGAGAGTGCTGCTACCATGATGCTAAATCGCACACCAGACCATAACTCCAGGTGTAGGTTTGGTTTGGTTTGGTTGTTTGGAGCAGGAGACCAGACAGCGAGGTCATCGGTCTCATCGGATTAAGGAAGGACGCGGAAGGAAGGCAGCCGTGCCGTTTCACAGGAACCATCCAGGCATTTGCCTGGAGCGATTTAGGGAAATCACGGAAAACCAAAATCAGGAGGACAGGACGCTGGATTCAGCAGTCCCCCCCCCCCCCCCCCCCCCCCCCGAATGCGAGTCCGGTGTGCTAGCCACTGCGCCACCTCGCTCGGTCCAGGATTAGGTCCAGTGTGTTTAACAAGCCGACAAGTTGGTGGCAATCCTCGACTATCCTGCTTCTAATTAACACACGGTCATCACTGGCACTGAGGCACAACCAGAGTACATCGTAAAACACGACAGATCTCCATCCTGACCTCCAGCGAGCTCTCGCTCCACACAATCGAAATCGCAAATGACGGTGGTGTGGGGTCAGTGGTAAACTTGCTACAGTACATCTAGCTCGGAGCTCTCCTTGATGTAACCGATTTGAAACAGTTCGTTGTGTCACTGTCATGCCACCTGCTGCTACAATTGCTGCTGCAGATGCAGTACGATGCGACAGAGCTAGATGCTAAACACGATATCTTCCCTCTCGGGGGTACCACGTGGCCATCCGGAGCGCGGTCTTCTTGCAACCGTACATTTCCATCACCACAGCTGCCAGTAATCGTTTACGTAGCTACATTCCCCCCAAGCCTTTCTCCAATATCGCGGAACAAACGTCCAGCTTCTTGTGGCCCTATTATACGGCCTTGCTCGAACACACCTTAAAGGAATTCTTGGCTAATATCAGCTCATCACGTCCAATCCCAATCGTAACTTGCCCTCACGACAATTACAGCGCGTTCAAATGTGTGTAAATTCCTGAGGGACCAAACTGCGTAGGTCATCGGTCTCTAGACCTAGGCACTACCTAAACTAACTTACGCTAAGGACAACATACACACCCTTGTCCGAGGGAGGACTCGAAACTCCGGGGGGAGGGGCCGCGCGCTTCGCGACACGGTGCCTCTAACCGCACGGCCACTCCACGTGGCACACCGTGTATTTAAAGAAAAACTGATTTGCATCCTCATCGTGATGTTACTAGCACCACTCATATGCCACTGGTGCGAACTCTGAATATACATCGTTTTTCAGAGGACGCCTCCCAACTGTCATGTACGTCGCACAACTCCTTCTTGGTGTTGCGAATTGCATTTCGTCATGTAGACGAAGAGTGGACACGCCCCACACTAATGTCCACTGATAGCTGTCCTTACCGTGTCACGTACACCACCAGGGTATTCGAGCTCGCAATGGGCAGCCAGCGTAGTGATTTGGCTCGTAACAGTATTTCGATTACTTTAAGATATTTTTTTGCGAAGTTTCGGTAACACGTGTAACCTAGTGTGAGATGCAGCTCGAGAAGCAGCATGCTCTGGCGTCGACGGCAGCCCATTAGCCAGAAGGCGGCGTGGGTGGGTGGATGGCGGGAGGGGAGGTGTGGCAGGAGTTGGTGGCGCCAGGGCTGTTGCTGGCGCCAGGGCTGTTGGTGGCGCCAGGCGCGCTGCTTTGTGGAGCGGCCGCTCGCCGCGGGCACGAGCAACACTTCATTACCGGCCTCCTCATTCAGGAAACTTTATTCATAAATCAGACAAGAAGGAAAGTTTACGGCTAATTGCGCCGGCTTGGCCCGGCCTGGTCCGGCGCGTCTGCGAGGAGCGGCGCGGCGCGCCTCGTGGGTATCGTTACGCCGGAACGCCGAACTTCCCCGTGCACCACGCTCCACGGCGCAACTTTTTTCGCCTCCGTCCAACCTCTACACCTTCCTTCCTCCCCCTCCTCTCTCTCTCTCTCTCTCTCTCTCTCTCTCTCTCTCTCTCTCTCTTTGCCTCTCTCTCTTTCCCTCTCCTTCCCTGCAGCCTCTATAGAGCAACTCATCCATCCGCCACCACTAAATTTTACTTGCTGAACTGATCCTTGTTTTATCGTTAACACGGCCGCAGCACGAGTAAGAAGGACGGTAACTTCTGCCCTCCAGCTGAAAGTTTTAACGCGCTGCCGTCGGTGTCTAGGCACGGGGGTCTGAGGATTTTATTAAAGCGCCTTGGAGAAAATGTAGCTGTTACGTCTCTTCAGTTATCGCGGTGTGTGTGTTACAAATCGTGGAGAGGATGCGTAAGGCGCCGCTTCCCGGATTCAGTGTGGCGGAGCTTGTCTCGGCTCGAACGGATGAACTCGAGCGGGTTAACGACATGAGCTATTGATCTGGCCAGCGCGGATGTGCTTTTATGCGGTTCTCCACCTCCAACTAAGTGAATATCGCGGTAGTACCCAAATACCCCCTCAGATACACTTTAAACAAACATTTAGAAGCCGTTCTCACACGTCTAGACGCAGAGTAGTGTGGTACACAAATTCCGCCCCGGAAGAAGTAGTAGCATCATGAAGAGCATTCGATTACATAGTGTTACCAACATTATCAATATGCATGTAACACATACGCGCACAACGAATCAATGGAAGTTCATCTCTACCTTTCTGGATGATACGACATCCCACCAGAGACTTCACACTTAGTAAAGACTCGTTCCAAACAATCCAAACAATGTCTTTAGTATTTTGACTTGTATTCTCAATGACAGTATAACTTTTTGTGTCGTCATGTGGTCTCAGCTTACTAAGTAGATCCGGGATTTTACCAAAAGGGATAGATACAAAAGAAGGGGATAAACAAGAGGACCATGCTACGATCAACCATGCACTGAGGTGACAAAAGTCATATGCACATATACAGATGGTGGTAGTCTCGCGTACACAGGACATAAAAGTACAGTGCATTGTCGGAGCTGTGATTTGTGCTCAGGTTATTTGCGTGTAACGACGGAAATTAACAGTCTTTGACAGCGGAGCGATATTTGGAGCTAGATGCGTAGGACATTCCATTTCGGAAATTGTTAGGGAATACAGTATTCCGAGATCCAC
This sequence comes from Schistocerca serialis cubense, assembly GCF_023864345.2. Classification (NCBI taxonomy): domain Eukaryota; kingdom Metazoa; phylum Arthropoda; class Insecta; order Orthoptera; family Acrididae; genus Schistocerca; species Schistocerca serialis. Next base: position 412,684,224 of record NC_064638.1, read on the forward strand.
AGTGTCAAGAGTGTGCCGAGTATACCAAATTTCGGACGTTATCTCTCACCACTGACAACGCAGTGGCTGCCGGGCTTCACTTTACGACCGAGAACAGTGGCGTTACCGTACATTTGTCAGTGCTGACAGACAAGCAACACCGAGTGAAATAACCGCAGAAATCAATGTGATATAAAAGACGAACGTATCCATTTCAACAGTGCGGTGAAATGAGGTGTCGAAGGGCTATGGCCGCAACGACCGACGTGAGTGCCTTTCCTAAGAGAAAAGCATCGCCTGCAGCGCTTGTCCTGGGCTCGCGACCATATCGATTAGACCCCAGACCACTGGATAACCGTAGCCTGGCCAGACGAGTCTCGATTTCAATTAACAGGTGACGGTGGGGTTTCAGCGTGTCGTAGGCCCCACGAAGTCATGGACTCAAGTTGTCAACAAGGCGCTTCGCAAGCTAGTCGTGGCTCCACAATGGTTTTGGCTGTATTTACATCGAATGGACTGGGTCCTCTGATCTGTTCGGCTTCTTGAAGACCATTTGTAGCCATTCATGGACTTCATGTTCCAGAACAACAATGGAATATTTATGGATGACAATGATCCATGCCACCGCGCCTCAGTTGTTTGCTTTTGGTTTGGTGAACAGTCTGGACAAGTCAAGTGAATGATATGACCACCCAGATCGCCTGGCAAGAACCCCATCTGACATTTATGGGACTTAATCGAGAGGTCGTTTGGTACAAATAATGCTGCACCGTCAACACTTTCGCATTTATGGAAGGCTGTAGAGACAGAATGACTCAATATTTTCTCAGCGGTCTTCCAACGACTTGTTGAGTGTATACCACGGCGAGTATTAGGAGGTACCCCACGATTTTTGTCACCTCAGTGTAGTGTGGTCATGTGGCCCGAGCACATCTGCAATGCTACCGAAAGAGATAGATACGAGCGAAATGAATTTCGGAGAGGACCATGCAATGATAAACTATATACACTGCCTATTTATTTAATCGTATGGCTAGGGCCCCCCATCGGGCAAACTATTCGCCGGGTGCCGGTCTTTCAATTTGACGCCACTCGGCGACCTGCAGTCGATCAGTATGATGATGATGATGAGGACAGCACAACACCCAATCTCTTGGCGGAGAAAATTCCCCGACCCAGCCGGGAATCGAATCCGGGCCAAGAGGATTGACAATCCGTCACGCTGACCATTCAGCAGCCGGGGGCGGCCATACTGCCTTACAGAGAAGGAGAAGTCTGTCAGCTAGCACTGTAACCTCATACATGTACACGCAATCGGCTGGTGTGTAAACGGTTAGAGTTGCAAATCTGTGTGACAGGTAGAACAGCGAACAGTCTGCATTTATGTTGTTAGCATTCATTTTTGTCCTAAGGTTTGGTAGAATATACAAGAAGCGTGAACAATATCAGTTGTTGAGTGATCACCCGAAGGTCTCGCTTCTGAGAGAGCGTTATCGTCACCTGACGGAGTCTGAAAGGGGCCTCAGTGGGGTCTCCATTTGATCAAATGGTCGAATTAGGCACTAACTACATTTTTGGGGCTTTCAGATGTGACTAGTCCGATGTTGGAGTTGTACTATCCAGAAACGTAAAGAAAGGCATACTCGTCTTCAACTTTCCGATCGACCATATCGTCACACCATCACACCTGCGCCTGGCATCCAAGAAAATGTAATGGACTCTTTGCAATATTCTGTGTCAGGCTGCGTCATTAATTAGAGACTAACAGCGGCTGGACTAGAGAACTACTGTCCCATGTGCAGGCAGCTGTTAACACCACAAAAGGAAAAGCGGCGTTTGGAGTGTTACCATGAACGGGAAGCGTGGACACCCGAAGAATGGCGTCGCATTGCCGTCGGCGAGTATGAAGGAGATGTGAGGACAAGACCCATTCTTCCAATTTTTTGGACGGGAACAGCAGTGTTACTTCTGGCATCAAGATGTGGACTCGCATCACGGCAGAGGTCGTGTCACCAGTTTCGATCAAAATATGGCTTGCCTGGTGCAATCAAGATGCTACTGACAATTTTGACTGAGGTCTATTAAGGTACTATTAACGAAGTAAGAGGGATAAAGCCACCAAGATGCTATTGGCCTTGTAGCAAGTGAATGATGATGGGAACAATTATAAAAACAGTTTATTTTCCAATAGTTCAAATGGTTCAAATGGCTCTGAGCACTATGGGACTTAACATCTGAGGTCATCAGTCCCCTCGAACTTAGAACTACTTAAACCTAACAAACCTAAGGACATGACACTCATCCATGCCCGAGGCAGGATTCGAACCTGCAACCGTAGCGGTCGCGCGGTTCCAGACTGAAGCGCCTAGAACCGCTCGGCCACTAGCGGCCGGCTCCCCATAGTTCGCCATCATTCAGAGAGATGTCTTGCAGAGGCATAATACCTTGAAAATCAGTAAGTACTCCCTACAATTCCGTATGTTAATCCTTGCCAGCAATTCTCGTCTTCTGAGTTCTGCTTTTGGCTATCAACTTGAAACTCGTTCCGACAATACACACAGTCAAATATTTTAACCACAAGGAAGACAAATGCGAGACAGCACTTGTTTCTGTTTATACACATAGTCAAATATTTTAACCACAAAGAAAGATAAATGCGAGACAGCACTTGTTTCTGTTTATATTCTGACAAACAGAAAATATCAACTATTATTCATTGCTACTACTAGAGACAGACAATACAGAGCATTTCCTTTTCCACCTGGCGGAAAGCTCAAGATAGTAACTCATGTTGGGTGCTCATCGGAAACTGAGTATTTCTCCGTCGAATGTGTACCGACTTCCCACAGTTTTTACTGAATCAACATCAAAGTGTCACTCTATAGTGACTGCTGCCGAAGGCTCGGTTGTTGTCCTGTTTCTTGCTGCTTGCTGTTAATCGCTGTCTTGGCCTCCTGCACTGGTTTCTCAGGGACTTTGGTGCGTTTCTGCTGTAAAGAAGCTCTCCTCTGACTCTACAGATTCTTTGGGATCCTTCTAGACGATTTTCGAACATTCTGGCTGGCTGCCAGCTTCTGCTAGTCACCTTGGTGCCCAAAGGCGTTGTTCTCGCCTAGCCCTTAAAGCTCCACTATTTCCTCAACATACGGAGCGATGGCCCACTTTTGTAGCCCGTCTAACACCACGCCTAGTGAATTGTCTTCGTATTACCCATAATAAAGATTCTCTCCTTCCCTCACAACCATGGCACTACTTGCATTAACAAAATCGATAGCCCTTTAGCACCTCTTCAGGTCACAGTTGGTAGCAAATGAGGGAACACTAACATCACAGTGATACGTCATAGATATCCCACGTCCTCACGTGTTACCTCTCAGGTGACGGTACCGTGTTACTATTTGTCAACAGCACAATACTCGCCCACACATTTTACCTGTCCGTATGAACTGTCTGCGTGTAGTTAAGGTATCCTCGTAGCCAGCAATATCCCCAGCTCTGTACCCGACAGAATATTGTGGGATAAACACGGGCGTCAACTTGGACCCGGCACCAGTAGTCAGGACATCAAAGACCAGTTACTAAAATTGTTGGCCATCTTTTCTCAGAAGAGGATACGACGGCCTTAGGGCACCATTTCCAACCGAGTCAGATCTGATGCAACGTCATACTGGTATGTTGCCTCATCCTGCCAAGTTCTTCGTAAACTTGACTCGATTTTGTAATCACTGAAGTAATGTCACATGCCCTCTCAGCTTGTGAGGATTCATTTCGTTTTCTCTTCCCCTTCTGGGTGCTCCGCTTTATTTACCAGGCAGTGTACCACTGGGATGAAGTAAAGATTACCATTTATCATCCACCTGGACAACGTGGCGAGCTGTGTAATCAAAAAGACAATGATCAACGAAGATCTGCCCGTTGAATGAATCGTTCCTTGTCAAATATAAATGAGCGTGGGTGAATGTCGATTTTAAACCCATTCTTTTCAGATACGTTTTCAGTATCTCAACCACTGATATAGATCGTTCTTACCTCTGATACAAAATATGTTCGTTGCAACTGTCGTACAAATTAGATGAGGACTTCCTGTAAGAAACATACATGTAGTGTTAAGAAAAATCTTACATTTCACGAAATATAAAGTAAGCTGTACGTTTCCTATTCGATTCATAAGTCACTACAGTAGCCATACGTTAAAAATATTTGTGTGTTGGAATGAATTTACAGACATATAAAGGGAAACGACGACATAAACTCAGTTGTAGGTAAAGCAAACGGTGGCTGCGGCTGCGATTCGTTTGTTGAGAATTGAGCAACTGCAGTTTCTCTGTAAAAGAAGGCGCGTGTAAGACATCTCACGTCTCTGGTTCACACATGAAATCCAACAGCTGACGCTGAGGGCATACAAGGAAGGATGGCACGAATACTTGAGAGAATACATAACAAATGTTGCACGCTCTTATATCGCACACTCTTCTCTGACAGCCAGTCAAAAGAAGAAGACGCCCGCGTTGTAACAAGGTGCTCAGGAAACTTAAAGAAAAATATTTCAGGACAGGAACTGCGAAAATTCCTTAGGTGCTAGATATCTATACCGTACATAAAATTTGGCCAATGACGTGTGGCACCAGGCTACAGAAGTATTCATTTCAAACCCATGAAATGAACGAGAAGGGAAATTAGTATGCGACAGAATAAAAAGTATCCTCTAGAAGTACAAAATATGGACGTGAAGACGTTTCGATATGCACTGAGCAGGATATATGCCGACCTAAAATAAAACATTAACGAAACATAAGACGACAAGAGACAATGAAAACAGCAAGTAAAACCGTTAGAAGTTGTAAATGAATAAGAATTAGACGATCTGAATGCCAAGAACGATTCTTTCTTCTGGTTGATGACAACTGAGAAACTCATTGAAGTAGAGTTAGTGGACGCTGTTTCGTAAAAGGAAATGAAAGGCCGAAGAAGGTGCTGTACTTACAGTAAGTCTGTCGAACACTGTTGCGCAGTGATACCTTAGGCTGAAGAGAGAGCAGCCTTCGGTTGGCCGCATTGCTAGATCCCCCGGACCTGATCTCAGCTTTATGTAACTAGCTCTGACAACATCATTGCCACAGAACATAGCGCACAGAGTGCAGCTGGCAAGACGGGAAGGTAACCAAGTGTCTAGAATCCGTGCGTTGTATTAACGGCAGTGGGTATGCTATACAGAGCAGCCTGATTGGGCTTCAGTCAGTATATCGATTTCAGCACATACTAGTGCAGCTCCACGCACCTGCTGTATACATACGTACAAACTGTGAAATGCGAAAACAGAGCTACCATAAATTTCGAAAATTTAAAAAAAAGATGACTGCCGTTTGGAAACATGGGAAACGAAGTGCGAGAGAAGAGATACTGTGAAACATCCGGAATGTTCAGAATGTATTCCACGTCACATTGTGCCATTAGAGTAATACAATGATGAAACAAATAATTTAGATTGTGGTGTCAGAAGAATGAAACTAGGATATACTGCTACTGACATTCATATACATCCAGAAGAAATGAAGTAATAACCAACCAGTTATATAAGAAAATTTAATTTCTTTACCAGTTTCGGGCACTGTAGAAGTATACTAAGTTCCCTAAACCGGGAAAGAAGCTGATTTCTTTTATGCAAATAGTATTTTATTATTTCGTTACATACAGCTACGGCTACTGAGAATGAATAAAATACTAAACATACTGACGTCTCTCTTTATTTACTACAAAATGAGTACACATCCTTAGCAAATTATACTTCTGCAAGCTAATAATGAGCATGAATCATTCAAGTAAAGGAAAAAAATGTGTGCGTTGAAGTACACGTAGTAACAACCGCGTTATTTCCTAAGCGACTTCGCTTATTCACTTTGGAGCACAAGAAACTTTTATGTTTTCTACATGTCTCTCTAGTAAGAGCAGAAATATTTAGTCATTAGTTAAAATCAGATCACGAAGAAGACGAAATTAAGGTATCCTACTACCTTCGAAGTCAAAAGCACATTTAGATTGAGAAACAGGGACAGAAGCAGATAAACACAGGCAAAGAGATCAAATGAACACATGGAAAACACTGCAAGAAGAAGGGAGAGGATGATATGACGTGTGTCAAGACATGAGGGGAAACTTGGAGTCCACTAGAGGGAGATATAGACGGTAAAAACTGTAAGGAAAGACAGAGACTGTAATACATCGAATAAATAATTGAGCTACTGCATCGAACCAGTTAGAAGATTGATGAATTATTTATATTATATGCCCACATGCCACGTACAACTGCCCATTTTTAGAATGTTTTAGTATTATTGCACTATTTCGGCCCGAGACCAGTTTCAGGTACCATTCGTTGGCTGTTCTCTCTTCAAAACACTGCGATGGCTAATACTGATATAGTGACCTGGTGATTGGGTTTTATATGATGCACTTCACTTAGCCCAATTCTTCTGAGTGCGGATGTCTTATGTATAGCTAAAACTTCGCAACTAACGCTATTCGTAACAACTTTAAAATGACATTTAACAGCTCTATATTCATTATTTTACTGAAGCTCATTGTCATAATGAAAGATAAAGTGCTGCCGAAGAACACTTTTTCGTCACGAAAATCATGACGTTTGAACAAGATTTTTTAAATTGTAGCTTTTTATGATTATTATTTAGAGGTCAGCGGAAGACAGAAACAAAATATGTGATAGCCCGTATTGGTTCCACTTAACTGAGTGAACTGGTAAGAAAAGTGAACGGTGTTATGTCTTAAGTTTGGTTTTCTGAATATATCGGAAAGGGTCACACGCAGAACGTCAGGCCATGGCAAAGCAGCCGTAACTGGTAAGCGTTATTTATTGCTATGAAAATGTACCTATTTATGTTGAGTTAAACCACCAGTCCATCAGAAAAGCATTTATTTCGGTCACGTGTGCCACTTTTAAAACCTGCATTTACAGTACCGGTAATCGAAAAATATCATGACGGGACCAGACACGAGAGGCCCAGACGAAGACAACCCTTAATAGCAACCGAAACGTCGGCTATTTCATCATGTCAAGAAGCCACACACCTTAAGAATCTTACTGACATCCATTCTGACCGCGATAGCCTCCCGTGATACATTCATTTTGAATTAGAGATGGAGTACAAACTTGGATAAAGATGTATCAGGAAACAGGCCGTAGTTTTTTTGAAAGAAGAAAGTGGTTTTCTTCTTAAGTGTCTAAGAGAAGCGTTGAACAACCTGAATGAACGTAAACCGACGGCACTTCGAGGAAACAGGCCGTAGCTTTTTTGAGAGAAGAAAGTGGTTTTCTTCTTAAGTGTCTAAGAGAAGCGTTGAACAACCTGAATGAACGTAAACCGACGGCAATTCGAGTACCCATCTTCCTCGATGTGAATCCAGTCAGTTAGCCTCTACTCTCTCTGCTAATATTCGTATCACATGTCAGCAACGGAGACACATAAAACGGTTGTAGCTTTTCTGCAAATCCACAGAAGTCCAACTTATAATTCTGCCATTCAAGAATATCGTCTACGAAATATCATTCTTAAATATAGGAAGTGAGGTCTAATAGGTTGAGGCACTCTATACTCGTATGGGAGGTTTGGGATTAAATCTCCAAACCAGACTCTCTGGTAAGTTTTCCCGCGGCCTTTTGAAATCACGCTAAAGGAACTTCGGATTTTACCTTCGGTAGGGAGGAAGGTTACGGTTGTGGTGGTCAAAGAGGTCATTAAAGCTCAGCAGATTATCCGACTGGGAAAAAATGTCGTGGGAAATCCTTCGCGCCCTTCTTAAGGGATCCATCCCAGCATTTGGTAGTTCTCTGTTGCATTTGAGACACAAACAAAGACAAAAGCGGAAAGAAGGAATATTAGCGTTTAACATACCGTCGTGGCGAGGCTGTTACGGACGGATCACACGCTCGGATTGGAGAAGAACGAGGACGGAAATCGACAGTGTCCATTCAAAGGGACAATCCAGGCAAAGCTAGAGAAATCATGTAAAAGCTGTTTCTGGACTATCGGCCCATTTTCCCGTTCTGTTGGAGTACATCAGGTATTTACTCTCATGGCTCTTCTCTTCCGTCACAGTCATGGATAACAGTCAAACGAGATCTGCAGAGAATTTTACCATGACCCTTACCGTATGCTAATGTTGTGCTGTTGGCGTCTGACGATAAGACTGATTTGGAACGATCGGGGAAGTAGTTCCATGAGTCAACAGAAAGAAGACGAAGTATCTCTCCACAAACCTGAATGCGTATAATCACTTTGGTTAACCTCCCAACAAAAAGATTTTTAAGTACATAGTCTTCAGTTGCTGCTGACGGAAATCACAGTGCAGAAATCTCTAACAGCTTGAGCAGCATGTCTCTGAAATGGCGTTCTGTGGCTGGTATGCTCTGTGGTCGGAAGATTACAGGGAAGCTCAAGTCGTAAGTATACCGCTCTGTTATCCGTTGAGTTGCACATTTGGGCTCTGAGTAATTGGTTTTAACAAAAGAACTGCAACAACGACTTACTGTAATGGAAATAAAGATGCTCAGATGGGCATCTAGATTAACAATGCGCAATCATATTACAAATGTTGAAGGGCGTACATTATATGCAGTAGCACCAACAGTGGATGAGGTAAGGTCACCTGGGATGATAAGGGCATGTTCTTGAAGTAGACATAACAACACTGGCAACGCCTGGTTTTACGAAGGTCGATCAATAACTAATGCAACGCATCGTTTTTCTCGGACCAATAAGATTCAAAATATGCGGAATATGTTGTGGGATATCGTGGAATATGCTCGCTTCAGCCCCGACAGTTTCATGAGAAACCAGAGCATTTCATTTATTCATAGGTGCTTGCATAATGTCTACGGAGACGCGATAGTGAACAAAAGCACGATGAGTCGTTGGGCGAGGTGTCTATCATCGTCGCATCGCTGTCACGTAAACCCATCCTTTCTAACGCGTGCCAACTGACCCCATACAGCTATCACTCCTGCAATATCTTCCTCCGAACAAAACTTTCAAACCCGCACCCTTAGATGGTAAAGTCATGGTGACGGCCTTTCGTGGGCTCTGTAGGGATTATTCTGTTTGATGTCGTCACTCATACTGCAATGATCATCTCTGACGTGTATTTTGGTTCCCTCAGGAAATTAAAGAAATGCCCTCAGCGTGTTTATTACCACAAAAATGCAAACGAACTTCTCCTGCTCCAGGACAACGCAAGGCCTAACACAAATCTCTATGCCGGCCGAGGTGGTCTCGCGGTTCTAGGCGCGCAGTCCGGAACCGTGCGACTGCTACGGTCGCAGGTTCGAATCCTGCCTCGGGCATGGATGTGTGTGATGTCCTTAGGTTAGTTAGGTTTAAGTAGTTCTAAGTACTAGGGGACTGATAACCACAGCAGTTGAGTCCCATAGTGCTCAGAGCCATTTTGAACAAATCTCTACACTCGAGATGAGCTCAAGAAATTTCATTGAGCTGTTCTTCCTCGTCCATCCTACAGCCCGGATCTCTGTTTGGCTCAATAAAGAATGCTCTCCGAAGGAAACAGTATGTGAGTGATTAGGAGGTCATTGACGCAGAAAGACGTTGGCTCCGACGTCGCCCAGTAGAGTGGTACCACGCGGGCGTATAGGCACCGCCAGTAAGTTAGTGTAAGGCCATCGCAATGAACGGAGAGTACGTTGAAAAATACGGTTTCGTTGCCAAAAGAATGAGGGATACTATTATTCCTTGGAATCCTAAATAAAATCAGTCTAATTTCAGAAGGAAAGTGTGTTGCGTTACGTTTATTATTTTTAAAAAAAAAAAAATATGGGGTATAATGCGGTGTATTGGAATAGTAAATAGTACCAACCTGCTTTCAGGAAAGGTGTTGGAATACTTATTCAACGCCCCTCGTAAGTCTATGACTCAGCAGGAAGGAAACGCATTATCTCTCCACAGATCTAAATGAGTCGGATACAGCCGGCCGCTATGGCCGAGCCGTCCTAGGCGCTTCAGTCCAGAATCGCACTGCTGCTGCGGTTGCAGGTTCTAATCTTGCCATTGGCATGGATGTGTGTGATGCCCTTAGGTTTGTTAGATTTAAGCAGTTGTAAGTCTAGGGGACTCATGACCTCAGATGTTAAGTCCCATAGTGCTTAGAGCCATTTGAACCATTTTTCAGTCGGATGCAGTACAAATAAATGTTATTGGCCTCCCAATAAAATTTCTTTTAAGTACTTAGGCTCAACGATTGTTGCTGATGGAAAACTCAGTAAAGAAATCTCTGACTGAAATTGAATTTTCTGACTGCTGTACTCAGTGACCAGAAGATTCCAGGCAGATTCAGTTCGAAAGTATACCGATATTTAATCTGTTCAGTTGCACTGTTTGGTGCTGAAAGCTGAGTTTTAACGCTGACTTACTGCCATGGAAAGAAAGATGCTGAGACAGACGTCTGGATTAACACTAAACGATCGTGTTACAAATGGTGAGGTTCGTAACTTTTATGAAGTAGCACCAATAGTAAACGAGAAAGCTACCGAGGATGGTACGGGCATTTTCTTAGAACAGATGCAACAAAAGTGGAGATGGCTGGTTTTAGATTGAGAGTAAATGGTAAACAGCCTGTAAAAGTAGGCAGCGGTGACTTAAAATACACTACTGACCATTAAAATTGCTACAACAAGAAGAAATGCAGATGATAAACGGGTATTCATTGGACAAATATAATATACTAGAACTGACATGTGATAACATTTTCACGCAATTTGGATGCATAGATCCTGAGAAATCAGTACCCAGGGCAACCACCTTTGGCCGTAATAACGGCCTTGATACGCCTGGGCATTGAGTCAAACAGAGCTTGGATGGCGTGTACGGGTACTGCTGCAAATGCAGCTTCAACACGATGCCACAGCTCATCAAGAGTGGTGACTGGCGCATTTTGACGAGCCAGTTACTCGGCCACCATTGACCAGACGTTTTCAGTTGGTGAGAGACCTGGAGAATGTGCTGGCAAGGGCAGCAGTCGAATATTCTCTGTATCCAGGACCTGTAACATGCGGTCGTGCATTATCCTGCTGAAATGTAGGGTTTTCACATGGATCGAATGAAGGGTAGACCCACGGGTCGTAACACATCTGAAATGTAACGTCCACTGTTCAATGTGCCGTCAATGCGAACAAGAGGTGACCGAGACGTGTAACCAATGGCATCCCATACCATCACGCCGGTTGATACGCCAGTACGGCGATGACGAATACACCCTTCCAATGTGCGTTCACCGCGATGTCGCCAAACACGGATGCGACCATCGTGATGCTGTAAACAGAACCTGGATTCATCCGAAAAAATGACGTTTGCCATTTGTGCACCCAGGTTCGTCGTTGAGTAGAACATCGCAGGCACTCCTGTCTGTGATGCCGCGTCAAGGGTAAGCACAGCCATGGTCTCCGAGCTGATAGTCCATGCTGCTGCAAACGTTGTCGAACTGTTCGTGCGGATGGTTGTTGTCTTGCAAACGTCCCCAATCTGTTGTCTCAGGGTTCGAGAGGTGGCTGCACGATCCGTTACAGCCATGCGGATAAGATGCCTGTCATCTCGACTGCTAGTGATACGAGGCCGTTGGAATCCAGCACGGCGTTCCATATTACCCTCCTGAACCCACCGATTCCATATTCTGCTAACAATCTCGACCAACACGAGCAGCAATGTCGCGATACGATAAACCGCAATCGCGATCGGCTACAATCCGACCTTTACCAAAGTCGGAAACGTGGTGGTACGCATTTCTCCTGCTTACACGAGGTATCACAACAACGTTTCACCAGGCAACGCCGGTCGACTGCTGTTTGTATATGAGAAATCGGTTGGACACTCTCCTCATGTCAGCACGTTGTAGGTGTCGCCACCGGCGCCAACCTTGTGTGAATGCTCTGAAACGCTAATCATTTGCATATCACAGCATCTTCTTCCTGTCAGTTAAATTTCGCATCTGTAGCACGTCATCTCCATGGTGTAGCAGTTTTAATGGCCAGTAGTGTATCAGGTCTTCACTCTGACCAGGCACAAGATCGAAACAGTGGAGATGCAGCCAAATCCGCAGTATGTGGGACAAACTGTAAGGAAGAAGAAGAAGATATAAAACCTGAAATTGGATGGCAGAACGTTGGTGCGATCTGCAGTCTTCCCGAGAGTGAGTCCAGTGTCTTAGTATTCAGCCTTCTCGCTTGGCTCTGTTGCTACGATCAATCCATAGATCGATCTAGCCGCAAAGCTAACGACGAGCCGCAAAATACCGTTCCTCTCTTCGAGGGACCGAAAGTAAGGGGTATCAACTGAAACATCGCACAGTGGCCAGCGTATAGCTGCACACCGCTGCGAATAGCGCCGTTTAACGACCTCGGCAGGATTTGAAAGGCGGGCTGCGCATCTCTGGAGATTTTCTCGCGACCTGTGCGGCCCGCGGGGTCAGGCGGGTCGCGTGGTCCAGTGGAGAGCAGGGGGAGAGAGAGATAGCTGCAGGCGGGAGATGCAGCTCTGCTGTGCACGGCGCGCGGCTGCACGTCGGAAACCGGTCCTTTCCGCTGCCCTCACTGCCGCCACCCTAGCGGCCACAGCCGTGCCGCGCTGCGCTACTCTGCCGTGGCCGACTGTTTCCCAGTTCCTACGAGTGCTCTGTGCGACACCGAAGGAAGGCCCGCGCGACGCCAAAATATCGCTCTGGCAGGTTCTCAGTATTTTGTTTTTGTTGCATTTTTTTTTTGCACGTGGCAGCAAGAGGTGGTGTGTCTGAGTGCGCTGGGGGTGGACCACGGTGTGGAGGAGGCGGCGGCGGCCCGGACTCTCATCAGGGCGCGTTTCGTCAGCGTGGCGGCGACTCGGCAGTGCGCGGCGCGCTATTTACCGTTTATTGTGCGCGCTCGCTCCCCCGCCGTAATGGTTTCATTCGAGCTATTTGCAACATGCGCCAAATTACCCCCAGGTCTAATCGCGGGCCGACAGCGCTGCCGGCGGCGGAGAAATGCGGGGGCGGCGCGGCCTCGTGGTGGGGATGGCGCCCTCCGCCCCTCCCTCCTGCCGCCTCCTCCGCCCACGCCAGCAGCGCGGGGCGCCCAGGGACCGCCGACGCGGCGACGTCTTGCAACAAAAGGTGAGTGCGGCTGGCCTGTCTTATCGCCGGCCTGGACGCCCGTGGCCGGAGCCGTCCCGCGGGTACCGTAGCGGGCCTCTGCTCGCCGCTCTCACAATGCCCGGCCGGCTGGCCGCTCGTTAGCGAATTATTGACCCGCCAACACCTCTGGCCACCGCCTCCACTGCCTCCTCCTCTTCCTCCTCCTCCGCCGCCGCCTCCTCCGCCTCCACCAACCCTGCCTTCTCTCCTCGTCGTCTCTGCCGCAGCAGCAGGCGCGCTCCACGCCCATTTCTCGGCCCGGGCCACACCACATCCAGGCTCTCCACTATGCATATCATACAACCTGTACCCTGAAGGTAATAGCCATCATTACACTATCTCTAAATCCACAGTCTTTACACTAACACTTCCGACGGTTCTACCTTTCTTTCCTATTCACACTTCATTGCATCACCACGTCATGGGCACTGTGCTACAATTTGTCAATAACCTGTTTTCAGCTTTATTGAATTGCCTTACGCCTTACTATAGCATCCTTATTTTCTATTTCTGCACTTCATCAACCACTGCATACATCTCTCTTCCATGGTTTCCTCTAACCCGATTTTTTTCTCCTACATTTGAATTAAACTTCCCACGTATTTAATTTTAATTTCTCATCACCTATGCCAGCCTGGCTTCTGCATCTTCCTTGTCACTCCGCTGCAGCAAGGGGTCACTGCAGGCACTAAATCCCGTAGTGTACACACCCAGTGCTACACTGATAATAATATTTTGTTTCTCTCAAATATTCAGACAAACATTTTGTTTCTTTGTGTCAGTACTTCTTTGATTTCGATTTTAATATGTAGCTGGTGCTGCCAACCTTTCCAATTTCCAATCTGCCAAACTACACACAGCATTAAGGCTTTCCTGACTTCCTCAAATATCTGCTCATTTTGTATTACTCTTTTTAACACTGCGTGAAATTCTTCGAAGTAGTACACATGCTGTCGTAAGCAGTTTTAATAATCTATGTCACATATGGTCATTTAGCTTTGGCAGTTAAAGGCGTCCCGACAGGACGCTTGGGCCATCAGCAGCTTACCCTAGTCCACGGTGTTTCATTTACGTTCCCATTATGTCAAAGTGCAACGTCATTTTCTGACGTCTTTATGGCGGCATCTAAGCCCATCGTTGTCTGACTGTCTAGTAGTAGTTACTTCTTCTGAAGAAGTAGTACACAGTGAAGTTCTCACATGTGATGTACTATTCATAACATTACCTGTATATTAGAACTATTAAGCAAACTATCAGCAGTACTCTTAATGAGATGCTACGCATACATGTAGGGGCGTCAAACCTAACGTGAGCGACTTAAGTGAAATTATAGCTTAGATCATTCACTTCATGGCTACTATATATATATTGCAGAATAACGTGGCTCATATTTTGATAAATATTTTCGTATGATGTATGTGAGACTAGTGAGTACCTACGATTAAAAGGAATTACGACAGTTTGGAGATTTATGTTATGTATACACTAACTAATGGGCTCGTTTGTGGCTATTAAGTCATGCACTGATAACCTTGGTTTCTTGATCACACGGGTTTCCTTATGAATTTTGTACCTGTTGAATTTATAGAGAGAAAAAGAGATAAAAATTGAAACAAAAATTAATTATTCTTAATTTATGAGCCTTGATAAATGATTCTGAGTCTTCAGAAAAGTACATCTCTTTCTGAGATTGTAGTCAGGATTTTCTATTTCTGTTAAAATATACCCTGCACATAGTTTGTGAGCGACGTCATGTCCTTCGCGGTTACGTAGAATGACTCAGTGACTCTAAAACGAATTTAAATCGGGTATTCGAAGACACAAAATTCCGTACCCCATATTGCGGAGAACCACGGTAGATTGAAATTTGCAGCTTCAGCGAAAACAATGGTTTGTCAGTCCTGAGACTAAGAGTAATTTCTTCGTTCCAAGTTACAGCAAATAAGCGACTGCCAGATTATCGGTACATTGAAAAGAAACGTTAGCAGAAGCAGCAGATGAACGGAGCGGCCAAGGACGGACCTTGTTTAAGTATCGAATCTGGTGATTACGCCAAGGCCGGCTGGGGTGGCCGAGCGGTTCTAGGCGCTACAGTCTGGAACCGCGCGACCGCTACGGTCGCAGGTTCGAATCCTGCATCAGGCATGGATGTGTGTGATGTCCTTAGGTTAGTTAGGTTTAAGTAGTTCTAAGTTCTAGGGGACTGACGACCACACATGTTAAGTCCCACAGTGCTCAGAGCCATTTGAACTATTTTATTTACGCCAATGGATTTAGGGAAGCAGCGGACAATCTAAAGTAGGATGTCGAGACAACTATTTCAACCCCATTCCTTCTGTATATATTCCAGTGTGTTAACCACTGCGATATTACTGTCTGCGAGGTTATTACAAACGAAATAATGGGTACGTCATTACTCATTGGTTTTAGTAATCATACGAGTCCTAGTTCATAGCGTATAGTAGTGAATATACGCGGTATATTAACAGCGGAAACTAACACGGGTGAAACTATTAGACAGAAGAACCAAACATAAGACTGCAAATGAACTATTTGCTAGATAACCTCGAATGGGTGGTTCCCGACAGACCACCAACTTCTGTAGGATGTACTGCCCTGCACAAATATATTTGAAGTGTAACCATTTCCATGTACATACAACGTGGTATATATGTGACTGAGCAGCCGGCCGAAGTGGCCGTGCGGTTAAAGGCGCTGCAGTCTGGAACCGCAAGACCTCTACGGTCGCAGGTTCGAATCCTGCCTCGGGCATGGATGTTTGTGATGTCCTTAGGTTAGTTAGGTTTAACTAGTTCTAAGTTCTAGGGGACTAATGACCTCAGCAGTTGAGTCCCATAGTGCTCAGAGCCATTTGAACCATTTGTGACTGAGCACCGATGCAGTTTCTTGCTGTGATAAGACGACATACAGCCCGCCAACACGGCCCTCCGTTGCTAGGTCGAGCGAAGCCCGTATCGGTACTTTTGACCCCCGACAGCAACTGATTTCAGTCCCGTTTATTTTTCTGTTGGTGGCCATGT
Source organism: Schistocerca serialis cubense (assembly GCF_023864345.2). Taxonomy (NCBI): domain Eukaryota; kingdom Metazoa; phylum Arthropoda; class Insecta; order Orthoptera; family Acrididae; genus Schistocerca; species Schistocerca serialis. The sequence goes on from NC_064638.1 coordinate 412,700,429, forward strand.
CAAAGGGGAATGTAAATACTCCCGCTGATCCGGCTGAAGAACTGGATGAGCAAATTGTGTAGTCTTGTTAAGATTTATGATATGAACAGGGCGTGTTTGATAGAGACGAGTGCAGTGCTGGATCCATTCGCGAGGGTAATACGTGTAACACCTTAAACAGGAACGAGTGTACATTACATTCTAACATGTAACATGCTGAAATGTTATTGAATTTCTGGTTAATGTAGGCCACGGGTGAAATTTGGCTCTGAGCACTATGGGACTTAACATCTATGGTCATCAGTCCCCTAGAACTTAGAACTACTTAAACCTAACTAACCTAAGGACAGCACACAACACCCAGCCATCACGAGGCAGAGAAAATCCCCGACCCCGCCGGGAATCGAACCCGGGAACCCGGGCGTGGGAAGCGAGAACGCTACCGCACGACCACGAGATGCGGGCGGGTGAAATTTGAACCCAGTTATATGAGAAGTTAGTCGTAAAAGTTACATTTCAGACACATTCGTGCTACAATATTCTATTATGAAGTCAGTGAAGGGTCGTAAAGATAGGTTAACATTTATCTCGCAAACGGTTCGTTTGCGGACTCGAGTTTACTGGAACGTTTATGCGGCTTTCATCGTGTACTTTCACTCGTGTGAGTTTTCGCTATTAATTATGATACGCCCTGTAGTACAGTCACGGTCTTGAAGAAGCCGGCAAGTTGGCAGAGAATAGACGCGTCCCTCGCGTGTTGGCAGCGGAGCGGAATGTGTTGTCGCATCGTGATGAAGTATCTCTGGAGGTGCTGTCGGACGGTGCGCGCATCCGCCGCCCTGTCCCTGCGAGGGCGCCTCTGGACGTATTAATTGCGCCGGCCACGGCCGCCTTGGTCTTTACCCGACATGAGGGAGGCGCCCTCCAGAAGTCGCTGACTCACTTCGTGACTCACCCACCGTCTCTGACGGTCGCGGACGTGTAATGGCAGATGCCGCTGTACCCAGCATTTAGCCTGAAGCACGTCGTGTGTAATGAACAGGCCTGTTCCATAAGACTCGATCTTCCGATGAAGTATTCTCTAAAATCTTTCGTTAACCAAACATCTTTCGTTATTGATATGCCGTCTTATAGCAAGCAAATTTGGGCCCGACTCGCTCGTATTCACCCAGTTTAGCTCAGCAAGACGAGTAGGTACCGGGTAACGACACGGAACACATTGTCCGTGCCAGACTAGAGCCGAATCGGTAGTTTTCGGTAGTTGCGTCAAGTAACTACTACGCATCACAATTCGTTATTGTTGATGCGAGCTGAGTCGGTAGCGATCAACGAAACACCGCACGGATTCGTGTCAGATTGAGACGCGTTGGTAGCGACACAGAGCACCTAATATCCATTTCGTTATTCTCGATATGTTTCTTTATTCCCATCAATTCACTCACGCCATGATCAAGCATTAACACCAGAGAGCATTATAGGTCACAGCATGCATTTCAGATAACAAGTAATTCTTCGCAACTCTTGTTTGCCGCGTTCTGTGCAAAGCAGCATACAGCAATCGTAATATAACTTTACTATATTATAGCTGATCATGCACCTTTTAGATTCAACAAATAATGTACGCAACATATATCGATAACGAGATATCTTGAATGAAAATAATACTTGTTTAAGTCTTGCGGATGACCGTTAAATTTGCTGGTGTCATTGATGTGTATCCTGAACAGCAGCAATTTGCAGGTAGATCTTTCCTTCCGAAGAAAAAGTATCCTAACAAATAACGTTTGAAACATAACTAACTGGAAGGCAGTGGAAAGCTACTCAGCTGACCTCAAGGTACATTTCAGATGGTTCAATTGGCTCTGAGCACCATGGGACTTAATTTCTGAGGTCATCAGTCCCCTATAATTTAGAACTACTTAAACCTAACTAACCTAAGGACATCACACACATCCATGCCCGAGGCAGGATTCGAAACTGCGACCGTAGCGGTCGCGCGGTTCCAGACTATAATAATAATAATGTCGTGTGACGAGGGCCTCCCGTCGGGTAAACCGTTCGCTTGGTACAAGTCTCTCGATATGATGCCACTTCGGCGACTTGCGCGACGATGGGGGTGAAATGATGATGATTAGGACAACACAACATCCAGTCCCTGAGTGGAGAAAATCTCCGGTCCAGCCGGGAATCGAACCCGGGCCCTTAGGGTTGACATTCTGTCGCACTGACCACTCAGCTACCGGGGGCGGACGGTTCCAGACTGAAAAGGTACAGTTCACTAAAATATATCTCTAAAATATATTCATACCGGCAGTAATAATTATACTCATACATAAAATTCTTGAAGATACTACATGGAAAGATAAAGCTGTCCGCGTCAACATTGTGAGAGCTGAAAGAAGCCATAACTGAGGGGAAAAAAGGAGCACAGCTTGGAAAATTGTAGTGAACAAATCCCCATACTTCACCTATCGTAGTCTAGCATTTATGCAACGTTCAGCGCGACAAGCTATGGCAGACGTCATTATTAACGGAAGTAACGATTGACGAATATTTTGTAACCGGCTGAGGAATTCACGACAACGCCGAATACATACGGTTCAAATTTAAGTTTTTACTACTAAACACTGACTGAATACCGTAGACTTCGCCGTTAACTACAACCGTGGCAACTGTTGGGCGCATCTCGTCAGTTAGTTGACATTCACATACTCCTGACGTACCGTACGCCAGTTGTTAGAAACGTGGAAAGAACGTTAAAAATTTCTGCTGCAAACATGTTCTTACACAGCCATATTATGCCAAGACGATTGCAAACGATGCAGTCTCTGCTGCAGAGTGGAGACTCATTCTGGAAAGAGAATAGTGTTTTGATTCGATAAGCATCTACAAAATATCAAATACTGCGAAGGCGAGTTAGATCAAGCACAGAAGTGATATTTCACGAAATGAGATTTAACGATGGCTGGGTGTTGTGTGATGTCCTTAGGTTAGTTAGGTTTAAGTAGTTCTACGTTCTAGGGGACTGATGACCATAGATGTTAAGTCCCATAGTGCTCAGAGCCATTTGAACCATTTTTTTAACGATGGCTAGATGGATATATGCAATGGTATCTTCAGGATTACGCTTCCACTGTCGTTATCACTGCTTCGTTGGCGGTTTAAGATCTCACCATCTTTCGAACATGAACTCTTGACTATTACACGTAGAGGAACTTCATTTTCTATCACCGAAGTAATGTAAAAAGATATAACATGCTCATTGGTCACCCTTGGGACCGAGATGGGTTACTACGTCAAGTGTATCACAAACTTTAATCAGGGAATGGAAAACCCCTTCTTCGAAACACGTAGCAAATGGTTCAAATGGCTCTGAGCACTATGGGAGTTAACATCTGAGGTCATCAGTCTCCTAGGTGGCCGGAGTGGCCGAGTGGTTCTAGGTGCTACAATCTGGAACCGCGCGACTGCTACGCTCGCAGGTTCGTATCCTGTTTCGGGCATGGATGTGTGTGATGTCCTTAGGTTAGTTAGGTATCAGTAGTTCTAAGTTCTAGGGGACTGATGATCTCAGAAGTTAAGTCCCGTAGTGCTCAGAGCCATTTTTTGAGCCATCAGTCACCTAGCACTTACAACTACTTAAACCTAACTAACCTAAGGACATCACACACATCCATGCCCGAGGTAGCATTCGAACCTGCGACCGTAGCAGTCACGCGGTTAGGGACTGAAGCGCCTAGAACCGCTCGGCCACAGCGGCCGGCCAGCACGTAGCAGAAACTGGTTTTCTTAGATTTTCTTTCGTGACGAATCCCTTCTTGGTGTTGCATGGCTGAGGTCTACAGTTCCTTGTACATCGAAGTGGCCGTGCGGTTAAAGGCGCTGCAGTCTGGAACCGCAAGACCGCTACGGTCGCAGGTTCGAATCCTGCCTCGGGCATGGATGTTTGTGATGTCCTTAGGTTAGTTAGGTTTAACTAGTTCTAAGTTCTAGGGGACTAATGACCTCAGCAGTTGAGTCCCATAGTGCTCAGAGCCATTTGAACCTTGTACATCTCACCAGCGAACTGCCACCGCAATGTACTGGGGATCCGTATAATTCTGAATACGAGGGACACGTCATTCTCTCTATTTCCGGCAGTTCCTTGTTTCTTGTTTATTCAAACCAGAGCGAGGTGGACTCGTATGTGAGCCGAGCGGGACTGAAATCCGAATCTGCCATTCTGATTTACGTACCCTGCAGTTTCTGTTGCTTACACTGTCGAGATTTTTCCTTCAGCAAACTAAGGATCAATAGCTTAGCTGCCGGCCAGAGTGGCCGAGCGGTTAAAGGCGCTACAGTCTGGAACCGCACGACCGCTACGGTCGCAGGTTCGAATCCTGCCTCGGGCATGGATGTGTGTGGTGTCCTTAGGTTAGTTAGGTTTAAGTAGTTCTTAGTTCTAGGGGACTTATGACCACAGCAGTTGAGACCCATAGTGCTCAGAGCCATTTGAACCATTAGCTTAGCTCAGCTGGTACTCTGTCTCTAATGATCTCCATTTCACTACACTCTCACTCACCTTTTCTTCGTAATTCGTGTGTCGCGACTGATTCTCCATGCAGCTGTTCTCTGCTTCCAATTTCCTTGTCGTTATTATAGAGCAGTCGTGAAGTTTGAACTCGTTTGATGGGTCAATTCGCCTCAAAAACAGATTTCTGTTTTCTGACTTTTTTTTTCCTGAATACAATAAAGTAACGGGAGGTTTCTTCTGTGGTGTAGCAGCCAGTTTCGTATTATTGCGGTAAAAATATTTAATGGCCACCGTCTCAAGCTATACTCTGATCACCGGACGGTATATGTGTTAAGCTGTAATTTAATCTTTTGTGTTGCGATTTAGCATTTGTTAAACTCGTGGTTCCAGAAGGAAAGAGTACTTAAAGAGTAAAAGCGTAAGATAAATTTTTCCGTCATATAATCTAGTCTTTTACTCGTCGCCAGGTGACGTATGACATTGGAAGTGCAGCAAGAAGTGTATTTCAACATTAGCGCCGTGTCCACCGGATGAGCAGAATGTGCCGTGAGAAACCGTCAGTCAGAAAATGCTCTAGTTCGTAGCCTGGAGGAAGAAGCGACCGGCTCAGACGTGGGCAATATGATTCACTTTTGTGTTTGTAATAGCAATTAAAGCGAAACTCCAATAGCTCTCCCCTCATCTGCCGCCCAGCCAGCTATCGGTTTAATTGGCGCGCTCGCGCGACGTAACACACACACACACACACACACACACACAAGCGCGCGATTTTCCCTTTGACTTCTCTTTTTATTTTCGCCCGCTCACTGTCTCTCCTTCTCTCTCTCTCTCTCTCTCTCTCTCGCTCCCTCTCGTTCGTTTCTCGACGGCGCGGCGCGCGGTTGTTTTCATATCCTCCTGCGGGCCGACTAACACCTGTCGATACGGAGGTGTCTGCAGAATCGATTCCGAGGCCACGCCACGCCCGCGCACTGCAGGATTATCAGCCGGAGCCGTCCCGTCCGAAATTGTTTCGGTCCGTCTGGCTGGCCCCGCTTCCGATTTATTAGCGCGCCGCGACGTGCCTCGAGTTTTTAAAGGGCGACCTGCCACTGCGCGCAGACGTTTAAAAAGCCGCCGCGAGCATATCGTTCAAGTGATACGGCCGTTACGGAGCCATCGCCCGGAGCACAAAGGTCATTTTTGTTAGGTACCCCATGGTTAATGTACCATCCATATACAGTACCTTTTTTTTCCACGTTAACTTAAACTTCCAAACCTTTCTTCAATTTTATTTATTTTTCGTCATCAGTCCTCTGTTTCGATACGCCCTGCCACGACTTCCTCACTTCTGGCAACCTCTTCACCTCAAAGCAATACCGAACGTCCTCAAATTACCTATTGGATACATTCCAATCTCTGTCCTCTCCTACAGTGTTTATTGTCAACAGCTCTCTGTCGTGCCACGAAAGTCAGTCCCTGACGTCATAACACACATCCTACCATCCAGTCCGTTCTTCTTGTCATTGTTTTAAACACATTTCTCTCCTCCCCGATTCTGCGGTGAACGTCCCCATTTCTTCATCCTCAAAAAATGTTTCAAATGGCTCTGAGCACTATGGGACTTCACTTCTGAGGTCATCAATCCCCTAGAACTTAGAACTACTTAAACCTAACTAACCTAAGGACATTACACACATTCATTCCCGAGGCAGGATTCGAACCTGCGACCGTAGCGGTCGCGCGGTTCCAGACTGTAGCGCCTAGAACCGCTCGGCCACCCCGGCTGGCTCTTCATCCTCCATTTCGCTGAAGAGATGGGGATGTCAGCTGTTATACTATTGTTGCGGGGATAATTATTTATTCTTCTTATTTCGAAATTAATTCCGACAGCTGCGTCTGATGTTCATTTATTACGATCAATTTCGAAGCTCTGATGGATTCGTCATCAGATACATGTCATGGTAATCCTGTATCAGTGCACCCGCTAAAGTATGTATCTGCACAATCATGGAACACAAATATATATATATATATATATATATATATATATATATATATATATATATATGTATATGTATGTATATATATATATATATATATTCGACCTTAACAGACAACATCCATCAACATGAAAATACACTACTTCTCTTATCAGTCCACCTAACTTTTAGCATTCTTCTACAGCACCATTTCTCAAACACTCCGAATCTCTTTGATTCTGATTTTCCCAGAGTCGATGATCCACTTCCATAAGCTGGTGTACTCCAGACGTAAATTAAGTCCTGAAAAATTTCGTCCTCAAATTCCTTTGAGGGAAGGCGACATGCTTTTCGCTAAACACTGTTGAGAAAATTTGCAAAATCGGCTCTTTAAGGTGACTGCAGAATGATTCTTCTGCTGCCAACGTACATATTGTATAAGGAGCACGAAAATAAGAGGGGAGATATTAGCAGTCGCTCTGCCTGCGAGTGGAACAGGAAAGAAAAGGACTATCAGTGGTACAAAGTACCCTCCGCCACGCACCATACGGTTTGTTTGCGGAGTATGTGTGTAGATGTAGAGAGCCAATGTTTTATAAAGATGGACTTCTTTTGGCAAGGAATGCCATCATCCTCTGCGCTAGGCAGCTTTTCATTTCCTACTTCTATCTTCATTCAAACACATTGCTCCCAAGGTAGCCGAATTCCTCTACTTCGTCTATTTCGTGTTCCCAAAGTTTGATGTTAACTTTACCATTAACTTCATTTCAGCTGCTTCTCAATACTTCCACCTTTCTTCGGTTTACTCTCAGTCCATATTGTGTGCTCAGTACACAGTGTATACATACACTCCAATTCTTTATCGCCTTCACTGAGTATAAAAATATCAATAGCCGACTTTTTCGTTGATATTCTTTCACCCTCAGTGACCAACCTTTCTATGCCAGCTCTTCAGCAACGATTTTCAGTGGACGGGCTTGACCTCATTTCCGGGTAGGGTTCAGTCTCTGATTTTCTGTTTGGAGATGTTCTTGAACATCATTCTCAGTATATCCTCCATCTTCAATGCTTCGCTAACTTTGGCAGGTCAGATGTCTTTGAACTACTCGTGACTGCTGTCGTTAATGTGGCGTACATTGTAGAAGTAAGTCAGACGTCTTCCGCTAATGGTGCCTTTGTCTTGTAAAACATCTCTACATTCTTCGTGAGGCTTCATCCTCTTTCTGTTCGTGAGGCTCGTATAGTGGTTGCATAAGACGTAAGACTAGTACTGGAATAAGTATTGCGGAAATACTTGGACAAAGTTTCCAGTCGGTGAAATGAACGGAGGATTTGGTGATGAGACAATCTTAGATAGTTCAACCACAGAGTGTGGATAGTTGTAATGAAGATGACTGTCAGCCTTTCTTTAGAACATCTACTTAACTTCCACATTGTTGAGTTTTCGTCTATCGTATGTATACATCACTATAGCTTCGGTGCTTGTTCTTACTTAGTCACTTGTTTTTCACACCGATGACGCAAAGTCATTTCGTAGGCACTGTAAAGGATACATTCTGTTGATATACATCAATTTCCAGAGTGGAATGTGTTTAATATGTGTTCGTCATCGACGTGGCTACATCGACTCAGAGACATTGTATTACCTGAATCAGGATAGATGGCAGTTGAATTAAATGTGATTCCCTCTAAACACCAATCCAGTCTCGCAGGCCTGAGCGACGCATCTCTGTGACTGAGTGTACGTTGTAAACGGAAGAAGGTAGAAATTTATCTCAGTTCACTAAGTTGCGTTTCTCTATGTTTATAGTACAAAATTTGTAAAATTGTTCCAGCGTTATGGCGCTATAAAAGCAATGCGACGAAACCTGCTCGGTGAAAACTATATATTCCACAGCTTGGCTCCCAGTAAAATTTTCATTAATCAAGGAAAAAATTCTGAATTCCGTCCATCTTTGAGTTTTCCTCCAGATCTACAACTTAAGAAGAGACAACAGTGTTGGAATTTTAATCTCGACATTTGAGCTCTAGCGGTGACATATCTCCTGCAGTTCGTGGCGTTCAGACGTCAGCCGCAAAGAAATAAGAAAAAGAGATGTGGGACTCTATTAAAGATAGCGGACTCGTATTCGGGAGGGGCAGCGTCCAAATTTTCGCCCGGCCTCTATTCGTTTTGTTTAGGTTGGATCGATTGCTGAGTTGGTTCCTGAAGTTACGCTACTGCCCTTCGTTCTCAATTCTTAATCTTTATATCTAACGACATCGACAGGTCTCTGTATGCTACACCTTCCTTCCTTTTCCTTCTCAGAATTTACTTTAGTCTCACTTCGAGATACTGTAATAACTTGCATTGTAGTATAACATTTCTCGATTTGTGGTACTTGCCTCTACACAGCTGTCACTGAAACACAATTGCAATACTGTAAGATGAACGAATCGCTTTATACGGCGCTCAGTTGTTTTTCGTTGTGTTACCAAGAAACAGATGAGCACGTGCTGCTGCTGGAGAGAATCGTGGAGAATGATTTGTTTATATGCTTTCATTCCTCCCCTGTTTGCAGCCTGAGACGTGGGACACAGCACGGTATCAGAGGTCGCGCCGGCAGTGCAGCAGCTCGGGACGCCAGGTCTACCTTTATGGGAGCGGACTGCCCCCTGCTGTCGCCTTCCCGTCGCTGCGGCGCCTCGGCTTGTCCCAGCGTCCAACGCTGCGTCGAGACCACACGGGGATCTTCACTCCCGCAGGTAGTGCTACGAGGTAATCCTCTCGTCCTGGCTTTTAAAATCTCGTTTGTTTGAAATCGTTTTACATTTTATTACTAACCTTCCATTCCTAATTACGAAAGCACCGTATGTTACGTGTTCACATTGGCTTATGGAGTAAAACAAATTTCTCAAGTTATTGTAAACGTCTGTAACATCGTTTAGTCGCGAAGTAAGAAACTCGCATCAGGCTGCCGTATTGTTATTACATTTCCTCCGGCACACCTCATCAAAAAAAAAGTGTGCTATATTCTGTAGCAGCTGCTCACTATTACCAATGCGTTACAGCTGCGTTTCTTGCGTGTTATTCGCCGCTCACCATAGTTAGCATTTCGCTAGTGTTGAAATTTTCTGACCCAATTCTTCGTAACTAAATTATACCGATATAGGTTCATTTCCCCTTCAGGAAGAAATATTAGGCCGAAAAAAAATTCTCATAACAGCGGTAGCTCAGAAGTGACTAATTATGTAAATGAGCTACACTGTATTCTACAAAGACTGTACTGAAATGAATTGCATGTGAAGGTAACGCACGTATTTCCTTATCTCAGATATGTATCTCACATTCTGACTTTCCACATAAAATGAGCTGCGCATCATTCATTCATTCTTTAGTCGACCGGAAACCAATGTATTATCGAATTCATAATTTCCTTTCCAAACCGTTTCGAGTGAAAACTTAGGCAGTTTAGAGCACTCCGAAGATCAGGAGGCCGAAATGGAGAAGACTGGAACAGCAAATGTGCGTGGAGCATAAATCGATATGAAGGGACGGATACAGAAATTACCTCGCTCCGAGCTACGATTCCAGTGAGTTGGCCACTGTGCCCCATCGATAGATTCATTACTTCCATTTCTCTCTATGAAAATGCATCTTATTATCTTCAATAATATACATTTAAAAGAAAATTACGTTTATTTCAGTTTGCCATGGCAAGTGAAAAGTACGCTTAAGCGATACGAATATCAGTTAATTAACGTTGATGTTGTCTTCATCCCTTATCTCCAGAAGTCGGAGTGTTTATTCATTTCTTCGAGGTCACGCCAGTCTCTGCATGTTTAGTTCGTTTACGTACTTATTAATGGTATTGAAATTGACATCAGTTCTTGTCTGCTGTTCTGCAAAAAAATCTGCATTTCAGCAAAGCATGTAAGAGTCTTGTGGATGTCCCACCCACGGAAAAAGAATTTTCCCTATGTTGAGTGGCCTAAATTAATGCTCGCCGCTCGGAGTGCCCGCGCGGTTTGTGGCGCCATGTCACTGACTGCGCGGCTGCTCCCGCCAGAGGTTCGAGTCCTCCCTCGGGCATGGGTGTGTGTGCTGTTCTTTGCATGAATTAGTTTAAGTAGTGTGTAAGTCTGGTGACCGATGACCTCAGCAGTTTGATCCCATATGAATTCACACACATTTGAACATCTGATTTAATGCTGAAGGAACTCGTGACCCCACTTCTCAGTACTGTATCTGGTTGGTCAGCTGACAGTATGTCTTGTAAACTGGCTCGAATACTTAAGATATTACGGATGCCAGCGGGTATAATCCCCAAGTCCACTGGTGTTTTCATGTATTCACTTCTTCTCTACTCAGGCTTTAAGCTTGAGAGATGGTGTCATTTGCCTGACTGCACAGAATTCGAGATCGTCCTTTGGACTGCGGCATACAGATGCGAATTAGATGAGTGATGCAAAAACATATTTATTTATTTTTCACTTTAATCGACTGCTTTAGTTTTCACGATACAGTCCATTATTATTGAAACTGTGCTCGCTGTGTTCGTCACAGATACAGAGGGACGTAGACATCGAAGCCTGGGCGATGCCCTGTCCCTTGACTTCAAGAAGGCACTTGATGCGGTTCCGAAATGTCGTCTGTTGATGAAAGCACAACGTTGCCGACTATCAGACCACATTCGTAACTGAATGCAGGATTTCCTTGATAGGATATATCGCCGGAATATCTATGAAGCTGTTTGCAGATGATAGGGTTCTATGTAACAAGGTGCGAGTAATAACGTCAGAAGACTAGCAACCAGCAGGAAGACCTACAAAGGATCCATTGTTCCCTTTCTTTCTTATTTTAGTGTCTTCCCACTGTTGAGGTAACTTTATGGGCACACTCCGAAAGCCACTAAATTTTTGACAACAGACCTCGAGCGGAGAAAATCTCCGAGCAGGCCAGGAATCGAACCAGCGTCCCTTCACCTAGCAATCCGCCGCAGTGACCGTGCAGCTTGCGAGGCGGACGGGATTGATGTTTGCTGTAGAACTGTAAGTTGACTCCGAATGGAAATAAGTGTAACATATTGCGCATAAATAGTCGAAAAGATCCATTACTGTCGGATTGCACTGTTGGTAACAAATCGCTACAAACATGAACTACATTAAAACACCTAAGCCGGCCGGTGTGGCCGAGCGGTTCTAGGCGCTTCAGTCTGGAACCGCACGACCGCTACGGTCGCAGGTTCGAATCCTGCCTCGGGTATGGATGTGTGTGATGTCCTTAGGTTAGTTAGGTTTAAGTAGTTCCAAGTTCTAGGGGACTGATGACCTGAGATGTTAAGTCCCATAGTGTTCAGAGCCATTTTTGAACCATTTGAAAACACCTAAGAATTGCCGTCCGGAAGCGATGTAGGAAATGCGTCCAACACTCGAGGGCCTTACGAAAAACTTGTTCGACCGATTCTTTGGTACTCTTGTTCAACTGGGTCTTACGAGGTTGGATTAATTGGACAGATAGACAATGTACAAAGAAGAGCGGCGTGTTTCGTCATAGGATCTTTTAGTCGGCGCGTGTGGGCTACGGAGATGATCAAAAAACTCTAGTGACAGACGCTAGATGAGAGGCGTTGTGTATCACGCAGACGTTTGCTACTGAAATTCAGAGAGCTTACGTTCCGGGTACAATAGAGCAAACATATTAGCTCGTCCCATGTAGGTCTCGCGAAATAACCAGAAGAAGAGAATACGATAAACTAACTATTCGCCTTTTGGCAGTCGAATGGGGTAATGAGGAGCAGATAGTGGTACCAGAAGACAATGTAAGGTGGCCTTCGGAGGACAGATGTTGACGTTGAAACTCCGAAATTCGACCCTGACAAGTGAAGTAGTTCATAATTTAAAAAGTTGGAAGCCGAGAGTCTGTCAGCTGTATTTCACACAGCTGCGTTCGCCTTTTGGCAGTCGAATGGGGTAATGAGGAGCAGATAGTGGTACCAGAAGACAAAGTAAGGTGGCCTTCGGAGGACAGTTGTTGACGTTGAAACTATCCGAAATTCGACCCTGACGAGTGAAGTAGTTCATAATTTAAAAAGTTGGAAGCTGAGAGTCTGTCAGCTGTATATCACACAGCTGCGTTTCGAGAATACTCGTCTTTTAGTTTCTTTCGCAGGAGCAGACGCTGGCAGCAGTAGACGAGGAACCGTACGACGGGGCGGATGCACGGGGTGCGTGTGCGGCGCGGCCGGGGGACAAAGTGCGGCCTAGCTGGGCTGTACTGGCTCGGCTTGGCGTGGCCGGTTATCGAACTGAGTGTTTAGCATGCAGCGCGTCTCCACGGAGGACGCCGCGAGGGGTGGAAGCGGAGAGGAGCGGCCGCTAAATGTGATTTGCGCGGAGGGGTTGAGCGGCGAGCGGAGCCCCGGTCCACTGTGCCGTGGTGCGGCACGGCGCGGCGCGGCTGCCCGGGCCTACAGCCCACAGCCGCAGGCCGCAGACATGGCGGCGGCGCGGCGCACACCGAGCTGCCCGGCCGGGCCAAGGCTCGCGCTGCCCGCCTTCCTTCCTTCCTTCGGACATCGATCCACGCCGGCTCCATCTTGTGTGCACACGCCCGCCAGCGAGCCGGATAAGCCGCCGCGCCGCAACACCGCGCCCTCACGCCCGATATCCGTGTAGCGACTACCCCAAGACGCTCGACATTACTGCTCCTCCTTCTGTCGAGGCGCGGGAAAAGAACGACGGCGCTCCGACAGGTGACAAGACCCCTTAATGACCGACAATTCGACCTGCTCACTGCCTTACCTACTGCCGACAAACAGACATCTGATGCTGTGGGGAAGGCGAATCAGAGTCTGCCTTTTACTGGAAGAACGCTTAGAAGAGGAACAAATCTACTAAAGAGACTGCCTGTAATACACTTGTGTGGCCTCTTCTAAAGTAATGGCACGAGGTATCGGACCCTCGCCACATAGGATTGACGGAGGACATCGAAAACAACGAAGGGCAAATCGTTTGTATTACCGCGAAATGGGGGAGAAAGTTTCACGGATGTGATACGCGCTCTGTGGCAGTAACCACTAAAAGGAAGGTGGTTTTTCGTTGCGGCGAGATCTTCACACAAAATTAATCTTACCAACTTTCCCTCCGAATGCGAAATTATTATTTTTACTTGGCTGGTTCAAATGGCTCTGAGCACTATGGGACTTAACATCTGAGGTCATCAGTCCCCTAGAACTTAGCACTACTGAAACCTAACTAACCTAAGAACATCACACACACATCCATGCCCGAGGCAGGAATCGAACCTGCTACCGTAGCGGTCGGGCGGTTCCAGACTGAAGCGCCTAGAACCGCTCGGCCATTTCGGCCAGCTTAGTTTTACTCCCACGCGCATAAAATTAGAGATTTCGCGGGATGGCTTTGATGTTCATTTTCCACACACACTGCTAGAGAGTGGAACGATACAGAAATACGTCGTCTGAAAGTGGTTCTGTGAACCCTCCGCTAAGCACTTACATATGCATTGCAGAGTGGTGATGTAGATGTAGATTCAAAATAGAATACCCAAACAGTCAGGAGGTTGGAATACAGGCAAAGAAAATGTACCATGAGAGCTTAACATACAGCCGAAATTAAGACGAACAGATTTCGACATCAGTGCTTTTATGGTGCTGCAGTGTCAATTCCCATGGAATCCTATATAAGAACAAGCAAACAGAGATTTAAATTCCGGTCATTCAGTGTTATAGTGCCTTATGTACTGCGTGACTCGGCTCTCTGGGTCTCGAAGCAGAAGCCGTAACATAGATTCATTTTACGAATTCTGGGAATCGACCATGACAACAAAGTTTCTGCTTGAGAGTGCATTACATACAGGGCAGTTCCCTAGCTTTGCAACGGACATACGTCTATACAACCATAAAAAGTTGGTTCAGAAAGCGGTGACTATAAGCGACGTGTTAGCAGACGTATTCAGACGCAGTGACGAAAGACGCTTCTCCCTCAAATTAGCGACTTTAACACGTAAATTACGCACAGAAGACTAAATAACGAATAAATATTTATAAAACATTCTTTTACATCCCTTGATATGCTGCGTCGTGTTGACGGAAGATAAAGTTTGGTGGACGTGTTTGCACGCAGTTTCGGTACTGATAATAATAAGGACGGAGGAATTACTTTCCAAATATATCTACGTAACGTGCCCATTACAATACGTAAAAACAATTTATGTTTCGTTGTTTTAAGGATTTCTGTTTGAGACGTCATTATTCGTTTTCTTTACTTATTTTCCTTTCAATTAGATCGACATATCATTGCTACAAAGTCGTAAGCCATGCCATATTTTTCCATTAAATGAGTCGTAATTAAATACGTTTCACGAATGACTTAACACCTGTAATACCAATATGATGACATAGGTGCTGTGCTGACTCTGTGGAGGAACTTTTATGGCGGGCACATCAATTCACGTCGAACAAAATCAGAATGAGTTGTCTAAGTAAGAATTCACCTTCTATGTCCGCTAAGCAGCCTCCAACAGTGCTCCAAAGTACGTAGCAACAAAACGTTTACTAGTTCTGCAGTTTACTTTTGCCAAAATGGACTGCTGTATGACTTAATTGTAATCAGATGCATTTTTGTGTTTTTCGCATCATTTTCATTAGCTTGGTACCCACGTAATGCTTAGCTACCAATCTTTATGGCGTCTTACAAATCGCATATTGTTTAGTTTCTCGTGAGTTCTGTTCTGATTTTCCATCCAAACGGACAAAGAATGTCTATTTCCGCTTGGCTCGTACAATGAAAGTGTTTTAGGTGATTTCAGCACAGTGACCTCGGTATCCATGCGACGTCGACCGTGCAAAAGCAGACAGAAATTACCTTTGGATCCAAAACAGTTTACTATCCAATCGTGCTCGACAATCTGTTACCAGAGGACGCAAGACAAGTAACCATGAAAGAGTACATATCTTTTCTCGCGAACTAACTAAAAATTTTATATTATTCAGCCACTGTCCTTGGCAGACACTGTGTGACACTGTTCACCATGTAAGAGAAACGCCTTTCCGACCGACGTTCTTAAATTAAGCTTTACTTGGGTTCCTTAAATCACCGCAGTCAAGTGCTGGGGCCTTCCCTTTGACAACGGCACGTGCAGCTTCTTTCCCTGATCGCGTTAACTGTCTAAGGACTTGGCTGTTGTCGTGAGGTTAAACCGACTCCTTCGTTCCTATACCTTCCGAAGGGTGGAGGTAGCCTGGTTAGCAGAGCATTATTGTACTCTGAGAATCCCTTCCTTCCAGCTGCGTGGCGCGGCTGTTATTTAAGCGTAACTGTGCCGCGCCGTCTCCCCTCCCCCCTTCCCGTCCCTTCCACAGGTTTTTGTTTGGCTCGGGCGCACAGCTCCGCTTTAACGCCGCGCTCCCTTTTTTCGCTTTGCGGCGGCCGATCAGCTGACGGTGGAGCCTGCGCCGTAAAGAACGACGCGACGCCAGGTGGCGGGAAGCGACACCACTCGCTCACTTGCTCACCTCCGTCTGCCTCATCCACAGTCACAGATGAAAAATTAAACTAGCCCCTTACAGCGTCCCAGTTATCCCCATTCTCTCGTACACATATTTTATCTCTACTACACTTCGAGGCTCGTACTTTCTCTGTAAGTCTTTTTCTTTCTTTTTTTATCTGTGAAATCTGAAACAGAAGCACCATATCTCCACCATGCTACTTCATATTCTACATAGTTTGGGTTCCTGTCCCGGTTCCTTTCGAGGATGGAGCATGGGAAAAATTCTTGCACGTAACAGTTCGACTGATGTTATCGTCGTTATGGGATCCAGTATAGAGCGGAATCAAACTGGTAACTTCACCTGTAAGCCGTTTCTTCGTAATTTTTCCTGGATATTTCATTTGAGTGTTGCTACTTAAGACTCCTCAACACATCTGTCTCACAAAAATTTATTTATTATTCTTATCAGCCTCGAGTAACACAATAGGTATTCTGGTAGTAGACAGTCATCATTAGATGACTTGTTGAAAAATAAAGAAAAGAGAGGGTGATGAGGTACTAGAATCTTAAATTACAAAATCAAACCAACTACTACACATCTACCCTCACCTAATTAAGTTGCATAGTAAGACGCCAAAATATGTACATACAGTAATCAAACGCGTGTATTTGTTTCTATAAGCTTGGTTGTTAACTTAGTCTTCTACTTTACTTTAGCCCTTTTTTCTTCGTTTTTAAAGAGGTAATCTGGTGATGACTCGTTACAACGTCGAAACACAGGATACAAATTTTGTTTACAACGACAGCATGTCTAGTCTGTGAATATCTGCTACACAGTACTATACTGCCGGTCAAACATGCGTGTGACCATTCGTGCCACCCCTCTTCGTATACGCTCCATGACCATCTAAGTCCGACCTGGTAGGCATCCTACACTTAAGCAATGTTTCAGTACGGGCAGTAGCGTGTTCTACCAGCAATGTATACTGTAAACAAACTACATTACCGAGTGTCACAAGAATGAGTTTTCGTGATTGTTCCACCTCCTAACTCTTCACGGTGGTTTTCCCTCGTATTTGTGTGACGTGGTTGACACTTATAGTGACTTATTAATCGTGTAGTCAGAAGCTGTATTTCACAGCGTCACCTTTCTCTACGCTAACAGCCAATTACAAGCTGATATTAAAATCTAAATGCTTTTATTTATTTATTAGAGTCGGAGCCAATGCAACATATGATTATCACCATGGAAAGTAAATGCGACAAAGGATAGTTAAGCTCTACTACTGTTAACCAAAATATTGCAACTTCAACCAGATTCGAAGTCGCAAGCAGAAGATCTTCTTCTGTGCAAGTTGCAGTGCACAGATGATTGGAGTAGCTGCTCCGTGGTCTGCAGTTCTCTACAGTCACATTTGGAGGCAACCACAGGAAACTGTCATCACTTCTTTTTTTGTTCATCTATCTTGTAGCTGGTTTCATGCTCTTCTCCAACTGCATCTAAGTGGTATCGAGTTCGAAGCGTGCTGCTACGAAGTGCGTCCTGTAAGTAGTAAAATTCTAGGAAAATGCATTCCTTTTGGACGCCGTATGTTATGTCTTTCAAACATATTAGGTTGTAATGTGTAGATCACATTCGATTCGAACTTAACTGTGCGAAAGCTACCTTCATGCATGAGGACAGCAGATCGATATATTAATAAACGTCCAGAGTAACTGTGCTGTTAATACGACTTTGTACTTTCACCTTACATAATATTACTCCAAGTAATGTTACCTCAAATTTTACACTTCTTTCCATCCATGTAATAACTCTTTTGTCAACTCTGGGACAATAAGGCCAATAATTTGTAACTTAGTGACTTTATTACCAATCAGAAGTCTAAATTAAACGATTTTGCAATTTTTCGATTATCATGTGCTTGGAAATTTGAGTTCCAACTTTCTAGAGAGAAGAAAGTAAAAAAGAGAGCAAATTATAAACAGAGTATACCATCTTTCTGTTTTGAAACACGAATTCTTCATACTACATCCGCCACTGGACGATATGGCACGAAAGTTATGCTCACAAATAATAAATACCTCGCTTAATAAATCACATCCGTATGTTTTGCGTGCAATATATGCCAATCGTATTTGAGGACCAGGACGCCATCGTGAATTAAGAAGCATCTTCACTCTCAAACCACAAATTTCACGATGAGCAATACGCTAATGTCGTTGTAAAAAGTTCCATATCGACTTGCTAATACATAAGCGAACATGGAATTGGTGCGGTTAGTGACAATGTAGACGTTCGTTCTCTAACCACCAACGGCTTCATGGCACCATAGGCGTAATATCCGTGGAGAATGGTAACTGCCAACACTGGCCCGAACACAACCCGCCGTGGATATGTCCTGAAAGATATGTCCTGATGCCAACACTGATTGAAATAAGTGTCGTCATCTGACTAGGAAACACTTTTATTCCAATAACGATGACCCCTAAAGCCAGTTGTAATGGCAATTTCCAATGTCGTTAGGCCTTATACAACATCCACAGAGGTTCACTGCTGTGAAGTCTCACTTCCAGTGATGTGTGAGGAAGGCATTTTTTCAGATAGCTGTACCTTTCGAAACACTGTATTCCGTCATCGTTTGTTCTAGTATGTTCTGATATTCGGTGCGCCAAGCCGTCGATCTACGGACGTTCGACAATTTGTTGATTACGAAACATTTTAATGTGTTTGAGATATTAAAACGAGTGACACAATGGTATTCAAAACCATTTCTTGCCTTTCCTGGTTAGCGTACTACTAGGTGCGCTAATTGGAATCAACTTACAGATTTGTCAAGGACAAACAGCATTTAATCCACGCATAGTAACAGAACTCATACTCATTCCTCCGCAAATGCAAAGACATTTGTCCGTTTGCTTGTGGTGCCAATGACGGCTGCACGCACTGAAACACCTCGTCCTTTCTGTCTAAGATAAAGTATCGTCAAAATCTGCCATTAGATCTTTCTCTACTGACACACTAGGAGTTGATCGAATGATTTCTCAGTGTCTCCTTTTCTAACCTTCCTTGTAATAATTTACTTTTTGTGTTACTAGAGACTGAAGGCTGCAGATTTCCTGAACTTATTATTACTTTTTTAATTTCGGTATACGTTCTTGCAGACCGAGAAATTCCTACAATATTGATACGTGTTTTTCTTAATATTCACTGGTCAGACTTGCAGACACTCTTTTCGAACAGAGCAGTTGCTATGTTGCGAGGCATCAGATTGCATCGATTGTACAGCGAAGGGCCATATTAATTCTCGGCTTCAGGACGTTAGAGGATTTCAAAGGTTCAAATGGCTCTGAGCACTATGGGACTTAAAACATCTATGGTCGTCAGTCCCCTAGAACTTAGAACTACTTAAATCTAACTAACCTAAGGACAGACGTTAGAGGAAGCACGTAACAATATCTGGTGAGGCGTACAGCGTCTCGTTGTACAATCCGTATCACTTTTTCTCCTTTGCAGGTGGGTGTTTTATTACACAAAGATTATTTGCTAGAAAAGCAAAGATACAACGTGTGAGGGCCACCTCTGCTCTGACAGGGAATAATGCAGACGACATCTTTTAAACCGTAACGATCACATTTCACTCCACAGCTGTTAGAATTAACTACATTCTCAGAGGAAAGGGTAGCGACACGACGGGACATGCCCTTTAAAGATTAATGTTTATTTGCTCGGGCGTGCGGCTTGTCGGCCTCTGGCACAGATCGATGGTGTTTACAGAAGGAAAGACGGCGGGGATTAAACTGGGGACTCGCCTTTTCTTCTTCTATTCTCAAGTGCTGTTCCACGTTGACGGCAGGTACTTCTTTAAACGTGCTAAAATTTCTTATCTTGTGTAACTATGTATGAGGCTGCATACAAATCATAACGTCAGTTCCACCAATGCGCAGCCAATGAATTGCTGCTCAACAGCGGCGTTGAGCATTCACAGTTGCGGTTTATTGATAGAGACTTTCAATGTCAAGAGAGTTTCACTTTAGGCCCCGCTTAACTGTAGTGAAAATTCAGATCTGGTCAGATTAGGCCTATGCGTTAACCTTCGCGTCACATTATAACTGTGCGGACAGATAGCTTGGTCGGAAAAATACATCAAACCTACTTTCCAAACTTCGGTGAAGCTAGACGTCAAATGGTTCAAATGGCTCTGAGCACTACGGGACTTAACTTCTGAGGTCATCAGTCCCCTATAACTTAGAACTACTTAAACCTAACTAACCTAAGTACGTCACACACATCCATGCCCGAGGCAGGATTCGAACCAGCGACCGTAGTGGTCGCACGGTTCCAGACTGTAGCGCCTAGAACCGCTCGGCCACCCCGGCCGGCAAGCTAGACGTCAGTCGCGCAATTGAATCCCGGCTATAACACGGAATATTTTAGTGTGCCTTTGACCTAATCTTCACCTCCGACAAATGGGAAATGTGATGTCAGATGGTGAGTCGTGCGTCCTCGTCTCATCGGCTGCGAGAATTGATTGTGAATTACATGGTCGTGGGTTTGACTCTTGGCGCAACGCATAATATTAATCTGCCAGGAAGTTTCAAAGTGCACACACACACACCGCAACAGAGTGAAAGTTCCATTCTGGATACTGTCTGTGGTGTCATCCCAGGGTTTCACCACACGCCATGTTGAACCTGGTTTTCCAATGCCATATGGCAGACCTGGAAACCCTAATATCGCAGGATCGAGTCACAGGCGGACGACGGAATATTTCATCTGCTTTTAACCTAGTTTGCACCTCTCGCTAACGTGGTGTGGCGTCCACAAAGTGCAGAAGGGCAGTACATTGGCAGCGCGACGGGAATTATCAGACTTCGAATACACAGTGGTGATTGGAACTAGACTCTCGCGATGTCCCTTTTCGGAAACCGTTAAGGATATAGTATACCGAGATCCAAAGTGTCAAGAGTGTACCGAGACTACAGTATTTCAGTCATTAATTCTCACTATGGACAACGCGGTGGCCGAGGACCTTCACTTAACGGCCGAGAGTAGCAACGTTTGCTTGGAGTTTTCAATCTTAATAGGCAAGCAACACTGGGTGAAATAACAGCATAGATGTACGACGAACGTATCCTTTAGGATATGCGGCGAAATTTGGCGTTAATGGCCTATGACAGCAGAAGCGAGTGATTTATCAAAGGGCACGACACCGCGTGCAATGCCTCTCCTGATCTCGTGACCATATCGGTTGGACATTAGAAGATTGGAAACAACGTGATCTGACCAGATGAGACCCGATTTCCGTTGGTAGGAGCTGATGGTAGGGCTCGAGTGTGGTGCAGACCCTACGAAGCCATGGACTCAAGTTGTCAACGAGCCACTATGCAATCTGGTGTGGGCTGTGTTTACATGGAATAGACTGGGTCCTCTGGTCCAACCGAACCTATCATTGACTGGATATGGTTATGTTCGACTACTTCTAGACCAAACCATCTGCAGCCATTCATGAATTCCGTGTTCCCAAACGACGACGAATGACAGTGCGCCATTTCACCTCGCCAGAATTACTCACGGTTGGTCTGAAGAGCATTCTGGACAATTCGAGCAAATGATTTAGCCACGCAGGTCGCCCAACATGGCTATCGAACACTTATGGGACAGATTCGAGAGGACACTTCGTGCACAAAATCCTGCACTGGTAACACTTTCGCAGTTATGGTCGCAGCATGGCTCAATATTTCTGCAGAGGACTTCCGACGACTTGTAGAGTTTACGCCAAATCGAGTTGCTGCACTAAGGCGGGAAAAATAAGGTCCGACACGATTTTAGGAGATAGCCCATGACATTTTTACCTCACCATAGAATTCTACCTCGCATCCGTGGCCGAGTGGTCAGTGCAGCTGACTTTTATGGGAAGGACCCGGGTTCGATTCCTGGTGCTGCTAGAGATTTTTCCCTGTTGGAAGGACAGGAGCGGGTCCTCTCAGATGACGAGATGCTCGACAGAGTAGGAGCGGCTCCTAGTCTGCCAACCCTCAAACGGCGGGGAGAGCGGTGTGCTATTCACATGTTGCTCCACACCGCATCGAAGCGACGCCACTGGCTGATGGATGACACGGCGGTCTGTTGGGTACGATCGGAACGTTTGCGGCTAGTGCGGCGGGGCTTTTCCTGTACACCGTGTCAGGTGTGCTGCACGAATGTCGTAAATTACCATGGGTATCGCAGGAGAAGCTTGAAAACGGAAAAGGTGCCAGAGGTTGGAAGGCGTTGGTTGGACGTGAAAGTAATTTCTCGTGGAGTCGCATTATCCGCTGCCGTGGCAACACCAGACAGCGGCTGCCGGTTGGCGCTAGACGCTGCGCCTATTGTTTGTCGCGGCGCTTTATCGGCCCGCGACGCCACATTAGCAGCTCCGTCTGCGCTGTATACTGAGTGGGCGCCGACAACAGCCAACGCAGGAAGCGGCCCTGTTCTACAGAAGTTTCCTGGATGCACCTGAATTCTCCACTGTGTGTCACCTGCTGCAGATTCTCCAGACACTTCTCTAGCGCACTCCTCTTCCACCTCCTAGAATTCCTCACCCTACCCTAATTCATCCGACCAAACAATACCTATCAAATCACATGTCACTCAGTTCCCATCAGCGCAGCCCCTGACCTACACTCATTTGAGATGTGAAACTTAGGGTATTTTTTTCTAAGTAATGAGCGTTCATTTTTATTTCACAGATCATGTTCTCATCGTTCAGCTGCGATTAAAAGTAATTTACAATTATAGAACTCATACAAATTCGAATTTTCGTTCACATATAGAACTACCTCCTTCTGAACAAAGCGATTCATTCTAGATCCAAAGCATTGAATGCGGTAGCGTTTTGTTTAGAGAGGATTCGAATTTGGGAGGAATGGACTTAACTCAATCTGGCGTCACACCCGTTGTTTTTCCTAAGTCACTCAAGACGCGTGATTGAACACTTTTTTTGATGAAATGCGTGACTGGATTATTATCCCATTCATATTCAGTGTGAAATTACACTTTGTCATTAACTATTTCTACGTTGCTTAAGCTCTACCCTCCCTTGTATCAATTTCCTATACACAACGTAGGACACAAAATCGCTCTAAACCTTTAACAGTTTTAGCTGTGTTTCTCCTCAGTTTCTACGACAAGTATTTACTTCCATATACGCACCTGAGTTGACTTTCTGAAGAATCAACGCTTATTTCGTGTGCCTGTAGGTCTGTGTCAATAGTATAAAGGGTGAACATTAATAAAATCTACAAACTGGAGGGACGGATTCCTGACTGGAAATGTAGGAAAAAAGTTCCTACGAACATTGTCTGGAAAAGCATCGTTGCAACGGTAGATGGCACTGACGGATGAAAGTTCCTCTGACTAAGTGCCGTGTGTTCCTTGTGTGTTGCAAGCCGTGTGACCCACAGAGCGTGCTGTAAGCAACCAGATGGTCTGGTATTCATGTCGCTAACATTCTGAGATCTCGTTTGTGTACGATCAAGCAGACGGATGTGGTCGAGAGGCAGCATGGCTCTACAGAACAAGTACTCTCACAGACACCAACCACATCGCACATTTCAAGCCCTGTTGGGGCGTTTGTGTGACCATGGATCCTTTCACACAGACTAAGAAGCAGAGAGGCGGGGTACTGTGCGTACATCATATTTAGAGGGCCAGGCTACAAGGGATATTGAGACGGATCCTAGCGCAAGCTCGAAGCAAGTCTCGCGTCAACAAGGCGTAACCCAAAGTACGATTATGTGTTTTGAGTGCATTGAATCCCATAGGGGCTTCTTTGAATATCTGTGGTGACTTGGATGCGATGCAGCTCTGTCCTGTGTTCCAGGAAGATCTGTTGTGAAGTGGAGCCGCTGCAGCTCTGTACTGCTTCCAGAACGTTCTGTTGTGATGTGGAAGCGATGCAGCTCTGTACTGTTTCCATGACGATCTGTTGTGGAGGCGATGCAGCTCTACACTGTTTCCAGGACGATCTGTTGTGATAATACGACGCAGCTCTGTACCGCGTTCCACGACGACTTGTGGTTGCACGCATACCGTCCGTTTCCGGACACATGTTCATAGGACCTTTTTTCCTCCAGTTAAAGTCACGAATCCGTCCCTGCAGTTTGTCGGTTTTACTAACGTTCACCCTGTATATTGCTTGCCAATAATCCAACTGAACGCAGTAAGTAACACTAAAATGTGAATTACGTAGTTACTGTTTATTAACCTCCCCATCGCACCCCCCTCAGATTTAGTTATAAGTTGGTACAGGGGATAGGCCTTGAAAAACTGAACACAGATCAATCGAGAAAACAGGAAGAAGTTGTGTGGAACTATGAAAAAAATAAGCAAAATATACAGACTGAGTAGTCCATGCGCAAGATAGGCAACATTAAGGATCATGTGAGCTCAGGAGCGCCGTAGTCTCATGGTTAGCGTGAGCAGCTGGGGAACGGGAGATCCTTGGTTCAAGTCGTCCCTCGAGTGAAAAGTTTACTTCTTTTTATTTTCGCAAAGTTATGATCTGTCCGTTCGATCATTGGCGTCTCTGTTCACTGTAATAAGTTTAGTGTATGTGTTTTGCGACCGCACACCAAAACCGTGCGATTAGTAAACGAAAGGACGTGCCTCTCCAATGGGAACCGAAAACATTTGATCAAGAGGTCATAGGTCAACCGACTTCTCCACAGGAAAACTCGTTGATATATTCTATACGACACTGGTGACGGCATGTGCGTCACATGACAGGAATATGTTGTCGACCCACCTAACTTGTACACTTGGCGAAAGGGTAAAAAGATTCTTCTACCTTGCCCGATTTAGGTTTTATTGTGGATGTGATAATCACTCCCAAAAAAGCGATGAAAACATAAGAGTTTGTCACATAAACTGAAAATAAAAAGTTAAATTTTTCACTCGAGGGAAGATTTGAACCAAGGACCTCTCGTTCCGCAGCTGCTCACGCTAACCACGGGACCACGGCGCTCCCGAGCTCAAAATACCGTTGAGGTTGCTTATCTTGCACATGAACTGCTCTGTTTGTATATTTTGCTTATTTTTTTCATAGTTCCACACAACTTCTTCCTATTTTCTCGATTGATCTGTGTTCAGTTTTTCAAGTCCTATCCAATGTGCCAACTTACAACTAAATCTGAGGGGGGTGCGATGGGGAGGTTCCCTTGTATGACATGGATTAGGTTATGACGCCCATTAACTTCGTGCCAAGGCTGACCTTAGTTCTTTCCGCCTAGTTTCTATTTCCTTTGGAGCTGAATAAACTAAAAGGTGTTTTGTATTGATACGAAATCATTTTGTACTTTTACTTTCATACTCCTTTAGCAACTTTTCTTTGTACGGGTTATGGTACTTCGTACTATTATTGACCTTTACTGTCTTACTGTACTTGTGTATTGAGCGAGGTAAAAGTGACTCTCAGTATTCCTATATGCGTCTCCCCATACTTTATTATTTTCATACGTATACGAGATATACAATGGAAGTAGCAGAAATGGAGGAGTAGGCAGACATACTTTATCCGCAGCTCGTGGTCGTGCGGTAGCGTTCTTGCTTCCCACGCCCGGGTTCCCGGGTTCGATTCCCGGCGGGGTCAGGGATTTTCTCTGTCTCGTGATGACTGGGTGTTGTGTGATGTCGTTAGGTTTAAGTAGTTCTAAGTTCTAGGGGACTGATGACCATAGATGTTAAGTCCCATAGTGCTCAGAGCCAGAAATACAGTGCGTTAACCGTCGTCGTAGCAACAGTCTTATCTCATACCATGTTGTATTTTCGAATAGATCACATATTGGTGAGAAGTTCACTATGTTCCGCTAGAAAACATTGTCTAGCATATAAATTTGCTTTGTACTATTGTATTTATGTTCTTATATTTGATTGTAACCAAACGTAAAACATGAAGGAACTCAAAATAAGCTCTTGTGGGTTAGCAGTTTTGTCCTCCAACCCTATCAATTATTTTGAGGTTTACATCAAGTCCTGGTGCTTCAAATATATCAACCGTGATCTCGAGAGAACATCGTCAACTCTATTACCTTTACTGAGTGCGTGCTTATTATATCGTAAAGATAAAATGGAATTACTGCCCAGAAGGTTGTTCCACCGCCTGATGCAAACCTTTCTAGTTGACAACACATCCGCAGACATGCGTGTCGATGACGGCGTGATGAAATGATGAGGACACACCAACACCCAATCCCTGAGAGAAGGAATCGTCTGACTTGGCAGTACGTCGAACCCGGGGACCTTATATCTTGAGGCAATGCCACTAGCCACTAGATTCCAATCTGTGAAGATGTTTATATAGGGTGCAAAGCGCATAAGTCCAGATATTTCTGTTGGTTATTGAGAATAGTGTACTGAACAACACTTCATCTGTATTTACGTCGTTTGGAGACTAATAATTATAACTATTTCAAGTCGTATGTTTTTAGGTTGGTAAGTATGTCGAAGTATGTGCGGCTTGATCAAGCCATTAATATATAGGTTCCCCTGAGCAGCAGGTCAGACGTTGTAGGGTTAATACCTGGCTGCAGGACATTTAGTCTGTACTGACAGGCATAGTCTACTTCATGCTGTACTTGCGACCATGCAGAAAACATCGGGTCATGAAGTTTGTGACATGCTTGTGTGTAGACAAACAAAAAAAAACATATTGCTGTATGTACGTATGAAGGTACCACACATAAAAACATTTGCACTTATACCAGTTACAACCTGTGTATTGATTGTATAAGTCGAGATAAAACCGTGTAATGGACAGACCCATATATAGATCTGTCTTTTAAGATGTCTCTCATACAATTGAGCTACCTGAACATGCTTCAGGAATCAACTGATAGCCTCAAATTCCTACTGGATCTTCACGAGCCCTTCATAACTCAACTGACACACTCACACGATCCTGTTGCTGTAACAAATCCAAAAAATGTAGCTACACCAGAAAAAAGATGTTAAATCAACTACTGTGCTGAGGTCTTTAGTGATTCAAATTGTTTCCTATATCCAGTCTCTTGAATCTAATAGTACCACACCTTTTTAGGTTCTGAATTTTACTCGTAGATTAATATTAATGGTCTGGTAGAACTTCTGTGGTAAAGACACTGATTTAGTTTCGTATAGCAGCTTCTTTTGGGGGTATGTCTGTACACTATGCACCGAAGATATACCAGTTTTCGAAAATAGCTTTAGCGTACACTGTGCTGTTGCCTCCGCTTTACGTATCCCTGCATTTACTGCAGAAGGCGCGCCAGCGGCGCGCGCATAAACCTCGGTGGAACTGTAGCCCTTTGTGCTTGTCTTTGGCGCTCATGTATCACGGCGAGGGGCAGCAAGTCGCGGTGGCGAATATTTCCGCCTTCAGAAAGGCGGGGCCGTCGCCTCGGTATTACCATATCCGTAATGTGACTCACGTGCAGACGCTGCCCGCCCGTTAATGTCGGCCGGAATTAATGTAAACCGTCAAGAAAGGGCTGTACCGGAATACATTAGGGCCCGGCCGCAGGGGGCGCAACCCTCCGCTCCCGAAACAATCGCGACGCGCTTCCCAGTCTGCAATCAATCAGCCGCCACGCCACGCACGTTGCCTACCGCGCCTTGCTCCTGCTGGACGCCGACTTACCAATCTACCATCTTCCCATTACCTCTCCACATTCTTCTTCACGTTGTACTGGCATCCCCAAATGACTGTTTAATCGTCTGAAAATTTCATCTCATCGTCTGAGACTGTCTGTGTAGCGCTGAATGCGCAGGGGACAAATTTGATTCGAATCTCGCTGCAAGAAATAGCATTTTGAGATGACGAAGATTTCGTCTTATTGGGTTCGTTACAGCAAAAGACTTTATTTTGGAAGATAACCTGTTTTGGCTCTAAAGTGAGACAGCAGATGCATGCATTCTGTCAAAATGGTCCAAAAAATATTCCTATAATATCTTAAAATGAGGAATATCAACATGAGGACTTAGTAAGTTGTCAGTTGCTGCTGTAACAACCATTTTTTTCAAGAGATGTCTAAGTGTCAGCCCTTAAGTACTGACTCTGACAATAAATGGTATCAGTTTCAAATTACTCGAAGGTTTCGTTCAAGCCACAAGTTTACTTAGTTTCACGGCAATTGGAGGAAATTTGGGTTATGGTACTGCGTCATGGGTTGCGATGTTTTCAAAACAGCACTTTCCAATTACTTAATTTTCCAAATTACGGAAGAAGCAAACTTGCTTCCAAATGGTTCAAATGGCTCTGAGCACTATGGGACTTAGCATCTGAGGTCATTAGTCCCCTAGAAGCTAGAACTACTTAAACCCCACTAACCTAAGGGTATCACATGCATCCATTCCCGAGGCAGGATTCGAACCTGCGACCGTAGCGGTTGCGCGGTTCCAGACTGAAGCGCCTAGAACCGCTCGGCTACAACGGCCGGCAAACTTGCATCCCGATGTAGTTAAATTTGTACCAGAGGTTGGCCGATGTTTGATGGTTATCGAATGTGTCATCCAAATTTATCAGCCATGAATTTCATTGGTTCCATACGGATATATCAGGTAATTTGGAAACTCGTGGGAACTAACGCAAGAGGTAAAAAGAGTTATCCACGGCTGAGTGGTGAATGTGGTGGTAAAAATTTCCACTACATTCATCCCAGTGTTCAGTTTGAGTCTGCATACCTTCAGATTATCAAGCATACTCGATGGTCACAGTTCACATTATGGACCCGAGGTAAAGGGAAGAATCCAGTAAGGTATAGTTTATTTTAATCTCAAGAAAATGGACTTTGGTTACAATTTCTTCGTGATACGTAAATACACCATGTGATCAAAAGTATCCTGGCTGAAAATGACTTACAAGTTTGTGGCGCCCTCCGTCGGTAAAGCTGCAATTCAATGTGGTGTTGACCATCCTTAGCCTTGATGACAGCCCCCACTCTCTCAGGCATACGTTCAATCAGGTGCTGGAAGGTTTCTTGGGGAATGGCAGCCCATTCTTCACCGAGTGCTGCACTGAGGAGAGGTGTCGATGTCGGTCGGTGAGGCCTGTCACATAGTCTGTGTTCCAAATCATTCCAAAGGTGTTGTATAGGATTCAGGTGAGGACTCTGTGCAGGCCAGTCCATTACAGGGGTGTTATTGTCGCGTAACCACTCCGCCACAGGCCCTGCTTTATGAAAAGGTGCTCGATCGTGTTGAAAGATGCAATCGCCATCCGCGGCTTGCTCTTCAACAGTGGGAAGCAAGAAGATTCTTAAAACATGAATGCAGGCCTGTGATGTGATAGTGCCACGCCAAACAACAATGGGTGCAAGCCCCCTCCATAAAAAACACGACCTCACCATAACACCATCGACTCCGAATTTTACTGTTGGCATTACACACGCTGGCAGATGACGTGCACCGGGCGTTCGCCATACCTTCGCCCTGCCATCGGATCGCCACATTATGTATCGTGATTCCTCACTCCACACAACATTTTTGCACTGTTCAATCGTCCACCAAGCGACGCGCAGTTTGGCATTTACCGGCGTGATGTGTGGCTTCTGAGCAGCCGCTCGACCATGAAATCTAAGTTTTCTCACCTCCCGCCTAATTATCATAGTACTTGCAGTGGATCCTGATGCAGTTTGTAATTCCTTTGTGATGGTTTGGATAGATGTCTGCTTATTACGCATTACGACTCTCTTCAAGTATCGGCGGTCACTGTCAGTCAACAGACGAGGTAAGCCTATACGATTTTGTGTTGTACGTGTCCCTTCACGTAGGGATGTTTAGGAGTATGTAAACCTCGCGTACAGACGTATGACACAAGTGACACCCAATCACCTGACCACGTTCGAAGTCCGTGAGTCCCGCAGAGCGCCCCATTCTCACGATGTCCAATGAATACTGAGGTTGCTGATTTGGAGTACCTGGCACTAGGTGGCAGCACAACGCACCTAATATGAAAAACGTATGTTTTTGGGGGGTGTCCGGGTACCTTTGATCACGTAGTGTAAGTCACGATAATCTCTTGTTCGTCAGCAGGCAGCATTCTTCGCTACTTTCGAACTTATTCGAAAATTGGATGATGTCTTATAAGTATCTGACATGTATGGGGTGTTATTAGTGGTGTTTGAGAGCGGAGATCAATGTTTGCTTCCTTATGTAAGAAATTCTGGTGACTTTTCATTACTTATTAAGAAGCTCCATATCAGAAAATGGCAGACCCATGACTTGAGCAATCTGGTTGTTATTTTAAGACAAATCGAGCCAAACACTTGTCCTGTGAGAAAGTGATATGACAAAGGAGATTGAACACATATGGAGAATACTCGTCCATGGCCTTACGACGGGCTAATCTTACCTGCGCTGGCAAAGAATGCATACAATTCGTTACTCTGACAAAATCAGTCAACAAGACAGAACACACAAGTTCCGTAATTCCGTAATTAGTTCCGATGCGCCTCCATCGTAGCGAGAATTGCTGTTTCCTTTGAAAACTTGTTTGCTAGGTAGTGATGGTCAGTGATGTTGGGGGGGGGGGGGGGGAGGGTTCTTACGTTGGATCAGCTGATGTCATTTGATGTTCATCCTACCTCTCTCACCTGCTTAGAGCCTCATTCATGTGTCAGTGAGTGTTAGAGGTAGTACGGTGTGCTGCGGGTGACACGGAAGTAGTTGTTGGTCATCCACAACATACCATACGGTGCCGTGAGCAACACCCATTGCACGTGTGCTCGTTGACGGGTTCTCTTCAACATGATGCAGTACGACTCCTTGGAGCACAGCAGTCACAGATGCTGACGGTGAAAATGCCCCTTTCATGAAGCCCTTGCGTGATCGTGGCGAGAAGAATATACTATGGTGCCGAACGTCGTGCATTAAGCTCTTTATAAAGGCGACGAGTAGCTCTCCCATTACTGTGAGTTTGGTCATTCACAAGGATCGTGTCGGTATATTCTGCGAACGTTTACTCAACCATATAGCTCTCACGCTCACAGACACCTGAATGAGGCTGGAACCATGTGAGAGATTTGTCTTGAAAGTTACGTATTCAGAACTTGCGAGCGCAGTCAATCACGTTATGCCCATTCTCTTTCCTTAGTGTATTTGTGTACGTATCAGAGGATGTGATAAGTTGCTCAACGTCATCCCAGAGACCAGTCAGTCACGGTTGTGACATTCCATGTGAAAGTGAATTGTTGGCCAGAGCGGGGACGACGACACTTCCTCGTCTCGGCTCGGTTCCTTGCGGCGGTCTGCTCGCTCCCCAGAGCCGGGCCGCGGGGCGGCGCCTTTGTTGTGCTCAGGGCTGGGCCAGCCCCGGGCCGGAGGAAACTATCGATTAGCGCGACACCCTCCTCGGGCTGGCCGGGCTAGGAGCTGCTCAAGATGGCCGCCTCCGTCCCTGCCGGCGGTTCGGTCCTTGCACAGAAGATTCCCGTTCGCATCCCATCTGCTGTTCTGACCACACACATCTGTTATCGGACCTCAAATTTTCCTCTCGTATTGCTTAGTAATAGTACCTGAAGAAAAGAAAGAACCGATGGGAGAAAAATAGCCCCAAAAAAAAATACGGAGCGAAACTCGAAAATTTGGCAATTGTCGATCCTGGACCTCCCGTGCCGTGTGACTGGGCCATTCGTCCCAGCGGCGCGCGACGCGCGTCTGATCATAAAAACAAACGCGCCGCTCATAAAAAGGCGCAGCGCGCCGCAGCGCCGCGTGTAGGCGGCGCGCCGAACTAAAAGCTCAGCTCTTGCAATGCGCACGCCCGACGGATCGGAAAGAGAGGCGTGAGCCCGCCAAATTCTTTCAACTCGCCGTCAACTGTAGACATCATTTACGGAAATTCTACCACGTTTTCTGGGGAGCCATAGATCTTCTGCCCAGTCGAACTGCATCACTACACTGCTAAAGTCTCAGTAATTCCACGAAATAATCCATTTTTTAACGGGTGCATGCTTTAACTGACAAATGATCAGTATTTTCAGCGGATAATTGGTGCCAAAAAATAATAATACTCTTTCAATAGATTAATAAACCTTCCCAATAATGTGTGGGTTATCGAGAACAGTTACAGAAGAAATCCGGGATCTGTAACTTAATTTGTTGCAAATTTACTTTCTCTCTAACGCGTAAACATAAACCATATAAGCAACCACTGGCCATCTGCGCATTCAAAAGTTTCTCTATTTTTTTCGAAAGAAGGCAACGTCACTTACACTCATCACAATAACACGAATAATGTGTAACTTACGATATGAGCTGTTATAGCGCAATTAAACTCAGTGATGTCTGATTGAGTGACTGGAGGTTAAAAGCTGTTTACCTTTTGTGTGTTCTGTATCTCCTTACCGCTCTTTATTTTAATGAAATTAAGAAACAAAGAGCGAATTTTGGTAATACATACGGTATTTGGAACAAATCCGAATGCTGTTCCGATAAAAGTTTTACCGGAAACCGGCAAGAAAATTCAGGTGTCTCTGAGGGGAGGGGGGTAGTTAGTATAACAAATACAAAGTGGCTATTAAATTGTCGTTGAGAACAATACTAAATGTAACGAGTTTCTCACGCAATGAAATATTGGTATATGTAAGATAAAATAAATAACAGAGTTATAGTGAGGGAAGAAGCATGTTAATTTTGCAACATCTACAAACAAACAACATTTTTATTTTAAATGGGTCACGTATAAGTATTATATATTTAAACATCTAATAATAATCTTACAAAAGTTTTCGAATCTTCTTACACGTTCTACAATCGGGAATGATAAGTGAAATACGTATCTGACATTAATATTTAATTTGAGGTAAACGAAATGTTATGCGTTTGATTTCTTACCCATTGCACTATCATGGTATGGTAAGATATACCAATGCATTGAGAAGACGAACTCGTATTCTAACTTCGTGGTTATGGATAAGCAGACCAGATTTTTTCTGGCTAACGAAAACTTGATGCAACATGTGTTTGGGTTTTATTGTATACGATCATATAATTCGTTGACGAGTCGTTAAGGAACTTAGTTTCCCTATTTTACAGTATGATTTTCGAATGATGTCATGCATTTCATCAGCAACACGGATATACTCGGAAGGTTCTATAACGAACTGTTACATACTTGGTGTAACATTTCAGAAACGTGGAACTGTTACTGAAGGAGTACATGAATCAACATTTTCTGCTAAGCATCATGCGTACTTGTAGCTCGGAAGATAAATCAGCATTCTTCTCGATTGTCATAAGGATAGTGTCCACTAAATACACTATGTTGGATCAGAAAGTGGATGCCCTCTTTACTCGGAACAACACTGAAATAAATAACTTCCTTTGGCTCCATGACTTTGAAAAAGGCGTACGTAGTACTTTAACTTCAGTTAGATGATTGGAACTCTGAGTGAAACATTACTACAGTAACGCAAATAAAATGATTTACTATAAATTATGTACTGCTGAATTTAGCTAGTTTCTGCATCTGTTACTATAACTACAGCATAAAGGTGAACCACATCCCATTAGTCATTCAAGCAATGTGCCAAAAGGAAATGATAGATTTTGTGATATTTCTTTTGTCAAATCGGTAAAAATTCTGTGATAAGTATCGAAACTAACGGTTACACATTTGTAACATGATATGCATTTTATAATTTCACTATTAATTTAATTGTATGAGTAATGGGTAAGTGTTTGATTTAACGATTTTTCCTTGATTATTATACGAGCATAGAGAAGAAAACACACCAGCGTTTTAAAAATATCACAATGTTATTCAGTCATACTTTTATTCTCTTTCAGGTACTTTTTATTCAGTTTTGTGCTAATTTTCCTGTTCAAGCAAGAATGAAGTTGTCATAATGATAACATTTAGGACATTTGTGTAATAAGTGAGGTAATAAAATAACAAGAAAGCGTTGGCCTTTAGTACAGGGTGTTTTTTTAGATTTCACGTGGTGTTTTCTCACTCTCGCCTTTTCTAAAAAAAATTCAGGTCGGTTCCCATCCAATTTAGTTTTAAAATTAACTTCATGCATTCTCTTTGAACTGGTGAGTGGATGAAATGCCTACTGGGAAAGAAATCATCACTCCAAATTAATAAGATTATTACTTCTTAGCACTTTTCAATCTTTATCAGAACTAGAATTTAACACCTAAGATTAATTTCTTCTATACTTCACGTTCTTATTGTGTAAAGCAAAAGCAAAACACAACTCATAATTATAACGATGACTTTAGCCTTGTCTATGCTTATTTTTTATAGTTCTCTGTACGTAATTATTATGGAACATAAAAATGGAAACTTAAAATTTTTGAAAAATGTCTACAAAAATGTGGACGATTTTCCTGGGGCATTTTGAAAAACACATTTTAATTTTTTTGGTTTGTTTTCATTTTCTTAGTCTTTGAATTCATATTTTTGTATCAGTCAGTTCATGAGAGTTCTTCAAGTATTACGAGTGACAAAACGGAGAAAAATATTTTTGGAATGTATTAAGACTTTAGCACTTTGTTATCGTACTGTACGTTAGTGTACATCTTAGAAATAAGGTTCAAACTCGCGGACGTAATTCATCGTTTAGTAATAAATGTACTACCTCATCTTATAAACATACTTCAATACACACATACTTGCTACAAGTGCATGTATGAAATTACACATTATATGTTTCAAACTACTGCTCAGACACGCTTAATGATACTATAAAAGTAGTTTCCGTTTAAAC
This sequence comes from Schistocerca serialis cubense, assembly GCF_023864345.2. Taxonomy (NCBI): domain Eukaryota; kingdom Metazoa; phylum Arthropoda; class Insecta; order Orthoptera; family Acrididae; genus Schistocerca; species Schistocerca serialis. The sequence goes on from NC_064638.1 coordinate 412,735,104, forward strand.
ACAGCTTCAGATAATTGTAAAATAACATTATTCTTCCAAATTTAGGTATAAAATTAAAATTATGTTGCTACCTGATATTTTTTCATGAACACTGAAACTATAGTTAATATAGTAAAAGTTCTCCTATTGTGGTTCAGAACTTTATCATAAGTAGATCCAAAGCGCAACATTAAATCTTGATTGATCATATATTGTGCAATGGATATTATTAATGCTGTAGGCGGGAAATGATTTGTTCTGACCTCCTATGATTTAATTGCTTATATTTTTACAGGTGATCAGCAGCGCGAAACTATCTTCAGGATTGTCTGGCTACTACGTTGTGCATCTTGCGCTTAACGATCTACACACCAGTCAGTATGGAGTTTCTGAACGTAAGTACTGCAGCTTGAAATATATTTTGGAATCGTACTGACTGAAATAAATTAAAGATAATCTACATTATATTACTTACAAGGTGTTCCTGTAATTAGTAACTAAATGCTCAGCCATTCAGATCATTTTAAGTAGGATACTAGTGGTAGAAGAATTCGTTAAAATCAAAGCAGCACGTCAGTAACTACATTTCGACTCTGATCAACAAATTTTGAACCGGTGCATCCATTATGTTACTGTTATTTCTCATTCTTTTTCTGCCCTCAGTTTAACATAGTGTTTTCCATCTTCAAACAGCCGCGACTTTTTTCAAAAATATCTACAGTCATTTTCGAATTTGTGAACGGCTTAATTTTTATGAAAATGAAGAAATTTTCAGTAAATGATGTCCTCAACGTAACGTTGGGTGCGTGTAAGTTAATCCTGAACGTAACAATAGCTACTGCTACACTAATGGAAACAATTTATGATGTGCATAGTTGACTATTAGGTATAATTTAAACGAGACTTTAGACCTGTTATTTCTGGAAAATGTTAATTAGTCTTTGACGAAAATCTAACTGTAAATTAGAAAAACTGTTGTTTCTATGAAAATATTAAACATTTATTTGTTCATGTGACAGACTATATTTGACCAACGTGTAAAGGAAATTATAATTTTCGCTACCTGGAAAAGTGGAAACACTACTGAGAATCTCTATTCGAGATGTGTTATATTTTATATAGTCAAATCATTATTGATGAATATTGAAGTGAATGTGACAGAACCTGATGACATCAAATATTCTATTAACATGCATATAGTCCTATCTACGTTTAAATACTACGAAATTAAATCCCTAACAGTGGATTTCGTCGAAGTTATTGAGAAGAGCCGTGTTGCAGCAGATGAAACGCGAAAGACTTAAATGACACAATTTTCTTATGTGTTGGTACCAAGAGCAGCTGCATTTCATGTTATACAGACAATACTTTCCGGTCCTGTATCACGGTATTACAGTAATGATTAAAAAGGACCATGAACTGTTCACAAGATCTTGTTGCCTTCCTCTGCGAGCAAATTTTAGTCACCGCGCATCAAAGACCATCCTTAGCTAGACAGTGTAATACGGTGATAGAGAGTGATATCGACTACGTATCTAACATAGAAAGGTATGTCGATTACATCCATTACGGATTATATTTTTGAGGGCTGTGCCAATCATCAGTTTCTCAAGGTCTAGTTTGATTACATCGTCTGTTGCGTTTTCCAGTGCACCACATGCTGGTAAAAACTAGTTCCACTGATACTTTTATTAAGAACTGTATGCTACGAAAATTATTTCGTATTACTGCATGTTCTTGTACTTGAATTTAACCAAGGTATGATGTGCAGTAACTCCTGTGGGCTAGTAAGTAATTCCTCCAACCCCTGCAACTGGTCACAATTATTTCTAGGTGAAAAAGTATTGGCTGCGTTAGATTTAGATTCCATTTGTTGACATCGCAGGAGATAAAGTCATTGTTGTGGATACAGTTAACTGTTCAGTTACGTCTCACGGTATTGTCGTCTCGATTTAAAACATCGTTAACTGTACACAAGAACAGGTACATAATTCGGTATGAACTCCTTACAGAGGAACCTATGAAGCAAAACGTGAGGTGAAACTTACTAAAACGCAGATGGCCTTCATACTTCAAGAAAGACTCAATTATTCGGAGTTTCGTATTTCTTTCACGTATTGCTCGTTGTAATGCAGAAATCACTTGAACTGCGCAGCTGAATGTCATGATATTAATGCTAGACAAGCATTTAATTTGAAAAGAAAGTACAGATTTCGGAGCTACCTACTTATAAAAAGCAACAGAAGATTACTTTGTACACAGAATTTAGAGTCTACTATTGCCTGTCTTTGACTAATAACGTGTCTTACAACGTGATTTCGCAGGTAGCAATTCCGAACGCAAATTGCGTAGTACGTGTCTATGAATAAAACAAAAAATTCTGCGTCATTCATGATGTTTTATTTTATCCATTACGCGTTTCGTTGGTTAACTATCATCATAATGTGGAATGCGTGTTGTTAGTGGTAAGTATTGGAGATTTTCGGCAGCAATATGCGGCCAAGAGGTTGTGTTGAGATTTTCGCTGCCGATAACTGAGCGAATTAACCCCAGAACATAAAAATGTAGCACAGCTTGTAGTTTAAAGTTATCAAAAGTATTTACAGTGCAGCATTTGTGCTGCATCCTGTTGCTGAAAATCGCAATTGCTTCCCATTGCACACCAGCAAAGAAATTTACTTTTTCGATAAAGAAATTTCAAACAAAAAAATTTACATAACATAACCACTGAAAGACGGGATACTGATTAAAATTATATTTAAATTTCATTTTCTTGATGATACTGCATCGAAACTTAAAGCTGTTAACCTAAACACCAGTCAGAAGTTATTTGATCATTTCCCACTGTTATTAAATAAAAATAAAACATTCCCCTTGTCACTGAACCAAATTAATACAAAAACAATAAAAAGATACTTTTAATCAGTCTCCCATTTTGCATTGGTCATGTAAACTATTTAGTTTTAAATTTCTGTGGCGAAAATGCAACTTCTTTCCGTTATAATAATAATATTATTTGTCTGATGTACAGCGGGAAATTGCGATTTTCAGCAGCAGAACACAGCACAAATACTGTTCCACTTGCACTGTAAGAACCTTTTATATCTTTAAACCATCTGCAGACGCCACACCTTTGTGTTCTGTTGTCAATTATCTCAATAATCGACAGCGTAAATCGCAACATAAGCACTTGGTCACCTCACATGCTGTTGCAATAGAAGACGCATTCCACCTGATCGTGATGTTGATCACCGAAATGCGTAATGGACAAAATAAAACACTGTGACTGGCGCAGAATTTTGTGGTTTTTCATTATAATAAATACTCACAGCTCTCGAAAATATAATCCATAATGGATGTAATTGATGTACCTTTCTATGATAGATTCGTATCCGATAAAACTCTCTACAATCGCATTACACAGTCCTGCAGCAAACAGCCTCGAACACGAGTTGACTGTAGAACTTGGTTGACCGTTCCTTCTGTACTCATACAATCATAAGGCGTTCTTTTCATTCGTTGCAGTTGTGTGTCATTAAAACGTACAAAACTCTTGATAATACCTAATAAAACTAGTCTCGATACTCCTTGAATATTTTGCACAAGTCTTTTTTCTGTGGTGTACCTGACTATTGAATATACAAAGTCGTAATATTTCAAAAGAACTGCATACTGAGCTTTCAACACTCAAATTTGTAATTTATCTCATAAAATAACTGCAGTATATTTTGTTAATTCCAATCAATCCGTCGTGCACTAGTAAAACCGAAATGTCTAAACGCTAGTTCGCAAAACGTTTTTCTCATTTTGCCACACCTTTTTTACTTTCATTTTCTTTTCCTTATAACTTCTTACTTGTAAGTCATTTGTTATAATTTTATCTGAGATGTTCTAACTAGTTTCCAAGCACGATGTACCTATCTCTATGTCGTAAAATATCCCGCCCATGAGAGGTATCGTTTGCGTTTCGTGCATCTCTGACTTAAGAACGCGTTTCGATCTCACCTTTGATATATTCACGCCTGAAATGTGAAAGTCTTTGGTGTGATCCACACTCTGCCTTATATTTCTCGTTCTGAACTTGTGATCGTCAATGTATATGCTCCACACGCAGCGTACAGATAACATGAGAATTGTTGGATCTTATCGAAATCAATTTTAATTAGCAAAATTTTAGACCTTTGTCCATTCTGTATTTTAACGTCGTTATTACTATAAACTTTGTTTCATATGGCATTTGTCTTGTCAAAAGTAAATGAACTATATATTATATTAGTTTACAAATTGGTGAGCTAAATTTTGCAGAAGAAACTGAAAATTTTAAGCCTACAGTGAAGTATACTTCAAGTTTACATTTATTGGAAAATTGAAATACAGCACGTTCAAAATTCTTGCAAACCGAGCTAATGACAATTACGGCGAATATAATCATTTTCTAGATTTAGAAGGGTAGCTTACCGCTCCAATTAAAAAAAATTTTTTTTTTCGTTGTGGTATTCCTTCAAATAGCTATAAAGCTTACGTCTCGAAGGATACATATTTATAAAAATGTCAATCCGAAGGCTATCATCCACATGTTACGTAAGTATAACGTACTCTGGTAGTTTTATAACTGGTTTCAAGACAGACATTCCCCTTTTCCTATTTCAGATCATGACACTGCATCAAGTGCAAATTAACTGTTAACAGTCCGCTGTTGTAGACGTTTATATGTCACCCCATCGGGGTGACTAAGCCTCATATTTGTATAAAATATTTTGCTAACTAATTTTTTTATAATTATCTTTCAAATGATTTATGATTTCGAGGCACTCACATACTTCTTTCTAGCACGATAGAAACGCAATTAACACTGTTTTGTTAAATTATTTTATGGCAGTTACCACCATGGGAAGAAATATTACAGGACTGAGCATAGAAGTATATTTTGTTTGTCAAACGATATAAATCTTCACTTTGAAAATATCTTGTGGCATTGTAATGCTTTGTTTTCGTTACGCTAATTCAAACATTTGAATATATGTTTTAATTTTTTCTAATAATTTGTTTTGCAATCTGTGAAATAGTAATTCTCATATTAGCAAATTTAAATATTACTAGAACTATTATTTTTTATTAACCATCTTCATGTGCTTTTTTACGAAATTATGAGAAATATGTCAATTTTATGCTTCATATCTTACCAGTCATCTATATTAATGAAACCCATATAAACAGCCTGCTAATATGAACCATAGTAGTAGTTCAGATCATTGCAGGGTTCTAGATATATTTTATGTAATGTTCCTGGAAAGACGTTATTGTCCATCCGTTTTAAAACTGGGGCTGGCATCGTCGAGGAAGGTTTGTATGTAAACTTCAGCTAATCATTTATGAACTATGTCACATGAATTACCCGCACCTGTAAGACTACTCACAGACTCCAAAGCAGAGATCTGGGACAGCACATAATAAGGAGACGGTAGAAAACCATCTGCAAGAGTCTAGAATAGCAGCTTCTATTAAAATTTCATAGAGTGGAGAGTAGTCACAGTATGTGTAGTTATATCATTCACTAAGCATAAATATCATAACAAGAAACTGCAATATTCAGCCACATTAAGTAATTGTTGATAGCATAAAATTCCTCAGGAGATTTTAATTTAAGGTATTTCTTTACTTTGCTGGAAACAAGTCTCTAGTAATGAATTCCATTAATACTAAGTTTTGAACTTCACGCTTTAAAATAAGAACTCAGTTCCTACGAGCAGGTTTTTTTTTGTATACTGTGGCATCTTTTATATAATATCCAAATGAAAACATGACAGTTCATCTCAGTACAGCCCTCTGTGATGCTCGTTATCCTTGGCGAACACGTAAAAACTTTATAAAACCAACGTGTACACGTGGAGTTGGGACCCTCATGTTGGTAGGTAAAATGTAGAACTTTGTACCCAAAAAATGTGTCGGAATTTCTAAGGAACCAAACTGCTGAGATCATTGGTCCCTAGACTGACACAGTACTTAAACTAACTTAAAGTAAATCATGCTAAGAACAACACACACACCCATGCCCGAGGAAGGACTCGAATCTCCGGTAGGAGGAGCCGCACAATCTGTGACATGGCGCCTCAAACTGCGCGGCCACTTCGCGCGGCACTTCGTACAAACATATTTCATAAATAAACATTTAAAATCAAGGAGTACCTTGTGAACATGGTCATGACCACATAGTCATTTCCATGTAGTCTATATAGCGCTCGCAGACGATTGCTACGTCCAAAAATTACAATGCACAATAAAATGCACAGTAGCACATCTGTTTACATTAACTGGACATGTTCTCAAAATTAAACGTCTTATAATAAAATTTTTGAAGACTTCAAGATGACAAAAAATTCTGTCGAAACCGAATGCCGTAAATAAATAAACCTTTATGCGATATTAGCTTCAGAAAGTTTTTGCTAATTAAAACAGATCGCACCTTCTGATTTCCCAACATGAAAAAATTCAGTCCTTTGTGAACAACTAATTCGTACTATCTTCGATGATTTCGTCGAACAGTAGGCTACTGACAAATTTTTTCCTTTCCCTTAAATTATTCTTAGATGTAGGCCGAACAGAATTTTAAAGAACACCAATTCGTACACTGATTACTTACTAGCGCAAGATGGAGGAGAGGGTAACGTAATGAGCATTTCATCTATATTGCTGTCGTAAACTGAGAGGAGTTGCAGAGAAAAGTGGTAACGTTCAGTTTTGCAGGGTCTCTCTGATGATATCGTTTGTTGCCTTTACGAATGCACCACCCACTAATTACAACTAGTTTCACTTGAACTGTTAGAAAGAACAGCAAGTTACAAAAATTGTTTTATGTTATTACATCTATGTTCTTGTATTTGAATTTAACCAAGATATGACGCACAGTAACTCAATATGACGCTCTTGAGGTTTAGGACCTGTTTCCTCCGAGCCTTCAATTGGTCAGAACTGTCTCACAGTAGTTATCCAAAATTTAGCCTCATAAGATTTAGTTCCCATTTGTTGATATCACGGTGCATACAATCGTTGCTGTGCATACTGTGAATGTCCACGTCTCGAGGTCTAATGCAGATCTCACCTCTCAACAATATTTATATAGCCTTTAGAAAGCTAGTTACATTTCTTGTTTACTTCGGTTTTTTGATCAAGATAATTGAATAACTTTTGTACATAGGATTATTTATTTGAATTATCTGTAATAGTTTCTGTGGGTTGATTAAAATTCTTGACCCTCTTTGCGGTTTTTGTTCAAAATAAGTAGAAAGAAAAAGAGGACTGAAATCGATGTATAGAGAATTACAAACATGAGACCGTACATAAAAAACCGAAAACTGGGAATAAATGTAAGTTTTTTGCTAGTTCGTTCTCAGAAGAAAACAGAGAAAGTCAACTGAACCTAAATCTACGGCATTTATGTGCGTCCTCAGCCACTTCCATTTCAATAAGAAATTCGCTTTAAGCTACAATAGACAATGAACGTGATCCATAGATTTTGAATACTTTTCTTCTTCAGTGTTACTGGCAACATAATACACAATGTGTTCGCAAGAACCATGAAAAGTGAAGTGCGAACGAACAAGTATAATATATATAATAATCAGGCTGGTATTCATTAGATACTCGTAAGAAAACTGGATCACTACTGGAGAAACTGACTTTCTGCTGACAGTGATTGTGTCCACTGTGATCCCAAAAAGTACTCACACTCTCCTTATTCATCAGAGTTTCCTTGCTCACCGTTAACAATCAGCTGTTGCCATTGTCATGGCGTAGCAGATTATGAAATTTCCTGCACGTCTTCGTCACTAGTTTGAAGACAAAAATAAAACAGGTTACCATAATTTGTTGGTCATATGAGCATGAAGCAAGTTCTGTGTTCCCTAAATGGATGTATGTCTCGGGAGTTAGGTTACTGGCTATGGGTTCAGCAGAAGTCTGACTCCGTGCGTCTGCAGTACACGCCGGTGCGAACCGGTGTTCCCCGAGGCGGGGCTCGGGTAGCATGATGCAGTAATGAGGCACGCAGCCGGGTTGGGGCAGGCCATGGTGCGTAGCTCGCGGCGCGTCACGCACTATCCGCGTGGCCGCAGGTAGCCACGCACACGCACTGTGGCGTTAACGCGCCGGCCCGCGCTAATCGAGCCCGCAAACACTCCATTGCGCCACCGTGAGCCAACATTTGCCACACAGCCGTCTGAACGGGCCTCGCTGTTCAGGTTACTGACCTGCCCCTACTAAACCGATCGCCGGGCCACTCTGGCATCCGCGGCTGCGATAGTTAAAGAGAGTTTTTGCGCAACGTGAGGGAACGTCACTTCCAAACCTGCAGTAACACGAGTCAGTATGGTGCTGTGATGCACAGAACGAACAACAAAACCCCCAACACAGTTCCGTCGTACAGTATGGCATCTTCACGTTGGTATAACAGCAATGCTTTGAAATTTATCCAATGACGACTGATATACAATTTTTGGTAAAACAAATTCTTGCACTCGACAGATCTGTTCAGAGCAATAGGACAGTTTTATTGCGTGCCTGATAAAATATAGTAAATTAAATATTTAAATACTGGGTGTTTCAAAATAAGTATCTAGAGGGGAAAATCCACCCACAGCATTCCACATCCACATAGGTACTCCGCAAGCCACCGTACGGTGCGTGGCGGAGGGTACGCTGTACCACTACTTGTCATTTCCTTTCCTGTTCCACTCGCAAACAGAGCGAGGGAAGAACGACTGTCTATAAGCCCCCGCATGAGTCCTAATTTTGAAAGGTGGCTACATTGAGTCAGAGCGCCAAAGATTGCGCCAAAGATTATTATTCCGCCGCCTCCACTGGGCAGTAGTAGTTCAGAGGATGTCGAGGACAGTTGTTGTTCTGTTGGGCGAGAGAGGAGACGCTGTTCGGTTGGTGTAATGTATAGATGGAAGAAGTGGCAATTGTCAGAATATATTTGAGAAAGGAGATGGGCTCTTGATTAATGATGCTGATGTAATGGAATATTTTCGTCAATACATAATGAGGTAAAAAGGTATTACAGTTTCCTTTAATGACAATCCCTCTTGCTCACAGGTACAGTCAACAAAGCATCTGGCTCGTGTTCATTTATTAGACTTGTAATTCTCGTTTCTATGTGCAATCATATTATTTCTGGTATTTCAATTAGTTCATTGTAAATGGTGTTTCAAATATTTTGTCATATTGAGAAAGAACCGAGCCAGATACATGTACGCTGAGTCACACTACCACACACAGAACAGTTACACTTGTGCTTTGTTGTTTCGTAGCTTTTATGGTTACAGGGGACTTAATTAATCAATTGTGTTAATGGTAATTCCTTGTCATTCTTTATTTTTATTTTATGCAGTCAGATTGCGTGCTAATACTAATCAAGGCCAAGTATCGTAACCGGTCACATAGCTACAAAAATTATTGCATTTATTCATTAATATTAGTCCTTTTCCTTTTAATTAAGCCCCCATGCAATTTCTCGTATCTTATCTTAGTGGTCCTTACACGCAATGTATGTTGGCAGCAGTAGAATCGTTCGGCAGTCAGCTTCAAATAACGTTCTTTAAAGTTTCTCAATAGTATTTCTCGAAAAGAACGTTGCCTTCCATCTAGGAATTTCCGTTGGAGTTCCCGAAGCTTCTACGTAAAACTTATGTGTTGTTCGAACCTACCGGCAACAGATCTAGCAGCCCATTTCTGAATCGCTTCCATGTCTTGCTTCAGTCCGACCTGGATCAGATCCCAAACACTCGAGCAGTACTCAAGAATAGGTCGCACCAGCGTCCTATATGAGGTCTCCTTTACACGTCAGACAGTCCTTCCTAAAATTCTCCAGTAAACCGAAATCGGCCATTCGCCCTCTCTGCCACAGTCCTCACATGATCGTTCCACGTCATATCGCTTTGCAACGCTACGTCCAATTATTTATACGACTTGACTGTGTCATGCAGGACACTAGTAATACTGTATCCGAACATTACAGGGTTGGTTTTCCTACTCATCCGCATTAACTTACATTTTTCCACCTTTATAGCCTGCTGCCAATCATCACACCAACTGGAAATTTTGTCTAAGCCGTATCTTCCTACAGTCGCTCAACTTCGACACCTTACCGTACACTACGGCATCATCATCAAACAACCGCAGGTTGCTGCCCACACCGTCTGCCAAATCATTTACATGTATAAAGAGCAATAGTGGTCCTATCACACTTCTCTGGGGCACTTCTGACGATACCCTTGTTTCTGCTGAACGCTCCTCGTCGAGGGCAGCATACCGGTTCTATGATTTAAGAAGTATTCGAGCCACTAACATATCTGTGACGTTATTCCACATGCTCGTACATTCGTTAACAGTCTGCAATGGGGCACCGTCTCAAATGATTTCGGGAAATCTAGAAATATGGTCTCTGCCTGTAGCCCTTCAATTATAGTTCGCAATACGTCATATGAGAAGAGCACAAGCTGAGTTTCGCACGAGCGATCTTTTCTAAAACCGTGCTGATTGGTGGACATAAGCTTCTCAGTCTCAGGAAATTTTATTATATTCGAACTGAGAACATGTTCAAGGCTTCTGCAGCAAACAGAATTTAGGGATATTGGTCTGTAGTTTTCGGGGTCCGTTCTTTTATCTTCTTTTATACTGCAGTCACCTGAACTTTTTTCCTGTTGTTTGGGACTTTGTGCTGAGCGGGAGGTTCACGATAAACGCAAGCTAGGTAGGGGGCCAATGCCGTAGAGTACTCTTTGTAAAATCGAACTGGGGTTCCATCCGGGCACGATGATTTACTTACTTTCAGATTTCAGTATCGTAAACTGGAGATTTACAGTACAGTTAAATAGAAAATCAACTCATTAACGAATACAGCAAGGCCAAAACTGTAACAGGAAATAAGTGCAAAGTAACTAAATTTCGAAAAGGACGGTTACAGTTTAGGCAGAAAAAAAGCAACTAAAATTGCACAGTTCCGGATGTTTCTAATCGATGTAAATCTATGGTTAAGACGATGTACAATAAATTAGAGAAAACACAAAGATTAAGGAACTGAATTAAGTAAAAAATATCGTTCGTTGAACATCACTTCAACGATCGAACTGAAACATTTAACAAAAGAAATTCTCCAGATACGACATTGTACGTAAACATCATAAACCGGAATTACATTCTATCACTAAAGACACTGTAAACAAAACAAAGACTCCTGTGGTTCATATTACCATCTACTTTAGTACCTAAAAACTATGATAAAAGGAATACTGAAATGTTTGTTTTTTAATTTTTTTCTCAGAGCCACTTAAAACTTTTTCAAAGCCATCATCGTCGTAACTGACTGTTTAAACTGGTTATTTAATGTAATATACTGTTGCACTTGCTGCGTTCAGCAGTTTTCAAGCAGAATTGAGTTAGAGGAGGAACTGTTTTCTTCAGTAAATGACAACGTTAAATAGTCAACTTATGGATGTTTCAATGATATACGTACATGACAGATACTTTTAAAATTTTGGCATCTGATGGAACACTAAATTTCAGCTGTTGTCCAGATTCAGCTAAATTAACAGTTTTAATAGTCAAAGGTGATAATGATATCTTTTAGGCAGTAGAAATTGTCAACGTCATGTAATGTTACAAACATGGATTGTTCTACAAGATAAACTACGTGCGTTTGATTGTTTTTTTATATTATCTCCCGAAAGAGATGGAAACAATGATCTCTTCAAATACTTATTAAATACTAACAACATGTCTGTTATAAAAGTGTATTCTTCCCCAAACTGCACAAACAGATTAGTACTCTTTCGTTGGGTATGAGGAAAAAATTTTCTCTCGCCATGGCAAATATAGTTAAACTGGGGTTGACTTAGACAGTAGAGGCAAAGAAAATATGAATCCACCGGTCGTTCTTACCCAAATGTAAAACTGAGAGTATATTGATACCGTTCTTTTCCAAGCAAGAAACTCTTCTTACGGTCGCTTCTATAGATATGAGATCGGAAGTAAATTAAGTTTGTTGGAAGGTGCTACAATTTCAATGTACTCAGATACAGAGACACGCCTAAAATAGTTTACCATAGAACCGCCTTCACATTTTTTATAAAGAACACAAGCAAAATGCATTTCAGATCATCGAGATTAGTTTCGTTGTTTCCATCTGTCCATGGTTGTAACATAAATGTTCGTTCCTACAGTAACTTGGGCGTGCAGGCTTTTTATGTTAGATGTCCTATCCTGCTATACCTTGTCAACCGTGGTGCCCATTAAAAGCTGGTTGTGATATGAAAGCCCAGAGTCATTACGGTCAATGGTTTCTATATGTCGAATCATATTTTCCGCTACCTATTCATTTCTCTGATGAAATGCTTGGTTGGACTTAACTCTGCTGCTATTATTGACTCAAAAGTAGACTCCGCTGTTCGAAGGTATAAAGCAGTCTATAATAAACAAATGTCTCGCAGTAACAACATTAGATACCATACACGGCAGTAGTTACTTAGGACTTAAATACGGTGGAGGGATGTTGCAATTTCCACAAAGGCTTAAGAATCATCAAAGTTGAGGATATTTGTAGTTTCATAGGCTTAAAATTGCTTTGTTACATTATGTTCTAAGGTTTACGTCAAGAATTGTAAATAAAAAGTGTTTATCTCAATTTAGAATTTAATTACTTAATTTTTAATCATAGAACTCAACTTGGATTTGAGATTTTTGAATATTTATTTAATTATCGAAAACACGTAATTTTTCACTTTTTTTATCTAGTTAGTAGTTTGTGTAACACTGCACGATCAGCGTTTCCTGAAAATACTCAGCTCCTTTCCTCGAAAACGGTGTAAATTTTAACTTTCATCACGTTGTTTGAAACAATGTTAAGTTGATACTAAATTTTATCCAGATAGAATGGACAATCTACCAGTGTTTACGTTCTAACACTGAAAAAAGTTTCTACTAGGAGCTACAATTCTGTAAGATAACGATTGATTTAATCACAAGTAGCTAGGGTCCTAAGTCCGTATTCAGACGCTGGAGCTAGCTAGTCGTGAATAAATCTTTCAGATGACGAAAGCAGGTCGTGAACAGATCTTCTAGATGACGAAATTGCCACTGGATACAATGTTTTTTTTTTCTTTGTAATGTAACTAAATGTTTCTTAAAAATATTCAAAATTGTTTGTTTATCTTGTAATTAACTGTCGTGCTTTAGATTAGAGGTTGATCAGATGACAGGCGAGACATTTTCCACCACAGCGCACACATTACCGAGCAAACTGTAGTCCACTTTCTTTCGTGACAAGAGGGTTGAAAACAGGAACAAGTGTGAAAGTTCTTCGGTGAACGGCAATTTTCCGACTGCGGTATGGCGTACAGTCGGTTGTTTCTGCTAAAAGCGATGAGAAAGCGCGGTACAGCATCCACGGCGGCTGAGAACCCTCAGCGAGAGCCCGTCCGCGGGCCACCTGAGTTGCCGGCCAGAGGCGAACCGCTGCCCGGGCGGCTTTCGTCGCCGCTTACCCGGGTATTCGCCGCTAGCAGCACGCGCAGTTCCCTAAACGCCAAACTTGTTACAAACTTTACCGACGTCTGTAGAACACAGATTTGCGATGAAATGGGCGTGAGCGTGGTAAAAATTCAGCAACGTCGCCAAACGGCAAAGCGTTTTGTTCTTGAGCGGTAGTAATCTACCGAATTACGGTAGCCTTCACTCTGCCAGTCCAGATAAATGGAAAGTGAATGTGAAGAGTTGTTGCACAGAAAGATCATAGCCGGCAGTGTCAACAAGATTTGTGATATGATGCAAAGCTACGGAATGTAAAATCATACCGTAATATTCTAGACTTTCTTCTTTTTCTTATTATTCATGGAGTAGGCCTGTCGCCTGTTTCGATGCCAGTCCAGCAATTTCTTGCGTGATTTGCCGGAATCGCGTTTTTCTTGTTGTTTGTAGTTCCGTAGTTTTTTTTTTTGCTCTTCCTTTTTTCATTATAACGATACGTTCTAGCCGTTATGCTATTTTTTGTTTTACTAATTCGTTAACTGAATAAATTCCCAGTTCATCTCTGACGCCTTCACTTCTTATATGACCTCTCAAATGCAACTTTCTGTGGGTTTCATAGAGTTAATTATAGTGGCCTGTACACTCGTTGTTTTCGTGTTATCCAAGACTGTTAGGCGTGCGTATGTAGAAACAGGTGTAGGCATTACATTATAATTTTTTTTTTCATTTCACACTGTGTTGCCTAGTGTTTTGTATACAGCACCGAATATCAGGTGATAAGTATTTAATTTATGCTGTATTACATCTTTAATGATCTCCTGTAAGAATTAGTTATTAACCTTGAATGATATTCTTATTGTGTAATTACTATGCTATCTGAAGCCATAGGTTAGAACTTGTTTCACTGCCTTTAATTACTACATAAAACAGACGCTCCTATTACATTTCTACAAACTTAATCTAGAAGATCAATAAACTTGACAGTTAAAATTTGTTAAAGTGTACTCACTGAAGCCAGTACCAATAGAATAGCGATTTAAACAGAAAAATGACGATATACTTATTTTTACTTCTTCAAAAATTTGCTATCCGTAACTGGTTTCTGTATTTTCTTACGTGAAATGATGCACTAAAAATGACTCGTGTCAGAACAGTGTTTCTCATTACTGTTGCTGCGTTCGTTGTTGGTGTCTAAACGCCGCATTCTCTCAGCGTAAGTGACAAAGAACCACTCACGAAGAAGAAGTGTGTATTGTACCTTTATGCAAGAGCGCTATACGGTGTAAATTTGCTTGAAGCGAAACATATTTTGAAAGTGCTGCAAGATTCTGATAATGCATACTATTTCTAAACTCTTTGTGTTTGCATAGAAGAAGTAATATATAATCGAGTAAGTCACTACCGCTCACAGTTTGTATTCTTTTCCTAATATACAGTTCTGTCTACAAGAGCTTGAATTCTTGATATCCCACATCACATCGACATAATATTTCACGGAATATTTTTGTTAATACTGTTCGTTGTTTGCTATTTTACGAAATTAGAGTAAATAATTTTATTAGTAACTTTTGAGAACATTTCTCTTGGAGAATAGCGGTTTTTTATTTTATTACTTAAAACCGTAACCTCATATAAAAACAAAGTTTTTGCGGTTGTGACTATTAATGTTTATTTTTAAGTACTGAAATAATTTTACCTTGTAGTTTTACTTTCTACTGTTTTTTTCATATCCTCCACCCTGTTATTGGGATCTTACATATGAGAATTTGATAACATTGTCTGGCTTTAAAGAATAAACTATCCTCTAACTGCATTGCCATTGCTTACAAAATTTTATATACGCAAATCAGTAATATATGAACTGTCATACGCTGTATTAGGTGCCCACTGTTAAACGGTGGCTCAACGATATTTACTATTATGTATTTTTTGTACAGAACGTACCACCTTTTGTAAAGCAAGCATTAGGATGTAAATGTTTGTGACGTTTGTGAATTGTGTCTGTTCTTATTTAATTATATTTCAGGTCATCTTTTCGAAAGATTTTGATACCATTCTCCTTCTCTCATGTGCTGCTAATTGTTTCTTGTCCATGTAATTGTCATACACAGCATCGCCAATAGTAGACTTATACTCCAGTCATTACTCCTACAATAGTTGCGCATCACTGCTCCAGGCCAAAAATTTTCAGAAGAAATCTTCTAAGCCTAGTCACTGCAGCACTTAGTCAGTATTTCAAAGTATTTCTGAAGCACCACATTTCAAATGTTTCGATTTTATTTTTCTCTCTTCCACTGCAGGTCCATGCTGTGCTTTCGCAGAAGGCGGTTTCAGCCACACATTCCTGGATTGTCTTGTTATCTGGCAGAAAATATCAAAAATATCACAGTTTTTCTCTTAGAGTCTCATTGTTGTCAATTAATTCCAACTATGACTACAATTTCAAAACATTGTACACATGTGATATACATTGCATAGTAGTTAACATAGTCATAGTGTGAAGAAAGTGCATGGTTGTAATTTCAGTACCAGCAGTCCTCCATAATTGTTAATCCTTCATTCTACCCCAGTTCATCGAACTAGCTACGTAGACGTTTTTTTAAAAGGTTGGATACTTTTGTAGCATCACATTTCAAATGATTCCCTTTGAATTTACTCTTGGTCCACGTTCTGTTTGCTTACTAGGCTGCTTCAGGAACAGTTTCCTCGGTTCTGTGTTTACTAAGGTACAAGGAAAAATTCCACATTTCATCCATCTCTTTTTGATGTCCTCAAGAGACTATAATTTTATTAATTTATGGACATCAGCTATGCGTCACTTACAACTGAACACGAGTATAGGGAAAAGAAGCCTGGATGCCTTCCTTCCAGCATCAGCACTTGCCCCGTAATTATTGATCCTTATTATCTAGAAAATCCGGTCGTTTTGTGGCCGTCCTCTCTTGCCGGCCGGGGGCGCCACAGCGGACGCTGCCAACGAGATATAAATTGCCCGACGCGACTGGCAACTATTCACAGGGTATCGGCCGATGTTGACGAATTTATTTCCCTTTTCCCTCCCTCCGCGCACCACAGCGGTTCCGAACAACACTGCACGTGGTTTTTGTTTCCGTCTGGAGCATTTCCTATTAAGAGAGCACCCACACAAAATTATTGGGTTTTAAGTCATCTGGCATTGTTTCTTCCTGCGTCCGCATCGGACTCTCTCTCCCTATCTCTCTAACTGCCTCGTGTGTGTGTGTGTGTGTGTGTGTGTGTGTGTGTGTGTGTGTGTGTGTGTCCGTGTGTGTTTGCATGTGCGTGCGAGTGAGTGTGAGAGAGTTTCGCCAAAAAGCGCTTTCGTTTCGGTCCGCGTCTCTCCCGGACGGTGCGATCGCAATGGGCGAAATTCAAGTAGGCGCGGCCCGGGAACAAAGTGTAGAGCCTACCGGTCGCAATAAGGGCGCACATGTGTCCCAGCCGCGTAAGGCACCACAGCGGAGCACGTGTACGACGCCGCCGCCACTCCTACCCGTGGGCAGCGAGCGTGCGCCGGGCACAACTCTTTCTCCTTTTTTTTCCCTCGCAGGCGGGGGAGTGGGCCGGAACCACGCCCACCACGCGCTGCACAAGGTGATGCACCCGCGCCGATGCCGCGCGGTCTATCAAGGATACCGGTGATTGATGAAACGTGCACTCTGCCCCCCCCCCCCCCACCACCCCTCACTCGCCTTTTTTCCCTCCTCCAACTTTTTCCCGAAAATTTTATTCGTGATTTTTTTATCCTTTTTTTTGTGCGAGCGGTCCCGCTTCTCGGAAGAATTTTAGCTCTTGGAGGCGGGCGAGCTCAGGCAGTATACACTCCCCCGCGCGGCACTTTTCCTCTAAGGCCTGTCCCGGACGTGACGCTTCCTCCTCCTGTGCCGTAATGAGTAATCAAGTTTTTTTTATGACTGTTTGTGATGCAGACAGTGTCGTAACTCAAACGTGAGACTGCAAAGATAGAGACGGTAGGGGTGGCGGCGGGAAAAAAGCGAAGAGGGAGGGAGTGAGAGAGGCAAGGAGTGGGGGCGTAAAGAGAGAAAGAGATAGTGGTCCCATATTTTGTGATATATATTCAGTCATCAAGGCTGGGTGTGGTCCAGCAGCCTTTCTCTCCCTGATCGCGGCGTCTGGAAATGAGGGGGAGTGCAAAGCTGAACACGATGTGGGAGTGCCCCGCGAAAGGAATTAATTCTTCTGCTGGGAGGTGCTTGGGGATTTTAGAAAAGGGGGCCGGCCTTGTGCGGCTCCGCCCAGGCTCGTTTCGGGAGGGGCGCAGCACACGCGGGCAGGGGGGGGGAGCGGGGGAGGCGAGCGGGCGTGGTCGCCGAAAAAATTTCTGCGAGGGGGCGAGCTCTGCGCTTCGCTCCCGCTCCGCCAAGGCATTGATCCGTCTTGAGCGGGACGAGGACAGAGCGACATGGAGGGGCCCTAATGAGGGCCCGGCTATGATGGCGGCGGAGGCGAGCTTTTCCCCCCGCTGACAAAAGAGAGGGGAGAGTGCGCCCAGGCCTGCGTACGTACAGCCTTTCCACCCCCCTCCCCCTCCCCATTCCCCGCCGAGCCACGCACCCCCGCCGCCGAATACGCACACAGGGACGCGAGCTCACACTGACGCGCGCACACACAGTCACTCACACACGGGCGCTCACTCTTGCAACGAAGCGCGCGCGCCCCCTCTTCTGCGCGGCGGCCATGTCGCTAAAACCACACCCAGCAACTTTTCAATCCACGTGGCTTCTATTGCACAAAACTGGTGCGCGCCATCCCTCCCTTTCCCCCTCACCTCTGGGTAAAAAACTGTCTATGGAGCTGCAGACGAGGTGGAGGTGGTGGTGGAGGAGGAGGAGGAGGAGGAGGAGGAGAGGTTTTCGCCTCCCTTCACGAAGGGGTGAGCTGCCGCCACCGCACGGCAGGGGAGAGAGAATGTGGAACATAATTCCAGCGAGATCCCACCGGGAGGGAATGGAGGGATAAAGGAGAAAGGAAAAGGAACGAGCAAGCAGCGCCAGGGAGAAAAAAAAGACGCGGGGGTAGGGTATAGCCAGCCATTGGAGGAATCCCCCTGTGTAGAAATTCTTGGCGCTGTAATTGTTGGTGCACTGAATTTTATGCTCAAGATCAGGAGCAGGGGGTAGGAAGTGCCGCTCCACAGCAGGCATATTTACGGCCGGGGGCGTTATGATTCTGACGTAGCCGAGCGCGCGCGCGTACGTGTATGTATATGTATGTAGTATGGTGTATGTGAGTCCGTGTGTCTCTGCACCCACCCTCGTACCTGCCGAGATCTGCGGAAGAAAATTGTGCCTCTCTTTAATTATTACACTCTACGAAACTTGTACAGAGGAAATTCTCACCACCCTCCTCCCACCACCACCCCTGCGAATCAGGAATGAGGTGGCGTTACGTGAGCCACAGTCTCCGTGACCGGAATAGCTGCCAGAGGTCTAAGGGAAAAGGCCCCGACTACTGAATGTGGCGCTTACAGCTTTGTAACCTGTTCCTGCTACAGATATTCTCTTGGTCTCCATCTGTTTCGTGGGTGTTTCACGGCTATGCAAGCAGAAGTATCTTGCCTTGGCGGCAACGTATAGTGACTCTTTCAGAACTGCAGAATTTAAAAATAGTAAGGCTAAACAGGAGGCGAGTGAGTAGGTCCTTCTCCAATATTTACTAAAAACTAACTGAATTCATACAAAAAAGCTAAAGAATCAGTTTCAGTCACACTACACGCCATCCCCAGGTATGAAACGACATCAGCTATAGGGCATGTTTCTAATCATGATAACTTGTGTGTATCATTCTTGCAGACCAACTGCACCAAAATTGTAAAAAGCAGGAGGTAACATCTTAATGGGACGAAGCTCATCACCACCCTCATGTATTTACCTTTATACAAGTTGTCAACGTCTGACACATGTCGTTTCCCACCGTGACACAAACTTGTGACTTCAGTAATACAACACATACAGTAGCTAATGCACGAATAAGTATTTTTTAAAAACGTTTTGAAGTTCTAGATCATCGCCTCCTTAAAATAATGACCTTCTGTGATATATCAGAAGCTTACTGTAAGACTTTTTAACTAAATACAATAGACAAAATTAATCGTAAGAAACGACATATGAGTCACATCTTTCTGCACACAACTCAACACAACCTCGCAAGTAAGTGCCGAATTTTCGGTTCACGATACTACACTGTCCGTCTCTAACTGGAAATTCCTCCTTCTCGCGAGCCCTGCTTCGGCCTTTCACGTGCTCGATCCAAGTATTCGCTAAGCCTGCGTTAGTATTAAGCCAGGAACCGATTCACAGTAAAAACGACAAAGTGATTCGTACTGTGCTCTGATTCGTTGCAATAAACTCGTTGTTACCGTCTTATGCTGAATAACATTTAACGAGCTGCTGGTCCTTGATACAAGAATGAGTGACGGCACCAATTACGATCTGTCAGTCAATGAGGGCAATTAGAAGAATCTTTTGGTTTGGCTATCTTACGAAGTTATTGCTTGGAAGTAAAGCATTTACGGGATGGTTGTGGTCAGCTGTCCCCGGGAATTGTTGAGTAATACAACTGTCCTAAAATCCAAAACACTAACATACAGTGAGGCAAAATTCATCACACTCTTTAAAAGGCCTGTGTAATTTGGTCAGACATCGTATTTCTCTGAAAACCATCAATATAACAAACTGAAATGGCGAAGTGTCTCACTCGTGTCTGTACTGTACATACGTTCTTCTTTTCCTACTTCTTTCGGTAATTTTTAATCAAGAAAGCGTAAGTTACTTCTGAGAAACTGGAACAACGTTGTCTTATATATTACATTATTTTGACAGCTTTGAGTTGACGAAGGGCTGCAATGCGAAACCACTGTAAACATTGAAGTTTATCTTAATTTTTTTTTGAACAATTGCAGTCTTACGCTGTGTCGTGAGAGAAAACCAACCAACTGTCGTATTTCTTACGTAACATATGTTGATTCCTTGAAATCGAGAAGAAGTGGAAGAACTTATATTTTTAACAGTTTTATACTGAAAGTAATGGTGCATTGTAGATCAACGCGCTCCCAATTTCAGTCACAGACTAGTTTATTAATAGCATCCATTTGTTTCAGGTTTCACATAAATGAAAGACTTTTCCCTAGCTGCCACCATCTTCTTAAAATCTGTCGTAATGTTTCGTAAACGGCTGCCTTGCTTTCAGTAACACATTATTTAAAAATGCAAAGTATTGTTCAAGACCACAATGTGACACGGAGAAGTAGTCAAACAAACAAGAGTAAATGCAGTGTAACGAGAACCAGAATAAATCATAGTCTCTTGACAAATATGTTACTGTAAATTCAGTAATTGTCTGTAGTGTTAGTTTAATTATTTTCTGGTGCGGAGCAGTGCTCATCAACAGATAAGGATTAGACTCATGTAAATGCCCAGAACGATGCGGAGAGAGCTCTCCGTTTTTGAAAAGTGAAGAAGTGTGTCACCCAGTTTCAAATAGTTATCAAGAAAGCATTAAATGAAAATAAAAACTTTTGATCAGGATCAAGATACCATATCTGGTAGATGTTTTAAAACTTCTCAAAGACAAATTTTTTTTCCGACCCAAAAACAACTGTCAGAGTATTAACTTTGTTATCTACCTTATCTGTTTCCACTTGAATGTTCTATATGGTCCATTAAAGCTTCCTTGGTATTTGTGAAGACTAACACACACAGTGATCCCGGTGACAGCCCAGTTGTTGCAGACAGGAAGCACCATTGCGCTCTCAACAATTGACTCGCCCACGGACACGCCGAGCTGCCGTGCCCTCTGTCAGTCCGCGACGCGCGGCCGATCGAACGCCCCGCCGTCGCCGCGCCTCCTGATTGGTTGGCGTTCGGCCGCCAAGAGCGAGGCTTTCAAAACGCGGCGCGACACGGACGTGCTTCCGGCGCCTAACATTTTCGCGTTCGTGCAGCGTTTTTCCCTCTCCCGAGACTTTCGCTATCGCTCAGACTGTTCCTCAAGGATACCGAGATGTGAAGCGTATCAGATACAGGTACCGGGCGAATAGGATGGCCAATGTACAAGGATCATTCCAAAAGTCATGGAAGCTACGGTATATTTTGCAGAGGTGTGGCATCATCGTAATCGCAATAACTGCATTCGAAATTCCCAGCACACGTTACCGAAATCAACCGAGAGATTGCGACCGCATGCAACAATGGCTCGGTACCAGCGCCTGAAACATTCAGTGCAAGGTTGGCCGCACTAAGAAGTATCCTTCCCCAATCGCCCTAGTCACCAGCCGCGACTTAGACCTTATTCCACAACTGAGATAACCATTCTGTGGGAGGCGCTTTGCAAAGAGGGCGAATGACTTGACGGCATTTCGCCGACAGGTGACATATTGATGGCAATGCCAATGGCATTCAGCGCCTTCTCCATCGTTGGCAACGCTGTGTGTATGCGCTGGGGGATTGTTTTGAACCACGTTAGTTGATTTTGATTCATTTTTACTCCATTTCTACCTGTGCAAAGAGTAAATGCAGTGTAACGAGAACATGAATAAATCACAGTCTCTTGACAAATATGTTACTGTAAATTCAGTAATTGTCTGTAGTGTTAGTTTAATTATTTTCTGGTGCGGAGCAGTGCTCAGCAACAGATAAGGATTAGACTCATGTAAATGCCCAGAACGATGCGGAGAGAGCTCTTCGTTTTTGAAAAGTGAAGAAGTGTGTCACCCAGTTTCAAATAGTTATCAAGAAAGTGTCCATTCACATGGACACTGCCTTACCGGTTCATTGCACATCGCGGAATTCTCGTGTAGTCGCATTATCGCAAGATATACCATAAATGCTATGACTTGTGTAATGACCCCCTAGAGCTGCAGGCGGGGTCTATTGGTCTCACACATTTGTTCAAGACTCAAGACAAATATTACGATGAAATATTTTTGGCTCATGAGTTGCTTTTTCTATGTGTGTGACGTAAGAAACTATCAAACTTACCTTTCCGAAGTTAAAAATGCGGTGGTTGCTGAACGACTGCGTGGCCATGGTATTTCAACAATTGCTGTGGCTGTAAAACAAACAAACAACATTAACAAGTTAGAAAGGTTTGCTATCTGTAATATGGTACTCTAGTATAAAAACAGGAATAATTACATGTTTAGGTTCATTCGTCAGTATACTCTGAATGTCTACAAAATCTGTAAAATTCGTGCCACCTTTGAAAGCTTTTTTTATTGATACTGCACAGCAAGTAAATATACACCTGATGCGGCAAGAATGGGCGGTAGCGTCATAAGCAGACAACATTGGCTCTATGAAAGTCTTGCGCCTTTTTACAGTTCAGACACGCCGTAGAAAAAAAATTCATAAGACTGTCACGCACCGTAACTTTGATATCAGATTCTACTGACTACCATTTGATGTTTTCTGTGTTGCAGGAAATGTGATTGTAATACATTTTCAGTAACTAATGATAACTGTTAATTTTTTTCTTTTTGTCTCTTCCTAGCATGAACTTAGAATCTTACAGTATAGAATTCTTCTGCCTTCGTGCTAAAAGCTTTTCTCACAAACACAAATTCGTTGGTATCTAAACTTAACGGTTTAATGAGGTGGCTCGGTATAACTCTCAGGAATTTGAAGAATTTCATGTTTACCATTCGCTGTACAATTTTTTAAATTTATTTTCTACCGGTTCCGTTCATAGCAACCATATTCACAGGAAGACTATATCAACAATAAACAAAAGAACAATGTTCACAATGGATAAACAAATAAGTTGTCAATTGTATCAAATCTTACCAACTTTATGCTCGTTCTGTTTAATCATAGTGAAGTCAGTTTGGTGCTGGTATCGAAATCATGGCATGTTATATGTGGTTCTCTGGCTCTGAGCACTATGGGACTCAACTGCTGAGGTTATTAGTCCCCTAGAACTTAGAACTAGTTAAACCTAACTAACCTAAGGACATCACAAACATCCATGCCCGAGGCAGGATTCGAACCTGCGACCGTAGCGGTCTTGCGGTTCCAGACTGCAGCGCCTTTAACCGCACGGCCACTTCGGCCGGCTATGTGGTTCTGAAAATGTTTAATGACCCTAACGGTTTTCATTTTATCCGATGGAAAACTGAGTAGCATGTCTATCCATCACACAGCTATTTTATAAGGATTTCCATATGTTTACCTTGATCAACTTTACAATTTCTTGTATTATACTGCGGGTATAATGTTCTTTTCAATTTTGTTGATATAGTATTTCTGTGAACATCTGACCAAAAATGGCAAAAAAAGATAATTTTTACAACTGACAGAAAACATGCAATTCTTCGAACACCTAAACTTAAGTTTTAGGATAACTATTCTGAATCTACACTATGTGAATAAAAGTATCCGGGCACCTGGCTGAAAATAACTTATAAGTTCGTGACACCCTCCATCGGTGATGCTGGAATAGTATAATGTTGGCCCACTCTGCACTCTCTCAGGCATACGTTCAATCAGGGGCTAGAACGTTTCTTGGGGAATGGCAGCCCATTCTTCACAGTGTTCCTCACTGAGGAGACGTATCGATGTCGGTCGGCGAGGTCTGACACGAAGGCGGCGTTCCAAAACATCCCAAAGATGTTCTATAGGATTCAGATCAGGACTCTGTGCAGGCCAGTCCGTTATAGGGATGTTATTGTCGTGTAACCACTCCGCCACAGGCCGTGCATAATGAACAAGTTCTCGATCGAGTTGAAAGATGCAATCGGCACCCACGAAATGCTCTTCAACAGTGGAAAGCAAGAAGGTACTTAAAACATTAATTTAGGCCTGTGCTGTGACAGTGCTACGCAAAACAACAACGGGTGCAAGCCCCTTCATGAAATAGAAACCACACCATAACACCACAGCCTACGAATTTTACTGATGGCACTACACACGCTGGTAGACGACGTTTACCTGGCATCCACCATACCCACACCCTGCCATCGGATCGTCACATTGCGTACCGTGATTCGTCAGTCCACGCAACGTTTTTCCACTGTTCAACCGTCCAGTCTTTACGCAAGGCGGCGTTTGGCATATACCGGCGTGATGTGTGGCTTATGACCAGCCGCTCGACCATGAAATCGAAGTTTTCTCACCTCCCGCCTGTCAAAGTACTTGCAGTGGACCCTTGCTGCAATCTGGAATTCCTGTGTGACGGGTTGGATAAATGTCTACCTATTACATAATACGACCTTCTTCAACTGTCGGCGGTCTCTGCCAGTCATCAGACGAGGTCGGTCTATACTCTTTTTGTGCTGTACATGTCCCTTCACGTTTCCACTTCACTGTCACATCGGAGATAGTGGACCTAGGGATGTTTAGGAGTATGAAATCTCGCGTACAGATGTAAGTCACAATTGACGCCTAATCATCTGACCACGTTCGCAGTCCGTGCGTTTCGCGGAGCGACCCATTCTGCTCTCTCACGAATTCTAATGACTACTGAGGTCGCTGATATGGAGTCCCTGGTAGTATGTGGAGCACAATGCACTTAATATGAGAAACGTATGTTTTTGGGGTTGTCCGCATACTTTCGATTACATAATGTATTTGTCTGGATTACAACTTTGTACAGAAGTGAAATCAACAGATAAGCAGAGAAGCCTTTTTGGAATGTGGTGTTATAGGAGAATGCTGAGGATTAGGTGGTTAACCTAATAATTAATAAGGAGATTGAACAGAAATTGGAAAAAGCAGAAATTTATTGTTTAACTTGACTAAAAGGAGCGTAGCTAATAGGACATACCAGCATGCACTAAAAATTCGTCAAATTGGTAATGGAGAGAAATGGGGAGTGTAAATTTGTAGAGGAAGACTACGACTTGACTGTACAGAAAGCACGTCCAAGTCTATGCAGGACGCAGTAATTTAGAAGAAATGCATTGGGTACACTGGCATACTGGGCTACATTAAGTCACTACTCGGACTGATGTTTGGAATAACAGTTCTAAATGTAAAGATTGTTGACATGGAAACTTTTAGCCATTTTAAGGCGTGACTCCTTAGAGCTGTGGGGCACTACCTGTAAAAAGTACTTGTACGTGACTTTCTACTGCTGTAAGCTACTGTCCCCTGAAGAAATTTTCTTGTTAGGTAATATAGTCTAGATAATACGGAACACCTCTTGATTTATATTATAGTTACGCACTTTCAATTCTTTGAAGTAATTTTCGTAAAGGAAATGTGATGAAAGTCTGACACCTATCTGCGAAGTTAATTTTCTTTTGAATAGCATGATATCACAAACACTTCTGGTGTAAAGAAAACTTATTCTAAAATCGGACCATGAAACTTCTATGTGAAATACGTTATCTAACTTCAGATTTCCTTAACAGTAGATGCTCTCTCTGAAATCTCAATGTGACACTATTACACAACAACATGAAATCGTCTAAAAGCAACAGAAACCTCCATTGGATGATCATATGCCACTGAGACTACCTAAAACTTGATAAAGACTTCAGCAAGTGTGCACTGAAAGATTTCGCAATATTTGAAGGCTGTTACTGCTAAAGGTGAAGTACTTTCTGTTCAAAACCTCTTTTTCCTTCCTTCCAAAAATTATTCATTTATAGTTAATTGTGTTACTAAAAGTTCGCTTCTTGAAATGTATAAAACAGCAGTATTCATATATGACTGCCTTATGTTCACTTGATTATCATATATGGTATTTGTAAATCATTGAAATAAAACAGATGTATGGAGAACTTTGCATAAAGAAAGGGTTCAAGCTGGCTTATCCATTTCTTCTTTACTGATTTTGATTTCCCTAGTTTTTCCATTCAATCAGAGGTGAATGTCGAAATGCTTGCCACTGGCAGACCAATGTCAAACTCTATTCTTGTGTATGTTAAGATGTGTTCTGTTAGCTTGTGACGTAGTTGTAATAATCTACTAAATAAAATGAAAAATAAAGTTAATCATATCTATCTATTCTGGAACAAGATTATAAGACCAACTGGATTGAAGTTAGGTGTTACATCCATAGATTACTTGTGACATAAGGCGTATGTTGTTGGGGCAAGGTCATAACAGATGATTAACTCCGATCGTGATTCAGAGCATCTGAAAAAAACCTTACACAAATTATAACCCGTGGCAGCTGTAGTGCACCCAAGAAGATACTAAATAACTTTTGATTGTTAGTTCTCCGATAATTATGAATTTGATTAAAGTACGACAGTAAAGCTGAAGTAATGAGTTAAGGAAGTATTTTTGCTCGTGTTGTTACTGTCCTGCAATTTTGTGTATAGAAATCTTACAAACGAAATGAAGTCGTGTATTTATTTGTTAATTTCCTCCCGTTTTCTAGATGTTCATGATATTTTGAGCATGTGTTCAGTCACTACCTACTAACTTCTTTTAACTACTTTCTCTATTAAATAAATTCTTCCAGCATCTTTTAACATTACAACCTCTCAGCGAATGTCTGAGAAGTCACAGCGTGCTTCTTCTCTTCATTCATTTGCATTTCTTTTGGTGTACTGTTATAGCTGCATGTTATCGGGCACACCTACCTTTCGAAAATACACGTATTACACTTTGGAATGCAACTGTGTAATTTTTTTTTTTTTTGCTTTTTTTGTTTTCTTTCATATATGACTATAACTGACTTCTTCCGACAAGTTCGATAATGTACCGTGTTTCTTATGATTCGTTTATTTATATCTTGTTTTATCTTATTTCACCTACATTTGTTCTATATTATCTCATCCTCGACCAATACATCAATACAGTGGTTTGTCAACAGTAGCACCTGCACTGGAATTGTTTCTTACTTTTCTGTGATTTTAAGCAGCACCATTTTGACGCACCCTACGCATGGCAATCTGTATGATCATATTATTTCTCTCTTTCTTATTGTTCTTGAAAAAATTTGTTCGTAAAAGGTTCATTTAAACTTGATGATTTTATTCACGGATGTCAGTCAGCAGCTGTGAAGCATGGTTTAACAATAGAAATAATCAGTCGTCAGCTGCAGAAATTTTTCGTACATTAACTTCTTGACTAGTTTCAGCAAATTAATTTGCCCCCCTCAGAGGATCATAGAATTAGGCTTATATTGGATAGCCATCTTCAAGCAAACTCTGGACGGTAGAGCCCGTCGTTAAAATTTTTACGTAGTACTTTCGAGCAGTAAAAAGGAAACGTTTAAATGCGAAGATATTGTGACAAAAAAAATTCTATTTGATATCAGCATGTATGTCTTCCAACTTTGTAACATCCTGCACGCTTCTTGGTGTCGTTTATGAGAACAGATTTTGAAATGTATCTCAAAATAATATTATCATTTGATTTCTGGACCATTCAAATGATGCATGCCACTAGATATACTGTTCTCGTTGGCTAAATCTGTCATTACTACCAATAGCGTACTTGCAACAGCTTCGAAACTTATTGAGCATAACTAATTGCATCGACCGTGGACTATTCTTCACCAATTCAAGAAATTAAAAGAAAAACTATATTCCTCAGCAACAAACGCAAATTTCTTATTTACAGAAAAACAATAGCAAAAGACACAATATACGTGCCAAATCAGACCAGCCACCACATTACAAACACATGACACACAGTCCAAAAAAAATCTAAATCAGCAGATGAAAAAAATTATTGGTAGTTCAGCGGAACCATTTCGGCCTTTGCTTGGAGCGGTTTAGGGAAACCTAAATCTGGACGGCCAGACGCGGGTTTGAACCGTCGTCTTCCTGAATGCGATTCCAGTGTGCCAACCACTGTGCCACTTCGCTAGGTCACACGGAGCAAGAACACTCACGACACGACTAACAAAAAGAAGTAGTACACTTTAACATACAAACACAAATGAACACCCAGATAGCAAACACACTGGAGAAACGAGTGCTACACATAGCATGCAGAACAGGGAACGCTCGACAGTCACATTTACAAACAACAACGGGAAAACCAGACAGATATCAAGGAGATGGTATGCACCATTGAGAATGTCAAGACTGCAAATCAGGTAACTGGAGATGAAGGACAGAAACTTGGAAACTAGGTATAAAGAACCCTTAAGAAGTTGGAAGTATGAAAACAATCATTCAACCTTTGCTAAGCACGTAAGAAAATATGAGAATGAATCAAATGGCATGGAAGAGTACACGAAAAATATTATAATGTTGAATTACAACAGTAAAATTCCCACATCACAGGACACTTTCACATACAAACATTCCTTCCACTGAACAAGAAAATAACAGATCATCAAATCAACAATAACAAACTGATAATATTAGCCA
The DNA here is from genome assembly GCF_023864345.2 of Schistocerca serialis cubense. Taxonomy (NCBI): domain Eukaryota; kingdom Metazoa; phylum Arthropoda; class Insecta; order Orthoptera; family Acrididae; genus Schistocerca; species Schistocerca serialis. The sequence continues at coordinate 412,763,917 of NC_064638.1, forward strand.
CTACAGCAATAACAAGAGACGTAGAAACAAATAAGAATTGCTTTAAATCCGACTTCAGACACTATTAAAAATGTTTGTACCATTCCCTTCACTTAAAATCTTCTGTTTTTTTTTTTTTTTTTTTTTTTCAGAACAGTCCACACAAGACACAATAACACACGTTACAAGCAAATTAATATCAACCTACATACAAGCACACACGCAGACACTACAAAATTAACACTAATGAAAAACACATTGCAACAATTGGTGAGCTATATAAAGTAAACACACACAGCCAACACAGTCAAAGGATGAATGTGAAGTGTTCAACGTAAATGTGTTGGAAAACGATAACATCGGACACCTTGGTGTACGGAGGCCAACTATGCACAATTTCTGGATAAGACATGCGAAATACTGAGATTAAATATTAGTAAGTAGGACTAAATAGCAATTTCAAGTTAAGGAACTTGCGCTCCAACAATTTCTTTCTTACCTAACAAGAGAATAAAAGCATAAGAATACAATGTAACCTGTATCATTACGTAATGCAATTATTAAATAGGCCAACGTAAAACAAACATACTGTATATTATAGACCGCAGAACGTGCTTCATAAAAATAAAGAAGCAAAACACGTTTGGCGCAAAACAGACAACCTTTATATAAATCCCGTGATCAAGACGGACATTTATGAACAAAGTAGACGAACCGCATCTCCAAAAACATGGAGGCAACTAATCAACAGAAGAAAACATAAATTAAAGAATAGTTGAGTCGGAATCTTTGACCAATTCAAGAGTAGCTGAGATGGAATTTTGATAAGTCCATAAGTTTATGCAGCATTTTTTTCCTTGCTACCGTAGTGGTTGGGGTTGGGTTGGGTTGTCTGGGGAAGGAGACCAGACAGCGAGGTCATCGGTCTCATCGGATTAGGGAAGGTCGGGGAAGGAAGTCGGCCGTACCCTTTCAAAGGAACCATCCCGGCATTTGCCTGAAGCGATTTAGGGAAATCACGGAAAACCTAAATCAGGATGGCCGGACGTGGGATTGAACCCTCATCCTCCCGAATGCGAGTCCAGTGTGCTAGCCACTGCGCCACCTCTCTCGGTACCGTAGTGGTGTTCAGAAAGAAAACATCTTGAGGGTTCTCAATAAATATGAAAATAATGTAACTTACGAGATATTTAGAAAGTGTTTATTTGTTCTCAGTTGATAGCACGTATGCAGAAACGTTATATTGGTTTTATTATTGAAAGTTATGCCGAGAGAGCCTCTTTACATTATTAGTATTATGCTCCTTACTATAGTCGCCTTCCTTAACGCTTCTAATTATTCTTCGTCTAATCATACAGTGTAGACTTTCATGGCCGGTGTTTACGGCAGTTAAATCGTCTGGACTGAGATGCTGTGGTCAGGATGCAAAACTGTTCCCTCGCGTTTCATTTCTGACTACGGGAAGCATCTTCTTGGTTAAAATGGTGAGGGTTCGAGATGTCTCGGAATTTATAGAGCTGCGTAGGAGGCACCATCATTCTTCACATGTTGTAGATAGCTGAGCCTTTCTCTAGTGGGAGTACACGTTCGATTGTCGACGTTACTGTGAATGTTTTGGAAAAACTAACAGAAAGTAATTATGTGTTACTGTTTTATCAAACAGTTGATGCGGAAATTTGAAGCGAAAGTGGGTAGACAACTGTAGTGGTGCCAGTGAAGATGGTAGTTCTGCTAGGATTCTGTGCAGCCGACGAAAACTCGTAAAATTTGTATCAATGATGAAGCAATGTTGTTGTTGTTGTTGGTAACTTGTACACTCAACAATAATCTAATAATTTGAACAGGGGAAGACCATTCCGATGACGACAGAACACCACTATGGAACAAGTGTAGAATGTTGCCAGAAGGTGTGTTGAACCATGGATTATCACGTCTGTCATTCTAGCGCACGTTTACGTCCTCTGTACTCCCAGGTACACTTGTCTTCGGTCAGATCTGATAACGACGCATTATAAATAATTTCGAGGCAACGACATACGTATTGTCAGCTGAATATTCGCATCATTAGTTCACGACATATAACTGTGTGGAATTACGAAGCACAGAAGAAATGCTAATGTACGGCAGAACTTACTGCCATCTCATCCTGTTCTGATATATAAAGACAAATATAGAATACAGACTACAGTCTTGAAAAAATCCACCGCTACTAGTTTTCACTTTTCCATCGCCCAGTATCTCCTTAATTGTCAGCCCCAGTGATGCCCCGGAAAGGTTAACATTTTCCATTGTCCAGATATATTTACTTAATTCACACCTAATAGTTGTAGAGTACAGTATTTGTTAACATTTTTGACGAACTCTTATTTATCTTGATGTGATCTGTTCAGAGTTATTTGTAACCTATTAGCACAAGAACGATAAAAAAAAAAATCAGTTAGTGCGACGTATAGAACAATCTTCCAATAAAGAGAATTTTTCACGAGAGTCTAAATATGCTGCACACTTTACACATCAACTACAAGATAATAATTTTGAAACATCGGGTGGTAACTTTACACTGCACTTATAGCACGATATCTGGAAACGTATTTTCTTAATAAGCCAGCTTTCACCAGTTAGAAGCATTCATTTCCTCCCTGTTGCGAATCAGTTCCTATATCTATCTGTTGCGAATCAATTCCTTCATCCTTCCGCAGGAAATAGATCGAATATCAGTAGAAATATGTTTTAGCATTAATGGTCACCTAAATTTTATATCATATATAACACCTACATAGGGAATTAAGTGAATTCGTACATCTCAGTACTTCCACAACTACACGTACCTTCCTTCAGTATGGATATCCCTCAAACTTTACCGGCCATGTACTCCTAAAATATTTTATTTCGCCATTTCATAATGTTACCTTTCATATGTGTCTGGGCTAGCATATATCGTGTTTTCGGACTTTTCGTTTTTCTTCACACTCAACTGAAAATCATTGTTTACGATCAAATGCATTCTCGTTTCCATTATAAACGTGGTATCGTAGCTCTAACAAAATGAGGTTAATGTCTTAAGTTGTACCATTTGCTAGCAGATTTTAAAATGTAGTGTCAATCCGTGGATCATGTAACTAACTTTCGATTCTCTCCTCAATAAATAGAACGGTTTGTCCCGATTCATGAATAAATGTTTTACTGACCCCCTCCCCTATCAACAAAAAAAAAAAAGAAAAAAAAAGAGAAACATAAGATTTGATGAGCACTTGTAGTTCAACAAGACAGACTTCAAATGTTTAAGAGATTCCTACATTTTTCAGGAAATTCATGTGGACTTCTTTACTTCAGAAGGATTTGGGAGAAAGTCGTACTGTCTTTCAAATGTAAAAAACCGATTAAAATGTTTTGGCCCTGGATAATATAGGTGTGTCAGCAAATTAACAGCAAGATTGAAAGAACATTATCACATAGTATCATACCGCCATTATTTAACTCTTCAGTTCACTATAATTCTCTGTAACGGGACTGGCGATATGATTGACAGTGGGTGGAAATCTCCGTATATGCTAGTGCTGTGCAATACCAGTTTTCCATCCTTTGGAACGTCCCTTTTGTAGTATCTGACGTATAATATGGAAGAGGAATTGCAAGAACAGAAAGAAGTGGCCATACTACAACCATAGTTACTTCCTGTGGTAGGAAAGGTAGCAAAACAATAAAATATGCGAAAAATACTGTCTATATAGTTTGAGTAATATTTTATTCTTGGTTACATTACTTCGTGGCTTGTTTCGGCTATTGTCGTCACCAAATCCAAACTTAGAGTGCCTGACACAAATTTCATTGTCAAGTGATATAAATCCTACGCCAAAGCATCACGTAACTTTCAGTAGGATGGTATCAGTTGTAGAAATATGTCATTAAGTAATGTAATTAATAAATAATAACTGAACGGTCCATACATTATTGGGGTAATGTGTTGACTCGTTCCGAGAGTTTGTTTCATTTCTTAAGAAGACAATTCCAATACCTTAAAATGATTATTTTCAGAATGCTTTTATTAGAATCTTTCAAGGAATATCATCAGCAGTATATGAAAGTATTAGTGTGTTATGTAGAGCAGAAAAGTGGAGCAACGCGCGTTTCATACAGCTACTACACATTTACATTTTAGGGGATTAGAAGCTGTGTGTATCACGGACGACTTAAAATAATTTTGTTGTTGGTTTTACACCAGTATTTTGTTTGGAGTCATCAATCTTCTGACTGATTCGTTGCAGATAGCTACGAAATGCCCTCTTGTGACAGTCTTATTATCTGAGAGTAGCATTTGCACCCTACAATCTCAATTATTTTCTGGATGTATTCTGGATGGCTTCCTCTACAATGTTTACCCTCTACAGCTCTCTCTAGTACTATGCAGGTCATTCCCTAATAACTTAACACGTATCGTAGCATCCTGTTTGCATCATCTTGTCTACGTTTTCCGCATGCTTTTTCTTCGCTAATTCTGCGAAGATCTTCTTCAGTCGTTATGTTACCGTTACATCAATTTTCTAACGTTGTTCAATGAGAACACATCTCACATCTTTCGATTCTTTTATTTTCCGGTTTTCCCACAATCTATGATTTGTTACCATGAGGTAATGTGTTCCAAAAGTACATTCTCAGAAATTTCTTCCTCCGATTACAGCCGATGTTCATTACTAGCAGATTTTTTTTGGTCTCGTATGACCTTTTTCCTTGAGCTAATCTAGTTTTTACGTTCTTCTTGCTCCGTACGTCACACGTTACTGTGATTCCAAAATAGCAGAATTCCACATTCTTCTTCACTTCCCTTGAGGAAATCATTGATAGTCTTTCACTCTCAATTTTAATCCTACATTTGACTCTTCCATTTATTTCAGCCTTTGAACTTCGGGAGCGAAAGTCTACATCCCTATCTTACACACCTATTAGTCCCAGCACTTCGTTCTTGACCTTCCGCTCGTATTGTTCCGTCTTTGTTCCTGTACGTATTCTATATTATCCGTCCCTCTTTCTACAGATTATTCCTATATTTCTGATAATTTAGAATGTCCTGCCTCATTTTAGATTGTCTAACGGTATTTCCATGTCTGGAAATCCTATGAACGTATCTTGGTATTTCTTAAGTCATGATTCCATTATTAATTGCAACGTCAGGACTGCTGATCTGATCACGTTATCCTTCTGAATGAAAAAAACTCATCGTTATCTGACACATCTTCAAATTTATTTCCATTCTCCTGGTATTCAAGACGATTTGTTTATGGATGTGGAATCATAGAAGTTGAGGAGCACTTCAGCGACGCTGTCGCCGCAATCAGCTGCAAACAGCTAAAAATATTGTGCTATAATTAAAGAATATTCCTAAACTTATCTGAATGAAATTTCTGACACTGAAGGCATATCAACTGAAAGAATGTGCAGAACTTTACACAAGTAAATGAACTCGAATAAGCCTTTGTAACCTGTGTGTCGCAAGTACTGACTTCGACCAAAACGAGTGGCGGAAGAAGATTTCTTCACAGAACGTTTTAAATGATTAGTACAATCCACATTACGTTTAGTACTCTGGCTGGAACGTGGTTGCGCCATCACCTACCAGGGCCGGTGCTATAGAAAGATAGGTCTTTAAACAAGGCAGAGAGCAAATTGTTCAACAGAGGAGATGGCGACCGCTGTTTGCGATTGCTAAGACACAAACAGAACCATAACCTAGTTCTCACTGTGATATTCCTCTCTACTGACTGCACTAGGAAATGGCTAAAATGCGACCAAAAGGCACTTTTTGTTGGCTTAACATATATTAGATTCGTTTTGACTCCTCGAGACTCTTATTCCTCTGAAGTCTCTGAAAGTGATTGTGTTCATTAACTTAAATATATAATTCTCTGGAGAGAGTTCCTTCGAACTAAGAAGAGATCATCTCTATGACTGTATAACTTGCAATATTTGATAAAAGAAAGGTTTCCAATGGAATGACGAAATGGGAATCAAGGTGTCTTCGGAAGGGAATACATTGAGAAATAAACTTTATAATGGTAAGAAAAGATTGCTTTATTTACAATATCCAACAAACATTTATGTTTACCATCTTTTCCTGAACAGTATCGAAATTTATTTGGTAGGAAATGTAGCCCTAAGATTCTCAGTGATTTGTTGCACATTTCGCCTATTAATAAAAAAGTACCTTCTATAAAAAGAATTACAACCATTCTCCAGTAGATCTAATAAACAGAAAGATGTGAAAATTTGTACATATATTACTTCTAAGGCCGCAAAATGTCATACATAAGACTCTATTCACACTGCACTGATAGGACAGTATTAGCAAATTCACACAAGAAAGGAAACTGAAATCCTTCAGTTCACTGCTAGTATCTGCACAAATCTTGATGGTATAACTTGAGTAGCATTTCGAGTCCAGTTTGTTTGAGTGGCAACTGTCACAAAGTTTCAGTAGATGAATTATGTCTTACTGCAAAATTGCTCTCTAATCCGAAATGGGTACTATCCACACGCCCATGATAACTTTTTAGTGTCATCCCAAATCTCAGTTACAGTAATCACCTGAGCATGTATATCTAATTATTATTACCCACAACATTTCCCAACGTGGCAATGATGTTAAGATTCGTCCGAAAGACCTGATGTATTTTATGTTTATTAGAAATATTCCTTCCTAATTCCAACATTATTTCTGAGTGTGCTTGCCATCAATATTTTATTTCTTCTTACGTCAGTTTCCCAAAAATGGCTCGTTTACTTGTATAGCTACAAGATAAAATCATCGTTGCCACTCCGACTTAAACCTCTGTCGTAGCGTTGTACCAAATTTCAATTGCCTCGTCACAGAAATGAGCCGTCTGTGTTTTCCGACAGTTTTCCATGCAGGAATGCAGCTTGTTGTCTGTGCCAAAATGTCTTCATAACCAGCGGTTTATGTAAGCAGAGATGGAAGTCTGAGGGAGACAAGTCCGGGCTGGGTGGTGGGTGATCAAACATTTCCCATTGATAATGCTGCAGGAGCATCCTCATAGCCCCTGCATCATGTATGTGGTCTCACGAAATCAGGCGAAATCTCTCGTCAGGCACCCACACATACCGGGAGACAATATTTTGTAGTCATCTTTACGTGCTCGCTCTGCGCTCAAAGCTGAGAAGAGAGACGTGACGTGGTCTATAGGCATGCTAGAGATACTGCCCAACCCATATGTGTAAAGCTTCTTCAGATTTTTACTATGGTTTCCATTTCGTGACCGATCGTTCCTTACTTTCCGAACAACCATTGAATTTTAATTTGTTAGCCATGTGTGCGGTGTTTTACAGCTAAATAGACAGTCTTTGAGTTGTAGACTTGGGGGAAGTCAGAACTCAGATCAGCGAAAATCGTTCTGTAACGTACATGTAAGTGATCATAAACACTTCAGTTGGCAATCCGGTACTGAGCACAGAGGGCAAGAGTTAAATGGGGAAAATATGTGAGGAGTGGCTGCGTATGGGATACGTGTTTCAGGGAAGTATTATGGAACGCAAGAGGAAATGAAAGAAGGTAATATGCGATTAGAATTTGACCTTCGAGTCGAAACAATGTACCTGGAGTACATAGTATTCCCTCCGAATTACTGAGATTTTTGTTGGGGCGATAACCAAGGTGTGCCACATGAGTCAAGCGAAATACCGTCTGACTGGGAAGACTGGTGGAAGCTGACCGACCTAGGGCAAAATTAGTTTTGGTTCGAGTGAAAGACAGGGACACACGAACCAACACTGACCTCAGGACATATTTAAGAAACTAGATTGAAGAAAGACAAACCTAAATTATAGCATGAATGCTTATTGCACACTGCAGTACAGTCTTTGAAATGATAAAGCCATTAAGGACGAAGTACAAGAAACGAAATATTATTGAAAACTTGAACGGAAACCAGACTGTAAACCAGGCTGTAGTTATAAAACTTGATAAACATGGAAAGGTGGTAGTAACGGAAAAGGAATGACATAGGGTTGTAACCTGTCCTCTCTGTTATTCCCGCTTGTAGATAGGGCAAGCAGTAAGGTAAACCAGGCAGATATTAGGAAAATTCTGGGCGAATGAATAAAAATTCAAATGACCATCGAAGATACTTTACTTCTGTCAGAAGTGAAAAAGACATAATAAGCTCCGTTGAATACAATGGATTATGTCTTGAAAAGAGCAAAACAAAATAAAACAAGGTCAATGGAATGAAGTCAAATTAAATCAGGTGATGCTGAGGAAATTTAATTGGTCATTTAGATATTGAATGTAATGGGTGAAATTTGCTACTTTGGCAAGAAAATAACTGAATTTGCCAGAAATAAGGACATGAAACGCACATTGGTAATAACGAGATAACGTTTTCGGAAAAAAATATTTGTTAATATTGATGGTAAATTTGGGTGTTGGGAAGTTCTTTCTGGAAAGATCTGTAACCTCATATAGAGGTAAAACATGGACAACAAAAAGTACACACAAGAAGAGAACTGAAACGTTGGAAACATGGTTCTGTGGAAGAATGCTGAAGTTTGGATAGGTAGACCACCAAGGAAGAGTACTGAAATGTGATTTAACGGAAGAATACTGAAGTTTGGATGGGTAGATCACTGATGAACAGTACTGAATAGACTTAGTTTGGATGGACCTTTACACAAAACGTGACTAGAAGAAGGGACAGGACACATTTTGAAAACTCATGGAATAGTTCCTGTGGTAATGAAAGGATCTGTGGGGGACAGAATTTCTAGAGGAAGACGAGGTCTTGACTTCAGTAAACAGGTTCACTTAGATGTTGGTCTGCAGTGGTTGTACGGAGATGGAGACCTTGTACAGGATAGACTAGCGTAGAGAGCTGCACCAAACCAGTCTTCGGACTGAAGACCACAACAGTGGCAACCAAATTGCTTGCGTACCTGTTTGTCTAGCACCAACAGCTTTAGCTAAACGTCGGATGTAGAGTGTAATAACACAAAGATTCCCCGTAAAAGTTACAAAGGTTTCTACTCGGCACATTTTCTACATGGAACCATCCATATTTTACTGTCAGGTTTCCTAAGTATTACTTCTTTCCGTTTCTATTTCATTCAACACTTTGTGTTTGAAAAATACTGTTTTACATGGTCGTAGCTGAAGACATACGAGCCTTGTCGAAATAAATATTTCTTGCTGCAATTTGTATTCCGGAAGATTAACTTAAATTCATATTACATTTCAATAATTTACTTTCACTTATGTTTCTAAAATCACACGAGACAATTTCTGAAAACGTCAAACACTCATCTATGTAACGCAGTAGTAATGGTTGCTAATTCCGAAAAGAGTCGGTAGCAAAGAAACAAACTTCTCTTGTTCTTTGACTATACACAGTGCACAGACCACAAATTTATAATCGTGAGAATTTCTGCAACAACCGTGTAATTAGTCATTCCGTATAAGATCATCGGTCCGAAGAAATTATAAAGAAAACGAGACTAATAATTTGGAAGGTGTCCATCTAGGTGGTTTTCGTCTCAGTTCAAATCATTTAGTTGGTTTCCTGCAAGCTGCAGTTATCTCGTTCGCTTTAGGGAATGATACTAAAAAATAAGCGGCTGCCGCGAATGGCATTAAGAGGTAACAGATTACGAAAACAGTTCGTAGTATGTTGTGATCCAAGATGTTTTCGTCAGATGTTTACCAAACGCAAACCGGGATGAACGTCTTAGATAGAATGGAGACTCGAATGCATTGAGGAATTTAGTTTGAATAGAGAAAAGCTGATTCTATTAAGGAAGATATGAAAGACGTTATTCAGTGAGAATAAATAGAATAATCCTTCAGAAATAAAACATGTTAGTATGCCACCAAAATACCGTTAACTTCCAATTCCACACATATTTTGTTATTCGTCGATGAACGGAACGAAACTACGACGTTCTTGGTTTCTTCTGATACAGTAACGTATCTACATTTTTATTGCAGCACTACATTGTTTTTGGATTCTCATGCTTAAACACTGTCATCTAGTATCCATAGTTTCATGACTGCACTTTAAGATTTCAGTATAGTTCTTCCATTTATCAAGGAAATGTCTGTAGAATCAGTAGAACAGTCTTCCCTCGTAAAGAAAAGTAATTAATTTATGTTAGTATACAAGTAAGTAGGCTGATAAAAAAGATAGCTTATTAATGGGGAGAGTACAGAATATCTGGACATAAGTAAGAAAATCGGAGGTGATGCGAGTTTGAGTGTAGCTGGATTCACTTTTGCAGCAGCTAACAGAGCACTTTACAGTTACATCAATATATTGAAGAAACTATGACTTAGCACTAGCCTTAAAATTGGCCATATTACTGAAGTAACTTGCCAGTAATTTGATATAGTACCGAAGCTGGCTTGGCTCGTCACGTATCAAGAACGTCGGAGAAAAGAGTACCTACGACAGCATTCTCCAGGAAAATAATTGGAACTAGAGAAGGAGGAGGAAGATCCAAAATTACATGGCGGGACAACATAAGGGACGACACAGCTAGGCTGAACAAGTATGGAACAATAGACCAATTACGTTTTCGACAAGAATGAAAATTAAAAGGCTCGTGGAGAACGTAAGGAACTTGCCACATGTAAAGTTCGTGAAGAAGTAAGTTTGTCTATGTAGATAACTTTGATGTCGGTATTATTAGATTCTCGAAAACAGCATAGTTCATAATATAGCGACGTTACGTCTGATTAGAATGTACTATCTGTACGTGAGGTGAAACTACAACGCCGCTGACATTTACCTTTCCTGTGGGCTGTTCATAAGAACTGACGTAGCCTACTCACACACGACAAATCTTTTAATTTTCTCTTTTACGATTCTTCTTGATGCAAGAGAAAAAAAATTCGCAAATGTAAAACCATCAAATTTGAGGTAAAATGAGTCTGAAACATTAGAAAGAGATAGGACCGTTATCCCTAGAGACAAATGGGGAATCACGGACATACTTTCAGAAATAACATTAATCGGTGAAGAAGGTCTGCTGAAATGGACATCAAGAAGAGGGGATCCCCGAAAGGAGATCACAGTAAGTACCTCGTATGTCCAGCGTCTCCCTATAACGAAGATGTGGAGATTCAGAACTGAAAACGATGTAAGATCTTAAAATATTGCAGTATTTTGGTGAGTAATTACTCCATGGTTATTCCGGTAGTCCTTCCTTCTGAAAAAGTCTTTTACGCTGTTCAGACGTAGTAACTCAGTCAGTAAGCATCCGTTTTCATTTTAAATTTTACAATGATTCGCTTAGCAGCTTCCTAACAAACCAAGTTGCTTCTTTCCCTTTGTTTAGTAATTATCAAAGATGTAGTCTGTCATACCAAAATGATTTTTGCTACACTCGAAGTCATATTTCTATAATTATTATTGTTCCCCTAAAATTTCGATTTTCGTTCTCAAGAAGTAACAATATCAGTAAGTTGAACCTACTTTTTATACTTTTTATCTGCGATAGCACCAATACGGTAAGCCATAAGTGTAAACAATACCATCCTTTATTTTTCTGTAAGTCGAGATTAGGACCATTATTTTACTTCATCGTTAATGCTCCTTCTGCTGGAGTACTAACATGACCCTGTCGTTATGATCTCTATCCGCTGACGCTTTGGAAAATGACTTTTAGCTAAAGGTGATTTCACGTGGGTACTGCCGTTAGGGCGAGCCCTCAAAAACCCGTTTCTTGCATTCGTGAACAAAATGTTGACTGGCTGCAAATGGTTTACAATCATGTTATTTTTATTTTGCAACACTGTAACAGTATGACGCTGTGGGGGAACATGGGTTTCCATTGATGGCCATCACTTTTAAGACTCGCTGATAGTACCAATACTTTAGGAATGATGTAGTCTACAAATAGATTCGTTTTGGGAAATGTTAAACTTACTCTAGACAGATGGAATACGAGACAAATCGTGTGTACACCGGTGGACGTCATTATGTGTTTGACAAGGACATAATTCTTCCCTTTATATTACTGTGTTGTTTATATAACGTAAATTCATAAGACAGAGGCAATAAGTAACACAAAAAGAAATGCTTATTACAGTACAAACAGGAACCACTCGTTCTGCAAATAGCAATGGAAATAATAAGTGCAAATGAACAACAATAATTATTAACAGTTTGCCCTTACCACTCATTTCAAGTAAACAATTGGCAGACAGCAAGATGAGAAATAAAAGACAAGAAAAAATTACATAATACAAAAAATAAATTGGGCAATTTCATAATAAATAAGACTGAATAATGACGTCCAATCATGAATTGAGAGGTGGAAATGAAACAAAGAAATTGAAATTTCATCGTAACAGTGGAATGATGCCTCATAAAATGTATGATAAAGCTGGCTGAAGATTCACCTGCATGTCAAGAGCAACTGAAGCAAAAGTTGCAGGTGTGAGGAATTATATGTGATCAACGCAAGAAATGATGAAAACGTAACGAAATGTCTGTTGGCAGGTTTTCAGAAAATTAGAAAAAGATAACAGCAAGTCTTCGGTGTCTCAAAATATTCGCTGAAATTGAATGAATTACCTCCATTATCGAGGTCGAATGTATTTTTGCTAGAAAAAAATAATAAGTCACAGTTTTACGGAAACATAATGTATTCCTTACGCAACTTAGCCCAGCTACAGCTTTCTCTTGGTCCAGGCAGATCTATTTAAATTCATTCGGATGGTTCTAATTTAAGACTAATCATTTTGATGCCAGCAAGCGGACAGGAATGAAATTAAATATGAACGCATATTCCACGTCTATAATATAGGTAAGAATGTGGTAAAATAAAATGTCATCTTCGTATCTTTATCAACGCTATTAAATAATTGTGGCATCCTTCTCTACAACAATTTATTACTAATGCAATAGTGAGACGAAACACCACAAATAAGTTACCATTAATTCCAACAACTGACATTATGCAAGCTCAGGTGTAGTTGACCTACGTCTTTCCGTGTGTCACAATATTTATTCTTAAATTTTTCTTAAATTTTGCTGCTTAAATAGCGACTTACAGAAACTGAATTGCTTTCTGTTAAGCTGAACGATAATATCAAATCGAAAAACTTTATGAAGAGCAAGATCTTACAGCAATAATGAGATACTAATTTATTATTTGTTATATTTGAAAAGCTGTTTCAGTTAAACCATCTAAGAAACGAGCACCGTCATACAAAATATCGAGTGCTTGCTCGCTATAGCGAAAACGGAAATTTCATGTCTTCTTATATGTTTAACGAATACTTTCTCGCAATGTGTTGACTTAACAAAAACCGTAAATAAGTTTTCCGAGAACTGTTTCTTCACTAACGTCACATGTAAAAATTGGAACAGTCAGAGCAACTGAATACATTATACGAGATTCTGTAGTGATATATGTGTATGTCGTTGGTATATGGTAAAAGCAGATGTGGTAAAACAACTATGCCAGTAACATTATCTACACTAAAACGTTAACATGTTTTGAACTACGCTATATCTGATATAATTATTTCTCATACATATTGTAGATACTTTCCAGGAATTTCTGTAAACATGATGATAATAAATTTTACACATGAACCTTAAGTTGTATTACAGGCTCCTCTTATAGCAACCTGAATTAATTTTCATGTTACATCCTAACCCAGTTTGATATAAAAAGACATCTCAACAATAATTAATAATTTTAAAATGATCTACTACTGAAACATTTTCTTGTACGAGAAGAAGAAGCACAAAATTCTAAAGAAATTTTCTTTTTAGGAAACCGTCTTATATTTTCTGTTTATTAAAGACAGTGACTAGTGTGATTAAACTCAAAACTTCACTACAAAATTCAGCTAATGTGGTAGCCAAATACTTTAGTATGTGCTGTGAACTATTGTGGTACCTTTCATTTCAGTTTCATCTTAATAGTAAAGTTACTTTCTGTAATACTTGAAATACCTAATAACGTAACATTATCTGAATCTATCGTCGGTGCTTGGCAGATCAATTTAATGACAATTTGGTATCCAGAACAACGAAACTAAAGAGTAGCATTATGAGCATTTCCATCGTGGACAAGATGATGTAGAAATTCTTTTCTGAACTTTTGTGTCCTCATCTGTTTTTTACAGTTCGTTCCATTATCGTTCAGATGTTTACTATAGCTAAAAGAAAAAATAATTAAAGTTCTGTGAGACTTTTATAACGACCTTAATATCCTAGACTTTTCAAATTAAGTTTCCCTGTACATGTAGCTACTACAGTTAGACAATCAGAAATGTGATTTGTCATAAATTTTTAACGTATACGTTTCAGGACTTAACATCAGACCCAGACAAGTGATAAGTTTTTAAACGAGTGTTCTCTTCCAACGTTGTACCCCTAATATTAAGCAGGTTACCAGAGTACCAAACACTGGAAAAAAATAAATTCTGGATCATGCATAGGTAAGGTATTCGTCCAGAGCCAGTCCAGAACATCAAATAAAGACTGCTCCTCTGTTTACTTATAATTTAAAAGCATTATAGAATGTTAAGTGAAACGATTAGTCGGACATTTTATAGTGAAATCGACTACCTTTGTACGTGTTGTAAGTAACAAGAAGATTTTAAAGAACTACACACATAACACACATAATTTACAGAGTGCTGAATACATTCTGACAGTTTTCTTTACAGGTCCACAATAAACAATCGGTACATACTCATCACTGTGTAAACAGTGTTTGTAGTTAATAATTGTTCGTTCACATTGTTCGCATTTGTATTGTATATATATTTCTTGGTGGAATATTAATATTAAATACATTACTTCACATAAGTACATTTGGTATGGATATAAATTTCGCCAAAAGCTCTAAAATTTAGCAAAGAAATTATAAAATAACGGCTGTCGGAGAGTAACATCTGGGCTACTGCTTCGGATGTTTCTCTTGAGCACAATAAATGTGCGATAACATTAAGTGAAATGCATTCTCGATGACAAGTGCTTATATCTTATTTGTTGTGACGAAGTTCAGAAAGAAATACAGCTTACATACGTATCCAAGATTGTGACGAGAAATTTGATAACGCAATCACGTCTCGTTCACGAAGCATATAAGATCCTTTGAGGGAATTACGTGTCGTTAAACACTATTGTTATTCTTGTTAAGCGGTCGCTTCGTAGTAACATCTCCAGCTGAAATTTGACTCAACGAAATAACGAAGTTAGCAACCGTTGTTCGAAATATCAAAAATTATTTGTTCAGTTCATTAAGCGCTATGACAACATTACATTATTATTCTCGAATTTAGGTCAACCTGTACTTTAAAATATCTGATACTGTCATTATAACTACGAAACATTACAAATAGAAAAAAGACGTGACGAAGCTGAACCTTATGAGAGTGTCTGGGATGGACAAAGGTTAAGTTCTCCGAGAGACTGACTCAATAGGAGGGAAATTTAGTCTGTTTATGGCAGAAAAACACACATTAGCTGCTCTACTATGAATATGATAACGTCACGTTCGTTAGCTATCACTGAATCGCAAGAGAGCTCCTTGCAGACGAAGCAAATGAAATAGTCAAGGGAGTTTGCAGTTGCTCAGTATACAATAAAGTTCCACTGAATTAATGAAATAAAATGCCGTGAATTTTAGTCTGAGCATGAAAAATGACTCCGGTAAATTAAATGTAATTGGTACCACTAAGGATCGCGAGAAATACACCAAGTTTCTAGGAACAGAGACTGTAAGCCGATGTATGGTGAATACATTTAGATGCTAGCAAAAAGTGCGCCATCAGCATGTTATAACCATAGTTTCCTGCAATAAGTGTTCAGCAGTGAGAGCCTTTTAGTTATAAACTGTTCGCCTATACACCCTATTCGTAGTAGTGGAATTGTTATCTCGGAAACAAAGGTACAAATTCTGAACACAGTTTTGAAAGCGTAGAAGAGGACCATAAGAATAATTAAAATGAAACCAAATATAGTAATCGGGCTATTGGTAAAAACTGTCATAAACCCTATGTGTTTTAACCAAACCATATGATCAGAATTACCAATCAATTACGAGCAAGAAGTAACCTTTATAATTACTGTACAAGAAGCTCTGTCCGTAACCGTGGAACAGGATGGGACTAAGCTTACATTTACCAAATGAAAGTAAATAAAAAAGTCAAGTCCACAGTTGCTACCAAGGAATAAAATTGTACAATATACTGTCTATGGAGATTACAGACAGCTGTAAGAAACTTATTTAAAAATGCGTTAAATAGTACTTGTTAAGCAATATGTTTTACAGAGTGAACAGCTGAGACAGGCCACGCCAAATATATACATAATAAGTAAACACATCGAGGTGCGATTTATACTAATCTATAACGGCTAATATGGCGGATATTCTGACGTTCCCAAGTAACTTTTATTGTGTATAGTCGCCGAATTACGACACCGAATTGTAAGCATTTAAAAGAAGCTTCGGAGAGAACTTCAACTCGTAACACGAATGGGAATTCGTCAGATACATAGTATCAAGACCACAGCGCCGCTAGCCGCTCACCCGCCATTAGTAGAAGAGGTTCTACAGCACCTGCCCTATGAAACGCAGTGTGAGCAATCACGTAATTCAGGTACGATTCGTCTATTTATTATCACTGCTGTCATACCAAGTGCTCAAAATGTTGACCTCGCTACATGCTATAAACTTGTTTTGGAGGAACAATACCACATGTGAATATCATCTAGAGTTAGCGCAAGCACAGGCATGTGTTATAAGGCATTTCGTGTTTCTGGGAATCGTCAGTGGTTCCTAACAGACCTGTTGTATTAACTTTCGCCGATGATAAAGTGTAGAAGTATTAAGTTCGGTAAGTGTGCTGACCATTTTGCAATTCTTGAAAGACCGTTCCAATGCTCTCCAAACGTTCTCTTAAGGGCATCTGTCATTACATGTCCGGAGTGGGAGGGACATCTGTCATATCGGTACCACACTGATTGCCTTATATCCAGTGGTATATATTCCATCAAATGCGGCAGCAGCAATTTTAAGGAACTCGATACACTTAAGACTATTCAGATTTCCTTCAATAAAACACGACTGGATGACGCCGGTTTGAAAAACACACACTAAACGATTGTATAACAAGAACATTGTTTTTATACACTTCTTTGAGTCTGGATTAAGCTAGGACGATTCACGCAGCAAACAATATGCCCGATTTAATTTACACGTATTCTTTTTTTAAGTACAAAAATTGACAACTGACGGTTAGCGCATATTTCAAAGGTTGACTTGCCAATGACTCTGTGTAAATACGCAGCATTACTTTGCCCTTTTCGTAGGTAAGATTAGCCATTAAGCTGTAGACGTAACAAAATAAGAAGAAAATGAAATGTAATGGGTTGCAGCGTTCGCGGGACACTCGTTTGGTTGATCCCTCTCGTACTTCCTAGTTCCTCTTAATTACATCTGCATCTTGAGTTAGTGCTGCTAAAACGTTAGTTTCATTTCTTTCATCAGTTGCTCTTCTTTTTCCTTGGTGTTTTTTAATTCTCCACACTTATGGTTTCTAGAACGCCTTTTCTTTCTTTTTTTAATGGTGTTTGCAAAGACAGATCGTGAGTGCATGCCATCAAGAGGCTACTCTTCAACATAGAACCACACCGATGCGCTACTGTAATAGTCTCATGCCATTTGCCGCAAACGATATTCACTTTTTCAGCAATGCTGTATCCATTCTGCATGTCTCAGTAGCTTTACAAGGAATTTATCAGATTGCTATAAACAGCGGAAGACAGACTTAGGGGCTTGAAGCGCACACGTGAGTCACATGTTTGCTTGCCTTTGGTATAATAGGGCACACGTTTGTGAAATCTCTTCTTACGACGGCGGGCAATGGTTTTGCGGCGCTGTTATCTTCATACTATTGGATCAAGTCCTATACCCGATGGGCCGTAGATATTCTCTCAGAAGCTTCGTTCAAATGCCACAGAAAAAAGTACACCGTTCAAAAAAAAAAGAAATACAAATTAAGCGTCGTATTTCGGCGACTATAAACCATAAAAATTACTTGTGAATATCAGGATATTCGCATTATTGTCCGGTATAACCTGGAGAAAACCGCGCCTCGGTATATTTATTCTTTCTGGACATGCTTTGGGTGACCTGTCTTAACTGCCCCACGCTGTACTGAGTGAAGGAGTACTTGCAAAACAGGGCGTAAGGGTTCGGCAAATAATGTAACAGAACTAAATAATAATAAAACTTTTCGTCATTCCACAATTAACTTTTACACCTTATATCAAAGCTCGGCTCCGCTTTTTGTTAACTCTACATTGCTCTCATTACTGATTCACGGTAAGGAAATTTTTGAGACAAGCAAGTGGGAAGTTGCGGTAGAGAAAGTGGAAACCAAGAATCACCGTCATGGTCATGACATGCGTAGTGTGTACAGTCAGTGATGCTAAGAAATGAATCAACAGCCTTGCACTACTTTTTTACATCACGATATAACTTCGCAGGAACAAAACAGAACGGTACAGTAGTGCTAAACGCGGTTCCGCTGTTGTTAAGAAGGTGTCTTTCTGCTCGGGGGATGGTTCTTGTAATGCCCATGCGGCAATACTGATTTAGGTTTTCTGTGGTTTCCATAAATAATTTTAGGTTAATACCTGTTTCCTTCCCAGTTTAAGACCTCGCGACTACCTGCACATCCTTGTCAGGCTACACCAGCGTGCATGTAGTTGCCTGTTATATTTTGTGACCTTAAACTGTAATATCATGGCATTTCTAGTACATTAGTAACAATGATTAAGTAGTACTGCCAGTACAGATTCAAATTTTCCTTTACGTTCCGTTTCCTTCGAGACGAATCTTTTTTTCTTTGTCGCTTATTAAGTTCCTCGGAGTCTGTGTCGTACTATCGGCTACTGAAAATTCCTCCTTCTAGTTTAACTCACTGATAAGCTTCAGCTACTGTGAAACACTACATTTCAACTGTCTAGAGGTTCCAGCTTTATTAAACTAGGACGGAAAGAGGTAACGTGACTCGAGGTTGTGTCCTGTGTTTTGCTCACATGCATATCTGATTGTATCTCGGTCTCCTTTTTTTTCAGCCATTCATGTTGGAGGCGAGTTTTTATCCGAGTACTACTGTGTAGTAAAAGGAACAGAGAGATAACAACGACTAAAAATACATTAATCCACTCTGATATAAGAAATGTTTTCCATCTGTACAGGTAATATACCAGCAACTGGTATTGGTTATCCACGGCAGCAAACACCATTTGAAGACCACATCACCAATGAATGATAACCACCTATGTACTGTAAGTAATGTACCTTACATTAACGCTAACGTATCTCCCCTTCGACTTGCAACTCTTGCGAAAGAATAATGACGTACGCAATAAAAAATTAAAACAGTTGTCAGTCGAAGACTTGTTGGTGAAATCTACAAAATGTTTCCTGTATGGCTCAAGAAACTACGATTTAGTGAGTGAAACTGATAGACTTAAAAGACTGCGAGAGTTGTTCTTCAACATAGAAGTTTAGTATACTAAGTCAAACAAATTCACAAAAAAATACTTGTTACAATTTCTGAAACGTTTATAGGATACATGATTAAGTATATAATGAGGTAGACTTTACTTTTGGAGGCTTGATTTGCAGTTTTGAATATTGGTCTTAAGAAATACGTCGGAAGTCAAGCTAACCGTGGTCTGAATCTGGCCAACATACATCCATTATGTGCACTGCACATTTCTTTTAAAAATATTCTTGTGAGTTTTATGACATATTTTTGGATTTAGTTACAATAATAAGAAAAGAATACAAAAGTGTCAGTTACGTTTGAGTGTCAATTTTTTTTTTTCTAGTAATGCAGCAGGTCTCCGAAAATACGAATGATTTTCCATCTTTACAAGCTATGAACTACTTGATGGTATCTCCGCTTTTCAATTGCAACTACCCATTAACATCTGTAAGGTCTCTCAGAACGCCTTTTGCACTCCTGGTCAACTTTTCCATTAATCTCACGGATGTTTAGCACCTGATGCACCTAATTCGTCAGTTTTCAAATAGTGTTGTGTACGTTATGTTGTGAACGAGTAAGAGAGTTCAGTAGAACTGTACGTTTAATCTATCATCAGATCTCCCTATTTTTTTTAAAAAAAACGTAAAGCACGCAATATTACTCTTGTATTATTACGCCTTCGACGTACACTTCAATAATGCAACCATTTTCAGTAAGTTTATTTTGATTTGTAGACCGAGTCATATTGCGACACAAAGGACCAACATTTTACAGTGTACATTTTATGCAGTCAAACTCCGAGTGCGAAAGACTGTGAACATACAAACAACAATGTTTAATACAATACCAATCTGTAAAAACGCAAGGAAACACTGTTCATTTCCCTTTGGTAGACCTCCATTTGTCTTGTACGATTATACAATCTCGAAGGTACCAGTCACAACAACTATATTTCCAGTACGTACTGAAACAGCTTCTCAAGATCAGTCATTCCGAAATCATTTTATTTTAAGCAATAATATTTTAAACAGTATCAGAATTTCCGTTGACGGAAGGGGTGCAGGCACAATTGGCTAAGAACCAACAAATAGTAAAGAACTCCTGAAACACTTTCAAGAAAGACTGGGAGACTCTGGAGGAATATTCTTGACCCGTTGCGCCTAATTCCTGAAAACCCCGTAATGTATCCTGTAGGAAGCATATTTTCATGTTTTGTCGTGTGCCTGGTAATGGACACAAATCACAAAAGACAAGAATCAAAGTACATATTACTCACCGTATTTATTTCGTGAAATTATCTAATTTTGTTAATACTCAGAAATTTTGTGAAACTTCCTTTTCCATTTCACACGGAAATGTTCCAAACACTCCAAACGTAATATCCAAGTAATACAACAGCTGAAATTTTATGGTTTAATAGAATATTACTGGTTAGTTGCCACCGGCTACAGACAGAAGCGTCCTGTGTGATCTTAGTAGGAGCATTTCGGCGTCATCTGGATTAAGCTAGGACGATTCACGCAGCAAACAATATGGCCGTTTTACTTCACACGTATTCTTTCTTAAGTACAAAAATTTCGGCATGTGAATGTGTTTAAAATGAAAGAAAATTCTACTCTTCTCATTGTAGATAAGCAAGGTTTTAATAAATGATCATAGTTACCGTTCTGAAACAAATAGTCCATTGAGCGAGAGTAAGGAATTTCTAGCATATTACTTGTGCAAATACATTTTAATGAAATGGGGGAAAATTTCCACGAGTCAAGTGGAAATGAGACAGATGTAAGAAAGTAAGTGAACTGTTTATTATTTCAGATGTAATATCCGTAGGTGTTAATAAATTTGTCCCATTGTTAGACACGACGATCAACGTCTTCGTGGGAAAGTCATTCCGGTTGCCTATGGAACCATGTTTGTACCTAGGAGCACAACTCTTCGTCCGAAGCAAATTGGCGGCCACGGACGTCTTCCTGGAAGTCACTGGGAGAAATGGGGACCGTACGGAGAATCTGTAAACGCCTGTTACCAAGGTTGTTTCCACTACGCTGCAGTAGTTTAGCTGAAAAGTCGTTACATATCCTCGACACAGTTACGATCTCTCCCCATTAGATTTCCGTGTTTTCGGAACCTTGAAGAAAGACGTTCGTGGCTGTCGATTTGCTTCGGACGAAGAGGTGTACACCTAGGTACAATCACGCTTCCGTGGGCAACCGCAAACATTTTTCCACGAACACATTAACCGTACTGTCTCACTGTCGGATAAGTGCAGTAACACTTACGCCGATTACTTTTGATATAATAACCGGTTTTTCTTCCATCTATCTCGTTTCCATTTCTTTGCCCCTTATATGCCTGTAACTGTGATGTATATGATAATAAACATTTAGCTTCTTCTCTGTTTCATTTTCTTTAAGTTTATTACAAATAAATGCAAGATAATTTGTCTCTGAATTTCAGTTTTTAATTCTCATTTTCAGCCAAGCTTTTTAGTCTAAAAATTGAAATTTTTTCTGAGAATCTACTGAAGTTTCCTGGCTGAAACATTGTGCGAGTACATCAGTGGCTCAAAATTTAATCCAGTGCTCCAATTTTTAAATGGCGAAACACTCGGGAATTATCCACAGCTTCTTACGTCCTCTACCACTTCCGTTGTCTAACAAAGATCATTAACCGATGAGGTCTTTGCATTTGTAGTACTGCCTTAGATGAGAAGCGTGTGGTGTTGTGGGTAACGTGTTATTGATGCTCATCTAAAAATACTCTGAGAAACTTCCTTTCTCGAGTTTCATTCTTCGTCTTTTTTCTCATTTGCACGTAATATTTTGTTGGAAACTTGTATCATAAATCTTTCATCTTAGTAATATTTGTAAACATTTCACAAAGAAGCACAAAAGGAGGGGAAATCTATCGCTGACTGCTCTGAAATCACGAAGCTTTTGGTAAAGATTCAAAACAATTTAAAAAAAGGTTCAAATGGCTCTGAGCACTATCGGACTTAACTTCTGAGGTCATCAGTCCACTAGAATTTTGAACTACTTAAACCTAACTAACCTAAGAACATCACACACATCCACACCCGAGGCAGGATTCGAACCTGCGACCGTAGCAGTCGCCCGGGTCCGGACTGTATTGCTTAGAACCGCTCGGCCACGGCAGCTAGTAGTAAAGATTCACTTCCTGCAAGTAGAACAAATCATCGCGTCCTACTAGCAAGCAAATGATGTGTAACTGAAAGATTTAAATCAAATTTCTTTGATTTCTAATGTTCACAGAAATAACATGATGATGAGCGTTATAACTTAAGGCGTTGTGTATTGCAACTTCTTCTATTGCTGAGAATAAACTTTTATGATCCAACAGGGGAAAAAAAAGCTAAATAGCTGAAAATGCGACTACAAAGGAGGAAAAAAATGAAACTTCAGAGAGGCCATTCAATGAAACAAGCAAACAGACCGTTAAGCTAACGTCACACTTGTACGACACGTCGTAAAAGAAAAAAGAGTAAAAAAAGCGAGGTAAAAAGGGAAATAAAAGCGCCGGTGAGCGCGCCCGCTTGGTGACAGTGACAGACTCTTTACGTCTTAATCGGTGCGAGCGGAGGCATGTGTGACGCACTGCAATGGCGCCTCTGTTTGTTTATCGGCCGGCGGCAGCTGGCCGTCGCGGGTGGCGGTTGACACACATCGGCCCGTGTTTTGGCTGCGCCGCCAGCGCCGCCGCTCACCTTGACCTCGCAAACAGAACTGATTTGTGTCCGCGTGATTGACGTTGCCGTGGCAACCGTAGTACGCCGCCGCCCACAACGCGATGTGTATTGGCGTTGCCGTGGCGACCAGTTTTTATCAATGGGACGGCGTCCGTGTCACGTGCTGCGTGCCTCTCTTTGTTTTGACGCGTCAATCAAAGCGCGGCCGCCGACCAATGGAATGCGCGTTGTAGCGGTGACAGCAGAATCGCCTCCACCGTTCGTACGTCGACCACTCTCAACATCATGGCTATTGTGGTGCATAGGTCAAACGTTTTGCTCTCTTTCTCTTTATTCTTCCTACAACTCTGTTATTGATGGACCCGTATTCTTTCCGTTACTGGCAGCTATATTAACTTTTAGTCACAGTCTAGTTTTCTGATAACGGTTTTGATTGGTGTCTCCACTACTATTACGATCAAAGGGATAGCCTGAAGATACCACTTTGAGGGATGTAACGCAACGACTTTGCTTGTCTGTGTAATCAGTGCACCTAATGTTGGAACCTATTCAGTAATTATACTTTTTCGGCACCAACAGGTGATTTCTGAGACATTTAAGAGGAAACTGTAGTGGCGTTAAGGATATGTAGTTAGACTATGGAGAAAACTGTCAATCACTTTTTTCATACAGTTTACTCACTAAGTTCCCTATTTCTGGTAATCAGAGCCAGATACGCTACGTACATTAATTAAATGACCTCTTCAAGTAATTTGACGTTAATTTTTAATGTGGAGAACCCACGAACAATAGAAATGCCCACTATCGAAGCTTAAACGAACAGTAAGGAAGGAAATTTGGTGTTTGATGTCCCGTCGACGACCTTGTCGCTGGGGACTGCATACTAAACGACTATACAAGGCACCGTTCCGGAATTCGCTTTAATCAAATTACGGAGGCCACGATAAACTTCAATCCGAATGTACCAACGGAGATTTGAAGCTAAGTGATGACAAATTCAAAAGAGTGCCCTCCTTAGCCACAGTTTGGTGAAGGGGCCCCAAAAGAACGGAAACAAAAACCGAAGCCAACGAAAGCAGTTTGCGAAAGAATAGTAAGCAGACAAATCCAAAGTAAACATTTCGCATTGATATCCCACACACGTAATGGAGAAGGGCCAAGACGTACAATGTAGCGGAAAATTCTCAATCGATAGTGAATTACGAAGGCAGCTCAGCTCAGAGGTAAACAGAGGGTGCATGAGATCAGAGATACAATAGCAGTCATTCAATGTTTATAAAGCCTCGTGCAAAATTCCGTACATTGGCACCTTTTTAAACACCCTAGCAAAAACGTTAGAGTCTTGCAGTTACAGACCTGCAATTTATAAGCCAATAGTATCTCAAAACTTTTATCCAGCAGTTAAGATAAACTGCAACCTTGGCACAGACTTGTGCATATAAAATCGTTGGCAAGCAGTGCGAAGAAGTGTATATTGATCAGTCAGGCAGAGTTGTGGCAATTTGACTACATGAAGATGAGGGGAACTGGATATTAAGAAAGAAAAATTGAACTTTTGTTGATCATCTTTTGGCAGAGATCCATTCACATGATGTAGAATTTGAAGTTCCACATCGTGTCAAGAAAAGCAGAAAGATGGCCCTACTAGAAATACTGAAAATCAACAAACACATGACACAGAATGGCAGCCTAGTGTTAAATGATCAGACTCAGTTTCCATTTTTCTCTTTGTTAAATTAAGTTTTCGTTATAAATACTAGAATCAGACTGTAAATTCGTCTTATTTCTCGTCATTTGTTAAATGCATCTCCTCACAAAATCTCTGTACACCCCCTTCCTTTGGTAATGTAATTAATTACTTTTGTGACAAAAAATATATGTTTATTTATGTCAGCGCTCTGTCATTCTTGTATCATGTGTACATATAGTATATCTGTAAGTCACACATCATGTTCCTCTGTTTTCGCGACATTCAGTTGTCACCCGAAGATGGCCTGAGAAGCCGAAAGCTGGTTCATGGCCAAATAAGTGTAATTTTGCTGAAAACTAATATTTTTTTCTATTTCAATATTAGTTTTATGATAGTTTCAAATGCAAAAAGTGATTTTCAATTTAATGGATTTCGCAACGGAGGGCACTTTTAAAGCTCGAGAACTTAAAAACATCTCTAACTCAGACGCTATCTTCATTACAGGAGAGGAAAGAAATAAAGAAAGTAAAATGGACTCTCACCGTTTCCTTTACATAATGCGATATTAACATAACCGGTAAGGTCTGGTCACCTTTATGAATTTTTGAGTAGAAGAACTAATGAAAGAAGTATATTATATAACTGTTTAATAACATCATTATCTTGTACACTTCGATTTTTAACTTATATGGGCAGCAAATTAAAACTGAGTCCTATATTTTTCGTGACCCACAACGAACTAAAAGGGCCTAGCGAAAATATGATTTTTGAAGTCATATTTCTATTAAAAATAGGCTGCAATACTTCCGTTGTCGATATTCGTGCGTAAAACAAAATCTGTGCTCTCTTACTTACCGAAAAGTGTATTTTGAAAAACTGATGCTTATCAAACTTGATCGTTGTTGTCTGTAAAGTCTATGAATACTGTTTTCTTCTTTTCTATAATTTACTTAATATGCATCTCTGAGCCGTTAAAAAGAATATGTGATAACTCATAGGTTTTACTATGTATGAAAGAAAAGCAGGAGCAAAGTGGAAACTTGATTGAAAGCATTTATTAGAAGCTTTCCCCTTTCGTCTGTTTCGTAAACTGAGACGAATATGATACAGAGAAAAGCAAGATAAATAAAAATAAAGTTTCTTCTGATCACTCTGACTTCATGTATTAATAACAGCGATGAAAATTTGATGATCATACTCACTAGACACTTCTTCGAATAGTACATCTGAAGTTAGAATGTTATGAACAATGCAGGCAGTTCCAAGTCAGAGGGACGTTTCTTTTACAGGTATAATAATCATAGGAATAGTCATAACACTTCAGAAAATCCGTTACAGTACCTTGGTCAACAGTTAATTCTCCTCTATAGTTCCTAATTTATCCACGAGAGCTTTTTACGTAATAATAGATTTGTATAGTACATAAGTAACTCCGTGTCCCCTTATCTCTTAATGAAAACTTGTGAATCAGTACTCACGAGCATAGCACATGCTTTTCGTGGGGTACTGACATTTTTCGTCTCCTTCTGAACTATGATAGGTAAGTTTCATCACAGAGACGTTCGCTGCGATGCAGCGTACCTCGTACATTATACTGAAAGATTATTTACGTGACAGTGGTAGCTGGAAACGTAGAAATAATCATATCTACAAAAACTGATTGTCAGTTATTTTCGGACGCTATTAGCTCTTAATTTTCTCTCATCCGAACTACTTCAGGATTAATTTTTTACTGTAATACAATACGCAAGGCGATGCACACTTTCATCTCAAGCTTTGTTTGAAGCTTAAAATACGTGTGTATTCATCTCAACAAATAATCACAATGGGGTCCTAAAATAAAAGGAACGTAGGTCAAACAATCGGCTTCGACTTTTCAAATTAACCTGTGGCTTCGTTTTGGTTCCATTGCAACTCTGTGTTATGCAAGTTAAGTGATACAGCTATTGCGTACGTCTGACAAGAAATCTTGGGTTAACAGTAGGTTGAAAATGGGGTTCTTCTATCAGCAGCCGAAAGTTAATGCAACTGTCAACGAAAATATCAAAAACTATACCGCCTCTTAAGAGACGTTAAGTAGGGCTTATAGATAACATTGTCTGAGGTACTGATGAATTTAAGTAGAATAATTTTCGAATGAGGGATTGGTGAAATGTTATTAATTTATAGGGAATATTGTGAGAATGCACCAAGAACTATGGAAAGAATCAATGATGAACAGCAAATCGGTTCTTAGTCACCTGGAAACATGAACTTGATACCTTTTAGACAACGTTTTAAGTTCTTTCTGCCCACAGGGAAATATTTCCACAATATATTTTGTTGACTAACGTTCTAAATTTTTTAAGCATGGTAGATACATTGGGATTCACTTTTTGTTTATTCAAGCTGCATATTGCATACCAAACGCCTCATTTTTATCCTCACTTAACGGTGTGTTTTTGGAGGCATTCCTCGCAGTTGTATGTCCCAGTAGACTAAATAACTAAGCAAACAAATATTTATTATTAAAACTGTTAAAGTCCTAATACTATCTCCGTTTCTCGGCAATGGCTCGCGTTGTTCCTTCCTGATTGTAAAGCCTGTTATTTCCGAAACCCTTTCAGCTCATTTTCCTTAGCTGTTTTGTTGCATATACTAGAAATTCGCCTCCTGATGCAAATTTTTTTATTTTTATCATTTACTCTTTGATGCATGGAAAAGTCTGATATTCTGATCTCAATACTGGATCCACTATTTCTTCTAAATCGATCTGTTTCTTCTTCTATCACATCTGACAAATATTCTCCCTCACAAACGCCTTCAAAGTACTCTTCTCACATATCCACTCTCTCGTCTTAATTTAACAGTCGAATTCCCGTTGCACTCTTAGTGTTACCACCCTTGCTTTTAATTTCACCGAAGGTTGTTTGGACACTCCTGTATGCTCAGCGAGGCGTTTTAACTTCACCTTCTCAAAATATATTCTTTTTATTTGGAGCTGAGCCTCTATTGACTGCGTGGTAACATCCAGTTTCATTTTAATGTCTAGGTCTTGTTCTTCTTCCAGCTTTGACTTCCTGCCAGTATCTTCTGAGTCCACCAAGAAGTGCCTGTTTATGCTCTACGGACAAAGGTCCTCTCCGTCTTTTGGACGTTGATGCCATTTTAAAACCTTGGTAGTTGTTCACCAATCTTCTAAATTTGCACCTGTCAGAAATTTCTCTCTCTGAGATAACAATCTGTCTAAGATATTTTTCACGTTCTTCGAACCACCTCGGCCTTGATTCATGAGACTGGATGAAACTCCATATTCTTTTTGTTAGATGGTCACCGTTCATCCTCGTGAGATGACCGTAAAATAAGTAGGGTCTCCTCTTAATGGATTCTGTGACAGGTTCTGTCTTGCTGTACAAGTCCTCATTTGCTTTCATTCTCCGTGATCCATCAACCCATCTATTACCTAGGATTTTCCTTAATATATATATATATTCAGTGATGAAATAATAATCCATCACAATATATTCCATACCGACAGCACGGAAGGAATAATGATCTTTATTAGCCATTAGGAGTTCGGTCCCCATCACCGAAAATTTGTGAACATTTGTCCAATACGAAAAAAGGTCTGAGAGGTAGTAATACACATTTTAAATCTACCTTACTAACATTTTTTTCCTGGACAAGTCTTTCTATTAGATAGAACAAATTTTATTGAAATACCAGTAGCTTTGCAGAAAGAAAGCTAGTATTTAGCTATTTGAGTAGTTTAAAGAAAGCTAATACTTAAGTTCAAATGGCTCTTAGCACTATGCGACTTAACTTCTGAAGTCATCAGTCGCCTAGAACTTAGAACTAATTAAACTAATTAAACGTAACTAACCTAAGGACATCACACACATCCATGCCCGAGGCAGAATTCAAACCTGCGACCGTAGCGGTCGCTCAGCTCCAATATTTAAGCACGGCCAATATTTAAGTGTAGTTATAGAAGTCTAACTGAAAAGTACGAGGGTTATTCCAAAAGTAAGGTCCGATCGGTCGCGAAATGGAAACGACTATGAAAATCCGATAAAGCTTTGCACAGATGTGTTGGGTAGTGTCTCTAGTATAACCCCAGTTAGCATCACGTCGCTCTTCTCATTTCTGAGCTCGCAGTGAGTGCGTAAAGATGTCTAGAAAATAGTGTCTGCCGCCAAGTACGAGGGCCTGGTGAGAAATTTCGCCTGAAGCTATGCAGCCAACATTACATAACTGTCGTGCTGTTTCGTCTTCACGACAATTCTCAGCCGCATTCTGCAGGGGCAATGAAGATGCTCCTGCATCGTTTTCAAATGGAAATGTTAGATTACCCACAATACAGTCCGCAATTGTCTCCTCCTGAGTTTCATCTCTGGTCACATGAACCGCTGTCTTTGAAGACAACATTTTGACACAGACAACGAGGTGTAGGCCAGCGTGGAGAATTGGCGGAAAGCACTGGCGGCTGCCTTCTATGATGAGGCTATTGAAAAGTTGGTACAACGCTATGACAAAAGTCTAAGTCAGAACGGCGACTACGTAGAGAAGTAGCTGAAAGGTGTAGCTAATTGTTACAAGTAAAACATTTCTGATGTTCACTGTGGTTTCAATTTGGCAATCAATCGGACCTTACTTTTGGAATAACCCTCGTAATATGTTCATTAATGTTAAAACTAATGATGTAATCATATCCTGTAAACTGACTCGCTGCATATTATTTCAGTATGATTTATGGAACATTAACTAGCTGTAGTGAATTACCACTTTGTGCCCGTCGTAGTAAGACAGTTTTCACTTTACTTTTTTTTCTTCTTGTTTTTGTCCGATATCCTTCCTAAAAGCGTATTTGTTGGTGATCAGGTACAGAAAGAGAGGATTATTAGGATACTTTTGTCGTATCACATGCCTCAATAACTGCAACGTCAGGCCTACAAAACTGCTGGATAAATACAATATATGTTCTTATTCGTACATGTATGCCAACGCGTCGGAAACGGCCCTGCAGAAGTTCTCCGTTTAGAATGAAGGTACGCGGACCTCTGCCGGTGGTAAAGCCCGCGCGCGAAGGCTAAGGGAGAGCGCAGTGCGAGACAGGCTGGCAGCCGCAGTGGCAGCGGCGGAGCAGCCTTGTTGGCTTTCCATTTGCCGGCTGATGGCGAGAAGGAGTTGGCGCCGGCGTTTCCTTGAATATACAGCGCAGCCGTCAGGCGGCGCGCGAAGTTGTGCCGCGGCCACTCTGCACGCCGGCCAAGGAAAACACGCGGCCGAGGTGCGGTGCGTTGCGCGGGCCCCGGCCGGCGCCTGCCGCTGACGTGGCCGTCAGCCCGCCGCTCCAGAGGAACAGTTACCGCCGCCACCAGCGCCGTGTCTTGCGCCGTCAGACCGCCCGACAGCCTCCTACCATCCACTCCCGCCGCTCGGTTACCACAGCCAGTTACTTCTGTTGTCCTACCTTCTCCCAGGCGCGTTAGAAGGAAAACATGATAATGGCGCGGCAACATTTACGCCCATGTTACCAGTGTCTCTGACGCGTAGACAGTTGTAAATGCGAAACTGTCAGGAATCGAATTCGGCAACCATTTACTCGTCTTGTAAGGTGCACCACACTTCGATTGCTTCTCCACGTAGTCTCTCTGTAGGAGCCAACATGGGTTCCAAAAACAGCGGTCGTGTGGAGCCCAGGTCATTTTGTTCGTCCACGAGACCCAGTAACAATTAGATACAGGTTCCCAGATGCATGCCGTGTTCCTAGCTTTACGAAAGACATTCGATGCAATTCTGCACTGCGCCCAATGAAATAAATATGAACGTATGAAATACGGGACCAACTGTGTGAGTGGACTGAGGAGTTTCTAGCAAACAGAACACAGCATGTCATTCTCAACGCAGATAAGTCCTCAGACGTAAAAGTAGCTTTGGGCGGACCCAAAGGGATTGTTACAGTGCCATTACGTTTGGTTCAAATGATTCTGAGCACTATCGGACTTACTGTGCGGCTGGTCCCGGCGGAGATTCGATTCCTCCCTCGGGCATGGGTGTGTGTGTTTGTCCTTAGGATAATGTAGGTTAAGTAGTGTGTAAGCTTAGGGACTGATGACCTTAGCGGTTAAGTCCCATAAGATTTCCCACACATTTGAACAATTTTTTGAACCATGCGACTTAACATCTGAGGTCATCAGTCCCGTAGAACTTAGAACTACTTAAACCTAACTAACCTAAGTACATCACATACATCCATGCCCGAGGCAGGATTCGAAACTGCGACCGTAGCGGTCGCGCGGTTCCAGACTGACGCGACTAGAACCGCTCGGCCACACCGGCCGGCGCCATTATGTTTCAAAAGATACATAAATGACATAGTACACAACGTCGGAAGCTCCAAAAGTCTTTCTGCGGATGATGCCGTTGTGTACAGAGAAGTGGTGTCGTTAGAAAATTGCAGCGAAATGCAGGAAGATTTGGAGAGAATTGACACTTCATACAGGCAGTATCAGTTGACTATCAACATAAGCATATGTTGTATGAGCAGCTGACAAACCCGGCATTGCCCGGGTATTTTCTAATACAAAGGAAGAAAATAAAAATGAAATCTGTTTACCATGGACCCAACTACTTTGCCTGGCTACAACGCGATTTTTGTTAAAGTCTCTTCATAGCTCCATAGACGGCGACTGTTTTCGCCTGCAACCGCTTGCGCTTCGATATTGAAAGCTGTAAAAAGCGTTGCCAAGTGTCAGGATTATCCTCCAGATGACTGTAGGAATGTCTTGCTAGTACAGAATAAATGTATTAAAGTTTCATGCATCGCAGAGCCATTTTCACGCGTCTCGGTGCTTATGAGGTCATATCTGTTGAACTATGTGTAATACAGAAATATATTTGTGTAGGTACATTCAGCGGCATATGTGAGTACTGTCTGCAAAATGTGGTGCCAAAATGTCGTAGCAAAAAGTCGACGACACATGTTTGGGAACATATAGGCAAAGTGTAATGCCAATCTGAAGATGGCAGCACGATGCTGTCGGGCTGTCAGAGTTAGTAATTGGAACAAAGGTCTTAAATTCAAACGTTCTTGGCTTTCAGAAAGAAGTGATAAATCGAAACGACGTCCATAATTCATTTTTTTGACGTTATATCTCCTGAACAATGATAGGTAGCTAGTTCTTGCTCCGTCTGCGGCTGTTGCCAGGCAGTAAGGGACACGTGCACCACGTTTGTTGAAATCGGTACAGTGATTTAAAAGGAGATGTACAACGTACACGCCAACACACACACACACACACACACACACACACACACACACACACACACACACACACACACACATACCTCCATGTTATAATACGTATTGATTACAAAACTGCAGAACAATCACTTCCATAAAATATATAGGAGTACGCGTGCATAACTATTTTAAGGGGAACGACCACATAAAGCTAATCGCAGGAACGGCAGACTCCAGACTGAGATTCATTGGAAGAATCCTCAGGAAATGAGGTCCATCAACAAAGAAACTAGCTTTCAAAACACTCGTTCGTCTAACTCTTGGATTCAGCTCGTCAGCATGGGATCCCTACCAGATATGACTGCTGGAGAAAATAGAGAAGTTCCAAAGAAGAACACCCTATTTCGTTACAGGTTCATTTAGTAAGCTCGAAACCATCACGCTGATGGTCGTGACAACTAGAGAGGGAGAACCTGCAAGAGAGGCGGTCTGCATCACGGTAGGTCTGCTGTTCAGCTTCCGTTCCTGGAAGAGTCAACCAATACGTTGCTTCCTCGCACGTATATCTCGTGGAAAGGTCATCAACATAAAATTACAGGCATCCGAGCCCACGCGGAAGCTTGCCAGCAATCATTCTGCCCGAGAACCACATGCGACTCGAACAGGAAAAGGTGGAGTGACACTATTACACAAAGTAACCCCGCCAAACACATTAAGGCGGCTTGTGAAGCGCAGTGGTAGATGTAGCTGTAGATGTAGTCTCTGATGCTGATAGTCTACTGCGAACGACTAAGATCTACATTCCATATCAAATAGCTCTTCAGACTGACTCAGATATCTCCTCCAAGGATTCAAAGCACATCGTCATTCCTACGGGCTAGATACGGTGCTGAATATAGCTATTGAGGTCGAGTATTTGAATCTTTCTGGTCTCCATTTGGATGTATATGGGTTCAGGCTTTAAAAGTGCACTGGCCGTCATTAGATGGGGACGTTTGGATCTGACTGCAAGCGAAAAGCAAGTGGGGACAGAAGAAGGTTGAGCATTCGTTTGACCAAAACACGTTTCTCAGAACAAGGGGCATAACTGAAATATAAACTACTTACGATAAACAGATTCGAACTTTAAACATTTGAGGGCTGCAAAATAGAACAGGAAAAGGACGCATACAGGACTTCAGAGCATAAACTTCATCCACAATAATTTTTTGGGAATTGGATTGAAAATAAACGTTTATGCTTAGTGTCAGACAGTACCACGGAGGAGTGGTGTAAGAAGTCTGCCAACCCACAGCAAAATAATAGAAGACGTGAAACCAGAAGCTACCGCTGTGACGTAGCGAGAAACTATGACACATTAACAATGAATGTAAGGTATGTGTGATTATTGCTCAGCAAATTATGCCCTCAGGAATAAAGACGGCATTGCTACGAGAGTTTTCAGGGAGACACAAGAGAAAAAATTACATATGAGTATTTTTTTATTTATCGCACACAGATATGACCTGATGAAGCTATCCTATGTAAACAGGGTAATAATTGCGACGGACAGGATTGTTTCTTTTCCTTTATTTTTTGTAGGTCTCCATTTTCTAGCGTGTGATGTTTAATAAAGCAAGTGATAGAGGGGGAGACCAGTGTGCGACTCATAGACTTCGCAGAAATAACTGTGGGAAGGTGAATACGTGTAAAGAGGTATAAGGTATAGAAACAATAAGCAACTCAGTAATAGCAAAATATACTCCAATATTACTGCCTTGAAGGAACACAAGTCTCGAAGGCTAACATAGAGATAAAGGACGTATGGTAAGTGCGCTTCATAGACGTCTACGATATGACTCATTGTTTTCTATGTGCCCTCTGGGCACATAGCAGTCCAATATTCCAGTTTTACAACATCAAAAGAATGCAAATATCACCTCAATATGCAATGATACGTATACATTTTCTTGTCGGCTGGAGAAAATGGATGTCGTCACTTTTTGCTTGTCGGTATGGTCTCTGGCTTGAATTAATATGCGCATCGCTCATCACCAACACTGAGGTACACGAAGTCACTTCATTCAGTCCCGCAAATTGAACCATAATATCGCAGACGCCCGTACGACTGATTTGAAAATCACGGGTTAGGGCGCTTGTGCAGGCAAGTAGTAAAATTTGGTTATATTACAACATATTTTGAACTATAGTTCATAGATTTGGGGATAACGTTCGATTCTAAAGTAATGCTGTAGGTTCTTAACTACATATTGTCTCGTGGTGCAGCAGTCACAGTAGACACACCGGTCTTAGGCTCTCTGTGATTTCCATACACTTACGGAACATCATTATTTTTGACTCGACGTAATACACTGGTTACAAATATTTAATGTTTGATCTACGGGAGCTTCTTATGCAACAAATAAAAACCAAAAGAGTACGAAATATGTATTTATGAATTTTCCCACATCATTCCTATTTCAGCTACTACAATATGTGTCAAAAATACACTGTTCATGGATATTCCTTTTTATAACTCCAATTTTAGTCTCACTGGTTTTTCATGTTTCCGATGGAGTATAACAGCAGTCTTTGTTACAGTAATACTTTTTATAACACCCAAGACATTTTTCAAAAATGAGTACCTTAACAGTAATACCAAATAGTGGTTTTATTTTTCAAAATTTTTCACTGCTCTTATCATAATAGTAACACAATTTATAACATTCATTTAATTGAAAATTTAGGAGTGGGAGTTAATTTTTTATTTATTCCATCGTGATTTTCTGATCAAGGCAACCGTGTAGCAGTAGGACTACGTTTTAAGTAAGCTTCTTAACGTAAAGTAAATGATTGTGTTTGCTGTAGGACTAGTAACTGTGTTGTATGAACACCATTCCCTCGTAAAACGTCCAAACGAGGAAAAATCGGGCAATGTAGTTCTTCACTGACTTTAAAATCAGCAGTCAACTAATTTTAGAAGTGTTATGTCAGTTTTAGGTATTTTTGCAGAAATATTTATAGGTGCTGTAAGCCATTAAAACATTCATTAGAGTGAGTATAGTTGTGGTACTGCCAGCATATACCATAGACAGCGGAAATGTTACTCCTTAAATAAAAAATTCTTTCATTCAGTACATCAGGATTCACTAGTAAAATGTCTCTGAAACTGAAGCTTTGATGCATCGTTAATATTGTTCAGTTCATATCTGATTACTTAAACTCCCTGAGTGTGCTTAAAAAGCACACTCCCATCTAAAACATCATCAAATCCCTTTGCCTTTTTTTCCCTTCATTGCATTCATATTATTTTCCAGTTATCTTCACACTCACCAGTGCCTTTCCTCACATTATAATCTAGTATTAAGTCTGATAACGTGGTAAATAAATATTTTCTAGCTTCAGATTTTCATATTCATCAAGTGACTGTATCACCTTAGTCGTTTCTTCAAGTTTCCTCCCAAGACGATTGCTTCTTGCTGATACTTATACTTGTAATTTTATCTTTTCAGCTTCCTTAAGCAGTCACCTTTGACGACATTACAATATTTCTTATTAACATTTGCGATCAGTAATTAACCATTGGTATGGATAAAATGTGTATGAAACAGACATAAGTTAATCTTATGTTGCCTTAATGGAATAGTCCTCCTTGCATATGGTGCGATGTTTGGTCGTACTGTGCTCTTCTCTGTTCCCGCAACCACTTTTTGTAACAATATGATAAGAATTCAAATTGTAATTCATTCCATAAGAAATGAGTTAGTTTACTGATTCTGTTTTACTTGTTGACTCCTCTTGATGAAATAAAAACTTGTTACATATTTTTAACTTCTCAAACTACATTTCCCTTCTTTACATCCCGCATAACACACGCTCAGCAAATACCGAAGTATGTGGATCGTACTGTTCTGCAGATTTGAAGTTCTACCTTATGTTGCGCATTTCTAGGACCATAAGCAACGGAAACGGAACTGACTTTCTCGAACAAACTTCTTTCTTATCTGATAGTGATGATGTTATTCTTTGTTATCTCTTTTCCTTTTCGGTAGATACGCCAATTCATATTTTTTGTCGTAAAAGTTAGATTTGTTGGTCTTCAATTTTATTCTGGTTCAGGATGTGTATACCTAATGCCTTAGAAAGTGTCTTATACACAATTGGCGACACGTGGAGGAACAGTCAACAAATGGTTCCTCTGGTGTGTGGAATATTTGAGAGTAAAAAGAATGAAAGTATACCTTTAATTTTGAAGCAGTTGAATGATAACTGCAGTGGTTACGGAAACTATCCTACCTTCGTGTGGATGGTGAACCCATTGCTTTTATGTAACGGATGGAAATAAATTGCGATAGCCAAACCAAATGGCGATTCGTGTAGCTACTTTGAGAAACGGGTATGCAGAACAATTAGAAAATAAAGGCTGGAAATACTGATGCGTATATAGTTCCTACAAAAAAGCAATATTAAAAAGTCATTACATTAATAGCAGAAAAAGTATTGCAGGAGAGGTAAGCCAATGACTCTGCTTCGTCGACAGTAGCCTTAGAAGGCGCAAAACGTCTAAATGAAAAGTTTACGCAACACTTTTCCGTAGTCGTTTAGTGTACTTCACTGTAGAATTAAATCTTACGAAATAGAATTGAAAGCATAAATCCCGAAGTTCAAAGATGGAAGAATCGATTCGTATTATCAAGAACAAGGGGAGAGGTTATCACGAATGTGATGAGCAATTGGGATATCAGTCATTAATGTAAGGGAGTTTACTTTTCATTAAAACTAAATCAATAAATATCTTTTCTGAATACCTAAATATTTTGCTGCTTCCCACTCACAAAGAATGAAATTACGTTGCTATAAAATAAGAGATATCACAGATGGGACAGAAACACTTAGGTGTCTTTCTCTCATTCGTTGTTCAGCAGTGGAATCGTAGAGGTATAATTTTAAAGTAGTACCTTGCACGCTCTGCCAAGGATTTAAATGTGAACGACAGGTTAATTATTTAAAAGTACGCTTACGTATTTCACGTAAGGAGTCGTTTTCCCGACATATGTTAAAGCTAATACATAAAATTGTTTGATCTGTAATACTTAAACGTAAACTCAAAGGACAGCGCAGATAAAGACAGAATTATCCTGGAGACAAAGATAAAATAGTGGTATTTCAGGGATCACAGTGTTACCCAGTTTACCTATATCTGTATCGACACTTCGGCGGCGCAATTCGTATCCAGCTCTCATCTTGAAACATCGCAAGGAGTGTCTGTGGCTGGTGAGTTTATTTACCAGATGAGAATATGAGTTTGCACAGTTGGCGACTGCATGAAAAGAAATTAAATTTCTCCTGTCTTTCTGCTGCAGCAAACGTGCATGTTATAGCACAAGCTAAGAATTATATTTGCCTCCAGAATAATATTCAGACAGTGTTGACAACAATTCCGCAATTACTGAAGAGCAATAACTGACTAATGAAGAAACATGCCGTATATAATGAAACCGTCTGCTCATTAACTGAGAAATAACTTATACAAGCGAAACTTAAGCGAATTCATGTAATAGAAAATATTAGTTTAATTTTCTTGAAGTTAACAACCAAAGAAGAAATACATTATTTAATTAAAGCATCAATCCCGAGTAAACAACTAGAAGTCTAATGTATTCTGAAGAATACACAATGCTTATTTAGCTTTTGAAAGTATTCAAAATCTAGAGGTCTTTCGAGACGTATTAATTTGTAGCTGATACAGAAATATCTGTGGTTTTCTCGTAATATATTGAGACAACGATTTACACAAAGCTTTTAATGAATAGCGTGTATTAAGGATTTATATAATTTCTTAATCTCTATATATTCATAGTTTGTTTTATGTATTCCTACGTCTAATCAGGATTCACATATGCAAAAAATTCCCCAGCTAACAGGAAAAAAGTACGAAAATCAAGAACAGAAAGAAGAGAAACATTATACTATTCACTTTTCAGTGAACTGCATTTATTTTATGGTTATACCCTTTGTTATTAAGCTGATGATCCGAAAAATATGTTGATAGCCTTATGTTTCCATTGTAGAAGATATTTATTAGTCTGAAACGTGCAAAACTGAAATATAATTTTATTCAAATACAGTGGAAAGCTTCAACACTTAAGTGTAAGTAACAAATAAAATATAGGAAATAAAACTAACAAACACTAATTTAGTTGATATCTTAGTCTATGAATGAAGAACATTTAGAATGACTGAATTAAAGATACTTTTACACAAACTGTAGAAAAGAATTTCGAAAAATAATACATCCAGAAGACAATATCATTTGCCTTTCTAAACAAGATATTTATATAACCGAATACACTGCAAATGAAGTATTAAAAACATACGTAAGGCATTTTGATAAGGGATACAAACCACTTGGAAAGACTAGACAGAAATGTATTGCAAGTGCAAAGGAATAATGGGAGAAACATTAATTCGTTTCATTTTAACGTTGGCTTGAAAATCAATGTCTAGCTTACAGCAAATAGTGAATAAAAATGAAAGCAGATGTATTATGTACATAAGTGATGGGAAAATGTTTCAACACAATCACGTATACTGACATTACGTTTATGTAAGACATGAAATTCTGGTGTGTGTGTTGACGTAGTGATGCCCTTTTCTCTACAAGTGTTTGATTGTGTCACAGGATCTTCTAGAATGGTTGAGCATCGTGGAACTAAACTCATAAAATCATCATTCGGTAATCTTACATACTTATTTTCGGCAATGAATAAAAAGTCAGGCGACATGTCCATTTGTAAACATGCGTAGGAACTTCAGAAAATAACTTACAGACGTCGTACCACGCTAAGAACTTTTCAAGATAAAAGTAGTGAATTGACAGAAGGGGATACAGGTTCCAAGATTCCTGCAGATACAGTTCTATTCCGGTAAGGAGCACAGGTGCATCTTAGTGTGGGAGTAAAATGGCGCTCCAACTGCAACTGTAGCGCAGAGTTTAAATACACGAGGAGGTACTGTTCTTGTGGTAAAAAGATCTAAATACCGTACAAGTTCGCACTGAAATTTAGGTAGTGCACAGACCAGATTGACTGTCGCGACGAGTCGTAGTGAAATGGTAGCAAAATCTTCACCAAGGCGTCGCAAACTTGGGTGCTACTTATCCGCTATACAGTCTAGATATTGCACCATGCGATTTCCATGTTTCTGGCAATCTGAAGGAGCATAGGGGGTAAAAAGAGATTTGTCCAGCGACACAGTTGTTCTAGAATGGCTCCGTGACCAAGGAGCTGATATCTATCGTCGAGGGCTTGAAGGATTGGTAGCACGTTCCTAGCGCTGTTTATTCAGACTTGATGACTATGTTGAAAAATAGTGTTAATTGTCTGTGGCAATTCGAAATGTAGTGAAGCATTCAATAAAAGTTAATTTCTGAAGTACCCTAGTACGTGCCAGATCTCCGGTAGACATTGAGGACGTTTAAGATACAGATGCACAACAGTTTACACACACTAATGATTTCTTCAGAAAAAGTTAACTTCTTCACCAAGGTCTCTCGTAAACTACCTTTATCGTCGATTAACGATTACGGTGAGTATCGTTATCACGTCATAGCAACCATGCTTACCGAAACGGGTATTCGACTGTATAGGCTGTTTACAAGCGATCTTGGGCTACGAAGTTCACCTTATCTCAAGTAATTATTACAAATGCCCCATACTACTGAAGACAGGTAAGCAAAGTACTGGTAACATTCCCGGAATTGTACAATTAAGGAAACTGAATATGAACTAAACGAGAAAATTGTCTAATACACAGGGATGTTAGTGGAAATGTTAATGTACTGACTTTCTGCATTAACTTGCTGTGGAAATTTTCGGATCTCTGTCAGAGATAGAACTTTTAACACTAATTAGCCATGTAACTCGAGATTGACGATTAAAAATAAACTGTGGTCAGGTGACAAAAAACATATAAAGAGATATATACGCTATACATTTCTGCACAGGTGTATGAAAATCTATATACCTATAATTCTGCCTGTAAAAGTGTGATCGACGAAGCAGATTGCAAAAGAAATTAAACGAGTAAGACTGTTTTATTAGTTTGATATTAATTTTTTCTTATGCTGGTTCTCGTTACGAAGAAAAGGAATTCCTGATTGGGAGTGTAAATGACAGCAAACTAGCTTAAGAGTCGAAGGCGCTAAACAGTATCACAAAAAAAAAAATGTACGCAGCTATATTATCTCGAAGTTTAAGACAGATGAGAATGGGACTATCCTTGTGTTCGTACTGACTCTTACATCACGTTAATTACTGTCCAAGTAATATCTGTTGAGCAATTCATAAACACTATTTTCAGTGATGATTTATTTGGTAACTCTTCCAAAAGTAAATGGAGCGTAAATTCTTAAAAAAGAGCTTCATTTAAGGGCAAGAAATTTAAAATATATTTTTTTTATTTTACTATATTTTCGAAACGTTTACTTAACATTATGATCGAACTGTTTCTACATAGCCTGATACATCTGAACCCAATTCAAACGCAGCCCTTTTGAACTGGGCAAAGGGACTATATCTGTAGCTAATTTTTGATGGAACTGTCCAAATACTTCTAGTTATCCAACTGCTGTTTGAAAGAATGTAAGCACATCTCTCTCCATATGAGGTACGTCACTTGATATCCGTTCCCTTTCAACTACGATCCTTTAAGTGTTAGTGCTGGTATTTATTGACAGGCACCAATTAGAAAGCAGAGCTAACTTATCACAATGAAAATAGAATATGGGGGAAACAATTTTTTTGATGTTATTCAAGTTCAGCAGATGCAATCTTAAATCGTAATTAGAGGATCCGAGTTTGGCAGTAGAGTTGTGAAAGAATTGATTGTGGACGTTTCGGAGAGCATCAAATTGCTTTCGTGTTTAAGGGCTTCATTGTGGCAGTCCATCTGTCACAGGCGAACAGTCGAGTTTTAGATATGTTCATCTGATCAGGTAACCTCCATACCGAACTAGATCCACTTAATAGCAACTGTGCGCATCGTAGGGTGACACGAGGTGGAATAATATACATATATATTAAGTTATAGATTACTTTAACTCTAACTCTAACACTAAAATCTGTATGTTAATATGTATGTACAGAAAAAGTCGGCACATGTAAGTAGGAATGGAAGCAACATGTGGAAATTTTGTCAGTGTTGTTACCCTAGAAACGTTTGAATGTAGATGATGATGATTAAGTTACAGAGCTCAGTAAAGTACGTTTTAACGCTGTCAGGTAAGTAAACGAATCCTTTCTGTCGGCAGTTTACCTCCCTACCGGAAAGCAAACAGAGTTATGAAATCAGTTCTTGCTGGAACCCCCCAGAAATGTTTCGTTAGCGCCATTTCGCAAAGAGTATTATATTTTTCTGCCTCAATTGCAGATTTCTAACATGGTCACTGACCATTATTGTCAGTAGTCGTTGAAAGTTAATAGTGATAAATGTGCTCCATACAAAGTACATGGAACGTATTTCCACTGTCATTTTGATCCACCTCTAGTGACAACATAAACTGTAGACTATTGATTTAGGATGTTCAGATGCAATGGTGTCCATTCCAATACATATTTTTGTTATTCACATGTTTCATTCATTGCCCTGTTTGAGAGGTAGGGCCACTTTAGAGATCGGATCTGCCCCTTTATGTTCCAGTGAAATGGAATTGAAGTAGGTTTTCCCTCGTTAGTAATATTTGGAAGAAGATTTCAAGTACCGAATCTCTCGTACTAACAAGGAAAACGTACCGAGAACCTCAGTTGTAAGTGAAGCATTGAAGCTGTTTTTAAATGTCCCAGGCAAAAGTATGTGCATGCGTGTGTACTTAAATGTGGTGTTTAAGCGTAAAGTTGATGACTTACTCAACATGAACTACCATTAATCTGCGTCTCACATGACAAATGTTATACTGGTGTTTATGAATTATGTGACAAGATCCTTTCATATGCAAGAACCGAATTTATTCCTGGACGAAAAGTGAAATATCTTTTCTTTTTATAAACTGCTTGAAAACTCTTTTGGACCGCCATTATATCTGCGAAGCTGGTGCGCTTAGATTCAAGGAGGGCAGGTATAAAATAACAACAATTAGAAAACTAAAAAATAGTAGTAACGTTGTAGTGAAATAAAAAGGAAATAACCAAAGCAACTGGTACCGGATACCATGAATACGGTACCGCCCCGCCTCGCCTGTTGATAAACGCCTGGCTCCTCTTTTACAAGTTGGTCACAGGGTCGGCGAGACGACATCCCTCAGGCGTCCCTCGCTCTTTGGCGTCGGACCTCCGGAGGTCATCCAATAGGTGCGGATGCTTCCTGCGATGCACGCTGCTCAGATTTTATACTTTCCCACGTGTGCTCACTCGAGTTCATGTCAGCATACGCCGCAGTCCGTTACACTCCACTGATTCCTGCCTACTAGAGATTAGGAACGAGCTCTGCATACTCGCTTTAAACTCCAAAGCGGATCCAATGACTTCATCTCCGAACTCGCCGTCTCTGTGTGCACCGAGACTCAACTCACGAGTTTCCAGCGCTGCCCGTTTAATCGAAAACTCGTCCTTTGAGTCGGTTATCGGCTACCAGTGACCTGTACCAGGGTAGAATCGAGAGCGAGTACCTGAGTACGCAAGTATAACCAAGGACTCAATACGTTGGCGCTAATACAAAACATTTTGGCGTAACGGTTGTTATGTACTAACACACTTATGCGTGTTCAAATACAGTGATATATAAACAGGCAGAATACGGTGCTGCGGTCGGCATCGCCTGTAAAAGAAAACAAGTGTCTCGCGTGGTTGTTAGATTGATTACTGCTGCTGCAATGGCAGGTTATCAAGATTTAAGTGCGTTTGAACGTGGTGTTATAGTCGGCGCACGAGCGATGGGGTGGGAATGAAGTGGCGATTTTCCCGTACGATCATTTCACGAGTGTACCGTGAATATCAGGAATCCGGTAAAACATCAAATCTCCGTTATCGCTACAGCCGGAAAAATATCCTGCGAAAATGGGACCAACGACGACTGAGAGAATCGTTCAACTTGACAGAAGTGCAACCCTTCTGCAAATTGTTGCAAATTTTAAAGCTGTGCCATCAACATGTGTCAGCGTACCAACCATTGAACGAAACATCATCGATATGCACTTATGAAGCGGAAGGCCCATTCGTGTACCCTTGATGACTGCACGACACAAAGCTTGACGCCTCGCCTGGGCCCGTCAACAACGACATTGGACTGTTGACGACTGGAAAAATATTGCCTGGTCGGACGAGTCTCGTTTCAAATTGTATCGAGTGGCTAAACGTGTACGGGTATGGAGACAATCTCATGAAGCCAAGGATCGTGCATGTCAGCAGGGGACTGTTGAAGCTGGTGGAGGCTCTGTAATGGTGCGGGGCGTGTGCAGTTCGAGTGATATTGGACTCCTCATACGTCTAGATACGACTCTGACAGGTGACACATACGTAAGCATCCCGTCTGATCACCTGCATCCATTCATGTCCATTGTGCATTCCGACGGACTTGGGCAATTCCATGAGGTGAATGCGACACCCCACATCTCCAGGATTGCTACAGAGTGTCTCTAGGAACACCCTTCTGAATTTAAACACTTCCGCTATCCACCAAACTCCCCAGAAACGAACACTATTGAGCACATCTGGGATGCCTTGTAACGTGCTGTTCAGAAGAGATCTCCACCACCTCGGACTCTTACGGATTTATGGACAGCCCTGCAGAATTCGTGGTCAGTCCCTGTAGCATTTCTTCAGATTTTAGCCGAGTCCATGCCACGTTGTGTTGTTGCACTTCTGCGTGTTCGCGGGGGACCTACCAGTTTCTTCGGCTCTTCAGTGTATTTACATATGCGTATGTATAAATGTATGTTCATTTCTGTCTGTGTATTTTTATATGCATGTGCATGTATATTGTGTGTGTGTGTGTGTATGCATATATGTATGTAATATGTGTATGTCTGTACGAAACTTCATCGAAGAACGTTGTTAATTTATTTTAATGTTTGATCTGAACTCAGAAAGCGTGTAATGATTATGTTGTCATAGACATATTTTTAACTCAAGCTGTACAGTTTGCTGCTAACCGAGAAACACAAGTTGCTGTGACCCAACGAGCACGCTCTTTGGTCGCAGAGATATAACCCTCACGTAGCTCTATGCCCAGTTTTCGTTTGACGAAGCAGGTTTTCTCATGGTGGAAATGTAGTAAACAACAACACAGCTACTTTGTTTGCACTGGAGGAAATTTGTGTGTTTTTTGTCTGAAGTGTGGACTATACTATCGAACTTATTCCAGGCATAACTCTTTCTCTCATGAATCACATTTGCGATTGTATACACTACATCACTTAATTTTCGTCTTACATCATGTGCAGTCTCAACAAATGGAGTTTCCTTAGATGCCCTCCCTGACAATCGGTGGTTTGGCCAGGTCAGTGCTAATTTACAACAGTTTGATAAGACCAGCCTTACTCTCGGTATGCTTATGTAAGACAGAACGCGTCGTGAGTACGAAGCGACTGTAACGCCACCATTCTCAGACTAGGTCATTCTCGTGGAACTGTAGCTGGAAGAAAAGAACCCCGCAGATCACTAACGTAACAGTTGAAACTAGATTTCGAAACTACGCAAACCCTCAACATTAGACTCGTCATCTTTCCCTTTCTGATCTCTACCGCCTACTTCAGAAA
This sequence comes from Schistocerca serialis cubense, assembly GCF_023864345.2. Lineage (NCBI taxonomy): Eukaryota > Metazoa > Arthropoda > Insecta > Orthoptera > Acrididae > Schistocerca > Schistocerca serialis. The sequence continues at coordinate 412,808,778 of NC_064638.1, forward strand.
AGGTATTAAGTAAGTGGTCGCGGTGTTTTAACGTATTGACGTATTGAAATTGGAACATATACCAGAAACGTTGGTTTCAGGGCTGCACAACAGGTTGGAGTATTAGTATCTTGTCTCAATAATGCACATCACTACTGCGTAATGTCCGGATCGTAACAGTCCTAATTGCCTCCAAGTATAAAGCACACAGTGCTGTTACATATTCTTTGGATACCTACGAGCTATAATTGGTAAGTAATTAGTATGGCTGTCGTTGTTTGCGGGCGTCGACTACAGGGAAGATCCACAATGGCGTGGTTCTTACGGCGGCGGAGGTACGTTAGAATGACGTCGCTGCGGTGTACGCCAATTCGATGGGGAACGTCTAGTACAGCAAATCATTCTTTCCGTAAAGTGAAAGTACATTCACATTCTAAGCTTCTTACTAAGTTCCGAGGCTTGTCCGTAAGCCGTATTCAAATGGCTCTGAGCACTATGCGACTTAACTTCTGAGGTCATCAGTCGCCTAGAACTTAGAACTAATTAAACCTAACTAACCTAAGGACATCACACACATCCATGCCCGAGGCAGGATTCGAACCTGCGACCGTAGCGGTCACCCGGTTCCAGACTGAAGCGCCTTTAACCGCACGGCCACACCGGCTGGCGTAAGCCGTATTGCTCATTCACACTTGGAGTGCGCTCTGCTGAACTGTACTAGGAATGGATGTAGCTATATGCAGCACTTTCCATTTACGTTCTGTTTCGAAACATGTCCCATTATAAAGCGAGGGCTTTCGGGGTGTTGAACCTCTCGAGGACTTCCCGAACTCTTTAATCCACAGCGTAGTGATCGTCTTGATCCTGATGAAACCTAATATTGGTTTCAATAATCTGTTTTGTTTTATTATGTATCAGCCTTATTTCCCTGAATGATTTTTCGCAGGATTCTCCTTTACAGGGTCTCCAACATCTGTAGATTGTAATTCATCGTCAGACATTCACTGGTGTACAGGCATTCCGTTTTGGCCACAGTATAAATGTGGTTTCTGTGGTATTCAAACGAATGCAGTTTTTGCTGTAAAATCTTTAAGCTAGCCTTCACAGTCCCTCCATTTTTGAAATACCAGCACCTGTTGCATTTCTTCCTAGTCCATTTTCGTGTATGGTCCCACAGAGGTATTTAAATTTCTTTACCGTCGTAATCTGAGCTGTCGTGTTTCAAGGAATTTCGGTCCATTCTTCCCATTTATCATGAATTTGTCTTATTTCTGATAAGAACTTCAGCCCCGTTCTGCAGGCAATCCTTTCTATCAGGCTCTCTGGATGATTGCTTCCTCCAGGCTTTCCAAAAGAATCGCAAAGACATCCGCGCAGGCTACGTAGTTGACTTTCATATCTTTCGATTTTGATCCTAACCAGATTGTGCTCATTCCTTTATTTTCAAGTTCTGATTTCCAAATTCACACAACCTTTCCTAGAACACAATTGAACAGTAGCTGTAGTAGTCTGTCATCTTATCTCACGCGTTTCTTGATATCAAGTGGCCGGGACAATTCTGCTAGAAATTTCAGCTTGGAAGCTGTGTCTGTTAAGGGTTCTTTGATTATGTTCACCAATATGATTATGTCCCCGAATCTCTTTATGACTCCTTTGTCCACCGAGTTGAAAGTTTTTGAAATCTGTGAAAGACACCACGATTTTCCTGGAGCACAGTGTCCTGTGGTGGATAATTGCCTTCAAATTAAGTGTGTTCTCGGACCAGAAGCAGCCGTTCCGGAAGCCTGCTTGATACTCAACGAGTTATTTATCTAGGTTCCCCTCAGTTCAAGTGGAAAGTATTTTTGAATGATTTTGTAGGCGACTGGCTCGAGGGAGAAACCTCAGTAGTTTGAGTTGTAACACAAAACGGATGATGACAATACGTCACATGCATCGGTAAATTCGGAGGTATTGTAAAAAATGTGCTACAAGTTATTTGCTAACTCCTAGTGTACTGTTAACCTATCCTCTGAAATAGAAAGAGCCTGTTTACCTGAACATTTTTGTGAAATGAATCTTATCTTGTTTACCAGCGGTTAAAAGGTGAGCTAGGTGTTTTTCTAGAGGTTTATGTTGTCTGATTGAGAGCGTCACTGAAAACAAAATCTGTTAAATTGGAGCCGTTACAATGGAAACGCTGTGCAGAGATGAGTTCCTCGTTTTTCTAATTTTGGGAGTCTGCTTTGAAATACGAGCCAATACGATTTGTGGCACCTACTCCATATTAATCTAATAACATGCTAGAGCTTAAACGTAGGTAAATTCAAATGTATGCAGAGGTACGCTGTCAATTTTCCTCCCTACGCACTGTTCAGGAATGGAAGACGAACTCGTGGAAAATAATTCAAAAATGCCACATGACCCTCACCACACACCATGCCTGGCAGTGTACAGTTGTACGTGTACACATTAACACAGTGGACTATTTCACTGTCTGAATACAGTAATTCAGATCTGTGAACCTGTTATACTAAACAACTTTAAAAATCATTAAGTCTATATGTGCAGTTCCTCTTATAAGAGCTGTTACATGTTGATAGATGTACCTCTTTACTCCTTACATTTCAGCACAGTAAATAGTGCATCCTCGTACAGATTTTCGAAGCAAAAACGCTACTACTGATAGGTGAAAGACGTTCAAATATTTTGCCTATCACTCCCAATTCGTTTTCTGTTCTCCGAAAAATGCATCCTTTATTAATATACAAAATTGCGTAAGTGCTATATCGATTGCATCAAAGCAAAACCATTTACCCTCTAGTACATACACCGTAAATTCGTAGAATACTTAGGACAAAGACATCGCATAAATAGAGATAGTACACCGCCTGACAGAAACAGTGTAGCGCCTAGAACGGGAGTAGGAAATGAAACGAAGCTTCAAGAGGTGAGGTATATCGTTGATTACAGAATCGACGCAAATTTACAAAGAACTTGGCAGTATGTATCCACTTATCACTGCGAATTTTCATCCTCTCTGGATTGTAACTGTACCATAATTCGGTTGGTGAGGATGTCATGAAAGCCTTGAAATCTTTCCTGAGGCAACACGCCCGAGAACTGTTGCAACTGGTCTTTGATATCCTGGGTACTGGCGATGGGACAGAGTCGACGCCCGAGCTGGTCCAACGCACGTTCTACCGGTGACAGATCATGGGATTGTGCTGGCAGCGTGATTACCTCAACGTCACGAATTTGGAAATTTGTGGGAAGATCTTATGGGACCAAACTGCTGAGGTCACCGGTCCCTAGGCCTACACACTACTTAATCTAACTTAAACTAACTTACGCTTTGGACGACACACACACCCATGCCAAAGGGAGGACACGAAACGCCGATGGGGGGGGGGGGGGGGGGGGGGAGCCGCATGGACCGTGACAAGGCGCCCTCAGACCGCGCGGCTACCCCACACTGCTCAAGGTCACGCAGACAGTCCATAGCGACAAGCAACGTTAGTGGACGAGCATTGTTCTGTTTAAAAATGGCACCACGATATTGTCATATGAGATGTAATATGAGAACGTAGGATGCCCGTGACGCACCACATAACGCTACAGTTCCCTCACCAGCAAGCATAACCTGAAGTCACCCCGATAGCCCCCACGCCACGTCGCCAGCAGTAACACCATTGTGTCTCACCAAAACATTGCAAGAATAAGAACTCCCACCAGGTTGCCGTTTTGTTTACTGACGATGGTCGTCAGATGTAGTACGGTACTTTAATTCATCACTGAACACAATTTGACGCCAATAGTAAAAAGCCTCTGCTTCTCTTGCACAATAACACTTCAAACGCAGTAGTCTGTGTTACGGTGTTGGTGACACCCGAGGCATGGGCGATAATTCTTTCGTGTGGGTGCTGCCAAATCTTCGACCAATTGCGCAGGTTTACACAGAATACTTCAGGAAGTCCATTAGTCGTTCTCGAATGGCAGGTGCAGATCTGAAAGGGTTCTAATGTGCCCGGTGCACAATACGGCGATCTTCCATTGTGATTGTCAGACGTAGTCGATTGGAACCCTGACAGCAAATATGTACGCCTTTACGGTCCCATGTCGCGCAACATTGGGCAGTTGTAACGTCTTAATGCCCATAAATTTGGATATTGCACGATTCGGCCAGCTGGCCAAATGGTGACCCACACTAAGACACTTTTCCAACTCTGTCACGTTCTGACAACGCTCTGCCACACGAGTACGCGGTACCTCCGTGTACTCTATGTGGTCACGCAACATCTGGCACTGTTCGCTCTCAGTATATACCCTACCAGGCGTGGTGATATCACGAAACACGAACGATACTAATGCACTGTACGTGAACAATGACAACAAAACTAACAGCTATACTGGAATCCAACGTCGTTTATTCTTATTAACACACGCTACCAGTTTCGACACCAAGTGGTGTCATCTCGCGGCTCATCCACAACTTCAGTGACAAAGACCAACAAAATCTTTATATGAGAACCGTTATCAAACTTATACGCCAGCATGCTACTCTATTCCCATCTGAAGACTTTGTTGGTCTTTGTCATTGCGGTTGTGAATCGCAGGTTACGCTTGTGGCCTGAATGAAGGTGACACCATTTGGTAGCATCCTGGTAGCATGTGTTAAAAAGAATAAACGACTTTGGATCCCAATACAGCTGTTGGTTCTGCTACCATTATTGAAGTACGTCACCCCGGGCTGCGTTCCCATTTTCCTTGATGGATTATCAGGCACTAATGCACTGTGGCGGCCGTTCTATCTGTTCAGAAAATTACAATTGTAATCACTTACATGACCGCCGATGGTGTGTACGTGAGCGAACTTACGTTGTCAACCGACCAAGACATCTCGATGCTTCAGCTTTTTATCAGGTACAGTACAGCTGATCATAGCATGGACCTCGGTGCTTATCCCTTTCTTGGTATGTATTCCTGTCGTTAGCATCCCAGATATACTTGATAAAGTTCAGGCTATATTACCATCCTAAAACTTCTAACGTGTCTGTGGCATGACATGACAGCATATTAAAGATATGGTTTGCGAAGTTGCTTTACCAGACGTTCAATTCTCCAATGGAATGCTATATTCAACCAAATAAGTAGGGATGAACTACAGGCGCTACAGTCTGGAACCTCGCTACCGCAACGGTCGCTGTTTAGAATCCTGCCTCGGGTATGGATGTGTGTGATGTTCTTAGGTTAGTTAGGTTTAAGTAGTTCTAAGTTATAGGGGGCTGATGACCTCAGAAGTTAAGTCCATAGTGCTCAGAGCCTTTTGAACCAACCAAACTGTGCGTTACAGACGTCATGTGCCTTCATGTTACCTCTCACGTGATAGTAAAGTGGTGCCATTTTTCAACAGGACTATGCTTGTCTAACATGGTAGGTGTCTCTATGAACTGTCTGCGTGATGTTAACGTACCCTCGTGTGCAGCACGCACCCTGGATCTATGCACGATGGAACATTTGTGGAACCATCTTGGTCGTTGATTCCGTCCCACTATCGGCATCGAATATTTCAAGGTCTAGTTCCGAAATGTGTGGGCCACCTCGCCCCAGACTCGTATATAAGAGGTTTATGACACGCTTCCCAACAGAATCAACGCACGCATCCAGAACAGAGGGGCTACAACGTGATATTGGTAAGTGGATTCTACTGCCTATTTTTCTTTAAATTTTACAGGAATTTGTACTCACCGAAATAACGTTATGTGCCCACTCAATCCGAAAAAAGCAGATTCGTCTAAATATTTTATAAGTACACGTGCCACGCATCTAAGAACTGTAATAGCAACTAACTCTCTTAACTCCATCAACATGAAAATTTGCACGGTACGATTCCCAGCTGATCATTCGCAATTAAAATTATTTTACTTAGCACTATGATTGTGAACGCAGGTTTTCAGACTATGGTTATGTGAGCCTGTAAATCAGGGAATGCTCTTTCATTCAGTAATTTCTGCCTAAATTCGAAGAGATCAGTTCTGTGTTATTTTTTTCCTAGTATACGTATCTGTGTGACCGCGGTAATCTAACGGGTACTGTCATAGATCTCCGGGATTCAGTCATCGATGGGAGCGGGGATTTTTCCTCATTCGACTCCCTGCAGAATGGCTCCAAGTCCACTCCGCCTGCTATAAAGGTGAGTGGACCGTGGGCCGCCACCCACTCCCTCCTACTGCCGCGACGAAGAAAGGCTGCACTCTTACCTACAGCCAGGTCAGTACCCCGTTGTTTGTGTTTGAGTGTGTGTGTGTGTGTGTGTGTGTGTGTGTGTGTGTGTGTGTGTGTGTATGTGGTGGAGGGAGGGGTGATTATTCGAGTTTCTATCTAAACTTGCTCATCTTTCTGGGGTTTGCAAATCCTGCCTGTGGACTCTTGAATTTTCTTATTGGCACCAGGTGTGATCAGGCTTTGAATGGGCTCTTTTACCTGACTGGATTGTTCTCTTCGGTTGCTCAGGGTGCACAATGCAATTTTCTTGAATCATCTATCGCTTTCGAGTACTACTTCATTCTCCGCAAGTTTGTATATGTCAAAAATATAAACGAATCTACTTAAGTATTTTTGAGGTGGGGTATCGTGACACCTGTAACACCACAGACCCACACCCACTCCCTCGATTCGCTCCTGGTCTGAAGGGGCAGCGAGTGCCAGCCTGCTACACAGTCAAGCATTTCGCCTCGCGTCGGTTCAAGCGTCCCATACAGATGCGGCCATCTGTCCCGTCAGGGAAAGTGTGACCGCCGGGTTAAATAGCCCCACCGAGGTCTATATCAGCCGGGAAGGAACGCTCGTTGAATGGGACAACCCGCCACGTGTCTAGCCACGTGTCCCATACAGAGGTAGGTCTCCGTCCCGTTCGGGAATGCGAGGCCGCCAGGTTAAACGACCCTCCCCGGGTCTAAATAAGTGATACCCAGGGCAGGTGGCAGGCAGCACAAAAAGCCAGCCCTCGGCACGCGCCGTCCCGTCCAGGAACGGGCCGACACTGATCCCGCGTCCCGGGGCCCCCCGTCCCGTTCGGGAATCCCTTCCGCCATCGGTCAGGGTCGTCGCGTCGCACGTGGCCGGCCGGCTCCCTAGGAGGGTCCGCGCTCGTCCTGAGGACCACATCTTCAGAAGCATAACGCCGACCAGGTCAGGGTCGCCGTGGACACTGGTCATTTTAAGTCTCCTGATTATGTACACAGCACCGTGTTTGATAATGTGAATTACAACGATGTGACTGAGTGCAGGGGAACAAACGTTTAGTCTGAACTCAGTTCATATGGAGGCTTCAACACCTAAGTAGTGAGAAACGACTGAACGAATGATTCGATAAAAGAAACAGTAGTCATTAATAAATTTCTTGCAGCGTACCTTCCGCTACAGCAACCAACAAAAGTGGTATTATGCAATGTACCGTCAGCAGAATATATTGGATTATGTGTTCTGACAGAGGTGCAAAGGCATATCAACTACTGAAGTCATATTTTACTAACAATCACATACGTAAATACATAAATGCATAACCGTTTACAAAAGCTGGCGATGTTCGAATACGGAAATCTTAGTGATTTATTGTGCGTAACTGCCGATCATGAAGTATCAGATGCGGTACTCAGTACTATATGAACAGCTATAAATTACATTTAACACATCGGGAAATTGCTTTAGCTAAGTTCTTACCTTAGGAAAGTAATGAAAAATGCTTTATAACTTCTCGAGTAATCATGACAGGTTAATTCGCCGTTGCAGCTTACGAAAATGTGGTACAAACGGTAGCCATTGAAGCAGCAAATAATAATTTTTTTCGTAGTTTACAACTAAAAATATGCTTCTCGTACCTGAATTACGTGTACTTATCACGACGAAAAGATCGAGCTGTTCTAGAACTTCGTTCTTTTCCGCCAAGTATACATGTAGGATGAGAAGAAGGGATTTCCGGTACTGACTTTTGCCTGATAATAGAAAGAAGGCTTCCAAACATCAGAGAACAAAAATAAAATTTATGCGTTTCCAAATTGTGTGCCGAATGTAAGTATGTTGCGTACTCTTGATTGTATTACACCGCCAAATGAAAAGTTGACATGTTAAGTTATTTTTAGAGTTTCTGTGGGTCTCTCACTTCCCTTTTTATACAATATCTCAATACTAAATTATTGAGTGGCGAGGTAACAAATGCGTATCACAAGCTACTCTCCCCAGATGCAAGGGCGAGTTCGTAGGAACTATTCTCAACTAGTTCACAACATTATTCGGAAACCAAGAAGTTATCAATACCATAAATAGATGACTCGATTATTGGTTACTCTCGTATGCAGGGACGTGAGCTGTACCAAACAGCTTTGGCGGTTCTACACGTTCGGCAGTACTATTGTATGCTACACGTGCACCTTATTGTGACGTCACATGAGCTCTATAAGTTTAGCTCATTGTTAGTGCCTTGGAGATCTTGACGTTTCCCACGACTTAACTTGACATTTTTGACGGCATCGCATACTTTGCTATTTTATCCTCTGCTATGACGTAGCCAAAACTGACCAAAATATTACGCTTTTCGGTTAAAAACATCGTACCAATACTTACCCTGACTGCGAAACGGATTATGGTCGTACCCTAGAACTATAACTTGTAAACTAGGCCTATACTTTCCTCACACAGTATTATATCTTCTGAACGATAAGGTCACTCTTTTGAGACGTTTTCACATCTTCCTATTCTTCCGAACCCCACAAATGCATTACAGTACGTTTTTTGATGGAAAATATTTCACTTTTCAATCTTTCAGTCTTGCGGGGGACAGTACTGATGTATGGAGTATTCCACTAGGGTTGTTGCAAGTTCTTAAGGAACAAGTTTGCAGAACGGTTATCGTGAAGCGCAAAGTTCCGGATTTCAGATGCAGACTTAACTTCCAATACTCAAGACACTTTCGTCGTATAGAAACAATAACATCAGCTAACGCTCCTTAGATTAGCTGAAGTTGACAATTTAAGTACAAAATCATGACTGTAAGTCCTCTTTATTACTCCATAGCAGAGGCACTGAAATATTTTCAGTTTGTTTCTGGCTTTCGGAAGTATAAACGGTACTAAGAAACGAATGTAAATGAGTGAGAATCAGTGATTATCTTGCGACATATCTTGCAGGCTTAACAGGCTCGTACGTGACAAAATTAAAGGCGTAGTATGATATTTAAAAGGAAAATGTGTGTGTTAGGACTCCCAGCACTGCTCAAAACACAACTGCTCCAGTACTCAATGCACAGACATCTGGAATGCCCAAAGTAGTCACAACCACGGAGAGTTAGACGTGAGTTGTGAGCCGAAGTGCCGGGAGAGGTGGTCACCTCGGTGTCCACCCTAGAGAGGTAGCGCCGTGTAACGGGTTCTGTCCCCTGCACCCCTGTGGCCGACCTGTCAGACAGGCTGGCGGTCTCACGGTGTGTCCGGAACACCGGTCCAGCGTCAGGGCCTGCTCCAGCTACGGGAGCGCATCTTCCAAACGAGGCCCTCGTGCAGGGCTCGTGTGGCCTTGTGCTCTCTTTCATAGCCGCGAGCGCTCCAGGGGTCCTTACCGGCCGCTCGTCTCAAAATCTTCGAAGGCGGAAAGCCATCGGTCCGACGTAACATTGATTTCCTTAAATCACGTAATGTGGAATACCTGTATGAAACAATACTGTGGTCGATTCCCATTGCTCCACACACACTCTCCCACAATCCTTCAATACATCTTAACAGGACTAATTATACACCACCAGTTCTGTCAGTGTAAGCTTTCACAGAAGAAAAGGTAAAGTAATTTTTGTCTTACGCCAGAGCCATCATCAGTGTCTCGAAACAGTCTCATATGACCAATTTAATTTCTTAGAATGCGGGTACACTTCTTGTTAACTACTTGCTTCACCAGGTCCTTCTGTTTAAACGTAAGATCAAAAGTCCTTTTTTGGCGCAATTAGTGACTGGGACATTTGCTCCTTATTACAGTCAAGAAATAAACTCCCAGTATTGTCTTTTGCTCGGCCGAACCAACGTTAGAAGATTGTAAATTGAATAAACTTTGTACAATGCTTTATCAAGTCTTGGTTGAATGACGTGTAGGAGAGATTAAACATTGCCAGGAGAAATGAAGTACTAGTTAGCTAGCAGATCCCAAGAGATTAAATAGCCTAATTGTAGATATTTTCTTTTTTTTGTAAGCTTTTCTACCTTACCCCTTGCCTTTCGTTTTTTTTTTTTTTTTTTTTTTTGGACTGTGAATATTGTTGCCGAAGTGCTTGGATAACTTTGGAGAAAGTGGCTCTGTTAGGTACGTCAGGGGGGGGGGGGGGGGAATCCAGTGTCACTCCGGTGAATAACAGTGTATTGTATATGTGAGAGGGAGAGAGAGAGAAAGAGAGAGAGAGAGAGCGTGAGAGGTAGGAGAGAGAGAGACAGACAGACAGACAGAGAGGAGGAGGAGGAGGAGGAGGAGGAGGTGGAGTGGTTCAATGGTTCAAATGCCTCCGAGCACTATGAGACTTAACATTTGAGGTCATCAGTCCCATAGAACTTAGAACTACTTAAACCTAACTAACCTAAGGAGATCACACACATCCATGCCCGAGGCAGGATTCGAAACTGCGACCGTAACGGTCGCGCGGTTCCAGACTGAAGCGGTGGAGTGGTGAAGTCTCATTATGACACGCTGCGAATTACACTGGTGCGTAAAGGTTAACGAAGAAAGTAACTTTTGCATGATGTGTCACTGGCAAGTAACATAGCTCGATGAAACTTAGACCATACGTAGAAAGAACAGCTGTAGTGTAGTATAGACGGCAGCTGCAAGAAATACGCAATGAGACCAACAGAAATGACACTTGTATTCAAAGACAATCATTAGGCTGATGTCAGCTCGTTTGATGATGATCCCCTGAACGCAACGAAGGCGGGTGACATGGTTCCTAATAGGGTGTGTGATCACTGTGGACGGCAATTCATGCTCCGCAACGCGCTCTCATGGTGGTCAAAAGTTTGATAATAAATTTTTGTCGTACAGCGTTCGATTCCTCCACCAACGCGCTTGGGAGCTGGTTGATGGTCGTTGGTGCTTGTTGACGAGCTGCAGCAAGTCTTCCCAACGCATCCCACACATAATCGATGGCATTTCAGTCGGGGAACGGGTAAGCCCGTCGATTTGCCTAACATATTCTCGTTCCAAGCTCTCCTCCACGGTCGTGTATTGTCAACCATTAAAATAGAATCTGGGTCGAATGCACCCCAGTAAAGACTCACCTGGAGAAGGAATACACTGGTACAATAACGTAGACAGTTGGGTGTACCGTGTTCAAAGACTTGGAGCTCAGTACGCCCTTGCAACATTATGCCTCTCAACGACATAAAGCCTGGACCACTCAAATGATCATGTTCGACTATGTTCCTTAATGAGTTACATGTTCCCACCTCTCGCCATATGAGCGTACGGATATCATTGTTGGACATGATGGAATAGATGATATGGTGCGTAGACAGATGGTCGTACTGACATCCAGAACTTTGTAAAGCCGGTCAGTGTTATTGGGGCACTGCACTCCTTACCCATGTGCGTCTTTTAAGGGGTTATTCGGTACTAATTTATTGTTTTACGGATGGTAGCATGTGACCGTATAGTACAGCGCAGGTACATTAGCTCTTGGAACTAGAGGGTATTCGGTGAATGGAGTAATCAGCCCATTCCCCTGACTTAAATCGCGTCGAGCACTTCAGGGACGCGTTGACGAGTCATATTCTAGCACATTCGCATGCACCAACGACCACACAGCAGCTGTCAACCTCGCTTCAGGAAGGATGCAATGCCCAACAACAAAAACACTTTACCAATCTTTTGGACAGCATGTGAGCACGTTGCAGTGATTGCGCAGCCGTCCGTGGTGATCAGGCACCCATTAAGAACCATGTTCCGCCTTTGTAAATTCCAGGAGGCCATCACGAAACATGATGACAGTGTGATTATTATTTTTGAAAAAAACTATTACTTGTATTAGTCTCATTCCGTACTTCTTTCAGTAGCCTTCTGTACTATTCTGTATCAGTTCCTTCTATTTATGGTCCAAGTTTCATGAGCTGTGCTACTTGGTAGTGACACATCATGTGAAAGTTACTTTTGGCGTTGAGTTTTGCACACCAGCGTGTTTGTCAAGTGCCATCAGTGAGAACACTTAATTTCCTCATACGAAGGACGGATCACCATCAACAGCGATACTGTGTTCGTCACCACAAAAAGTTATCGTTACCTCTTATGCCTTTTCTCTCCCTCTTGAGTACTGTACCGTCAACTTGACGACGTGGAGATTGGGGTTGTCTGATTGTCAGAGAAGTGGTTTATCCGTACTGCCGTCGAAAATCTTTCCTCACAAAACGATTCGAACGCACTAACGCGGAATCAAGTGCCATCGCACTTCGGAACATCAACTTTAGAAGCGCTTTGTAAGCGAGTTGTAGCCAAGTGTGGAGAATTTGTATTCAGATACGATCTATACAACTACATACCATATTCACGGGATCTTCTCTACGGTCGCGAATGCAGTCTCAGTTCTTATAAAGCACCTAAACGCAGAAGTTTCGTTTTCCAACGTCAGTCTCAATTGTGTTCTGCAGTGAAATCCATTAATGGATGGAACGGGTGAGTAAGTTAGTCTCACCTTTTGAAAGACACTCAGTATCATCTTACACACTATTGGAAGTGACATAAAATTCGCTTTGCACGGCCACACTGGAGCTTACTGAACACCTATCCATCTAAATTAATACGCATGGCAACTAATCTTTGAGTATTCATGATCTGTAACGTCCTGAGCGAAAGCATGATATTTCTAAGCCGATAAAATGTCAGATATAGGAAGTATTGGTATCCGCGGACCACTCAGAATGCAACATCATAGATAAATATATACATTCTGTCACCAGCGCACTGTCCGCCCCCGGTAGCTGAATGGTGAGCGAGACGGAATGTCAATGCCAAGGGCTCCGGTTCGATTCCCGGGTGGATTGGAGATTTTCTCCGCTCAGGGACTGGGTGTTGTGTTGTCCTGTCCTAATAATCATTTCATCCTCTTCGGCGCACAAGTCACCGAAGTGGCGTCAGATCGAAAGTCTTGCACCCGGCGAACGGTCTACTAGACGGGAGGCCCTAGTCACACGACATTTACATTTACTAGCGCACGGAACCGTCTACCTGACTCGTACAAATTTTTGGTTGTGTGATTGTCTGAGTGGTAGCTTGTCCAATATCTTCGGCCTCTGATAGGGTTCCCAGCGATTGCACATCAGTCCGTACTCTGACGTCAAAGACTATCTATAGTTTAATTTCGTTTACACAATGATTATATCGCTACACTGCTAACTTCAGTAGGAAAAGAAAAAGTGAAGAACATAAATCCTGATAGAGAGGAAAGCGGCTGTCTTCTTCATCGTAGCTGAGTGAACGTGCATATTATTTATTAATACAGCTCCATTTGAAGCTAAGAGCGAGCAAGCGTAGCAGTAAGATATTGGACTTGCATTCGAAAACTGTGCTTCGAAAGCCCCGTTCAAAGCCCAAATTCGGGTTCTCCGTGATTTCCTCAGACCGTGTAGGCAGATGCCAGGGTGCTTCCTTCGAACAGGACACGACCGATTTCCCTCCCTCTTCTCCCCAAAACGAGCTTGTGTTCCATGTTTAGTGACCAAGTCGTTGGCTGAACGTTACTAACTAATCTTTCGTTCCTATTCACCATAAATGATACAGTACGGTGGACAGGAACTGTGAACCATTTGGAGAGACTTGCTAAACACACCACGACGTAGCGGAATGATCCGGACAGGTTGTAATACGTTTCGTTGGTGTAGCTCCTTCGAGGAAGTTCCCAGCAGACGGCTCGCTGAGACAGGGGAGGAGATGGACAGTGGACGTGCACAGTGGACTGCGGCAGGCAGTGTCCGGTGCTCTGTGCAGGCTGGCCCCTGCAGACAGGTTCTACCTGTCGGCGCCCGCTCTCTGCACGCGGCCGGTGCTGACCGCGTTCCCACGCGCCTCCTGCAGCAGCTGCGCCTGTTGCCAGCAGGCACCCTCGCGATGCGCTGCGGCCCATGCGGGTGAGCAGCCCCTCCGCCAGACACTGATCACCTCTTGGACTTCACATCGTGCGACGACGGTTGGACCTGGAACTCGGATTACGGGTCTCTGGCTTCATTCTCCTATCAGATCATCCTAATGAAGTATTTCGAGGACCGTGTCTGCCCATAGCAGCTTATTTCCTCACGAAGGAAAAATAAAATCCAAACAGAGAAGAGCGGAGTGTTGGATGATGGTTTTTTCACTCCCAAGAGCTTGTTTTTGAAAATAATAGCAGGCATATAGAGGACTTTCTGTTATTGGCAGAGAATGAGGAAGACTTGGATCTCTCTAACTGAAGATTAATGCACTGAGGTGACAAAAATTGTGGGCTACTTCCTAATATCATGTCGGACCCCTTCCTACCCGGCGTGATGCAGCAACCGAATGTGGCATGTACTCAACAAGTTTTATGAAGTCCCCATCAGAAATACTGAGCCGTGCTGCCTCTATAGTCGACCATAACTGTGAATGTGTTAACGGTGCAAGACTTTGTGCATGAACCGACCTCCCAATAATGACCCATAAATGTCAGGAGGGGTTGATATCGGGCGATCTGAGTGGCCAAATCATTAACTTCAATTGTCCAGAATGTTCTTAAAACCAATCACGAACAAGTGTGCCCCGGTAACATGGTGCAGTGCCATCCATCAAAATTCCATCGTTGTTCGGGAACATGAAGTCCATGAGTGGTTTTAAGCGCTCACGGCTGGTTCATCTGGACCAGAGGACCCAATCCATTCCATATAAACACAGGCCACACCATTACGGAGCCAACACCAGCTTGCATAGTGCCTTGTTGACAACTTGGGTCCATGGATTCGTGGGGTCTGCGCCACAGTCGAACCCTACCATCCTCTCTTCCCAGAAGAAGTGGAATGATCATATAAAATTAATTGTTGGTAAGGCGGGTACCAGGTTGAGATTCATTGGGAGAGTGCTTAGAAAATGTAGTCCATCAACAAAGGAGGTGGCTTACAAAACACTCGTTCGACCTATACTTGAGTATTGCTCATCAGTGTGGGATCCGTACCAGGTCGGGTTGACGGAGGAGATAGAAATGATCCAAAGAAGAGCGGCGCGTTTCGTCACCGGGTTATTTGGTAACCGTGATAGCGTTACGGAGATGTTTAATAAACTCAAGTGGCAGACTCTGCAAGAGAGGCGCTCTGCATCGCGGTGTAGCTTGCTGTCCAGGTTTCGAGAGGGTGCGTTTCTGGATGAGGTATCGAATATATTGCTTCCCCTTACTTATACCTCCCGAGGAGATCACGAATGTAAAATTAGAGAGATTAGAGCGCGCACGGAGGCTTTCAGACAGTCGTTCTTCCCGCGAACCATACGCGACTGGAACAGGAAAGGGAGGTAATGACAGTGGCACGTAAAGTGCCCTCCGCCACACACCGTTGGGTGGCTTGCGGAGTATCAATGTAGATGTAGATGTAGAAGAAATCGGGACTCATCGGAACAAGCCGCGGTTTTCCAGTCGTTTCGGGTCCACGGAATACTGTCACGAGCCCTGGAGAGGCGCTGCAGGCGATGTCATGCTATTGGCAAAGACACTCAAGTCGGTCACCTGCTGCCATAACTCATTAATACCTCATTTATCCTTAGGGTCCCGAAGGATAACTTCCTCGACGTCCCAAATTGATTTCTACAGTTATTTCACGCACTGTTGCTTGTCTGTTAACACTGACACCTCTACGCAAACGCCGCTGCTCTCGATGGTGAAGTGAAGCCCGTCGTCCATTGCATTGCCGGTGGCGAGAGGTAATGCGTGAAATATACTATTCTCAGAATAATCTTGGCACGGTGGATCTCGGAATATTAAATTCTCTAACGATTTCCGAAATGGAGTGTGCTATGCATCCAGCTCCAACTATCATTTCGCTTTCAAAATCTCTTAATTCTTGTCGTGCGACCACAATCACATTAGAAAACTTTTCAAATGCGTCACCTAATATCAATAACAGCTCCTCCAGTGCACTGCCCTTTTATACCTTGTGTACGCCATACTACCGCCATCTGTATATTTGCGTATCGCTATGCTAGGACTTTTCACCTGAGTGTAACTTATGATCTGAGGATTTCTTGATCAAAATAAAAAAAACGAAATTAAAAATAGTGAATTGCAGACGAAAGAAGCAGCAGAATCTTAACAGAGGTTGAAAGAGGAAGCAGACAAGTTGGACCGTGAGTCGTGCTTAGGTAGCTCAGTTGGTAGAGAATTTTTCCGTGAAAGGTCCTGAGTTAGAATTTCAGTCGGGCACACCCTTTTACTCCGAGGGAAGTTTCACTCGATAGACCTGGATGGAAGACGTAAAAATGACGCCGGCGCTTGAGCTCCTCCTGCCAAAGAAATAGACAATATAGAGCGTAGTCCAATGACATCTATGATTCTCTCATAAAAAGTGAAAAAGTAATTATTTCGTGAAAAGTTTGCTTGGGCCATATATCGATAAGAAACATGGACCCGAAGGAGGATGAGGGGACAGTAGAAGCATTCGAGACGTGTTGATGACTAATTATGCTGTGCATACCCTGGACAACCGCGCGACTGCTACGGTCGCAGGTTCGAATCCTGCCTCGGGTATGGATGTGTGTGATGTCCTTAGGTTGGTTAGGTTTAAGTAGTTCTAAGTTCTAGGGGACTGATGACCACAGATGTTAAGTCCCATAGTGCTCAGAGCCATTTGAACCATTTGAACCATACCCTGGACAAGTAGAACAATAGATGAAGAGCGGTAGCCCACAGATCTGGAACGTACTTTTACACTACAAAAGAAAACAGGCGAAATAGTTGGACTTGGCATTTGCTACCTTATTCGTCTCGGTGCACTGGTCCAGTCAAATGGAAAGTAAAAGGAAGCCCAATACAAGGAAGACGAAGAGCAAAATGCATAGGATGATGTCAGAATAGGCCACCATTATTAGCAAATAAAGTAGTTCTGTGGTACTGCTATTATTTCATCATGCTGGCCATCAACCGTAAGGCAGAAGTGAGGCAGAGGACGAGGAGGTTCTTGAATGTAATTAGATATGAGTTTGTTGGAACAATCGGCACAGCAATGAAATTCTGAGATCGGATAAATCTCAAGAGATTTAATTAAGAACCTCCGACCGTTGTTGGAGCCCTGTTCTTCACCGGCCAGAGTGGCCGAGCGGTTCTAGGCGCTATAGTCTGGAACCACGCGACCGCTACGGTCGCAGGTTCGAATCCTGCCTCTGGCATGGATGTGTGTGATATCCTTAGGTTGGTTAGGTTTAAGTAGTTCTAGGTTCTAGGGGACTGATGACCTCAGCAGTTAAGTCCCATAGTGTTCAGAGCCATTTTTAGTCCTTTTCTTTCTCGGAATTTCACCGTTGTCGTCAACCTTCTGAACTGACGCAGCAGTTGATTGTATGAAGAAAGGTCCCTATTGTATTAATTTGTTTAATCATAAGCGTGGCATTCAGGAAACGTATTTTACTCTTGGAAAACTCTTAATTGTAGACAGGGAACATGGAGGGAAGTGTATGGGCAGATTCAGCTCTTAACATATTAACAACAAGAAACTAAAGTCTCCAACATCATCATATGACCTATATGCAAAAACCGGAATAATCGTCTTTAGCAGAGTATATATATTTTATTAATTGTCAGTTACTAACAAATACGCTTTCAAAATACAATCTTCTATGTGTTGATAAACATGTACATTTCGATCGGAGCATTTTTGTAGACAGTAGCAAGGGTTTTTATCAGGTTAAAATTGGGAGATTTTGTAGGTCGTGCCAAAAGTGTGAATGTTCATGAATGTTCCTCGTGCCAACGAGAATCAGTTTCTGACCGGACGACGAAATAACTTCCATGTTGAAAGAGAGCACTTTTAATTCTTGGATCCATGCTAATAACCACATAACGAAAAATTAATCACTCCCAGATGACATCATGCCAGTGTCGTGCAGCACCACCTCGAGTCTTAACAAGGACCTCATTTCTGTGAGGAAGACGGTCCAGAAGCGTCTCCATGTATGTTGTACCAGCTGATGGTATCCAGTGACTATTAGTTCCAGCAGAGCTACCGAATTGCTGCGTTGTTGATTGGCACGTTTCACCCGCTGTTCAAAAAGATCCCAGACAGTTTCTGTGGAGTTAATATTGGGTGATTTAACTGGCCATTCGATATACGTTAGGATGCCTGATTGTTCCTCAAATCAGGAACGTTAGGTATAGCCCTGCGAGCATCGCTATTGTCGTCTTGTAAAGATGGGAATGTCCAAAGCCTAGTTATCTTGAGGATGTAGAAGAAAGGCTTCTACTGAGTCACCGGCAGAGTTCAAATAAAGATACTTGTCATAACCACAGTAACCTAAATGGGTATTTTTAAGTCATGTCACATCCGGTCTGTGCTGCACCCTCCACACACTGCAGATGAAACATCTCGCACGTTCGCTGAAGTACTTGGCGCTTTGAATCGTTCAAATAGGGGCAAGATCGCACACATCGCAGTCTACGTCCTAGTCAGCTTCTTCCAAGTTTGTGTGTGTTTCTCTCACTGCTCACTGAGCCGCTGTTAGCAATGGCCTTTTACCAGATAGTCGACTGCAAATGTCCACTGCATCCAGTTGCCTTAACAGGGATTGATTGGAATCTGCTTGAGATGGACCTCAGTCATCGACACCAGAATTACTGTGGGATTCGATAGCCATTGACGAGGAGTGATACTCGACTTGGTCGCCGTTGGTTAAAATCTGTTTGCTACTACTGTTCTTGCACCTTGTTACGTGACTGCTAGTTGTAAATCAAGGCTTATAAACCCGTTTGACCGTCAGCGTTGAGCACCAACAAATAGGGAAACTTCATTCCCGGTATGGTCAACGGTACATACCAGAACGATGGCTCCTTTCTTCTACTCTGTCACTTCCGCACACTAAGCCACATCACAGCGCGTATACCATACACTGGGCTGGTGCCTACAAACCACTTCACTACCATGACTTACATCAGCTGCGGAATATTGACGACTAGCTCGTACCAGTTGTATGCTGTCAACAGCGCGCAAGAGCGACCTGTGTGCTCCTTTAAAATGGTCAGGAATATTTTGTCCTGCGAGCTTACGACGGGGGAACGGAAAATTTGGTTGTTTTGTAGTTCACACTTACGACGTGTAGATCGGTATGTCTGTGATTTCAGGTACACCTGTCGTATAGTAGGTGTTGAAACGCATTCAGAATCCATTACCACATTTAAGGCAATCGCTTGGTAAGGTGAAGACAAAGATCATTTCCTTCTTCGTTACATCGAGCCTGCATCCCATGTCACACACGAGAAAGATGGCGAGCGTCTTGCTGCATCACCTCTGTGGATTATCAGATGCTCACTAACCAAGTACTTCTCAAAATTTTCAATTAGATTAAAACTGTGTGTTGGACTACAACTCGAACACCGAACCTTGGCTTTTGGGAGCTATGTTCTTAAGTGAGCTGACAAGGCACGACTGAAGGCTCACCCATGGCGATTAAGTATTTATAGTACCTCTTCCCAAATTTCACCGAAGCTCAAAACAACTTTTTAGCCTAGTATAATTGGAAGAAATCATGTTTCAGAGAAATGCCTTACCCATAGCGTAGACGAAGGGCGGAAACAGTACAACCAAGTCTTCTACGGCCTGCGGTGACGGTGGCGGGCGGGGGGTATTCCAGGTACAGTACAGATTAGGTAACTAGGTATCAAGTAATGCATAAAGCAAAGGTAACAATGCTTCATAATTTCTAAAACTTTCGGGAGAAGTTGCAACCAAACAAATGTTAACGATTGTTTGTGGACTGCTTGAGTCTGGAGACATAACATACGACGTTCGGAAAAATATCGTGCACACAACCCTGAAGGCCAGATAAGTGCGAAGACTATTGCACAACCGTCTTAACAGCCAATGCATCCAACCTGCTGACTTGAATAATATACACAAGTATGGAAGAGAAAATAACGAATCTTTAGGTGACGATCAGTTTCGCTTAGGGAAAAGTACGGTTACCAGAGAGACGGTTCTGCTGTTGCACTTTATAATTGAAGCAACACTTCACTAAAATCGAAATACATTCATAGGATTTGTTGATCTAGATAAAATGTTCCAAAATGTAAAGCGATCTAAGACGTTCGAAATTTTCGATAAATTAACTATAAGATATAAGGTAAGACGGGTACAATACAATATGTAAAAAAACCAAGAGGAAAAAATAAAAAAAGATTAAGAACTCCGTGCTCGCATTGAAAATGGTGTAAGACAGGGATACAGTCTTATTCAGAAAGCAATGACGAAAATAAAAGTTCAGAAGTGAGATTAAAATTAATGTTGAAAGAACACCAATGATCGCTAATGACAGTGACATCCTCAGCGAAGTGAGGAACAACTGAAAGACCTGTTGAATGAAGTGAACAGTCTAATGAGTAACCTATAACACACCGATTGACTGTAAAACGAAGAAAGACGAAATTAATGTGCAGTGGCAGAAAAGAGATTGGTAGGAAACTTCATACCAAAGTCGGAGAGCACGAAGTAGATAAAGTCAAGTAACTCCGTTATCTTAAAAAAAAGAAACATATGACGGAGGAAACAAGGAGGAAATTAAAAGCAGACTGCCAATGGCGAGGAAAGCATTCCTCGCCAAAAGAAGCCTTCTAGTGTCAAATACAGGGATTGGTTTGAGAAAGAAATTAGCGAGATTGTTCATTCAGGAACAGCATTGTATGGACGTGAATCATGGACTGAGAAAAGAATCGAAGCCTTTGAGATGTGGCCTATAAATGGACGTCGGAAATTAGGTACCCTTATAATATCAGAAATGAGAAAGTTGTCAGAAATGAGGAAGTTGTCCGCAGAATCGTAACAGAATCTGCTGGTTCATCCATTGAAAATCACCACACCAATAAATCAGTGGCTACGCGCACTACAAATTTATTTGACAGTAATGCCAATTGTTCACGTGTCAACAGAAACCTAGTAAAAAGGTATTAGTTAAGTATTGCGAATAATAAAGTACATAGTACTGTATAATTTTCTTTGAATAAATGGCTCGAATAAGATTAAACTTTTAGTACTATCTCTGCGTGGAATGCAGTCTCGTATTTTACATTAATTTATATGGGATAATTGTTTCGCTTAATGACTGTCTCGCAATATGAGGGCGACGTTCCACTGTATTTCTGATTGGACAATTTGATGTAAAGATGATCTCAATGTAGCCGTACCAGGACTTTGTCGCTAGATAAGTGAATAATCTTCCATTTATGACGCCACCAGCTTTATGGGCAATAAACTCATTTTTATGCAGATGAAATCAATCTAGACTGCTGCATCGCTCGTATAAGACCCCGTATGAACCTGCACAATTTTTGAGCGTTGGTAAGTGAACTTTCTGGTGCAGTAAATGAGGTCGAAGCGAATGATCTGAAAATATCCTATAGTGCTTGTTACTTCCTTCTGCAAGAAATCAAGATGGAAGGGAATGATCTGTAACCAGCCTGTAGTGCCTGTGTTCTTTTCTCTTTTTTTGTAACGCTTCTTGCGGTCAAGAGATGGCCACAATAGCATCTAATGGCAATGCGACGGATACAGCGTGGATGAATGTGGCAGGAGAGAAACAATGTCTTGCTGCAGTTTTCTAAGAGCGTTTCCAGACACAGCTTTTGATGCCTGTAAGATTCTGACAAATCGTTGTCTTGCTGGAGTACATAAAGTGTAATCTGAGTTGGTAGCCAAACCCGTAGTTGAGGTTAGCAGATGACTCTTCCGGTGCTATAAGATATGTTGTAGAACAGTCTGATTAAGATTAATTCTGATAATTTGGTTTCTTCTCGGCCAGCAGTATAAATCGACGACGAAAGTGTCGAATAGCATGTGGTTGCCCATTTCTCAGCACATCAAATTTCAGTATGTGTCACCATGTACAACATCATTGCCAAACAGATCTGTACAGATAACTGGGACCTCGTATGACAGCTTCGATTATAAGCTTATAGTTAGTTACGCCTTATCAAATGTAAGAATGAGATTCATGTTTATAATATGCAGATAGTGCCAGTCTGTAAGCTGGTGGCAAATATCAGCTGAATATTTAGAATCCAAGAGGACGTCAACGGCTACACAAACGAAGTTGAATCGAAATATTAACATTTTACTACTATCGTATTGATTTCCAGTCAGGTATATTTCTATAATCGGTATACAGCGAGTAACAGACAAAAAAATTAAGTTTTGTTTCAGAAGAAAATATATTTTATTCTTTTAGTGATCAATCGCCTTTCCTTCACTAGAGGTTTCGTTCCCATTTCCACTGACTCTACAGATTTACTCATCTGCCATAGTTTAAATGGTGAAATAAACATGTAACAAGAGGGAGGGCATCCTAGCATTCACTGCATATGTCATTGAGAACATTGGTCGGTAACCTGAAATAGTTTACGAATCGATCATCCACCTATATAAGCTACAAAGAGTCCACAAGTATGATATTGCAAGGAAGCCATATAAAGAAATCATCTCCGTCAGAAACTACAGTATGTCACAGTTGTTTAACTGCCCACTATTCCACGAAGCTCAAAGTTGTAGACATGCGTGCGTCCTTCAGCTTTACAGAAATGTTACTTGGTTTATTGAAATCAGCTGAAAGTCATTGTTTACATCGGTAATTGACGACAACACAAAACTGAATCCGTCAGTAAAGGTTTACAGTTCACATTAAATTCAACACAATATGGTATGCACGTATGTGCAGTGAGCCTAGAAGTAAAACAGGGAATCCGTCGTCATTGATACCAACGAACCTTCGTTAACATATTGAGAAATCCACTTCTAAATGTTGTAACTGAATACCAACACAAACGCTTCGTCCACAGAAATTAGTTGAGCTCCAGTGTCACGACAGACACCATACAGTGTATTACTTTTTTCTTATGATTGGGTTTGCCCGAAACGGAGAAACAATAAGTTGTAACAACAAGTGGACTCTTTTCAGAGGCAAGCTGATACGATGGTAATGATGTGCTCAGTGAGAATTTTTTGTTTCGGAATTCTAGCTTTATATAAATTTTTACCCTTAATTTGACCTCACGACAGTACATTTGTTGTTATTGTCTCGAGTTCATGTAATTTGGTTTCTAATCTCTGTCAGGACCGTAAAAGTGTGTACTGTTGGTAATTTATCAGTCTCCCACAGCGCACTATTTCGTTCTGTCATATACTCCGTGGCGCCGGCCGCTGTGGCCGAACGGTTCTACGCACTTCAGTCCGGAACTGCGATCCTGCTACCGTCGCAGGCTCGAATCCTGCCTCGGGCTTGCATGTGAGTGATGTCCTTAGGTTAGTTAGGTTTAAGTACTTTTAAGTCTAGGAAACTGATGACCTCAGATGTTAAGTCCTATAGTGCTTAGAGCCATTTGAACCATTTTTATACTCCGTGGCCACGCGGGGTAGCCGTGCGGTCAGGGGTGTCTAGTCACGGTTCATACGGCTCCCCCCCCCCCCCCCCCCCGTCGGAGTTTCGAGTCCTCCCTCGGGCATGGCTGAGTATGTTGTCCTTAGCGTAAGTTAGTGTAATTAGTGTGTGAGCCTAGCGACCGATGACCTCAGTAGTTTGGCCCCATAGACCTTACCACAAATTTCCAAAAATTTGCTCCGTGTACACTTACTTCTTGTCTAGTTTCGCATACTAAGCTTTATATAAGCACTTGATGAGCTACGACAGCTTTGCTGCTTTTTTGATGAATAACGAAAGTTTCTCGGTTTGTAGGAAGTATGTGCTCTGCTCGTATGGGAACTATGAATGTAATGTTACCTCTGATACTGAACTCACGTTTTCAAAGAAACTGACGACCCTTGGAGCAACGCATACATGAGATAATCCTTCCAGTTTGTACTGGAAAAATCACTTACCTACCACTGAGCGCTGCTAAGGATTTTACTGCATACCTTAAACATTCAGAGCCCCTGGCGATATTCTGTCTGTCTGGTAGTGGATGCGAGAGAAGTTTGTAACAAGTGTGGAGAATCGTCTCGTGATAGGTCGGATTAATACAATTTCCATAAAGCTCCTCGCTACCAATTAAACATTTAAGGAAGGCTTTATTGGGTGGTAGTGCTCCTTGGAGTCACAACGTTTCTTTTCACGAAAGAGTTCAAATTCTCTAATTGGTGTACTGTAAGTAGTTGTGCCGAATTCACGACAGATTAAACGAAATAGTAGTAGTTGCACTATCTGTAATATAAAGCTTGAGTATTATGGTTCACGACCGATGAAAAAACTATTCATTTTCTGAAATGCTTGCCATTGAAAATGCCTAAAAATTCCCCGTAAGCACTGGAATTAGAATTATTCATTTTATAGATAGGCATTTATGTTGATGTGAACATTTACTTACAAAGCCTAATGCGTATTTTATAATAATATAATGTACGTTCTTTCAAACTCATTCTCTTTCTGCTTTATCTAAATGGCTGTTTAGCGTAGTGTTACTTATCCTTTGATATTCTGTGCCGGCCGGTGTGGCCAAGCGGTTAAAGGCGCTACAGTCTGGAACCGCGTGACCGCTACGGTCGCAGGTTCGAATCCTGCCTCGGGCATGGATGTGTGTGATGTCCTTAGGTTAGTTAGGTTTAAGTAGTTCTAAGTTCTAGGGGACTGATGACCTTAGAAGTTAAGTCCCATAGTGCTCAGAGCCATTTGAACCATTTGATATTCTGTTCCTAAAAACTCTGTTTCAGGTGAATCAGCATTTCTGTGACACTATCTCTTTTATTCTTTAATTACAAGCAATTTACTTCAAGACATCGTACATCTCAGGTATTCAAAGTTTGCTGGTACATGCATTTTTCTGGGACATTCGTCACGACTCTCCTTATTCCAAATCATTTGCTATGGATGTTATGAAGCTTACATGACACTTGGTTTTTTTTTTAATGAGCTGCGTCTTAAAACACGACTGCGTAGTCATGTGGATC
Source organism: Schistocerca serialis cubense (assembly GCF_023864345.2). Lineage (NCBI taxonomy): Eukaryota > Metazoa > Arthropoda > Insecta > Orthoptera > Acrididae > Schistocerca > Schistocerca serialis. Next base: position 412,833,881 of record NC_064638.1, read on the forward strand.
ACCATTTCCGACCCATAAAATCGTCCCTTGTAAGAAGAACTCTTTTGTGTAAACAACGCTCTTATGAATATTTCAACCTAATTAAAGCCGGTGAAAACATGTAATAAGCTCCAGGAAAATTAATAGATTCCTGTATGCATCAGTTACATCACCCCATCCCCACTCACGCTCAAGTGCGACTATTAATCAGTCTTATTTCATCGCGCGCGACGACTTGTTGATTCTCGTGGATTAATCTGGAAACTTCTTGGCCATTATTTATTCCGCGAGGTTCCGCTTATCTCGTCGTTGCTTGCTTCATCCAGCATACTCAGATACAAAGCAGGAGCGATTCGCAGACTGTAAAGGCAGTCCCGAGATGTGAGTCAAATTCCTTGGTGATAGGGGCGTAATGTGCATTTTTTGCACTACACGTGCAGTTACTTCCAAATTCGGATTCTACATGAACAGTTATTACTCTATTTTCGTAAAGCAGATGGTGAATCTAAACACAATTATAAATGTGACTGTCTTGGTTTATCAAATCAGACATTTGTTCGGAACGTAGCACTGTTGTTTTCATCTTGTAACTTCATTTAGTGTTGCCTTATCATGACTAGGCAAGTTGGTACTGGAAAATTAAAGCCACATTTACTATATTTAAACGTAAACTATTTAACTCCAGCATTAAATCTGAAATGATTCTCTATGTAAGAACGAGAATTACTTCTTGAGCGTTGAATCGTCATCATACGCTTCCAACGAAGCGGAAAACCTCTCTGTTGCCTTTGACACAAGTAAGTTGTTGTTACAAAACTTCTGTTCAATCGCTGGATGTTCTTTTATTCTGATGTTCGGATTACTGTTGATCAATGAACATTCCTTTATTGAAGATTAAACTGTATCATTGTTTTAATTTAGTAACAAGCGCTGCTGTATTTATTTAAAACAAGTTCGCAAATGAAGGTGTAACTATGTCTTTCGTACAGTAATTCATTCTCCATCCTCTAGAAATCACATGATTTTCTTACCTGAAACTGATGTGATACTGCTCTTAGCTCAAATGGTTTAAATGGCTCTCAGCACTATGGAACTTAACATCTGAGGTCATCAGTCCCCTTGACTTAGAACTACTTAAACCTAACTAACCTAAGGACAGCACACACATCCATGCCCGAGGCAGGATTCGAACCTGCGACCGTAGCAGCAGCGCGGTTCCGGAATGACGCGCCTAGAACCGCTCGGTCACAACGGCCGGCTGCTATTATTTCTCGGACTTTTAAGACGGAGACATATTCTTTGGCGATGTAGTTGAGGACAATATTATGGAAATGGAAGAGGATGTAGATGAAGATGAAATGGTAGATATGATACTGCGTGAAGAGTTTGACAGAGCACCGAAAGGCCTGAGTCGAAGCAAGGCCCCGGGAGTAGACAACATTCCATTAGAACTACTGACAGCCTTGGGAGAGCCAGTCCTGACAAAACTCTACCATCTGGTGAGCGAGATGTATGAGACAGGCGAAATACCCTCAGACTTCAAGAAGAATATAACAATTCCAATACCAAAGAAAGCAGGTGTTGACAGATGTGAAAATTACCGAACTATCAGTTTAATAAGTCACAGCTGCAAAATACTAACGCGAATTGTTTACAGACGAATGGAAAAACTGGTAGAAGCCGACCTCGGGAAAGATTAGTTTGGATTCCGTAGAAATATTGGAACACGTTAGGCAATACTGACCCTACGACTTATCTTAGAAGAAAGATTAAGGAAAGGCAAACCTACGTTTCTAGCATTTGTAGACTTAGAGAAAGCTTTTGACAATGTTGATTTGAATACTCTCTTCCAAATTCTAAAGGTGGCAGGGGTAAAATACAGGGAGCTAAATGCTATTTACAATTTGTACAGAAACCAGATGGCAGTTATAAGAGTCGAGGGGCATGAAAGGGAAGCAGTGGTTGGGAAGGAAGTGAGACAGGGTTGTAGCCTCTCCCAGATGTTACTCAATCTGTATATTGAGCAAGCAGTAAAGGAAACGAAAGAAAAATTCAGAGTAGGTATTAAAATCCATGGAGAAGAAATAAAAACTTTCAGGTTCGCCGATGACATTGTAATTCTGTCAAAGACAGCAAAGGATTAGGAAGAGCAATTGAACGGAATGGACAGTGTCTTGAAAGGAGGATATAAGATGAACTTCAACAAAAGCTAAACGAGGATAATGGAATGTAGTCAAATTAAGTCGGTTGATGCTGAGGGAATTAGATTAGGAAATGAGACACTTAAAGTAGTAAAGGAGTTTTGTTATATGGGGAGCAAAATAACCGATAATGGTCGAAGTACAGAGGATATAAAATGTAGACTGGCAATGGCAAGAAAAGAGTTTCTGAAGAAGAGAAATTTGTTAACATCGAGTATAGATTTAAGTGTCAGGAAGTCGTTTCTGGAAGTATTTGCATGGAGTGTAGCCATGTATGGAAATGGAACATGGACGATAAATAGTTTGGACAAGAAGAGAATAGAAGCTTTCGAAATGTGGTGCTACAGAAGAACGATGAAGACTAGTTGGGTAGATCGCATAACTAATGAGTAGGTATAGAATAGAATTGGGGAGAAGAGGAGTTTGTGGCACAACTTAATTAGAAGAAGGGATTGGTTGGTAGGGCATGTTCTGAGGCATCAAGGGATCACCAATTTAGTGTTGGAGGGAAGCGGGGAGAGTAAAATCGTAGAGGGAGAGCAAGAGAAGAATACACTAAGCAGTCTAAGAAGGACGTAGGCTGCAGTAGGTACTGAGAGATGAAGAAGCTTGCACGGGATAGAGTAGCATGGAGAGCTGCATCAAACCAGTCTCAGGACTGAAGGCCACAACAACAACTTATTACTCAAACACCAAGCTGCCAATTCTGCAGACTCATGTCTATATAAGACTTTGACCTTGTGTATGCTTTCTATCAGTACCGTAACCGTTGAAGAGGCACCGTTTTACCGACGTGTTTGGTAACTTTTCTCTAGTTTTACTGTCGAGCCTCGTACATTCGAAACGAGTCAGGGCACCTACTGGACAGCTTGGTGTTATAATAAATAGCACGAGATTCGAGCAAACGTGGGTCTTCTGTTTGAGAGACACGTCTTGGGACCGGAGGGCGAGAGTCTCACCTCTGACCCGTCCAGGCGGGACGGCTCCTGGGGGCAAAGCGTGGCATGGCGTGTGGCCGCAGTGTGGAGACACCTGCGTCTGCCTAGCTGGCCACGGGACGCGGCCCGTTCCCGGATGTCCCACTACACACCCTGAACTCGGGTCAAGGTCAAGGGCGAGGACCCTGTCCACGTGGCGGACTGAGTACCCTTTGAAGATGACAAGCGGCTACTCGGCGCATTATCGACGCTGGTTAGAAAGAGAGGTAGTTCATATTATTATTATTCCTGTTTTGCTACCCGTCAGCAGAGCGGCTATTTTCAAGAAAAATTGAGATGAATGCAGCTAAATTCTAACAATCTTACGTGGTGTGTCTAAAAACTCCGGTGAATGCTATTAGATAACAAACAAAACAAAAGATACAAACAAATGCTCTTAATTGCCCTTCAAATTGTCACCATCCGCTACAACACACTTTTGACGACTTTCATACAGCTTCTGAAAACTATCAGCAACGGCCTCCTATGGTATCGATTACAGAACGGTTGTCACACGATCTTTGATGGCACTCTCGTCTGCACAACTTTCATGTTTCATGACCACTTTCAATCGGGGAAAAAGAAATCCACAGGAGCCAGATCGGGGAAGTACGGAGGCTCGTGAAGAGCAATTACCGTCTTCTGCGCTAGGATGGTGGTGGTTAGTGTTTAACGTCCTGTCGACAACGAGGTCATTAGAGACGGAGCGCAAGCTCGGGTTAGGGAAGGATTGGGAAGGAAATCGGCCGTGCCCTTTCAAAGGAACCATCTCGGCATTCGCCTGAAACGATTTAGGGAAATCACGGAAAACCTAAATCAGGATGGCCGGAGACGGGATTGAACCGTCGTCCTCCCGAATGCGAGTCCAGTGTGCTAACCACTGCGCTCTGCGCTAGGAACTGGCGCACACGAATCGCGCAGCGTCCAGTGGCATTGTCATTGGGTAGCATCCATGTTCCAGTCCTGTGCAACTCAGGCTGAACCCGCCGGATACGCTGTAGCAATCGGTTGAAAACCGACTGGTAAAACGCAGCATTAACGGTTTGAACTGCAGGAACAAATTCCTTGTGGATGATGCCCTTGTTGTCGAAGAAGACCATCAACAGTGTTTTCACCCTGGGTTTTTGCAGGAGGCTATTTTTGGTTGCGGGGAAGACGGTGAGCACCATGACAGCCACTGCCGTTTTGATTCCGGATCGAACTGGTAGCGTCTCAACCCCATTGACGATGGTCTTCAGAAGCAATGGATCTTGGTCACCCAAGCAAATGAAATCACCAGAAGCTTCCATCCATTTTGGTTTCTGCTCGTCTGTGAGCTTGCGCGGCACAAATCGGGAGCAGATCTTCCGTTTATGCAAATCATCGCGGACGATGTTGTGTACCGTATCCTTGCTGATGCCCAATTCTTCCAAAATCAATGGGAGAGTCCGTCGCCGATGTTGTTCCAGCATTTGTCGCACTTTTTCGGTATTTTCTGGGATTCTGCTTGTCTACGGCCGACCTAAACCAGGGTCATCCTCAGTTGTTTCCTTCCCTTCACGGAAGCGTTTAAACCATTCGTAAACAAATTTTCTGCTCGCGGCTTCCCTCCCGCCTACCTGCACCAAGATTATATGTGTCTCCGTTGCAGTCTTCCCCAATTTGTAGCAGAGCTTGATGTTTACGCGTGACACTTACGCTGTGACACTTCCTCTCACGCAGACTACGTTCAACTGTTCGCAGTCTGTTTACACAGTGAGTCACACGCAGTGCACGTCGTGTATCGATTCTCAAGTCTCTGATGACTTGCACGTGCACATGCGCCAAGTTGCAGTTTAGATATGACACCATTCACCTAACTTTTTAGACACTCCACGTATAATCAAACACGACCATACAAGAATAATTTCCGTTTAATGTCATAAAATTTATGCTTTGATGCTCAAATAAATTTGCAATTGTCCATGTTAAAACACCGTGACTTGATTGAACTCGGCGAGCTCGTTATTGTGAACACAGCCTGAAATATGATCATCAGACTTTGCTGACGGACGCTAAAGTGAAGGACACTTGCTTTACGGACGGGCTAAATCTTAAAATTCCGAGAGTGGGAGATCAAAGTTGAGTCCCAGTGACACACGACTCTTTACCTAAACACAGAAGTTACAGGAAACTATGAGTGAGAAGTTGTCCCGCGTGATCTTATCTTCTACACATACAAACACTCGTATGTATGTTCTGCTCGTCAGATAACGACGTAGCATATATCCAGGACTGTATTCGATGAACAGATTCACCATCCAACGCATGAAATGAGTTATTTGTAGCAGATACCATATTACTAATTAGTAGAAAGGTGTTCAGAGTAAAAAAACGTACAAGGAGACCAAGAGCTGAATACTGTAAGGAGATTCAGGAAGGATATTGGTTGTAGTAGTTACTCGGAGTTGGAGAGGTTCGCATAGGATGCAGGGGCATGGAGGGCCGCATCAAATCAGTCTCTGGACTAAAGGCCACAACAACCACCATATTACTTCTTCCCACACGACCTTATACCGGTAAAATAAAGGAAATTTGAGCTCGTATTGAGACTGCCCAATAGTAAATGTTCTCGCTCACCAGTCAGTAACGGAACACGGGAATGGTAAAGGTACCTGAAGTACTCACCCCTACACACCGCAAGGAGGATAGTGAAGCGTAGTTCAGAAAGCTTCGTCCCAATATCCTCAGGGAAAAAGACAATTCTCACACTCAACTGGGCCGGCCGGAGTGGCCGAGCGATTCTAGGCGCTACAGTCTGGAACCGCGCCACCGCTACGGTCGCAGGTTCGAATCCTGCCTCGGGCATGGATGTGTGTGATGTCCTTAGGTTAGTTAGGTCTAAGTAGTTCTAAGTTCTAGGGGACTGATGACCTCAGATGTTAAGTCCCATAGTGCTCAGAGCCATTTGAACCAACACTAAACTGGTAAAATACTAACGTCTATTCCCTAAAATTGGATGTCACAGAAAATAGGAATTTTATGATTATCAAAGTCTCAAATTAATTCACCACACATCAAATACCGATGCATCTTTCCACGAGACATAATCGTATTTATCGGCAATATAGAGTTCAGAGCAAAGTTACAACTTCCAAACAGAGGTGGAGTTCATTGACCACAGCTTGATGTCTTACATCTGAATCACTCTTCGTCCCACTGATACATAGCTATTTCCGTGAACATCGAGCTTACAAGAATGCTTCATTTGTGACAAGTCTACCCACATGACCTTATCTTCCGTAAATTTTTATTTTTGCTAATTTAATTTTTTAGCAGTAAGTCTTCTGACTCTTGCGTCACCCTCTCCGTCAACTTTTTTTGATTTATTTAGTTTTTTTAATAGCCGTAAGTCTTCTGATTCTTGCTTCACCCTCTCCGTCAACTTATTTGGGTGTAGTTCAGTCTCTGTCTTCCTTACCGTTTTTATACTGTTCATCTTCCTTTAGTCTCATGGAAGAAATACGCTGATATTTTAACGTATGTCCTTACCCTTGTGAGTGTTTTCCGTATGATCCTTTCTTCACCGAGTCTCCGGAAACTTCCTCCTTCTTTATCTTATTAGTCCACCTAATTTTCAACGCCCTTGGATAGCACCACATCTCAGACTCTTCAGTTCGCTCCTTTTGCTGGTTTTCCCACAGTCCACGATTCAATGCCATATAAAACTTTGCTCCAAAGTACCATTCTTAGAAGCTTCGTCATCACATTAAGACCGATATTTGATACTAGCAGCCTTCTATTTCTGTTGGCCAGGAATGTCCCCTTTGTCCGTGCTGATCTGTTTTTATGCCACCATTGCTTCGCCCGTCGTGTGTTATTCTCTTCCCAACGTAACAGAATTCTTTAAGAGCGTCTTCTTAGTTGCCTCGAGTTTTAATGTTAAGATTATTGCTAATCTCATCTCTTCTACTCCGCATTACCTTTGACTGTCTTTGGTATACTCTCAGTCCTTAATCTGCACTCTGTATACTGTACTTTCCGTTCAATAAATTCTGGATTCTTCTTTATTTTCAACGAAGGTAGCAATTTCATCAGCTAATCGTATGATATCCATTCACCCTGACTTTCAATCCCACTCTTGAATCTTTCTTTTTCTTCTACCATTCCGTATTAGATGTATAGATTCAACTGTAGGGGTGAAAGACTCCATCCATGTCCTGCATTCTTTCTAAACAGAGCCCGTTGTTCCATTCCTATTTCTCCCTCTTGGTTCTTGGACACATGGTGTATCATCCGCCTCTACCTATAGCTCTGTTGTGTTTTTTTTTTAATTTTTTTTATTTATTGTTCCGTGGGACCAAATTAAGAAGAAGTCTCCATGGTCATGGAACGAGTCAATACATGAAATTATAACACGATATTAGAAACAGATAAAATGAAATATAAAAAAACATATTCAGGTGACAAGTCGTAAGTTCAAATGAAGAAAATGAAGAATGTAACACTGGAATTTGCTTAATTTTTTTGCTCTTCCATGAGCTCCTCTACAGAATAGATGGAGTGAGCCATGAGGAAACTCTTCAGTTTAGATTTAAAAGGGTTTGAGCTACTGCTAAGATTTTTGAGTTCTTGTGGTAGCTTATTGAAAATGGATGCAGCAGAATACTGCACTCCTTTCTGCACAAGAGTCAAGGAAGTGCATTCAACATGCAGATTTGATTTCTGTCTAGTATTAACTGAGTGAAAGCTGCTAACTCTTGGGAATAGGCTAATATTGCTAACAACAAACGACATTAAAGAAAATATATACTGTGAGGGCAATGTCAGAATTCCCAGATTTTTGAATAGGGGTCGACAAGAGGTTCTCGAACCCACACCACACACAGCTCGAACAGCCCGATTCTGAGTCAAAAATACCCTTTTTGAATCAGAAGAATTACCCCAAAAAACAATATCATACGACATAAGCGTATGAAAATATGCGAAGTAGACTACTTTTCGTGTTGAAGTGTCACTTATTTCAGATACTGTTCTAATGGTAAATAAAGCAGCATTTAGCTTCTGAATAAGATCCTGGACATGGGCTTTCCACAACAGCATACTATCTATCCGAACGCCTAGGAACTTGAACTGTTCCGTCTCGCTTATAATATGCCCATTCTGTCTGATCAAAATATCGGTTCTTGTTGAATTGTGAGTTATAAACTGTAAAAACTGAGTCTTACTGTGATTTAGCATCAAATTATTTTCCACAAGCCACGAACTTATTTCATGAACTACATTATTTGTTACTGTTTCAATATTGCACACAAGATCCTTCACTATCAAGCTGGTGTCATCAGCAAACAGAAATATTTTTGAATCACCTGTAATACTAGAAGGCATATCATTTATATAATTAAGAAACAGCAGTGGCCCCAGCACCGACCCTTGGGGAACACCCCACTTAACAGTGCCCCATTGGGACTGAACATCACTACCACTCTCAATATCGCGGAGAATTACCCTCTTCTTTCTGTTCTTAAAGTAAGAGGCGAATCAATTGTAAGCTACTCCCCTTACTCCATAATGGTCCAACTTCTGCAGTAATATTTTGTGGTCAACACAGTCAAAAGCCTTCATTAAATCAAAGAAAACACCTAGCGTTCGCAACCATTTATTTAATCCGTCCAAAACCTCGCAGAGACAAGAGAATATAGCATTTTCAGTTGTTAAACCATTTCTAAAACCAATCTGAACATTTGACAGCAAATTATGTGAATTTAAATGCTCCAGTAACCTTGTATATACTACCTTCTCGATAACTTTAGCAAACACCGATGGCATAGAAATATGTCTAAAATTGTCAACATTATCAATGTCTCCCTTTTTATGAAGTGGCTTCATTACCGAGTACTTTAATCGGTCAGGAAACCGACCACTCCCAAAGGAAAAGTTACAGATATGGCTGAGAACTGGGCTAACATACATAGAACAAAACTTCAGTATTCTGCTAGATACCCCGTCATATCCATGAGAGTTCTTGGTCTTTAGTGATTTAATTATTAACTCAATCTCCCTCTTGTCAGTATCATGGAGGAGCATTTCAGGTAACAGTCTCGGAACACTTTTTTCTAAGAGCGCTATATGATTCCCTGTTGGGACTAGGTTCCTATTTAGTTCACCTGCTATATTCAGAAAGTGATTATTAAATACTGTACATATATGCGACTTATCAGTAACACGGAAATTCCCACTACGCACTGATTCTATATCCTCGACCTGTCTCTCCAGACCAGCAACTTCCTTTACGACTGACCATATGGTTTTAATTTTATCCTGAGACTTAGCTATTCTATCCGCATACCACATGCTTTTTGCCTTCCTAATAACATTTTTAAGCACCTTACAATACTGTTTGTAATGGGCTGCTGTATTTAGATTTTGACTGTTTCTAACGTTTTGATATAATTGCCACTTTGTCCTACAAGATATTCTTATCCCTCTAGTCAGCCACCCAGGCTGCCTGTTTGTGCTAGTACCCTGTTTTAAACGTTCTAACTCTTCATCATTACTAAATTCTGGTACCATTCAAAATCTGCCCCTGGGTACGGCTTAAAATCCAATACTATACATAGATATACGTAAATGCTATTCACCAGGTAATGACGTAGAGAACCGCATCAGCCAAACGTCTTCATTACTCAACGCAGTAAAGTCAGATACTTATATCGTCAACATATTACTCTGAATCCATTTGATTGAATCCCGTGCACTGAATTCATTAAATCAGTCAGACAAGTAGTACTCTGTTGTCCATTAAAATTTTAACATCAGGAAGAATAGTAAGGAAGTTAATTTTACTTACTGCGTGTATACAATATAACAGGTTAAATGTTTAGATTTTTTTGTGAACATACAGGGTCCGAAATGTAGCACTCAAGGCTACCACCTCCGGCCGCAACAATGGTTCTAAATGGGCTGAGCACTGAGTTGAATTGAGCTTGAATGATGTCATTCGATGGCGCTTCAACTTTAGATCAGACATCATCATTAGCAGTGGCTGGCGAGTGGTAGCGTGCCTCTCTCTCGGCAGTTCGTCTTCTTCATCTTTTCTTCTTCTCCTTCTTCAGTTTCTGTACGCTTTCGAGCGTCGGGATAACCACGCTTCAGTTCGAGGCTACTATTATTGCTCGGTATCATTTTTACTTCCACATGGGTGGTAAGCCCACTGTAGAGTGGTTTGTTGTTTTGACTTGGTTCAATTAGCCATCATGGTCGGTGTTACTGCAAGGAGTTTCCTCTTCACCCATTTAGCTATGCGTCTCCCGAAAAATTCTCGGGTATCAGCATCTGATTTTTAGTTATTTTCAATGTCGTAATGATAATTAGTGGTTTAGGGTACTGAACAGCGAAGTCATCGGCGCCCTTGCTTGAAATAAACACAGACGAGCATGGCGAAAATACATCAGAAAATAAGAATTTTTAGAACCATTTATCATCACTTTAGAGTTATTGAAAATACAAACTGATATTGTGAGATTCATAAAAGGCCAAATATAAAAATCAGGCAAGCCACAGCAGAATAACTAGAAAAAACCAAGATTGAGGTACCAGTACATATACTGATAAAAAGGGCCGGGGGGCAGATAACTGTGGCTGGGTCACTACTAAGAAGTAATGGGTGACCGAGCCACTCAGCAACACATTAAGAATTCACTCTCAATAGTTTGGGAAGAATTCCTGATATCATACGAAATATTCAAACGCGAACCACAGTCGCCTCGTTATCAGTTAAAATACAGGACACGCCCAGAGGGATAACTACATCTGTCTTCAGGTCATCGTATAAAACATAGTTAAAATATGTCGCACCGACAGCTAATGTGTGAGAGATCTGTTGAACATGCTCTCTATCTAAGTAAATTTAAACAATAGGGCCAACATATTATCTTTCGTTGTCTTGTTGTAAATCGACATCAAAGACCGGGTACAGCCACTGGCTTTACACCAAGGCCAGCAGTACCACTGAGAAATCATAGTCTCGATAGAGAAATCATAGTCTCGATAGCGCATAGTCGTGCCTATAGAATTCCGACACTTACTGGAATACTTTTCTACTTCGTACGAGAGGTATAATATCATCTTCTAAGAGACAAAAAACTTAGATAAAAGACCTGAGTTTCTGCTGGCGCATACGATATTGAAGTAACATACGGGAATGCAGCCGGGTGACGTCGGCGGTTGTCGACGACGTCATTAGGCTGCATTACCGTAAGTTATTTGAACAACTTTGATATTTTATTTCTGAATGACATGCCAATGCGTAACCTTTGCTTACAGGATGTAGATGGCGTAACTCCTGTCTGCTTTCTGGGGTTGATCTGAAATGCTAATCATCTGCACGTCCAAGCCTGCAGTGCACTTCATACCCATTTGACGTTCGTTTCACGCCGCCTTCGAACTGTGTCAGTTTGAATGCCAAACGGTGTAGTACAATTCTCTAAATGTGAATACAAGTATACCTCCATTATCCACAGTTACATTCAACCAATAGTCCAGCGTCATATTGATTTAGTTATCGGTTTTTCTAATGTAAACCCAGAAAGAAAGATAGTATTTATTTCCTAAATTTATTATGCATTTTTGCACCACTGAACACGCTGTTGAGGGCCATCAGTCTGCCATTTTCTCATGCGCGCCTCGTGTGTTACATAGCCCCGAGGCCGTCATACGACTACAGCTTAATTTCCCTCTGTAATGTAGTATAATATTCCTCATGAAGTTGAGGTCAATGACGCTGCATCTCCTCGGAGCGTGCGGTGAAAGAGAAATGTGTTGCCACGAGCCTAAACAACTTCAGGAAGCTGGACGCGGAACATTCTCCCTGGAACTCTCTCTTTTTTTTCCTCTTTTTCCTTTCTGCGGGTAATCTGCGGGCGAGCGTGGTATATCACACGCGGCGGCTATATTTCTTCCTTGCTCGGCGACTCCGAATTAAGCAGTCGGCGTTTTCCCTCCCGTTTCCTCGGCCCTCCCATTCGGCATTTATATGGGCGGGCCGGACAATTAATACCGGCCAATTTCGCAAAACTAACAACAGCGGCGTCCGCATCAGATGCGTAGCCGGACCCAGATAAGCGGCCACGGCACACACAGGGCTCCGCTCTGCTGTGCATCGCCGCGCCGCGCGCCACGGAGCGGAGTCGCGGTAACGGCGCGGGCGGCTGTGCTATGCTAATGCCGGGCCGGACTGCGCCGGGAGGTTATGCCGCCCGGCGTGCACTATGAGTGCGCAGCCCGGCCATAAACATGGACAAGCCGAGTACAGCGCCGGCCAAGAGCGATGCAACAGCAGGTACCGAGTCACCGTCGTACCTCCAACCCAGCCGTGTGTGAACTCTCTGCTCCTGGCTGTCTCAACAGACATGTTACAAGAGTATGTATCCGTGCTGTACTACTTGGACAGATAACTACTTAGAAAAGAAGATAATGTCGCGCATGTACGTCTTCAGTCCGAAAACTCATTTGATGTAACCAGCTTTAGACGCAAGTATATTCTATGAAAAGCTCTTGATCTCTGAAAGCCTACTGCAAAATACAACTGTATGTGCATGCTTATGTTATTCAAGCCTTAGTCTCCCTCTGCAGTATTTGCCCTCAACACTTCTCCCCACTGTCTGCAGCTCGTGGTCGTGCGGTAGCGTTCTCGCTTCCCGCGCACGGGTTCGATTCCCGGCGGGGTTAGGGATTTTCTCTGCCTCATGATGACTGGATGTTGTGTGATGTCCTTAGGTTAGTTAGGTTTAAGTAGTTCTAAGTTCTAGGGGACTGATGACCATAGATGTTAAGTCCCATAGTGCTCAGAGCCATTTGTACCATTTTCAACTTTTCTCCATAACCAAACCGACGATTCCTTGATGCCCTACGATGAATCCTATTAAACGACCCTTCTTAATCAATTTTAATTTGAAGCACATAATGGAGTGACAAATAAACGTCGTCTGTCTACCAGCATGGTGCAAGCATTTGTATTTGCTGCCTCCTCGTCAGTTTATGTGCTTCTTTTGCAGCTTGCACAGAGGTGACAAAAGTCACGGGATAGCGATGTACACACATACAGATCGCGGGCCGGCCGAAGTGGCCGAGCGGTTCTAGGCGCTTCAGTCTGGAACCGCGCCACCGCTACGGTCGCAGGTTCGAATCCTGCCTCGGGCACGGTTGTGTGTGATGTCCTTAGGTCAGTTAGGTTTAAGTAGTTCTAAGTACTAGGAGACTGATGCTCTCAGATGTTAAGTCCCATAGTGCTCAGAGCCATACAGATCGCGGAAATATCACGTACTCGAGATATAAAAGGACAGTGCATTGGCGCAGCTGTCATTAGTACTCAGGTGATTCATGTGAGACTGCTTCCGATGTGCCGTATGACGGGAATTAACAGACTTTGAATGCAGAATGGTAGTCGGAGATAGACAGATGGCACATTCCATTTCGGAGGTCGTAAGGGAATTCAATATCCCGAGATCCACAGTGGCAAGTGTGTGTCAAGAACACAAAATTTCACCCATTACCTCTCACGACGGACAACGCAGTGGCCAACGGCCTTCACTTAACAATCAACAGCAGCGGCGTTTGCATAAAGTTTACAGCGTTAACAGACAAGCAACACCTGATGAAATAACCGCAGAAATCAATGTGGGATGTACGACGAATGTATCCGCTAGGACAGTGCGACCGAAACGCATGCATAGTGTAACAGCATGACATCGCCTGCATTGCTTCTCCTGGGCGCGTGACCATATGACTTGGACCCTAGACGTTTGGAAAACCGTGGTCGGGTCAGATGAATCTCGATTTCAGTTGGTAAGAGCTGATAGTAAGGTTCGGGTGTGGCGCAGACCCCACGAAGCCATGGATCCAAGTTGTTAACAACGCACTATGCAAGCTGGTGGTTCTCCACTATAGTTGGGATGTGTTTACTTGCAATGGTCCAACTGAACCGATAATTAACTGAAAATGTTCGGCTACTTGGAGGCCATTTAGAGCCATTCATGGACTTCATGTTCCTATAAAACGATGCACCATGCCACTGGTCACAATTGCTTTGAAGAACATTCTGGAAAATTCGAGCGAATTCAAGCGAATGTTCCTGCCACCCAGATCACCCGACATGAAACTCCTCGAAGAATTATGCGACATGATCGAGAGGGCACTTTGTGAACAAAATCCTGCACGGGAAACTTCGGCGGTTATGGGCTGCTACAGAGGCACCATGGCTTTAATGTTTCTGCAGGGGACTTCCAATGTCTTGTTGAGTCCATGGCACATCGAATTGCTGGACTAAGCCGGGCAGAGGAGGTCCGACCGATGTTAGGAAGTATCCCGAGTTATAGTTCTAATGGCTCTGAGCACTATGGGACTTAACATCTGAGGTCATCAGTCCCCTAGAATTAAGAACTAGTTAAACCTAACTAACCTAAGGACACCACATACATCCATGACCGAGGCAGGATTCGAACCTGTGACCGTAGCGGTCGCGCGGTTCCAGACTGAAACGCCTTGAAGTGCTCGGCCACTGAAGTCGGCTCCCGAGCTATAAGATGACTTTTGTCACCTCACTGTATTTTATCAAATGACTTCTCATGTGGCCTCACGTTGCTCAGTGAACCCCGTCTTGGCCTTCCCAGCACAGGAATATCCGAGGTGATCATTGTAATCGAATCAGGGACCTCCGCGTTTCTAGCTTGCGACTCTAACCCCAGCAAATGCGGTCGCTAATTAAGAATACAGAAGTATATCAAGCTGTTTCACAGATAATTGGTCCAAAAATTTTGGCTGAGTGTCAAGATACAATCTTCGCGAAGTTCCCTACCGGCCAACATTAATGATAGGAACGATCCTGTCCAGTTCATCATATTCGCAGTGATCAGTGACGTGCCTCAGTTGTTGAGGTCGCTAAGGTATACGTAAGAGGTGATGCTCGGTGCGGAGGTTGCTAGTTCGATCCCTGATGCAGAAAGAAATTCTTACTGTCGATATTTGAACGATAACTGGAATACAAGCTCTGATCTAAGGTTGCTGTTCGCCACACTAAGAGGCGAAGCTTTGGGTGGGCAAGTCACACAGTATGTTATGAGACTGACTCTCATAGTTTTACGCGAATTAGAAAACGGCAGTAAGTCTCCCGAAATCAGGAATGCAATAGCGGAATCCCTACTAACTGTTTCACTGTGGCTCCTAGAAAGTGATTTCTATACAACTTCTACTCAAATAGGACACAGATCCGCCAGAATCCATGAGATGGTCAAAATTCACATCTCTGTAGTTGAGTAATTTCATTAGGTGGTCATGATAATAACAGGAACGTTGGGTAGTTGTTGCGGTGCTTGCTCTGGTTTTTCCCTGCTGGAAGAGAGCAGATCCTTGTCGTATTTATGAAAATGTAATGGCCAAGATGGTTTTATAAGTCCAGGAAAAATTTCTGCAGCGAGGTGAGAACTGACATTAAGCATTCTGGTGGATTAAAACTGTATGCCAGACCGGGACTCCAACCTGGGGCTTTTTCCTTTCATGGAAAGGAACTGTGCCACGCTCAGACGACCCACTTGATGATCACTTGCTCGCGAAAGGTCAAGGTGCCACGTTCGAGCCACCGCCCGGCACGTAAAATCTTCCAATAAGATTCAAAACATGGTACATACCTCTGCATCGTCAAAACTTTATTTTGGAAAAAATGAGGAGTGCTCCTCCATCAAGGTATAAAGGAGAATGGTACTGGCGGAAAGAGCTGCGACCGCGTGTTGTCGATCCCCAGTCGCTAGCTCAGATGGTAAAAGCATTACCACGGACGGCTACATTCCGGGTTCGTTCCCGGTCTGGCGCACAGTTTTAATCTGCCACGACGTTACACGAAGTCTCATCTGATGGTATTCGGACTGTTGTGATGTACGGAAGTCAACATGGCAGATAATTAGTGCACATAAGAAGACAATGTAAATGTGGTGCCACAGAAGAATGTTGGGTTTTAGGTGGGTAGTTGGGTAACGATCGTAGCAGAACGCGAAGGTTTCGTTGGTGCCAAGAAAGAAAAAGAGAAAAACTGAGAGAAAGGCTGTTGAACACGAGAGCAGAAATGAGGAAGCCGTGCAGTGGACTACGGCGAAGAAGCGGCAGCGCGTGCTGGCGTCGCTCATTAGGTCGCTCTGGTCCAGTCTAATCAAGCTCCGGCAACGACTTGCTGTATTGATCTAGTTCTCAATGGAGCCAGCGGAGGAGAAGTGGTCCTTGGCGCCTCGCTGCCTCCACACGTTCTCCGTTAGCGCCTCTCCCTCTCTATGGGTCTCTCTCTCTCTCTCTCTCTCCTTTCCCGGCGTCCCGTTTCCACTGCACTGCTGCTGCCCTCTCTTCCGCTCGCTCTATCCGTCTTCCCTCCCCGTCTTTGGCGGTGCCCCCTCTTCGCCCCTTTCCCAGCAGAGGTCGTCTCGTCGTCTCTGTCCCACCGGTGCGCAGCGGGGAAATTACTTGCCATGTATAAACACTTTGCCTATGTACGGCGGGCGCGTCCCGAGCCGGGCTCCCGCCACTGCCTTTGATGGCCGAGGGCCGAGAAGGAGGATGCAGGCCGCGTGGGAGAGGGCTCCCCAGCGGCGGCGGCAGTGGAGGCGGAGGCTGCGGGGGCGGTGGGGGCGGCCTACGTGGCGGGCGCGGCGGCGGCGGTGGCGGAGCGACTGCAGTATTTGTAAATGCAAAGTAAGCGCCGGACTTATGGCCAAGGGGTGGCCGGCCGCCACCATCCAAGGAGAGGGGGTCAGCGCCGCTAAAGAAACCTCTGTGAACCGTGCCGTGCTGTGCTGCAAACACAGACAAACGTACCGTCCGTTCGTCTTTCTACCGGCGCGAGAAGAAGGGTGCGAACTGGAATTCTTAACCTCTACAGACACGGCCGCTGCCCGCTGCTGTTACTGCGGCGCAACCTGTTTTTCCGGAACGGTAGAAGGACGGGTGGCTCTCGTGGATGAAGAGCGCGAGACTAATCGCTGCATCGCACCGTTTCTGAGAAACACATTGGAGGAGGAAAGAGGCTCGTACTCCGGGAACTGAAGGGGAAGGGTGCGATTTTTGTGTTTTCTCCACTCTCGTCCTCCCCGCTGAACTCGGCCGCTTCCTTTTATCGCTGCTGCGCGATTTAGCCGCCGTGAATGCGTCTGGACAAAGACGGCGAATAAACCTGTGCAGGGCCGGTTCCGGTGGGCGCTGGGCGCGCCACGCCGCGGTCATTAGCGGCCATCTGGCGTCAGTCAGCGCCGCGACGCCCCATCCCCAGGCTGTGGCGGGCGGCGGTTCTCCTTGCCGGCCGGCGGCTATCGGCGCTGACTTGGCAAAACGTGCCCGCGCCCTCAGCCCTCAGTCGCCGTCCCCTCCGCAATTATTTCTGCCGCCTGTCGCCACCGTCGCGTCATACGTCCGCGTCCTTCTACGTACCCCGCTCTTTTTTCGACTATTTGACAGCAGTTCCTCATTTCCAGATGTCGATTATGGATGTACCTACGTAAGTTCTGGAAGCATTCAATGAAAGGAAGAATGCGCTCCAGTGTTAGCCTAGCCTTCAGTCTATGTTGCTGTTAAACGTAAATGTCATGTGGCTGGGGCCTCCCATCGGTAGACCGTTCGCCGGGTGCAAATCTTTCGATTTGACGCCACCTGGACGAGTTGCGCGTCGATTGAGATAAAATGATGACGATTAGGACAAGACAACACCCACTCCTTGAGCGGTGAAAATCTCCGACCAAGCCGGAAATCGAACCCAGGCCCTTAGGATTGACAGTCTGTCGCGCTGACCACTCAGCTACCGGGGAGGCGGACTATGTTGCTGCTGCTGATTAAGGATTTCAAGATACAAAACACCTATGGTTATCAGTCTCTTATTTACCGCCCCAGGGCAGAATCTGTGTACGCCGGCCGGTGTGGCCATGCGGTTCTAGGCGCTTCAGTCCGGAACCGCGGGACTGCTACGGTCGCAGGTTTGAATCCTGCCTCGGGCACGTGTGTGTGTGATGTCCTTAGGTTAATTAGGTTAAGTAGTTCTAAGTTATAGGTGACTGATGACCCCAGATGTTAAGTCCCATAGTGCTCAGAGCCATGTGAAACAGAATCTGTGTACCTTACCTGTCTGAGTCTATAATTAATCCTATGTTAACTGTATCTGAGGCGGAGTGTGCCTACCAGGCCGGTACTGACCTAGTGGTATGAGGTAAAACATCTAAAAGCTACTGGCTGGCCTTTATCCCTAAAGCGGACTGGACCCAGCTGAGGCTCACCTACTCGAGTCACCAAAAAGGAGCACCAATGCTCTTTGCTACGCGAGCGGGTTCCACTTGATGTCAAGATCGTTACAGACGGTCCACTAGTTTAAATGAAACTCTCAGTGACCTTGCCGAAGGAGGCATTTACACACTTGCTTAAGACCAACCACGGAAAACTCGAATGATGATTGCTGGTCATGGGTTTAATATCCCTCACTACAGCTCCTAACCACTTCCCAATATGTGTCCAAAACCGTAGCCAATTAGCTATATCCCTGAGTTCTTTATTTGACTCCGAGAATTATAGCTCATTAGTTGTGTGAGACCTACGTGACTCGGCGAATGATGCAGGCTGTTGCGGACCGTACCACACATCCTTGTTTGGGGAGACCAAAACGAATTTGGGCTGGCCGGTGTGGGCGAGCGGTTCTAGGTTCTTCAGTCTGGAACCGCGCGACCGCTACGGTCGCAGGTTCGAATCCTGCCTCGGGTATGGATGAGTGTGATGTCCTTAGGCTAGTTAGGTTTAAGTAGTTCGAAGTTCTAGGGGACTGATGACCTCAGAAGTTAAGTCCCATAGTGCTCAGTGCCATTTGAACCCAAACGTAGTTGGAATTCGAAAAGCAAAAAACTGGCCTTGATGAACAGGACGTCAGATGCCACAATGTCACAATAAGTATCAAACAGACACTGCATCCAGAGTGGAAGCTATACCCCGGCGACAGAAACTGGATTATGGGACAATGTGCCTATAACCCACTAAGGACGAATATACCAGACAGGGTTTCACAAGGAACCAAGAGCGAAAGTACCGTAATGTTTAGACGCATACCAAGTACAACAGAATATACTATTTCTGGAAATTTCATTATAGAAAAAAAGAAAATAATATATACAACTCCTAACAAAAATATTAACTAAGAACATTTAGAGCTTAACCTCTAATTTAATTCGGAAAAATATACCAGACACAAAAAATACTTCAGTTTTCGAACCTAAGACGAAAAATTACCAAGTGAGAAGAAGACTTTATTTCAGAAAAAGCATTCGTCACGTCCACCACAAATATATTTACTCAAAAATTTAAAGTATTTTTAGTTAGTTCCCACGAACATTTAATTTTTACAAAGTGTCTAAGTGGGGGAAATAATGTGACTCACAGCCTGTGAAAATTGCAAGGCTGCAGATCCAAAAATCTAACCTTCGATTCCCAGTCAATCCTAGAAGTTTAATTTATCACTTATCTCTTCTTTCACGTCTGGTAAGCCGGCCACGGAGGCCAAGCGGTTCTAGGCCCTTCAGTCCGGAACCGCGCGACTGCTACGGTCGCAGGTTCGAATCCTGCCTCGGCCATGAATGTGTGTGATGTCCTTAGGTTAGTTAGGTTTAAGTAGTTCTAAGTTCTAGGGGTCTGATGACCTCAGATGTTAAGTCCCATATTGCTCAGAGCCATTTGAATTTTAACCTCTGGTAACGTTTGTTGATGTGAAAAATGCCGAGTTGTACCGTGGTTCCACATTAAACTGTTGGTACCTTTATAACTGGCTGTGTGCGTCATATAAAAGGTCGGAGGAAGGCGACAACCTTCAACAGAACCATGTCTAGTGCTCAAAACAATCTTCGGATTGATAACTGCTTTACTTTTCATTTTCAATGTTATGTTTCTATTTTAAATACAATGAGGTTTCTATTACTGAAAATACAAAAGGCACTGAATTCTCATTCAGGAAGATGGCGGCTCGAATCCCTGTTCGGCCTTCTTGATTAATTTTAGTTCTGTTGCAGTTGCCCTAAATAGCTTAAGGAGAAGGCCAAAATTGTTCCTTCCCCATTCCGCTTTTGTACCCCGTCTGTAACGCAACCTCCACCGTCGGTGCGTTGAGCTCTAAAATTCGTCAATTTGCATTTAAAAACTGTTGAAACATTAGGGATGCCTATGCCGCTCAAATCTTTTACACAGTTGTAATATTACTGTGGAGGCAGATCGTGAAGTAGGGAAGCAATGCCATTAAATTACATGCACCACAAGGTACTGCACGCCTTATATATGTGTGCTAGTACAATTTACTAAATATTTCTTCATCCACATATATGTGACGTTCGCTTCGGTAGCCCTGTTTCTAGTTAGTCTTGTCATATCCCTGGATAACTTAAAACAAATGCCAGAATTATACTTTTGAAAATAACTCATACGATTTCTTTCTCCATCCATCCGCAGTACAGCCTTGTGCTTCTCCTCTAACGACATTTTCGTCAACGTGACTTTAGAATGTTTAGACTTCCTTCTACCTTATTTTTACTTAGGATACCATGGCAGCGCTACAATCTCTCCGTCCTTTTTACTCGAAATATGTAAGGGAAAGTAAATTATGCCCATCCGCTTATCTTCGAAACTCAGTCATTTGCATTTTTATGTTATCGAGTTGTTCTAATTTATTCTTTGTATTTAAGAAACCAAAGGCGCATTCGCCACGATCGACTGTGGGAAATACGGAAAACCTAAATCTATTCAGAGTAGATTTGAACGCCACATCACCTGAAAGAAAATCCATGGGCCTAACCACAGAGCCCCTCACTGCCTGTACTTACACTGTTGCACACTCACTCATGTGAAAGATACGAACATACACCACCCGATCAAAAGTGTCCACACTACGAGCTTTTGACATCATTGGCCGGGAGGCCCCTTGCTGGGCAGGTCCGACCGCGTTGGTGCAGGTCTTGTTACATTCGACGCCACATTGAGCGACTCGAGCGTCAGATGGGGATGAAATGATGATCAAGACAACACAAGACCCAGTCCCTAAGCGGCGAAAATCCCCGACCCAGCCGGGAATCGAACCCGGGCCCGCAGGACGGCAAGCCGTCATGCTGACCACTCAGCTATCGGGGCTGACATCCAGACAATTATTAGTGTACTTTAACATAGAGCGAGTCTATCCATCGTCTTTATGAAGGCTTGAACTCTGCTGGGGACTCTTCCAGTGACCAACTTGAATGTCTCCCGAAGAGCTCATTCTTGCTTTAAGAGTCGAAACCAGAGAAGACAGTTGGGGTCTGGAGCGAAGTCGAAGTTCTAAATCACCCCAGAGGCGTTGAACCGCCTTCATGTTGGCACTCTGTACTCGCCAGCCCATATCAAGAATGTTATTGTCCATAAACCACTGTCACACTGATTTTGCATTATTACAGGGTGCATTCTCATACCAATACCGTTCCTGTAGAGTACACATCACATAGGGCTGCAAAATGTATTCACATTCTTTCGCATTTAGCGTTTTCTTAAGCAGAATAAGGGGACCACGCTCTAAAGACGGAAAACACCCCCATATCGTAACACCACCGCTTCCGTACTTTGTAGTTGGCATTCCTCATGA
This sequence comes from Schistocerca serialis cubense, assembly GCF_023864345.2. Lineage (NCBI taxonomy): Eukaryota > Metazoa > Arthropoda > Insecta > Orthoptera > Acrididae > Schistocerca > Schistocerca serialis. The sequence continues at coordinate 412,855,657 of NC_064638.1, forward strand.
TGGCAGCTGACGTTGTCCAGGCAGCCGCCAATCCAAAACCCTTCCATTGGATTGCCACAATATATATCCATCACTGGTTTCTAGGCACCCCACTTGCAGTGCAGCCGCTGTTTACATCACCTGAAGCGTTTCTTAGCAATAAGATTAGAAACTCGTGGCATATTAGGAGCTGTTCGATCGTTGTGTCCCATTCTTTTTTATTCCGCTGGCACTGTCATTGCGGTACCTGCACTGCTGGTAATACTCTGAAACTCACTAATGATTCCTTCTTCTAACCTCCTATTTTCTAGAACCACCCCCTGCAGTGCTCGACGGATATTGCCCGTCGCTACATGAGGGGTGCCTCATCTTTCTTTAGCAGTGTTTGTTCTTTCGTGTTTGCACTTGCAGTCACATCAGCAACGGTCAAAACGGTCAACTTGGGCTGCTTAAGAAGGCTGATGTTCGAAGTTACATAGATCTCATGATTAAGCGAATGTGCTGTTATTAGCTTTGCACTGACAGCAAAATTCACTTCGCTTCCTTTCACGCTGGCTTGTCCACCTATGGTAACATGTAGTGGTCAGTTCCACAATACATAGATGTTTCTGAATGTTTTGCTCAGACAGTGCAGAAGTTATTAATTGTTTGTGACATACGGGGACACGCAGTCTCAAAATTCCTCGAACGATTGTATTTTTCACTACCAGTCACAATTTACAGAAGGCTTAATATCTAAAGTCATACCTTTGTTAAAGTACCTAGCGATATAGTTCAACAAGATAATTTGTCAATGCTTTCAACGAAGCCTAACAGCTAGTGAAGCGCCCTTTGACTACCTGCAACCTACACACACTGCAGCGTGCCTGTATACTGGGCGTGGTCGCTCGCCAAAAGACACGTGGATGCCCTCTAATGATCGGTATTTCGAGTGGTATCACTGCAACGAGTACATTATAGACCTGTTTCATGTAATCCTATTTTCATTATCGAAAAATCTGCATTCGATGGATGAGGTGAAATGCTTATTTCCTTGCAGCGGTTCTTTTCTATTGTAGGAATTATACTTGTAAGACCATACAGACCGACAATATCACACACTTGAACAAATAGTACAAGTATATGTAGAGTCTGTTCTTTCGGAAACGACCGAAACAACACACAATTTTGATCCTGTAGACATTGTCAATCGAGATACAAGGGAATTCATCACTTAGTTATTAGTGAGCAGGGGTTTAGATCAATGAGAGAAATCGAAAATGTCTGCTGGGTCGGGATTCGAATCCGGCTCTCTTGCTCGCTAAATAGATACTCTTCGCACTGAACCAGCCGCACACAGAAGTCGGCATACGTGCCCGGAGTATCCTGGCACGCCTCCTGTCAGACACAAATTCTCGGCTTATCCATACATTTGTAACGTACTGGCCTCGCTCATTGCCCTCTTTACTCGCGACGTTTCACCGACTCCCAAAAAATGTTCAAATGTGTGTGAAATCTTATAGGGCTTAAGTGCTAAGGTCATCACTCTCTAAGCTTAAAAACTACTTCACCTAAATTATCCTAAGGACAAACACGCACGCCCATGCCCGAGAGAGGACTCGAACCTCCACTGGGACCAGCCGCACAGCCCATGACTGCAGCGCCTGAGACCGCTCGGCTAACCCAGCGCGGCCACCGATTCCCGTAAGAGTTGGACCGCGGTTTGCATTTGCACTGAAGTGATCATTGGCAAGCCACCACCCACATACAAATAAGGCGAGGTTGGCCTTTTATCCCTTCAGCGCGGATGCTCTTACGAGAATCGCTGAAACGTCGCTAGTATTGAGGATAATGCGCGAGGGGCACTACGTCAGTAGTGTGTGGATAAGACGCGAATTTGGGTCTGACAGGAAGGGTTTTAGGATAATCTGTGCACCTGCTTCGAGCACTGAGACCGGATGGTTTGGTGATCAGAGCATCTGCCCAATGAACAGGAGACCTGAGTTCGAATCCCCTGCCGGCACAACTTTTCAACTTTCACCATTGATGTAAATTAATGGTTCAAAATGGTTCAAATGGCTCTGAGCACTATGGAACTTAACTTCTGAGGTCATCAGTCCCCTAGAACTTAGAACTACTTAAACCTAACTAACCTAATGACATCACACACATCCATGCCAGAGGCAGGATTCGAACCAGTGACGTAGCGGACGCGCGGTCCAAGTCGGTAGCACCTAGAACCGCTCGGCCACTCCAGCCGGCTGTAAATTAATGCTCATTAGTACTAAATGTTATGAATTCCTTTGTGTCAGGATTGATAATTGCTAATTCCTTCGTATCTTAAATATCAGATGAACTCGACTTCTAAGATGCGTACGGTTGCCTCTTTCTCGTCTGAAAGTTACAATACCCAAAAACAATGCCAATCTTGAACAGCACGTGTTTTGTAAAAGACGATCAAGGCTGGCGTTAATCTTGGTTTGGCTCCTACTGATGAAAGTAACAGCTTCCCTAACGGGCAGCGGCGAGGTGACGTCTATGGCTTCACTTGAGCGCACGCTCCTGCGTCCTCGCACATAATAAATTACGCCGGCGGGCCCGTATTAGGATTTCGCGCGTGCGGAATGAGCTGGATGATTGATGACTATCCGCGGCCTGCGCTGCGGCGGCGGCTGCGGCGCACCCGAGTCCGCCGGCAGGCCTTTTTTCGGCGCGGCTCTGCCTCCCCCGCTGGCGGCGGTGCCCGGCGCTATCTGGCGCACATATTTCTGGCGGGAGCCGACCAAGCATTAAGATAACGCGAATTATTCTAACGCTCCGCCCGTGCCGTGCCGTGGCCGGGCCCGCCGCCGGCGACTAAGACCCGGGCAGCGGGCCGAGCGGCCGCCGCGGGAGCAGCGCGCCCTGAAAAAGCGAGCGCACCGTCGGCCGAAACGACGCGGCGCGTCCAGCGTCCAGCGGGCGGCGGACGGTGGCGCCACGCACGCGCTGACAGTGATGGAGCGACCGCCCGCCGCCCGGGGGAGCGGAGACAGTAAAAAACCCGCCGCCCCCAGCGCCATCTGGTGGCCGCCGACGCTCGGGCCTCCACCGACGCCAGCCAGCTCTGCACCGGTGCGACGTCGGCTCTACCCAGTCGGTTACTCCAGGCGACCTCTGTAGCACTGCCACTCTGTCCTTATTACACTACTGGCCATTAAAATTGCCACATCTCGAAGATGACGTGCCACAGACGAGAAATTTAACCGACAGGAAGAAGATGCTGTGATATGCAAATGATTAGCTTTCCAGAGCATTCAGACAAGTTTGGCGCCGGTGGCGACACCTACAACGTGCTGACATGAGGAAAGTTTCCAACCGATTTCTCATACACAAACAGCAGTTGACCGGCGTTGCCTGCTGAAACGTTGTAAGCCTGCTCGTGTAAGCAGGAGAAATGCGTACCATCGCGTTTCCGACTTTGATAAAGGTCGGATTGTCACCTATCGCGATTGCGGTTTATCGTATCGCGACATTGCTGCTCCCGTAGGTCGGGATCCAATGATTATTAGCAGAATATGGAATCGGTGGGTTCAGGAGGGTAATACGGAACGCCGTGCTGGATCCCAACGGCCTAGTTTCACTAGCAGTCGAGATGACAGACATTCTTATCCGCACGGCTGTAACGGATCGTGCAGTCACCTCTCAATCCCTGAGACAACAGATTGGGTCGTTTGCAAGACAAAAACCATATGCACGAACAGTTCGACGACGTTTGCAGCAACTCGGAGACCATGGCTGCGGTTACCCTTGACGCTGCATCACAGACAGGAGCGCCAGCGATGGTGTACTCAACGACGAACCAGGGTGTACGAATGGCAAAACGTCATTTTTTCGGATGGATCCAGGCTATGTTTACAGGATCATGATGGTCGCATCCGTGTTTGGCGACATCGCGGTGAACGCACATTGGAAGCGTATATTCGTCATCTCCATACTGCCGTATCACCCGGCGTGATGGTATTTGGTGTCATTGGTTACACGTCTCGGTCACCTCTTGTTCGCATTCACGGCACTTTGAACAGTGGACGTTACATTTCAGACGTGTTAGGAGCCGTGGCTCTACCCTTCATTCGATCCCTGCGAAACCCTACATTTCAGCAGGATAATGCACGACCGCACGTTGTAGGTCCTCTACGGGCCTTTCTCATACAGAAAATGTTGGACTGCTGCCCTGGTCAGCACATTCTCCAGATCTCTCACCAATTGAAAACGTCTGATCAATGGTGGCCGAGCAACTGGCTCGTCACAATACGCCAATCACTACTCTTGATGAACTGTGGTATCGTGTTGAAGCTGCATGGGCACCTGCCATCCAAGCTCTGTTTGACTCAATGGCCAGGCGTATCAAGGCCGTTATTACGGCCAGAGGTGGTTGTTCTGGGTACTGATTTCTCAGTATCTATGCACCCAAACTGCGTGAAAATGTAATCACATGTCAGTTACAGTATAATATGTTTGTCCAATGAATACCCGTTTATTTTCTGCATTTCTTCTTGGTGTAGCGATTTTAATGGCCAGTAGTATACTACAGAACGTGCTGGAATTTAAGGTTACAAATTCCGTAGAGGAAAGTACACTGATCAAACGTATCTGGACACCCCAATGTAATACGGAATTGACTGCTAGACGTCAAAGGGGGCGGTCGTAAAAAAAGGAGGCGAGGTGTATTGTGTGTAAGTAGAGATGCTGCAACAGTAAAATTGAACCATTAGGTGAGCCCAGTGACTACGTACGTGGACTAGTCATTGTGCGTCACCTGAGTAACGTATCCATCAAGGACACTTCAACCCTTCTAAAGTTACCCAACTCTACAGTTGGTGATGTGAAACGGAAAACCACTGCTAAACCAAAGTCAGGCAGGTAACGTGTTATCAGACGGGGACTGTCCAGCATTGTCATGGATGGTTCTACAAAAATTACACAAATGAGCGGATGGAATCACTCGTGAGCTCCAAAGCGCTACCAGCTGTCCAGCGAGCATAATGACTCAACCCAGCAAGTTAAAACGAATAGAGTAGAATAGTCTAGCAGCTCCTCACAACCCACATATTTTTGTACTCATTGCTAAGCGACGGTTGAGGTGATGTAAAGAGCAACACAACTGGACAATGGATGACAGGAAAAGAGTGATTTGATGAAGCACGCTATACCATGTAATAATCTGATGGAGAACGTAACATGCCATCATGTGTAGTACAGAGCAGATGGTGGAGGTTTTACCATCTTTAGGGTGACGTCCTCTTATCGCGCTTAAGAAAACCTTGAAGTCGGAAGGATTTGTGCAAATTTCACAGTATTGTGTACTAGCGTACAACAGAGGAAACGCTCGGAGAGAACGGTAGTTTGTATTACCATTACAAGGTACTCTGTAGTAAAACAGTACAGTCACATTCGTGGAACACACTGGCGTTTCTACAGTCCTTAACTGAAGCCAATGCTACAGTCTGTAACGAGTTTGAAAGTCGTCTTCGCCGCAGACCTCAGCAGCTAATATCACTATCTTCTCTGGTTTCGGCTCTTGAATACGAATCGCTGGCGCACCTTCATACACATGAGACACCCTATTCAACGTGTCACCTACAGATTTTCTAGTCGCCATGTAGACGAGGGTTGGACACACAACATATTACCGTCCACTAATACGTGTCTAGACACTTGTAATCAGATACTGCACAGAACTTCCAATAAAACATTTCTGTATATCAGACGAACGCGCAAGACATTACGTTCCAACAAAATTCAATCAACGTCCCATCTCAGACCATGAAAGTGTCCCTGAAATATTTTTCTCCCTCCAACCATAACCTACTCTATCCATCCCATCCAAAATGAAGGCTCCATCCCACCTTTCCCTCACCCAGCTGGCAGCCAACACTGCGTGCCATCTACCAGTTGCTTCACACAAAATGATCCCTCATCGTTCACCGGCTGGTGTGGCCGAGCGGTTCTAGGCGCTTCAGTCTGGAACCGCGCGACCGCTACGGTCGCCAAATGGTTCAAATGGCTCTGAGCACTATGGGACTCAACTGCTGTGGTTATCAGTCCCCTAGAACTTAGAACTACTTAAACCTAACTAACCTAAGGACATCACACACATCCATGCCCGAGGCAGGATTCGAACCTGCGACCGTAGCAGGCGCACGGTTCCGGACTGGGCGCCTAGAACCGCGAGACCACCGCGGCCGGCGCTACGGTCGCAGGTTCGAATCCTGCCTCGTGTATGGATGTGTGTGATGTCCTTAGGTTAGTTAGGTTTAAGTACTTCTAAGTTCTAGGGGACTTAACATCTAAGTCCCAAAGCGCTCAGAGCCATTTGAACCATTTGAACTTCATCCTTCTCTATCAAATATCTTCTCCAAAACCTCCCACATTCATATCCTTTCTTACCGTTTCCAGGAGTTCACATCACGTTTTCCTCACTATGTTTCTGTACTTACATCACATCACCGTCATCTTCTCATAAACCTCGAAGTCTGTATTTTCACTTCGTAACTTGTTATATTTTACTCTGAATAGTTTTTAAGGGGACATTGTATGTCCTATGCCATCAATGTTAAATTATCGAATTTTGTGACCCATTATCTTGGAACTCTTTAACACACCAACTTACAATTTTCCATAATTACTGAATGCACCTTTCTACTTGTTACGAGGAGGTGACTGAACAAGTTAATCTTGTCATTAACAGGTCCATTACAGAAAACAGGTAAAATATTACACTTGAAACCAAGACATACATGTTAAGCAACTATAATTGCACAAAGTAAAATTTTAACAGAGCAAGTGAAACTACAGTAAGTGAAGTAAAGGAAATATGGGGCATCTGTGTAGGAGGGATCATTTTCAAAGTGACCTGAATGAAATTAATGAAAATATCTGGTTATAAATGTCAGTAAGAAACTGTGTTTGAAGATTCAGCATTAAGCTTGGGCGAATATACATTTGTTCATTAATTTGCTTTGTTTGAACATAGTTAATTTTCCTCTCCTTGTGGATGCTATGTAGCACTTCATGTTGCATCTTGTTACTGTGCCCTTCTTTAAGCAGGTTATCTGCAAAGGTAGAGTCTCTTTTGCTGTCTCCTGTTCCCGTGGTGTTCCTTAAAACGAATGAATATTGCCCTGCCAGGCAACGTATAGAATTGGCCAAATTTACAAGTGATCTTGCATGTTCCACTCCTCCAAATTTTGATGAGCTGTCTTTAGCATTGAAGAAAATGTCCAATACTATTGTACAAATAAAATAATGTTTTAAAGGCCTTAGCTTTAAGCTTTTTGGCCACATTAAGAGAGACTTTTCCTAAATATGAGACTGTACAACGTTTACTAAGGTTTGCCGTGGTGGGTCGAACACAGGGTAAAAAAGGATAAACCTGTTGTTTCTTTTGTTCATGCATTATAGAGTCCACCGAGGCAGGAGCGTAGCCATTGCTTTATGCTATTTGTTTGAGTGCCATTAATTCAGTATGATAGTTGTCATCACATGTAGCGATGGATATTAGGTGACATATCATTGAGTGAAAGGTAGCATAAGTACATTATCAGCATACTTAGACCAGTCTCCGGTCGTAGAAGAAGGGTGAGTTTTTTCAAGAAATGGATTTAAAATTGTCTGTGAAAATTTCTGCTAGGACTGAACTGAAGAATCGTCCTGTAAATATACCACTTAACTGTTTGTATGTCTTGCCACTGAAACGGGATGGAAGGAATATGAATTACTTTAAAATAATAGAACTTAATCAAAATATGTAGACTTTCCGAAGCTTATTATTCAGTGGTCACACACAGTTCCTTATTCGATAACTCTGACTGCAGATACTGCTAATAATCCCACCAAGACCACTCTGTAAATTTTGGCTCCTTCTCATATGCCCCTCACTTCTATCACTGCAGTTAGTGTACTTTCAGTTGTCCTTCTAAGATTTTACTTTGTAGACCCAAAATTCCAGTTGTTTTACTTTCCTACTTAGACCTCATTTGTAATATTTTACCTGATGGTAACGATCGACCTGTTGAGGCCAACAGTATCTCGCTCAGTCACCTCCTTAGAACAAGTCACCAAACACCATAATACATTGTTCAACTTATTTATCTTCTCACAACAAGTGTTGTAATTTGTCATTTAGTTCATTACCTAATGTGTCACATGTTTTATCAGAGTCAATTAGTTTTACCTCGCAACTTACAAAATAATTCCTCCCGTTTTAGTCGGAATTCAAACATTAACTGTTGTTTTCTTTGAAAACCAACTGGGATACTCTATGGAAGCACCTAGATTAAAATCTTCAAGCCGACAAAGGTTACACAACTACACATATTATTTTTCTTTGTACCTGTGATAGCGTAGCAACCGAAAACAGATTTGTAAAATAATAAATACTGAAGTATATTACACAAATGTTGAGAGCTTTTTCATTCATAATGTATAAAACATTCAACCAGAAACCAATGGAACTTCCAGTTATTATTATCGACAAAACATTTTAGAATCTTGTGTTTCCTTTTCACAAACAGGAGGGGCTCCTTCTCATGTTATCGGCTGATCTAATGATGGCGATCATGATGAAAGAACCGCGATAAAAGGAGGTATGGAAATCACATGGACACATGCAAGCTGATTATACGCACGAATAACGACAGGCGTTTCTTGAGGATGAATCACCTTTCTAGTTGATAATAATGTCAAAACCTAGTTTTCTGGACAGTATGGAGAATTTAAAACGCTGGAAAGGCCTCGATCTTAAGCCAAAGCGAATTCAAAACTGCATTTATATGTTCAATATGTTCATGAGAGACGATGCTTTGAAGAGCCTTCACCGACAGGCGGTAGACTTTCAACATACTGCCTTAATATTTTCACTTTTTGAAAACGTAGTACGTCTGCTTTCTGGACTATCAAGCAGAAAACAGTTTTTGGATAAGGGAACCACAGCCTGAAAGTGCAGAATTTACCTGTAGCTTAATAGGTCCTTGTTACTTCTCTCTCTCTCTCTCTCTCTTCCGACTCTAAAGTTATATACTAGAATCTTATTTACTCTTTTGTAAAGCAAATAACTCAGTTATCATAAGGTAACATAGGGACAGCAACTCCAGTCACAGTAAAAGCCTTTTCCATTAATAAAAGATACTTTAGGTACCTTCTAGATAAATATTCTAGTTAAAACCAGACATTTGTTATTCCTTTTTGTCAGCTGAAAAATAATTTTTATAATAGGCTTGTAGTACTCTCTGTGGTTTCTTATGTACCAAAATTCTGTGCATTGGTCTAAAATTTGGAAAGTAACTTTTTGGAGCCCAGCGTTTTGAAAATGGTAACACATTTTATGAGTTGATCGTTATTGATATTCCAGTGTTCTAAATATACATAATATTTCCAAAAGCGAATCGACGAATATCATTCTCTAGCAGTAGTCAACAACACTAATAACGAGACCAGTCATGGTCCGTAGTCCTAGTTCTCAGACTTCGACTTAACACATAATATTGTATGCCAGGGAGTTGTGCGTTGTTGGACTGCGTACAGTTTCAAAGCAAGGTAGCTTTGTCTTAGAAATGAAGGAATTTCCTCTTTTCCTTAAAGTTCATCAGATTCGCCGTATCATGTTGAAGTCTCACTTACTCAACTGACAGTAGTTTTTCTAACTTCCTGTTTAGTTATTAAGGTATTAAATTCATATGCTGATAACACTAGGGTTTTTTCTGATATATTTTGTGCATGCACACATATTGTTGAAATAAAGTCACTCTTATGGTAAGCTTGTGAAAACAGTTTCGTTAGCTTTATAAAATCCCGCAAGCTCTCCCCTTTGAGTAACCAGCTGGTGGAATATTTGCCATGCCTGTGTAGGAAGTGGATACAATTAGGAGGTCGTCATCGTTCTTCTCCGTTTCAATCGTTTTTCCGTTGGCTGTTCTCAATCTTCAGTAGTCTCTATTCCCATATCCCATAGTCATTTCTGTTTAAATCAGTATGACCATAAACGAATTAGTATTATGGGAAAACTGTTTCCTTGAGATGCCTGAAGGATACATACAGCATGAAACAAATGAATTTGGCAAGTAGCGTCTCCGCCAGTTTACAATAAATGCACTGAAAGTCAGTTATCCATAAACCTCTTTGAGAATACCAAAGTCACTGTAGCAAAATTTCCCGCTACAGTGTTGTTTGCAGATGATTTTATCAGATGTTTTCGTCATCGAAAATTCATTGTCTAAGCTGGTATCTCATCTTACATCGTGGCACTATGAGTAAGTAATGTTCTAAAAACAAATCTTACCTCAGTCCCTTACACAGTTTGAATTACAAGTGCTCATATAAGAAGCAGAGTTGTGCATTGACAAATATTTTCATCTGAAGTGTGTTGCATTGCATTAAGATTTACAGAGGTGTCATCCCTTAATTTTAAGAGATTTCTTTTATTCAATGTGAAAGATAATGGGGACTTTAGTCACCGCTTTAGAGGATGCTTCCCTCATTCCTAATCATGTTTGTGTACATATTTCATACACAGCAGCAACTTTCACCATACCTTACGATTTATAGCGTAAAATTATGATTGTTATGTTTTTTAATGTTGTCACAGCTTCGAGGTTGTACAGTAATGACTCCAGAAACGGCGGATCGATAGATTCTCTGAATGACTGCCTTCCTTGCAGCGTGTGGTTCCAAATTGTGCAAGACATACTATTTTGCATTCCTGTCAAGTTGCAAGTTGACTGCTTTTATAATTTCATGTTTAAAATCTTATTGCCATGCCATTTTGAATCCGCCGCTGTACCGTGGTATGGACTTGAAAATCAAGATAGCATTCCATAAAGAGACCCGAATGCGGATCTTCGACTTCGGAGCGAAGCCTTCATATCTGCTGAGTGACTTTCGCTGTTAGTTCTAGTCACCTGCAGTGAAGATAAAACAGAGAAGGACAGTGCCTGAGCAAATTGGAAAGTTAAACGAAGGGCTCTGATGGATTACGCTCTGAATTCCGTTCTGAAGACAGCTCAGACGGCTGAGATACTGGACTTATTTCTTGTGAAAGGCAAAGATCCTGGTTGGGGTTGTGATTCGATATCAAGTTCATACTTAACGGAAGGTTTTAACGTAGCTTACATTCCTCTGTAGAGAGAAACATTTGTTCTAGAACAGTGTTACCATTCTTCCATCAAAGACCCTCTGATACTCGCCACATGCGCTGATGTGTCATTGTTAAATTTAATTAGGTTCAGTTGTTCCATGCGATAGTGAAGACGATGCTTACCGTGCGACGAGAGTTGCCGCTATTGTTGTCCGCTCCGTGTTGTACCCGCCGTTCCCTCTAGGTGGCACTTGGTGGCCACAGCCCCACATCTTGCAGACGGCGCCCGGTTGCCATGGAAACAGCCCTGGCGGCGACCACGGCCGGTGCCACGCCGGCAGCGGTGACTGCGCTACCTCCTCACCGGCTCCTGAAACAAGATATCTCAGAATTGTTGGACGCTTTGTTCCTTTACACCCATTGTGCTCCTCTGTCGCAGTAATTACTCAACAGCAGCGGTGGCGAGAGAAGGGGATGACGCCACAAGAGGGTGGCCGCGATGGGGACAAGGTACGAGAGGGCAGGCCTCGCCAGGAGGGGGTTGGGGGGGGGGGGGGAGGGAGCAAGGGGACCTCAACAGCGGCACGCACGCAGGGGGGCGGAATATTTTAAAATGCACGTCGAGAAGTGCCCACCAGAGTGGCGACCTCCTTGTCAGGTCTGACACACGAGCCTTGTTTTCCTTTTCCTGGTAATGAAGTTTACGACGAGGCCTACAGTTCCCACATTCCATCTTTTCTGACTAAGGCCTCAGTGTATGTGTGTAAAAGAATACTGGCGAAAATATCATCATCCGATAACAGTAAGTTAATGCAGATATGAGGGAACATAATCATTTCATGTTCGGAAGAAGGCAGCAAGATTATAGTTTAATGACATGTCGACAGTGCATTAATTTAGAGGCACAGCTCGAATTACACAAGCTCGGATTACGACAGAGCGGGGAAGGAAATAGGCCGTGCCCTTTTCGAAGGTAAACTGGCCGGTGTGGCCGAGCAGTTCTAGGCGCTTCAGTTTGGAACCGCGCCACCGCTACGATCGCAGGTTCGAATCCTGCCTCGGGCATCGATGTGTGTGATGTCCTTAGGCTAGTTAAGTTTAAGTAGTTCTAAGTTGTAGGGGGCTGATGACCTCAAATGTCAAGTCCCATAGTGCTCAGAGCCATTTGAACCATTTTTTCGAAGGTACAAATAAATGGTTCAAATTGCTCTGAGCACTATGCGACTTAACTTCTGAAGTCATCAGTCGCCTAGAACTTAGAACTAATTAAACCTAACTAACCTAAGGACATCACACACATCCATGCCCGAGGCAGGATTTGAACCTGCGACCGTAGCGGTCGCTCGTTTCCAGACTGTAGCGCCTAGAACCGCACGGCCACTCCAGCCGGCTTGAAGGTACGGTCTGGGCCTTTGCGATTTAGGGAAATCACACAAACTCTAAATTAGGATGGCCAGACGGAGATTTCAACCGTTCTCCTCCCGAATGCGAGTCCACTTTTGATGTTCGACAATAGTGATAGGATGCCTGACATAGTCCAACAGTTAAACATATAGACATATCGTTACAAAACGACATGGAATGGACAGAATACAACAGGTGGGTTCTGGAGAAAGTGAATACTCGACTCCGGTTTATTTTGGAGAAGTTTAATCCACCTAAACAGGAGACCACGTACCAACACTTGTGCGAACCACACGAAACTAATTGGGTTAAAAGAGCACACCGAAGAAATTCTGGGGCACGCTGCTAGATTAGTTAGTGATAGCTTTTATGAATACTCGACGTCACGGTAGAACAGACCCCACATTTATAATTAAGGTGATGGCGGCCAATGATCCCAAATTACAAGCAGGAGGTATTGTGTGATTTGTCAAAGGCATTTGATTGTGTGAAACACAACATCCTTTTAAATAAATTAGAATTCTATGGTGTCACAGGCAGCGCTGCAAAATAGTTCAAGTCATGCCTCGCTAACATGAAGCAAAGGGTGTCAGTGCAAGGGACAAGTGAATTAAGTCATTAGTCATCATCAGAATGGGAAGAAATTACATGTTGTGTCCCACAAGGATCCATTTTACGGCCATTGCTTTTTCTTGTGTACATTAATGATCTCTCATCAGTTACACTGCCAGAAGGAGAGTTCGTTTTGTTTGCAGATGACACAAGTATTGCAATAAATAGTATGTCAAGTATAGTTCTAGAAAGATCTGATAATGATATTTTCATGGATATTAATAAATGGTTTAAAGCCAACACACATACATTAAACTTCGAAAAGACTCACTATATGCAATTCATAACCTGTAAGAGGTTTCCACCCAGTACATGCATAAAGTATGAAGAAGAGCAGATAGAAGAGGTTGACAGTCTTAAATTCCTAGGATTACAACTTGATCATAAATTCAGTTGGGAGGAGCACACCACAGAACTGCAGAAACGCCTCAACAAATCTGTATTTGCAATTCGAGTGTTAGCAGACATAGGCGACATAAAAATGAAAAAGCTTGCATACTTTGCTACTTTCATTCCATAATGTCATATGGTACAATATTTTGGGGTAACTCTTCAAATCAAACAAAAGTATTCAGAATCAAAAAACGTGTAATACGTATTATTTGTGGAGTAAATTCACGGACGTCCTGTAGAAACCTCTTCAAAGAACTGGGTATACTAACTACTGCCTCTCAGTATATTTACTCCTTAATGAAATTTGTCCTAAATAATGTATCTCCTTTTCCAACAAACAGCACAGTTCATACATACAATACCAGGAACAAAAAGGATCCGCACAAGGACTTAAAAGCACTTACTTTAGTTCAAAAAGGGGTCCACTACTCAGGGACACTCATCTTCAATAACTTGCCAGCAAACATAAAAAATTTAATTACAAATAAAGATCAGTTTAAAAGAAGCCTGAAAGACTTACTAGTGGCCAGCTTCTTCTACTCCATTGACGAATTTTTTAATAGAAACAAATGATGTATTGTATGTACGCATACTAGTAGTATTGTTATTTCAGCTTTAAAAAAAGGTGACATGTTCCACATCCACCAGGATCTCCTCAGTACGGATCTATGGAACGAAAAACTAATCTAATCTAATCTAATCTAACATCCATTCAAACACATCAAAGAAAGTTTTGAGTCATCCCGCTTCCCAGAACTCCTGTCACAGACACGGTCCCTTTGACTGTTCAGCGTTGTCACTAAACTCGCTCAAAGATGTATACAACCATGCATGAGCAGCGCCTATTAGACGGATGGGGTCCGACAGCCGATCAGTTCCAGTCATCCCACCAGGAAGGAGGTACACGGCTCGTGTTGTCTGTAGACAGTGAATATCGCAGTTCGATCGTGTCCGCTTGTTACTTAGTGCCAGAAAGGCTTCTCAACAAGGGAAGTGTCCAGGCATCTCCAAGTGAACCAAAGCGATGGAGGAGATACAGAGGCTCTGTTGATGACATGCCTTGCTCAGGCCGCCCAAGGGCTACTACTGCAGTGGGTGACCGCTACCTACGGATTATGGCTCGGAGGAATCCTGACAGCAACGCCACCATGATGAATAACGCTGTTCTTGAAGCCACAGGATGTCGTGTAACGACTCAAACTGTGCGCAAAAGGCTGCATGATGCGCAAATTCACTCCCAACGTCCACGGCGAAGTCCATCTTTGCCACCACGACACAATGCAGAGCGGTACAGATGGGCCCAACAACATACCGAATGGACCGCTCGGGACTGGCATCACATTCTCTTCACCGATGAGTGTCGCATCTCCTTTCAACCAGACAATCGTCGGAGACGTGTTTGGAGACAATACGGTCGGGCTGAACGGCTTAGACACATTGTCCAGCGAGTGCAGCAAGGTGGAGGTTCACTGCTATTTTGGGGTGGCATTATGTGGGGCCGACGTACGCCGCTGGTGGTCATGGAAGGCGCCGTAAGGGCTGTGCGATACTTGAATGCCATCCTCAGACCGACAGTGCAACCATATCGACAGCATATTGGTGAGGCATTCGTCTTCATGGACGAAAATTCGCGCCCCCGTCGTGCACATCTTGTGAATGAATTCCTTCAGGACATCGACGTTGCTCGACTAGAGTGGCCAGCGTGTTCTCTAGACATGAACCCTGTCGAACATGTCTGGGATGGATTGAAAAGGGCTGTACATGATCCACCAACCACTCTGGGCGATCTACGCCGAATCACCGTTGAAGAGTGGGACAATCTGGACCAACAGTGCCTTGATGAACTTGTGGATAGTATGCCACCACGAATACAGATAGGCATGCATCAATGCAAGATTACATGCTACTGGGCATTATAGGTAGCAACATGCAATGTGTGGTTTTCATGAGCAATGAAAAGGGCTGAAATTATTTTTATGTTGGTCTCTAATGCAATTTTCTGCACAGGTTGCGGAACTCTCGGAACCGAGGTGATGCAAAACTTTTTTTGATGTGTGTTTTCACACCAGTTCAGCTGAGGAGTACGGTCGTTGCGTAACAATTAATAAAAAACAAGCGTACAGTTTCCACGTAGTATACAAACCTATATTGAACAAACTACTACTACTTTTATATTTTTTTAATGTGGTGTTTATCATAACATTTAAATATAGCGTAATGAGGACGAGAAATTACTATGAGAAGCACTCGCTGGTGTACAGCCATAAAACGTCATGTACAGATACTGCGTGGTGGGTATTTAATGGACTGAAGTGTATGTAATACACGAATTACCACGCTATTTGCTAAGGACGACATCGTTTCTATTTACAAATCGACTGCAGTTGGTGAAAAACAATCAATGTAGTTGTTTTGATAGAACAGTAGAAACGAAAGGGAGTAAATAGTTTTCAGCAATACGAACTCTGAAACCTTCCTGACAGGTTAAAACTGTGTGCCAGACCGAAACTCGAACTCGGGAGTCTCGGTCCGGCACACAGTTTTCATCTGTCATGGAAGTTTCATAACAGCGCACACCCCGCTGTAGAGTGAAAAATCTCGTTCTGAATACGAACTCTTTCTGAGGATGGAAATGACTGACAGAATCAAGTTTAATTAATTATAAGCGATTATTGAAAGGGAAAAAGTAATGGTAATAGTAAGCAACCATCACTGAAAACCTTGAAGTGGCTTAGTGAGTACATAAATGTTAACGGCCTAATGCTATGTTATTTCATAGCGGTGTAGCTGGGCAGACAAAAGCAGCTATCAGAAACATTAACATCTGTTTCATTCTGCAATACAGTGTCAACGAGGAAAACAATGAATTACAACCAGTCACACATGACTATACTAGATAAAGACATTGGGATTTTTAGAATTATCGACCAACCACTTAACTACCAATTATCTACCAATCCCATATGAGGATACTTGATAAAGACAACGGGATTATTACAGTTATAGACTCTGGAGACCAACAGGACATAACATAGTCAAGACGTGATAGAGGACAAAATAAGAAACTGTAAAAAATAGAAATATAAATGAATTGCACCTGGCATAGCCCTACATTTAACGAAGAGTGTTAAAATCTATATTATTTTGACTTCTGCAGATGTTATAGTTCGAATTAATTCCCCGAATAGAAGGCCTTGGAAATATCTGGGGAGTTTCTAACAGAGGAAAGAAAATAATTCCGTAAACAAGTGTAAGTCAAAATTCTTAAAAAAGGAATCGGATCCCTCAAGGGGGAAGTATTTCTCAGAACGAAGGCACTGTTTGTGTATCTGAACAGAGACTACATCACCCATTAAAATTTGAGAGAGTAGGTGACAGAGATTATTAATGTTACAATATTATTATTATTATTATTATTATTATTAGAAACATTCAGTAAAGTAATATATTTAACTCTATAATGGTTAGGAAAGAGAATATATATGAATCAAAGATGGGTACAGTCGATCAGTAGTAAACATCTTTCCCTTTTCCTATATTAATTAGGGATAGTAATGGAAAACCGAAACGAACGTTGGTGAGGTCAGTCAATAAAATGAAATCTCTGTACAGTGACACTGTTTCCCCTCATTTCGATTCATTTCTAAGAGTCAGTTCCTACAACGGAGTTATGAGTACCTAGTGTATTCCTGCTTAGATCTAGAGAGATTTGCCAAGAGAAAAACATAGATCTGGGCCAGTAATCTGCTACTCGTCACTAACAGATAATTAGCTACAAGTGATAAAAATGACAGCCGTTCGACCTACACATGTGGTTATCAAGGAAGTAACACGATTGTAAGTAAGTCTTTTATCTACATCAGAGGCACATACATTAAAAAAAAGAAATTGTAGTAAGAGACAAAAAGCTGCTCTCACGCACGCTACTCTGTTCCTGTGGTCTTCATTTCTCAGACAGTCATCCACTC
Source organism: Schistocerca serialis cubense (assembly GCF_023864345.2). Lineage (NCBI taxonomy): Eukaryota > Metazoa > Arthropoda > Insecta > Orthoptera > Acrididae > Schistocerca > Schistocerca serialis. Next base: position 412,873,105 of record NC_064638.1, read on the forward strand.
TAATCAATCATATGCGAGCTCCTTCATATACAACCTACCTCCACCTCAACCTGATTAGCGCAATCGAGCTCTCTACATTTTTAACCCCACAAAATCCCCTCATTTACCAACTAACTACTCCTTGATGCCTCAGAATAACGCTTTTAGTTAAGTGTTGCCACAGATTTCTTTGCTTCTAGATTGAATCAGTGTCTGTTTAATATCTGATCTATCTTATCTTCAGCATCATTCTACAATACCTCATTTTAAAAGCTATTCCCTTTTAAACCCTACTGTTCATCTCCCATATTTCTCTTTCCTACAAGGCCACAGTCCAGACTATTACATGCAGTAGAATGAGATTTTCACTCTGCAGCGGAGAGCTTCTGTTAAGTTTGGAAGGTAGGAGACGAGGTACTGGCAGAAGTAAAGCTGTGAGTACCGGGCGTGAGTCGTGCTTCGGTAGCTCAGATGGTAGAGCAACTTGCCCGCGAAAGGCAAAGGTCCCGAGTTCGAGTCTCGGTCGGGCACACAGTTTTAATCTGCCAGGAAGTTTTATTACATGCAGTGTTCGACAAAGCATTACCACTAATCTGACAAAATATATTCTTACAACTGCCTATCTTCATTTGGTACTCCCTTTATTTCCGCCGTTGTCAGTTATTTTGAAGCTCAAATGGCAAAACATGTTTATCGCTTTCTGCATGTCAGTTTCTAATCTGATTTCCTTGGTACTATGATATGTAATTCGACACTACTCTATTAACCATGTTTTCCTTTCAACGATGTTCATTCTGTAACTCGTTTTAAAGTCTCTATACATTTCAATAAACTGATAATCGAAATTCTCTAGCGTCTCTGACAGAATTAGAATGCTGTCAGGCAAACCCAAAATTTATATTTATTCCCAATGACCTTTAACTCCCGTTTCAATTGCCAAGTGCCTTTTGCTTCCTTCGATCTTAAAATCACACTCTGGCTTGTTCAGTGTGGTAACTGTTTAGCGGGGATTGGCTATAGTACGCTGTCCCACTTCCGCCTCAAGTGCTGCATTTCTTTCGTATCCTTCGAGTGCTAAAATTACAGTCTAGGTTTTGTACAAGTTACAACCTTTCGTTTCGTGTGTTTTATTTTCCTGTGTTTTACGCACGATAACGCTACAATTTCAAAATGAGTAATCAAATCTGCGCTATTCACAAAATGTTATAAATCTACAAATGCAATAAATGTTCGTTTTTCTTTCTTCACCTTCTGAGATTAATCTTCGGTCAGTCGCCTCTCAGTTTCCTAAATTTCTTCGAACTCAAACCATCCACCAGACTGGCTTCTACGTGTTATCGCTTTACCTCAGTATAATTCTTGTATTTTACAACCATTATGTATTAAACAGATGGCTGGGTAGTAATCACACCTAGGTTCTCTAGTAATAGGATTATTAAAATCTTTCTGAAGTCTGAGAGTATTTATCCTGCCTAATATATGCTGCGTACCAAATGTAATAGAGTAGTCACGGTTAGGTAATGTCTCCCTCTTCCAGGCACGCACAAAACTGAGAACGGGGCAAGAGACGTTGGTATAGTTACTGAAAGACTGCCACTCCCACTCTGTCGGCAAATGTGAATATGACTTCATGCCACACAGCGCGCATTTTGCACGTGGTGTCCGAGAACATGTCAACCAAATAAACGGCGGAGGTGGATAGGTCGAGGTGGGCCAATGCATTGGCCACCACATTCCGCGTGTTTCTTTCTGAACTCTTTCTTGTGGAGCCAAATGAAAATTCCTGTTTGTGAGACCTGTGCAGTCGAAAGAAACTCTCATTGCACTAGCTGCGGCAGTAGCACACATCAGGATCTGCCGTGTGTATGGAGGGATGTACCGCACATAAGACTTCTGCAACGAACAGCAAGGCGCCACGCGGAGCAGCTGCTATAGACCGCAGACATAATAGTTTATTGCCTCCGCTGTGTGCATACCGTGAAACAGCAGATTCGAGAGTGATACACTCTTCAATCTTATAATGTATCCAAACAGTACGTTTTCGGAGTTGGGTTGCTTATCACACTTTATCTACTAGGTCCCCTCTCAAAACCTTATATTCTTGTAATTGGAATTGTGGAACATCCTGCATATCTCTTCAGTCTTTCAGCCTGCCTTTATTTGCTTAGTGCTGATTTACGATTACGTTCTTGATACTCGTAAAGCTGCTAGTCACTTCTCCAAATGTGTCTTCAATTTTCTTGTATGCAGTATTACCGTTCCCTTAGACGTGCATGGTTCATCTCATTCCTACTTTGTCATGTATCTCTTTCTTTCATTCGCATGTTTAGACGTATCTAATCCATTTTACTTTTGCGCTTTTCCTTCAACTACCTAAGCACTCCGTAAGACTTACCGAAAATTTTCAGTTGCATACATTTTTCATAATAGTGTCAGTCGTATGACAGTAATAAATTTATCAAGGGGTGAATCCCTTTCTCGTTATTTTTTCGAACATTCGGACGTAATGCCTCCTTGAAGATTACCTGTATATATGTTTCGGCGATACGACCTCGTACGTTGAGGTACGTCTACATAGATGAGAAATAATTTCTTGTATTGTTAACATTTGTATTTATACCATAATTTTTTGTGCTATCGGAACTGTTTGTATCGAGGTAACATAAGGGATGAAAAATACCTCTTTATCCTTGTAATTATCTATCATCAGATGTAGTACATGTTAGACAACCGCGAATGAAGGATTACAACACGAACTTCACTTCAAAGAAGATATTTCTGGAATACTGAACTGCAGACGATACAAATTCTGCATGGCTACTACACTAAACTAGCTGCTGAAATCATTTACTTTTCCTTTTCTTGTTCACAGGTCAAATCGTACATGATGCGCCTGTTGTGATCAGCTCTTTCGACCGCAGTTCGTTGAAATCATTAGGTAAGTTTCTTGCATATGTTGCTTTTCAACAAGTATTGTGAACTGTAGAAAGCGTCCACTGCGAAACCAAACAATATTACATACAAAATATCACAGATTTGTTCATCTTCACACAATACTGCACTCGACGTCATCTACAAACTGTTCTGCACATTCCAGTCCCTGTCCGCCACTTCAATTTTCTCCTCTTATTCGTCCTTTGGGTGCCAAGTACACTACTATTACTTCTGCTTGCATATTTTCCATCAACCTGCCTCTCATGTTTAGTACTTCTCCGTTCGTACATTATCTGTCCAAAATTTTTAACGTTCTTCGATGGAATTCCATTTCAGACACTTTCAGCTTCTTCTTCTCCAGGTCTCACAAGATCCAAGTTTCATTCCATGGTATGCTGTGAACGAGCTGTACACTTCCAGGAGCCTCTTCCTTAGTTACACCAGACATGCCTGTCTACTTCTGACGCCTTCCTTCTATCGGCCATCCTGTATTATCTTGCCTCCAAGACAGGAAAATTTATATACTTTTTTTCTGTGTTTTGTCGTTCCTAATTCTGATATTAAGCAATATTCTCCTTCCTGCAATCGTTTACATATTTAGAAAGCATTTCTGAAGTGATCTACACATTCGCCTAATTGTCACCTCGGCGAGTAATTGAAAAGATTGCACCCATGTTCTTCATCATTGCGGAAACTCAGAATCAGGTCGATCCAACACCAGACAAACCTAGACTGACTCCCAAATCCAACAGAACACAACTTGACAAAAATCAGCACCACCACTAAATGACGAGTGCACGTTCGAAATACAGCACCTCGAGGTTCCAAGAAACGCAAACGACTCCCACTGCCAGGAGACCAAAGATGACAAATTCATGTACAGACTGCTCAAATAATTTATTAGTACTAATCGAAGCTGACTGTAGTAGAAACACGCAAAGCACTGCACAGCTAAATCGTGATTATAGACAAATAAAAATATATTGTAATAACTGCGACCGAACTGCCAAGTTTTAATTTCTGTATATTATGTGGCTTGGGACAAGCTGGCGACTATAATGAGGGAAGAGAGAGTGGGCTGGAAAACCAGAAGCCTTGTAAACTCATTATATCTGAATCAAAAAGCGAGAGGAGAAAGTACAGACTGGATCGGACTAGAAAAAGGAGTAAGATGAGGATGCTGTCTATCACCTACCCTTTTCAACCCCTACTTCGAAAACATGATTGAGCAATGCCAATTAGGTGACAAAGGAGTAGAAATTGGAAGAAGAAAAGTAGGGTGTCTGAGGTCGGCAGATGACATGGTCCTTCTAGCCACAGGGGAAAAAGAATTGCAGGATTTAGTGGACTCTATTGAAGCTAACGGAAAAATTATGGAATGAAAATTAACGCAAAGAAAACAAAAGTATTGGCACTAGGAGGAAATAAAGAAATAAAAATTATGTTGAATAGAGAAATTTTAGAAGAGGTGAAAACTTTAAGTATCTTGGAAGCAGGATAGACATCGACTGGAAGTGCAGCGCAGAAATTAAAACAATGGTAGCAATGGAAAAAGAGGCATCTTATAAGAAAAAGAGAATTTTCTGCAGCAGTTTGGACAGAGAAATAGGGAAATGTCTCATAAAGTGTTTTGTATGGAGTGTTCTTCTGTATGGCGCTGAAACATGGGCTTTGAGGAAGAAAGACAGAGAAAGGCTGAAGGCTTTTGAGATGTGGACATGGCGGAGAATGGAAAGAATAAGTTGGATGGACAGAGAAAAAATGAAGAGGCACTGAGAAGAGTGGGAGAGAAAAGACAATTGCTAGATGCAATAAAAAGAAGAAAAAGAAACTGGATTGGGCGTATACTAAGAAATAATGACGGACTGATTAAAACAGTTTTAGAAGGTTATCTAGAAGGGAAAAGAAAGCGCGGAAGGAAGAGATTTCAGATATTGGACGACGTGATGGACGGTACAACACACAGCAGCCTTAAGAAGGAAGCAATTGATTGCAGCAAATGGAGGGGTAAAGGACCTTCTAATATAGAAGAAAACTGATGATGATGATATTATTCTGATCGACAGTCTGGTCAGCAGTGCACAAACATGAATTGTCGCACGAATCGTTACTTTTCACCATGATATCCACGTTACTTCTACTGTATTATGGTGATAAATCTTCCCTGGAAATCTAGTAGTAAGTTACCAGTTTCAAAGACTTTCGACAACACATCAAATGAACTTACAGTTCCTACACGTACCGCAGATATCAGCAATTTCAAAGGTATATTATCGACTCATGATGAGTTTTCCGAAGAGAGGTGAAGGACTATCAGCGTTCAACGTCCCATCGACAAGGGAGTAGAAATTCCGATAGGAGAAAGGTGAGGTTGGAAATGGACTGTGATATTTTAAAGGAACGATCAAAGGATTATGCATCTTCCTGGCTGTGCAGTCTGTTGTATTGGTGTGCGTTTTGGTCCACATATCAATTCTAACACGAGCGCCAATAAGTTTCTTGCTATGCAATGTTCCTATATTCAACAGCATCGTCCCAGAACAGCCTCATGAGCACTCTACCCTGTACGTCCTCGTTGTTTTTAAGTACTGTGGAAAGTAAAGGTACTATACCACTTCATTCTTACACACCAGAAGATACTTTCACATCCACACGTTAGGATATTTCGTCGTTAAGAACGAAATATGGATGACTTCCTCATAGTATGTGATTAAGAGGCCGTTAACCTAGTATTATGGTCAGAAATTTATTTCGTTTGCTTTTGGATCAAGCAAATATAGTCGACAGTGAGAGTTGTTTCCAATCAATATCTGTTATAGTTATTGAATCAGGAGATGTTGAATTTTGACATTCATGTAGGTACGCTTCTAAGACATCTGGATTCACGGAGTTAATTGTGTTTATTTCAGACTAAAATGATTCACTTAGTGCAGCTGAATGAGAAATGTGCACTAAAACAGAATTACTTTTTAACCATTCCATTGTTTTGGATGTAATTTCCGCTTTGTGGTTATACATATTCCTAATTAATCCTCGAAGGAAAGGGTAAGGAACCAAAGATTTGGTGCAGTTCCCTCTATAAAACCGATGTTAAGCGAATAAAAATGTTGGGAAATTAAGTGTGAGTGAAAGGAAAGAAGAAGACAGAGTAATCAGAAAATAAGCAGAAGAGAAAAGAAAAATAATCCACAGGAAAATACTATGGACACGACGAATTCTGGGATGTATATTCAAATAAGAGATGAATTCTGAATATTGTTTCAATGTTTTTACAGTTCAGATCTTCGCATATGTAAGATAACTTTTCTCAAATCATATTCATTATAGTTGCACTGAATTCTGAGTTTAATTTCTTAGGTTCCAAAGTGTCATCCAACATATTTGTAAGATTTTATTTCCTAAAGAGACAAAAAAATTTGAAGTTTAAAATTTTGTATAGCTGGCGTATAAAAAAATTTCTTAAGTAATCTGTGTCCAGCTCATGTTTCAGATTAAAGCATTTCTCCCTTATCCAGCCATTATGTTTTCTGGAAGGATTGATATAGTAATTCAACTATAGCAGTGCAACTAGTGATATTTAGGAGTTGCAAGCTAGTAAAACAACAATATTTTCGAGGTATTGTCAGTCTGAAGTAATGTTTGAGCATACAAGGATGAACTGTACAAGACGGTGAATTATAAATATTTTGGAGGCATTAGGTTCAAAATCTGGGCCTAATCCCCTCATAAATTAACGGTTTTCGAGACGCCAGAACTGAACATTTGGTTGAAATAACACTATAAACGGACAGGCTTTGAAATTAATCTGTACTTTATTTTTTATTTACAGTGTCTACACAAGTGGAATACTGCATATCTGCCAACATTCGTGGTTTTATTTCAGCAAACATGGCACACGGAAGGTAAATTGATCACTAGCCCCTTCGAAATATTTAACCCAGTTTAAAACTAGTCCAAAATGCCACAATCTCGAATTATTAAACGGTGAGCAGTGTGGTACCGGGTCGAATACCTTTAGGAATACTTTAACAATATCGACACCGCTATCTCCAGGCTCACAGATCTGAGCGATCTGCTTTTCATTCGCTCGCTGGTTGCGGAAACTTTGATGGTTCTGCAGACGAGATGTGAGGTCCCATGAAAAAGCTATAATTCGCGAGCATAAAAGTCTACCTTTATTCGCAGTAATGGTCGAAGAGTGATATCAAACGACCTCTTCTCAGTGTGAATGGTCTGCAAGGTTTACACAACGCTTGGAACGGTCCAGCGCTGAGTAGTACACTGCTGCTAGAAAATGTGTACGTTCTTTTCCATGTACGTACGTGTTTTCTCGTAATTCTGCAACGCCTGGAAATCTTCAGTCAACACATGAGTCTACGGATAGTTTAGAAGCCCTCTACTTGTCATCTCAAATTCAACACTGGACGATAAGATTGACATTTGTTTAAAATATTTGACTTGTGGAGGCAACTACATTTTATAACTTTAAAGTTTAATATATCGTAACGTCGGGGATGAGAGTGGTCAAATTTTCTCATCGAGTTTACTCGTTGTAGTTGAAGGCGTATCACTTGTAAAGAAAAAAAGAACGCTGTGCTACTTGTAACCAATGTCACCCATCTCAGATATTCTAGCTGCAACCTGTCCGGCTGTTAGCCGAAGTCTTGCATAATTTGAAGTGAATGCAAGGGCGAGCTAATCTTGCTTGTATAAATGAAGACTCCCAGGAAATAAACAGATATTTGCCATATTACCAGGTGAATTTACAAGTACTAGCCTACCTGCAGCGACGTAAATGTCAATTAGGTAATTAATTTCCAATGTGTTTCTTAAACTCACTTGATCTAGGGTAATGTTCGCCGCATCGGAATTTCCTACAAAACTTCGATTAGCCAAATCATTACAACGGAATACTTTCCAGTGAGTCTTCATATTAGATGACAGTCTTCCTCCTTAAATGCAAAAATGAAGTATATAATCAATTTCGAATTTAAATATTAATACGAAAAAGTTTGATTTGTGCTCAAAAGAAGCTGTACGCCACATAGCTATCGATCAGCGAAAGTGAAATTAATTGCAGGCGAGCAGGCAATGAAAGAGTAAGCCTCATCAAACGAAAGACGAAACTTCATTGTGAAATAAAAACAAAACATTGGCCAAAATAAAGGCAGTCTCTCCGCTCAGTTATGCGAGTGGCTTGTACTGCTTCCCTCGGATTCTTCTCCCGTGTCAACCTCTTTATCTCAGAGTAACCCATGAACCCAGTTTCCTAAATAACTATTTGTTGGATGTATTCCAGTCTCTGTCTTCCTCTACAGCTTTTACCCTCTACAGCCCTCTCTCTTTTATTCAGTGATTTCCACACATTCCTCGCCGATTCTGCAGAAATTCTCCTAATTTGTTATGAGTCTACCCAATTTTCAGCAACCTTATATAGTTGGCCTATATCTCAAACGCTTCGGTCCTCAACTTTCGTGGCTTTCTCACGGCCCATAATACACCTCGGTACAATACCGTGCTCAATACTTACGTTTTCAGAGAGGCCTCCTCAGATGTTTGATACTAGTACACTCTTTTGGTCAGGAATTCCCTCCCTGTCTCTGCTAGTCTACTTTTGATATTTTCCTTCCTTCGTGTGCAAGACAACAGAATCCCTTCACTTCACCTACTTCGTGCTCGCTGATTCTGATGTTCAGTTTATCGCTAATCTCATTCCCGATACTCCACATTACATCTTTCTTCCATTTACTCTTAGTCCAATTTCCGTCCACTTTAGACTGTTTACACTGTTCATTCCCTTAAAAAAATCCTGTAATTGTTCCTCTCTTTTATTGAGGATGGCAGTGACATCTGCGAATCTTATCACTGATACGCTTTCATTCCGAATTTTAATCCAATTTAAGAACCTTTCTTTTGCTTCCGTCAGTGCTTCTTCGAAGTACGAGTACAGATTAAATACAAGAGACAAAGACTACATCCCTGTCTTACACCCATTTTACTACGAGAACTTTGTTTTTGGTCTTCCATTCTTACTTCTTCTTTATTCTTGTACACACTGTACAGATTACCCCACTTTCCCTATAGCTCACACTTCAAAGATCTTATGCTATGCTAAATTGGTGAAAGCTTTTTCTAGGTCGACAAAATCTATTAACGTGTCTTAATTTTTCTTCGCCGTCTTAATTTTTCTTCACCCTTGCTTCCATTATTAATCGGAACGTTGAGAATATCTCAATGATACTTTTACCATTCCTAAAGCCAAACTGATAGTCGTTTAAGAACTTCCTTTTGCATCCTTCTGCGCGTTATCCTTGTCAGGAATTTGGATGCATGACCTGGTAAGCTTATTATGTGATGGTTCTTACATTTATAAGCCTTTGGTATCTTCGGGATTATGTGGATTTTGTTTCTCATAGCATCTGATGTCATCTCTCTAGTCTCGTAGATTCTACACACCAACCTGAGTAGTGTTTGGTTGCAAGTCTCCCCCTCCCACCAAGTGGTTTTAGAAATTCCAAAGTAATGTTATCTATACATTATTTGACTGCAAATCTTCCAAACCTCTGCTTAACTCTTTTTCTATACAGACTCCATTATGTCTTCCAAATCAACGCATATTTCATGTTCTTTCACGCCATCAGACAGTTCTCCCCCCTCATAGACGCCAAAGTACCCTTTCGATCTATACGCTTTCTCAAGTAAGTTTAACAATGGAATTCCTGTTGCAACCTTAACGCTAAAATCTTTGCTTTTGATTTCCTCAGTGGTTGTTTTTTCTGTACGTGGAATCTGTTTATCTGGTAACCAATTCCTTCTCGGTTAGTGCATACTTTTTCTGAAACTATTTCGCCTTAGCTTTCCTGAACTTGCTTTACTTCCTTTTTATTTTATTCCTGACTTTCATAGCTTTACCCTATCCGCTTCCTAAGCGTTTTTGTACTTCCTTCTTTCATCGATCAGTTAATACATTTCTTCTGCTACCCAAGGTATCTGCTCAGCTGCCTTCCTTGTCCCTAATTTGGATGCCCAACTTCTGTGATTGGCCTCTTCAGGGATGATCATTCCTTTTTAACAGAGCTACTTCCTTCAGGATTAATTATCGCAGTACCTAAAGCCATAGGACCATGGCATAATTCAGTTGGAATCTTCCCGTGCCTCTAGGTCTCTTCCAAGTATACCTCCTGCTGTTGTGATTTCTGAATAGCGTATGCACTACTGTTTGAATGTCGTTGTAGAACTCTATCAATATTCCTCCTTTCCCATTCTCCTACAAGTGAATCCATATTATCCCGTAACACCATCTGCAATTTCTTCCCATACGACAGCGTTCCAGCGCCCCAAGACTATAAGAGGCATCTCTCTTTACGCTCTGAATTCCCCGTTGAATCACCTCACTTACTTTTTCTATCTCTTCAACTTCTGCTTGTGACGTCGGCATGTATACCTCACCTCTTGTTGTTGGTACTAGTTAACTGTCGGATCCGGTGAGAATAATAATAACACTATCACTTTCTCTGTCTTAATATTATAATAACTTTGTGGTGTTTTGGTGCAGCCTAAATTGTTGGCATATTTCTCCCAACTCGATGAAATAGGCCAATTCCCCTTTGTAAAAACGGCACAAAATCCAAAAAGGCAGGAAATTCTAAAACAGCCCAATTGTCTTGCGTATAAATAACGTAATCCAAGATGGTGAACCAAGCCCAGTATCTAAAGTGTAAACTGGCGGGAAAACCAAGGTGGAGCATTGTTCCGGTGGTTCAAAATTCAAGTCAGCTGATAAGCCATACTGATGCAGCTCTATGACATCAGAAACGAGGTAGAGAACCAAAATTGTGAACCAGGGATGCGGGTGAACTCTGTTATGTCAGGATCCTAATTGACGATCCGAGACAGGGGATCGAGAATACAGACACAGCCAGTTGACGTCACAATCCAAGGCAGTGGACCTGGTGGTACTGATGTAGCCCACTTAGTTTTCAGATTTCATGCATTCTAAGTTTAGAATCTTGTCCTGAGTATAAAATGTTGGTAAACTCAAAAGCCATTGGTTTTCCCATGCCGTTAGAGTTTAGTGGCCTTACTTTAAATCGATTTGTGCTATGCGTGAACAGTCCCCCCCTACCACCCCTCTGATGTAGCAGTTTAAACACTATGAAACCGAGAGCTGACTTGTCCTAACTTTAAAACTGTGCAACAGATATGTAGTAGGACAGGGGTGGTATAGGACAGGAACAATTCTGTCTTTGTTATTTACGCAAGCAACACACTGGGGGGAGTCCGCTCCCATGGTGACACAGTTCATCACTAAGCCGTCAGCCACATAAATACGCGTGCTAGAGAATCTGTACTGCTGTTGCTGCACCCTAGTGCGCCCATGTGAGGTGCTGGGTCGCGCACCTACATTACCGACTGCCCTGCCACTTGTAGCAGACTATCTGGTGTTAAGTACAGGTGTTCCTGTTTCATCACTTTTAATGATATGTGCATGCATCCCTTCTTATTGTATGGAAATATGCAATGCAGATGTACCTGCCTACTGTAAAACTGAACGTTTTATGGTGTACTTGCAGAAAAAGGTGTGTGTAATGTAGATGTGACTGCATATATATATATATATATATATATATATATATATATATGCAGTCACATTTACATATCTATGTATATATTGTATGGGTGTGGGTGGGTGGGCGGAGTGTGTGTGTGTGTGTGTGTGTGTGTGTGTGTGTGTGTGTGTGTGTGTGTAAGAGTGGGATAGGATAGAAGAAAACGATTTGAGTTTAAAAAAACTGATTTATTGGGTCTACTTCTTTTTCAAAATAGACTTAATGTTTTAGATAATATGTTTTAACATAAAATGTATGTTCCACATGTTGCACCAAGCCGTAAGCCGTTCACTTTACACGCCAAACAATATTTACAAAAAGTTATTTAACACTGCACAGAAAGAAAGAAGTATACAAAAAATATTTCTCACAGGTTAGTATGATTTTACTGTTGTGCACTGACACATTTTTCTTCCAGCATCTCAGAATAGTCCTAGCACATTTGACATACTTGTAGGTTTATCTTTAGTTGATACACTTGAACCACAGTTGACATGAATATTTACAGTCCTCCTGTGAGACATAACATTAAACTTTTCTGGCGTGGCCTGCAACAGCGAAACTTAACCTAATATGCAAACAATAAATGAAATATTCATACTGTATCTTGCATACACAGTATGTACTAGCACACATGATGTGCGGAACAAACTAACTCACATACACAGTATGCAATCACATGAACATGCAATCTCATGTACAGATATAGATATATTCATATACACACCTATATACACAGTATGAGAAACAGCTTGTACTACTTGACAGGCATCTGCACTAATACTGCATGCATTCACACTATCAGTCAAGTCAATAATGTGCTTTTCGTGGGTCTCTGATTCCATCAGCACAAATGATCGTCCTGCCATCATGTGATCAAAACGAATTCTCAGTTGCAATACAGTATGCAACTCTCATCGTCATGGTTGAATACTGACTTGGCGCACCACACGTGGAGGAGGAGATGCAGTACTACCAGCACCACCAACACGTACCGTTCAGTCACGAGAGATATTGAAGCTGCGTGATGTACACCCTTAGACTGTCTATGGGTAGCACCTGTGTCTGTATTGTATGCACACATTTTTGAGGGGAGACCTACAGACTTCACAACACCCATCTGCCTCGTCTCCAATCCAGTCGATAACCTAATCGTTGGTAGCTTTACAACTAAAGGATTATTGGCTGCATATCCAGATGTTTCGAATGCATCAGGGTGGTACCTTATTACTTCATGTGAGTTGCAGTCCTTCACCTAATAGGTGAAGCCGTCCGTATGTATAATGACTATTGACATAAACTGTGTTCAGGAACCGTTTGTTTTAAGAAAGGAGAAGTACCTGCATTCCTGTTGGAGTCAATAATACTTTATCTGTAATAACGGAACAAATCAGAAAGTAGCGGTAACTGAGATTGCAGAACTATGCTACAGTCACTGTAGTGATACTACTTTTTCTTTTGGTCGCCCGAACGGGTTATTGTCATCATCCACAAGCAGTTTCCATACGATATTGGATATTTTTTTTTAGATAAAACGAGGGAGGCGGCATTATTTGGGAGAATTTCCAACTTATTATTAACAACTGATACACCTGCAAAGTCCACCTTGCGACATGCTCGCACGTGTGACGGTCGTGGTCACAAATTACTTAAAATAATTGAAAAACTAGACCTAATAATGAGTGTGGACAGCCGCCAACTTTTAAGAATAGAACAGATGCATCGACGGGCATCGATGTTACTCCAGCTAATAAACTGGCTGCAAGGAAAACAACAAATTGGTCTTTTCATTAGTTTTGTACTACTAGTGATCACAATGCAGTCCTTACAGAAATGACACAGGGAGTTAGTTTGGTAAGCGATGTGGGTTTCACAAAAAGACTGGATTTCAGACATGCAGATTGACAAAAGACAACTGAAATATTAGTGACATACGAGATGGATATTTTCTATGGCAATACAGACTTTAGGGTAGTATTAAAAAGGTCACAAAAGGAAACAATACCATCCAAATACTCGGACTTAAACGAAGGCATTCTGGACACTGGAAGATCTATGAGGTCAACGAGACGGCTGTACCAGAGATCTATGATTGCAGAAGAAAAAGAACGCAGACTGGTCCTTCATAGTCGTGCGAAAAATGCCTACTATGATAGGTTAAGTGACAATAAGCAGCGCAACTAGGAAAACCACTTACCGATCTATACTGAAATGAACGTACGGGCCAACCGTATAAGCGGTTAACTGAGAGAATTAAGTTTCCTTTTGTACTGTCAACACTACGAATGGAGGATGGACGTATGACAAAAGGATGGAGAGCATCAGCAGAGTATCTGTTGAAGACTATTTAGAGGACGATAAGCCGACAGGGACGATGAATTCCAAGAGCAACCTCAGGCTGCTCTGTGCAAATAATATGAAAACAATTCACCCGACGTCCCTTTCGGTCAACCGGAGGTAGAACGTGCTACACACAGACTAAAGAAACGCGAGTCATCCGTACTGATGGCATGCATCACGATGTCTTACATCCTACATAATAGCTTTCTTAACATTTCAGTTAAACGATCTCTTCTTGATGGCAGAATCGTGCAACAATGGAAAACAGCCAGGGTAAGATAAGAATGCTATGAAACCAAAGAGCTATGGGCCTACCTGCTTGTTCAGTGTACTGGCTAAGGTGCAGAAGTGCCTCCTCTGTCACAGGATTATGTCTGACAGAGGACTCGTCGGTCTCATCTGGCGCCACGTCGGATTCCTAAGTTGATCTCCCTGTATGATACATAAATGAGGCCCACAGGACGTGGACTAAAGCATATACAACCTTTGACCATGTATGGGAGCACGCAATTTTTGCGAGGACTACAGACACCTATGTGACTTTACTGCAGCCCGATGTATTACTGCAAAGATCGCACAGTGGAATGCCAGTCTGTTGGGAAGACGGAAAACAGCTAAGCTTTATCTTCATTTTGGAATCTCACGATATACATCTCCATGTACATAGTTACCCTGCAGTTCACCTTTAACTTCGTGGTAGAGTGAAACAACTCTTACACTATTTCTCTACGGTTCTACTATCTAACAGGAGCACGGAAAAAATAAAGAATTAAATCTTTTCTTACGAGCTTTGATTTCTATAATTTTATTAAGATGAGCATTCATCTCTATATAGGTTGTGCGGGAGTAAAGTATCTTCGCACTCAGAGGAGAAAATTGGTCACTGAAATTTACTGAAAACATCTTACCCAAACGAAAAACGCCTTTGTTTTATGACTGCCACGCCAACTCGCTCAGCATATCCGCGACAATCTTTCTCCTACTTTGCGGTAATACAAAACGAGCTGCCCTTCTTTGGACTGTGTCTATGATCGTCAATCCAATTTTGTAAAAACCTCATACCCCACAGGGATAGCCTAGCAGACGCTGGACAAGCGTAGTATAGCCAGTCTCTTTAGCAAACCTGTTGCATCTCCTGTGTTCTGCCAATAAAACCAAGTATTTGTTTTGCCTTCCCCACAACATTATCTATGTGATCTTTGCAACTTAATTTCTTAGTGATTGCAATTCCTTGATATTTAATTATATGGAAAGTCTTTAAATTTGTGTGATTTATCGTGTAACCCAAATTTAACGAATTTATTTTAGTAATCGTGTGAATGACTTCATACTTTTCTTTATTCAGAAATAATTACAACACTTTGCACCATACAGATATTGTGCCTAATTCATTTTTAATTGGTTTTGATTTTTTGAAGGCTTTAGTAAAAGGTAAATGACAAGACCATCTGAAAAGAGTCTAAGAGAGCTGCTCACATTGTCTCCTAAATCATTTATATACATTACGAACAGCAGAGTGCATGCAGCATTTCCTTGGGGAACGCTCGATATCACTTCCATCTTACTAGATGACTTTCCGTCTGTTACTAAGTACTGCGACTTTTGTGACAGGAAATTACGAATTCAGCCGCACAACTGAAGCGATAATCCATAGGAACGCAATTTGACCAGAAATCTCTTATGATGAACAGTGTCAAATGCCCTCTGGCAATCTAGAAATACGGAATAAATTTGAGAGCCCCTGTTGACGGCGCTCATTACGTCGTCCGAATGAAAAGATATTTGCGTTTCACAAGAATGACATTTCCTGAATACGTGCTGACTATGTGTCAATACACCGTTGTCTTCGAGGTAATTCATTATGTTCGAACACAGTATATTTTCCAGAATCCTGCTGCAGATCGACGCCATTCATTAGTATTGGTCCCGTATCCTTTCTTGAGTATTGGTATCACCATGCAACTTTCCAGTCTTTAGGTGCGAGTCCTTCTTCAAGTGAGAGTAGCATATGGTTGCTACTCATAAGTATGGGGCTGTTGTATCAGCGCAGACCGAAACATAGGTAACTGGTGTACTGTAGGACCGGAAGGCTCGCCTTTATTATGTGATTTAACTTGCTTCACTACGCCGAGAGTATCTACTTCTAAGTTATGTTGACAGCTGTTCTTTATTCGAATTCTGGAATATTTACTAGGTATTGTTTGCTAATGAGATCTCAGAAAACTGTGTTTAATAACGCCACATTACACGCTCTGTCATCGGTAATATTACCATTGGTATCGTGTAGTAAAGGTATTGATTGTGTCTTGCTGCTAGTGCTGTTGACATGATGACCAGAATCTCTTCGGATTTTCTGTCAGATTTCGAGTAATAGCTTCGTTGTGGAAGCTAGAATCTCCGTTCGTACTAAGTCTCGAACTGAAGTAAAGCATCGTTATTCTTGGATACTTTGTGTTCTTTTAAATTTGGCAAGGATTTTACGTTGCTTTTGCAACAGTATTCTGACTATTTTTGTGTACCATGGGGAATTAGTGCCATTTTTCATTAATTTATTCGGTATAAATATTTCAATTGCCGCCGATACTATTTCTTGTGGCTGAACCACAGCTCGCCGATACTTACATAGTTGGTTGGGAAGAAGTGTAGATTGCCTCTTAGCCACTGCTACACTTACTGGAGGGATAGTAGGAGATGGAAGATACTGTGGCTTGTTCGTTGCTATTTCTGAAAACTCAAGGGTTACGTTGAAGCAGAAGGCATGTCGTATTCTCTCCCGGATGCAGGGGTGGTGACAAGAATAAATTAACTATAGCTGCGCATAAAATCACTTATAGTTTTCTAAAAAAAAATTGTCTATCATTGGCTAGAAATCCCACGTCAAGCTTGGACGGGTCCTCAAACGCCCCAGCAATACAACAGTTACGTGGGCGTATTGATGGATGAAGAAGTAACTTTCATCTGCCATATACAGTGAAGAGCCAAAGAAACTAGTACACCTGCCTAATATTGTGTAAGTCCCCTGCGATCACGCTGAAGTGTCGCAACACGACGTGGCATGGATTCGTTTAAGGTATGAAGTAATGCTGCAGGCAATTGTCAGCAGGGCTGTCCATAATTCCGTATGAGTGTCCCAGACATGTTCAATAAAGTTCATGTCTGTTGAGTCTGGTAGCCATGGAGGTGTTTAAACTCAGAAGAGTGTACCTGCAGCCATTCTGTAGCAATTCTGGACGTGTGTAACGTCAAATTGTCCTCCTGTAATTGACAAAGAATGCACAATGGACATCAATGGTTGCAGGTGATCGCACAGGATGTTTACGTACTTGTCACCTTTCATTGTCGTATCAATACGTATCAGGGGTCCCGTATCACTCCATCTGCACACGCTCCACACTATTACAGAGCCTCCACCAACTTGAACCCCTGCTGGGATGTAGGATCCATGGATTCATGAGGTTGTCTCCATGCCCGTACTTGTCCATATGCTCGATACAATTTGAAACGAGACTCGTCCAACCAGGCAACATGTTTCCAGTCATCTCCAGTACAATGTCGGTGGTGACGGGCTCAGACGAGGCGTAAAGCTTTGTGTCGTGCTCTCGTCAAGGGTACACGATTGGACCTTCGGCTTCGAAAGCCCATATCGATGATGTTCCGATACATGGTTCGCACACTGACACTTGTTGATAGCCCAGTATTGATATCTGCAGCAATTTGTGGAAGGGTTGCACTTCTCTCATATTCAAAGATTCTCTCCAGTCATCATTGGTCCCGTTCTTGCAGGATCTTTTTCTGGCCGCAGTGATGTCGGAGATTTGATGTTTTACTGGATTCCTGATACTCACGGTACACTCGTGAAATGGTCATACGGTAATCCTCACTTCATCGCTACCTCGGAGATACTGTGTCCCATCGGTCTTGCGCCGTCTATAACACCACTTTGAAACTCACTTCAACTTTGATCAAGTGGTATAGCAGCAGCAATAACCGATCGGCCAACTGCGCCAGACACTTGTTGTCTTACATAGAGGCTGTCGACAGCAGCGCCGTATTCTGCCTGCTTACATATCCCTGTGCTTGAATTCGCATGCGTTTACCAGTTTCTTTGGCGCTTCAGTGGAGTTTAAGCTACACAAAAAAGCGCGGAATATTATGCCTACACGATGAACTATAAAATTCCGCTTTACGCCCTGGGATTCTACCACAACGCCATTTTCTCCTCAATAGTTGTCTCTGCGGGAGCAGAGGAGTGTGTTTTTGCGGTTGACCGGGGCCCTTGATATCACTTCAAAAAAATGGTTCCAGACTGAAGCGCCTAGAACCGCTCGGCCACACTGGCTGGCTGATAACACTTCCATTGTGGCTCTGTTTGTGGAACTAGGTACCTTTCCAGTGGATATCACTGGTATATGCAAGGCTGCATGCTACTGTCTGCTAAGATTCATACTGTCAATCTAACATTCAGGAAATAAGAGGATTCTACTGTTGACAGTAAGATACAACTGAAGTCGTGGACATTAGATGAATGGGAATATAACTGGAACTCATCAGATATGAGTCTTAGAGTGCGTGAAATTTTCCCAAACATCAGCGAAAGAGTAGATATTTAGCATCAACCTCAGTTGTAGAGTGATTCATTTTCTTACGGGACATGGCCCGTTCCCAGTAACATGCACAGGATTAGCAGGTATGATACAAGCATATGTGATTAAGATGTATAGGGCCTTTTCGAACATGGAGATTTGCAGTGCCCCACTGAAGATGTTCATAGAACAGGAATGCATAACAATATGAACTGTAACGTTCAAGAAAATGGAATGTGGTATAAAGTTATTAGGTTCGGAAACCTAACTTCGCTAACAGAGCTGAAGAGGTACCATGAAAACTGGACTGCATGACACGAGACAAGACATTTTCAAGTAGAAGATGAAGCTTTCGGGCATCATCGAATGGGGTAGGCAGTGAGGACAATTCCAGTGATCGGACTATCATTACAAATGCAGATTTCGCTGTGCCGCCGACGTTCTGAGAACTCGTGGATGCCAAGCGTCGACGCTTCCGTTGGATACTGCTCAGGAAGAGGTGTCCATTTACAAATGCAGGCACTGTGCATGACGCAGACCCTACATTACATGGGTACGAAGATTACAGAGAAGACCACTCACCTGACGATGAAGGATAACTTAACACATACATTACCTGTAAACTCTGTAATTTTTATTTTTCTGCCAATGAAGAAAGCTAAAGTATTATGCTTAATTATATTTACTGTGTAAACTTACTGATGTAAAGTGTAATTTCAGTAGTATTCTATTTTGTATAGTAGTGTCAGTCCCTATGTAGTCTAGTAGTGTTACTGAGTCACATTTGATAAGCTGGGTCTAATGAAACGATTTAGAAAAGTTTGCTTAGATTTAGGAGTGCTGAGACTCAAGTCATTCCGAGATCACCTCTGGTTTCTAAGAGTATGTATTAGGTAGGACGTGGTAAACAGACTTTATTACTTTTGTTTTCATTCTGTGTTAAAATTTTTGTGGATTACATGATAATTAATTTGTTTTATTGAGAGGCACCCACATGCCTTGCTCATACTGTGGCATCAAGCAGTCAGGCCTGCAAGATGAGTGGTCTACCAAGCGAGTGGATTCATTTTTTTGTTGTCAAGTAACATGAACTCTAGTACTCACAATTAAGTTAAAAGTTACTCTCCTGCTTGGATATTGCACAACGGAAACACACATCTGACTATTAGTAATTTACACAACTCTGACTGTTCACTACGCACTGGCAATACCACATTTTCGTTCTTACTCAACGGCTTTGATCAACACGTGGCCATCTCACTGCATATGAATGGCGCACACATTACAAATTCTGGGTATCATGGCAACACACTATTCGAAGGAAAAGGCCACCAATCTTTTTCTTTTCACTATCTTATTTATTCCGATAAATTCTATAACCTAAACACACAAATTCTATAACTTACAACAATAACACATGAGAAATTCCGCCCAGTGGGCATGGCTTTACATTGGTGATTCTCTATCTTATGGTCTCGTAATTATTTAATGCTACAGTGCACTTTCTGGATAGGATAGTGGATCTTTTGCTATATCTCACACTCCGACTCTCACAACCATCATCACGAAACTTTCCTACAGACCCAGTGGTACAAAAGGAACATGCATAACCCACTACCTCTGAAACTACCTTGCTACTCTCCCATGCAAACCACACATACTTCAATTACATGACATACACCACACTGCAACATGGAATACAACATAGGAATAGTCACAACATTATAATCACATCACTTTCAGCTTTCCCACTTCAATTAGTATTCATCCCAGTTTCACACGACACTGCCCCACTTCGTAACTTTTCTATCCTACTACGAACTCTGGACGATATATGCACGTCTTCCTGCGCAATGCAAGCCAAGTGGCGTTGCTGGATAGACGGCTGACTCACCTTGCTTCTCTCTCAGAGTATTATAGTTTGAATCAAGCGTCACACGGAAACATAACACGCAAAGTAATATTAAGAACATATTCATCACACACGCGAGTCGTCAACTGATACCATGGACGAGTACTTCTCTTTATACTTTGTCTCATACACAGATTGAGACTCACACAGTACTCACCACGTCGAAGTACTCGTCTCTAATTTCAAGTCCTGCACACGCCATTTCTTAAATATTTCCAACTTATAGTACACACGCTAGTAATTCAGCTTAACTTAAACACTCGGAAGTATTTCAACTTATTGCTACACGTGGTTTCATTGTGACCGTTGGTCACTTCCAAAGATTACTACGATCCCATTAATATTACCTGCCTGACATTTAATTCTCCCCACAAAAGTTCCTGAAATAGAGAAATTATTATTCTAAACTACTCTTAAGTATTTCACATGCATACCATGTCTCCACTCTTTTGTCCTTACGGAGCACGCTTAAGACAGGTCTTACCAACACTAGATACAACGGCAGGTCCTCTCGCACCTCTGCCGAAGTGGGGGAGCACCTTGCTACCGTATTGGTCAGCCACATTTCAGGCGCTCAAAGCTCAGGTAAATTTCATCTCTTTGGTCCCACCAAAGGTGACCCAAGTACCGTCTCAAAGATGATCATATATTCACATTCACTATCTGCGATTAGCAGACGACCATATATTCATTCATTTCACAGATCTCACCAAACTGGATGTAGGGATTTATTTTGTGGGAGTGCACATGTGATCAATTAAATAAATAAATTGTCATTCTTTCCCACACTGGTATCCGCCTTCACTGTATTAATTGAAATTGAGTTATTATTAGGAAAAATATGTTGTTCTGACAAGAATAACGAAGAATGTTGTACCTATTTTCAATGTTGGGCGGTACTGTACCCTTTTATTATATTTAGTATTTTTGCCATTGTTGTATAATCATTTCCACGACTTGCTATTGTAAACTAGACAGCAGCACATTGCTGTGTAGAAATGTCTATGTCTGTACTAATTAATTTTGGATCTGAAGAATAGGTTTTTGTTAACTCATAAACTCATATAGGAACTCGTACATGTAGACTTTAGGTAGGTATGATATACACACACACACATAAACAGGTCCTATGAACTCTATCGATAGCTCAGCCATCGCCAGAGTGATGAAGTCTTCTTTGTAGATTGTGTCTCATTTAAAATTTGGCCTGGAGATATGATGTGCTGCACCATAATGCCCCTCTCAGTGGGTAAGGAAATTATTTCTCCATGTTTTCTAACATTATCCATAGTTTTGGGCAAAATTGCATTTTAATTAGTTGATAAAACTTTTCTTGACAGTACACGTAGCTGAAACCCACTTTTCGATATTTCAGTCTATGTATTCATCACACCATGGATGTTGCTTGAAGGAAATTGTACAGGTGACTCTGCCTAGTTCCAACCCCAACTCGAGACATTACTGGAGATGACAATAAATTGTCATGTACGATAACTCTCAACAGCTTGTGGTGGAAATCGGTTCACGGAACTCGGTGGTCTGGACACTACGGCATATTGTTGTGGGCATCATTAAAACTAACAGCATATGTTAAATCTAGCTCTGAAATGTATCTCACTTCAGTGTCTGCAGGCACATCTGAGAATTTTCACTTTCTGCTGATTTCCTTATGAGACAGCCACTGGAACACTCAAATAGGTAGAGACTGTTGCACTGCATGCCCGTATAAATTGTCCACATCTAAATACAAGACACAACTTCAATCGACAGATTCATTGAACTGTTAACGCATGCACGTGTCATTTTCATTGGCATACCTATGAGCATATTAACAAAGCTCGTGCAAACCTGGTGTTCGACAAACAAAACCATATCGTTATCGGAGAAAGTTCAATTTTGACTTGTGTCTTTTTAATCATGGTATTCCATGTGTACCCTGGAGTGGTGTGGTAGTAAGCAGGATTCAGATAGTACGTTTGCAGGCATTAGAATCTATAGAAAATATCTAATAGTAAGCCGACATTTGTCTTAACACATTCCACTATGTTAGAGTTGTTGAGCTCCCGTTACACACCCACTAAGTGTCCATATTCTGTATCTGACACGGCAGTGTCTGAAAGTTTGCTCCGTCTTGCCCCAAACGTTGTTTCATGATTTCTTCACCGTCAAAGTCAACATGACAGTTGCTCTGTTCCTCAACACTCAACTCAAGATAATCTTATGGTTGAACAGTCACTGGAAGGTAAATGGTGTTGCGTGGTGTCGCTACAATTTTACATCCTGGACAGACAGTTTGTAAAGAATCTCTACACTATATAAATAAATTCGTGTTTGAGAAATAAATTTTCGCATGGTCTTCGGTAGTGCATTCCACATAAACATCTACAAAACCTCGGAACAGAGAACTTTCAGCCGAACTTAGGCAGATTGACATATGTAAGTGGTCTGTCAGGCAGATTAGCTACAACTTCTTTGTTTAATTAACAATTCAAGCCATGTCTTAGGCGGGTTTATAGTCCTTTCCTCAAAGTCACAGATTCGATTGATCTATTATTTCTCTTCAGCTCGTCAAGCTGCTGATATACAGTTACTTAATTTTTCGCTGCTATGGCTATAGCCGCCGCACCACCAGCCAAAGAACCAATCTCTGAAAATCCCACCAAGTCTGTAATTATGCGTGAAATAAATCCGCCTGGTGTGCCAGTTATTGGCGAGACTATAGGCATTTTCAGTTTTCCTTTTGACACTATTTTAGCTGCTACCAATGAGAACTGAATCCATTTTTAAGCAACCTTATGCGCCCTCCTCCCTCTTGATATTTTTCAGTGGACGAGCAGCATCTATAACGAATTGAAATTTAGCCCCACACCTACTTTAAGGTTTGTGCACGTTTGTTTACCAGCTGTAAGTGTGACGATATGGTGTCCAACACTGGCATCACTACTCGCATGTATTTCTTTTTCTCACTCAGTTAAAATTTGATCTGCAGTGTGACGTCCTGGGAGAACCTTATTCGATACAAATGCAGTGTCATTTCGTCTACAGGTCTCGTTTAAAAGACTATTTCCCTTGTCACTATGTACAAATCGTTTCTCAAGCTTGGTTTCTGGTCCGCACGAGTTATGCTGGGAGATGTGAATTCCTAGAGAAAAACTGTCGGGAATACCACTACCTCCGCTAATGTGCTTCAGGTCATACACGGTATGCTAATGTGCTGTTTGATGTTTGTGCACCTTGTTATATAGCAAATCGTCAGCACTCAACCAACTATTGTGGGACGAACGAAAGCCAAGATATTTAACTGCAGCCTTTTTTCCCAGTCACCTTAAAACATTTGCTGTGGGTCAGACATCTGGTTTACTGCTTCTCTATTCATCTGCCACTTAAACACAATTAGTAATTTCACTACTGCTGCTGTCCTTTTGATGAAGGCCCTAGGGTTTTTTTTTTTTTTTTTTTTTTGCATTTTGGAAACATAAGGTATCTTCATTGACCAGTCTGGTAGTTGGGATTTCTCAAATGCTCTCTTGTGTTTTGTTAATATGTATTAAATCATGTATATAAATTTTATGTTTGCACACAATTTTAATACTACTGTAAACGGTATTTAGGAGCTTATGATCACGAGTATTATATGGTTTGCTTTTTATTGTTCTGCAGAGTCCCATTTTATGTCACTGATTTGTGGGAAGATCAGTGCATTTATAAGAACCGCGAAGGTTAGAACACACTCACGTTTGTGATTTTATCATTCGGTTCAGATTCTCCACAATACATGTTTTGATCTCAGAGAAGGTCGAGTAACGGTGTGTTCTATACTGTTCCACTGCAAAGTTGAAACATCTATTACCGAACTCGCCACTGTATTCTGTTTGAAGATTGTCAAGGATGTGATTGGTTCCTGTCTACAGCAACAGGGAATAACAGTATTAATGTGGTAATAGTAAACGGCAGGAGCGTCTATAGAAAGGTTCCAGAACTGCTCTCATTAATAAACGCTCACAACGCCTTCATAGTACTAGGGGCAGAAAGTTGGCTGAAACCAGATGTAAACAGTAGTGAAATTCTAAGCTCAGATTGGAATGTATACCGCAGAGACAGGCTGGATAGTGAAAGAGGAAGGCGTGTTTATAGCGCTAAAAAGTGCAATAGTATCGAAGGAAATTGACGGAGATCCGAAATGTGAAATAATTTGGGTGAAGGTCACGGTTAAAGCACGCTCAAACATGGTAATTGGATGTCTCTATAGGCCCCCTGTCTCAGCAGCTGTTGTGGCAGAGTACCTGAAGGAAAATTTGGAAAATATTTCGAGTAGATTTCCCGACCGTGTTATCGTTTTGGGTGGAGATTTTAATTTACCAGATATAGACTGGGAGACTCAAACGTTTATAACGGGTGGCAGGTGAAATTTTCTAAGTGCATTGTCTAAAAACTTCCTTGAGCAGTTAAACAGAGAACCGACTCGTGGCGATAACATATTAGACCTTCTGGTGACAAACAGACCCGAACTATTTGAAACAGTTAACGCAGAACAGGGAATCAGCGATTATAAAGCGGTTACAGCATCGATGATTTCAGCCGTAAATAGAAATATTAAAAAAGTAGGAAGATTTTTCTGTTTAGCAAAAGTGACAAAAAGCAGATTTCAGAGTACTTGACGGCTCAACACAAAAGTTTTGTCTCAAGTACAGATAGTGTTGAGGATCAGTGGACAAATTTCAGAACAATCGTACAATATGCTTTAGATGAGTATATGCCAAACAAGATCGTAAGAGATGGAAAAGAGCCATCGTGGTACAACAACCGAATTAGAAAACTGCTGCGGAAGCAAAGGGAACTCCACAGGAAACATAAACATTGCTTACGCCTTGCAGACAAACAAAAATTACGCGAAGCGAAATGTAGTGTGAGGAGGGCTATGTGGGAGGCGTTCAATGAATTCGAAAGTAAAGTTCTATGTACTGACTTCACAGAAAATCCTAAGAAATTTTGGTCTTATGTCAAAGCGGTAGGTGGATCAAAACAAAATGTCCACACATCCTGTGACCAAAACGGTACTGAAGCAGAGGATGACAGACTAAAGGCCGAAATAAATGTCTTTTTCCAAAGCTGTTTCACAGAGGAAGACTGTACTGTAGTTCCTTCTCTAGATTGTCGCACACATGACAAAATGGTAGATATCGAAATAGATGACAGAGGGACAGAAAAACAATTAAAATAGCTCAAAAGAGGAAAGGCCGCTGCTGGACCTGATGGGATACAAGTTGTGATCATCTAATGCCGCTACAGGTGTCTGCGATTTATCACACCGCCAACTTGACTCCGTAGAGGATAATATTATATTAGGAACTAAAATGCGATTTCAAAAATCACAGCTGGCTGGAATTCACAGTCAGACAACATTCCAACATTGATACATTTACCTTGATTTGTGTTTAGGATGAAAGACGTATTGAAAATGGATGTGTACTCCTGTTGAGTTGTAATTGTCAGAGGATACTCCACAAAATAACCTGAAAACGAAGATAAAACTAGTTAAACCATGCATGCACATATATACAACAGTACTGCCAATACTTACAGGATTCTGACTATTTTACTACAGCTTAGCTCTTCATGTTAACCCTCTGACAGTTAATTACTAACTGAAATAATTTATTATTGGCGGTATATATTTTATTTTTGCTATACTGTGTGGGTAACTTCATAAAAGTGTGTGTGGTCGACGTTTAGCAGTTATCTGTGGAAAACCTAATGTTAGAATCTTTGATAGGATAAAAGATCAACTATCACGTTTCTATGTGGAATCTACTTGGATTACTAAAATTACTACTCTGCTAACTACACTACCCCGACTAAATATCTCTGTTCACTTTCTAGATGGATGATGGTCTGATAGAGAGGCCGTTAATGTACAGTTATCATTTTCAAACCTTCTTTATTCCCTTACCGAGTTCTGTCAGTTTTGAATCAATGTATACTCTCATTACCATCTGAGAAGGTTTGTGATCCTCATTTATTATTATTTGTCGGACCGTTTTGTGCTGACTGTGCCTAAGCTTATTCCTTACATATAGTAGCTTGAAAGGATCTCTCCAGATTCCTGATGAATGAATTTTCGTGGGTCTGCACACAGCAGATTCTTACACAACTGACTCATGGCTACTCTTGAGAGAAGTATGCTTACGTCTCCTATGAGGATATTCATGTCACTGAAAGTAGGTCAACTATAACTAGCAGGAGAGTGCAGATGGGTTACCACCTAATAACATATTGAGTGCTTTTCTTGTTGCGTAAATAATATTTCTCAGTGGTTTTAAACGTTGCAGGAAAATAGGTCATCTATGAATAGCAGTCCATGCAGGTTTGAACATGGCTTGTAGAAAACAATGTTTTATAAATGTATGAATAATATACAGTCTTTGACACAACCGAGATTCCAATCACAAATGCGAAAATGTGCCAGCTGAGTCACTCACTCTTGCTAGCAATGTGTGGTATCGATGCTCAAATGGTTGAAATGGCTCTGAGCACTATGGGACTCAACTGCTGTCATAAGTCCCCTACAACTTAGAACTACTTAAACCTAACTAACCTAAGGACATCACACACATCCATGCCCGAGGCAGGATTCGAACCTGCGACCGTAGCGGTCTCGCGGTTCCAGACTGCAGCGCCAGAACCGCACGGCCACTTCGGCCGGCCCACGTGCAGTTACCGTAGGGGTCGTGCGGTTCCAGACTGTAGCGCCTTTAACCGCTCGGCCACTCCGGCTGGCTTGGTATCGATGCCTTCAGCAGATACCAGAACGGGAGGCCATTATGTACCAGCACTTGTCAGCCATCGCTGTAAAGGGGTGCTGCGTCAGACAGCGTATGTCAGGTAATGGGTGACTGCATGCAAGGTGGCTGGAGAAAACTTGTGTGACTGTTGGCAGTGCATGATGCTGAGCTCAGGCTGTGATTCCAGCAGTAGAAAGATTATAATGGACCGCAGGCAGCGGCCAGTTGATGATGACGTAGTACAGTACAGGACCTTACCAACGGCTTGGTGGCTCATGTCCTGGCACGGGCCTTGGCCATCTGCTGGCAGTGGAACCTTATAAGAGGCGATCCATGCTACTGAAGACCCCATATGGGGATGCCCTTGTATGGTGTTTGTTTTAATAACAAAGACATAATTTTCCTGACCTATCCCAGTACTATCTTACGAAATATTTGTTGCGCAGGTTTAATTCTAGGACAAGTTTCAAACATAGTGAGACAATTGTTAAAACATCGAAATTGGTGGAATCGTGAGGAAAGGAATGAAATTGTTTAAAAATGGCACAAGCGGTCTTAAATTTGGCAAGTGAACTGTAACATAGGAAAACCATGTATTTTATGAGTTAGCCACCATTTTACGCTTGGATCAGAAGTCTCAACTTAGAACACATGAAACATGGAAACTATGCTGACTGCGCCAGTATACTCAGGTCTGTCATATTGGCTGCTGACACCACAGGGCTATGCCAAGTCACTAATCCACCGTCATCTTGGATTCTGAATTCATATAGCTGCGCCGCTGTCCTTAGTCAGAAAACTTGGATTTTCTACTAGCAGAATAGTGTCCCAACTTGGGTTTATCGTCATTTTACAGTTAGGGGCTAAATCTGCTATTTTTGACTGCGTTAACTTATACGCAGGGCACTGAGCTATTTTTCAGTTTCCCACCATTTTTTGAATTTTCCGTCATTTTTATGTAGGACATTTGGACTATGTAAGAATAATAGGGACATATGGCAACAGTGCGTGATGTCTTCAATGAGGACGTTGGGGGAGATGTGATATCTGTCAACAATGCCTGCTGAGTCAGAGCACTTTCAGCTATAGCACTACTCCTACTCACGTCGTATCATACTCTTGCTACTGTGATAACAACACCTTTAATAACGATTTTTTAATGTTTTGAAAACAATTGATATTTTGATGATTTTGGCTTATCTTGGAAAACACAGCGTTAAATTAACTCGAACCCACAGCCACAGACTTGCAACATAGCTAGTTCGATCCAGCACACTGCTATTGATGCTTAACAATGCCTTATTATGAGCAGATGTTGGATGGTTTACTGATACGTGTAGTGAAAGGTGTGAGTATAACTGTCAGTTATTTACGGTCGCAGGTTCGAATCCTGCCTCGGGCATGGATGTGTGTGATGTCCTTAGGTTAGTTAGGTTTAAGTAGTTCTAAGTTCTAGGGGACTGATAACCACAGCAGTTGAGTCCCATAGTGCTCAGAGTCATTTGAACCATTCTTGTCAGTTATTAAGCGTGTTAGCCAATATTTGTTACATTTAGCTGGTACCATGGCCTGAAGCGGTGAAAACAGTTGAATCACACAGCAAAGGGAAAGAGAAAAAGACTTTCTGCATACACACAGCGAGAGGCAGTAGTAAGCTGGGCGATGCAAGGGTACTGGGAGAAGTCACAGACAGACATATAACACTCTGGATACAGCCAGCGACCTTTGATACTTTTGTATTTGGACGGTGCTAGTCTCACTGCTCGTTGGGTCTCTGATTTACAAAGTGCATACTCAACTGATGATTGCACTATGCCATCAGTATCATATGGACTTGTCAGTTGTAGTATGATTATAAATCATTTTTAACATAAAATGTGCCATACCTACATATATGAATATCATTCGAATTAAGAGATTATGAATATCATTCGAATTAAGAAAACAGAATGGTTGCGCAGCTGTATAAACATAAACCATTCATCACCAGAGGTACATGCACCGAAGCGCCCAAGAAACTGGTATATGCATGCGTATTTAAATACAGAGATATGTAAGCAGCCAGAATACGGCAACGTTATATAACACAAGTGTCTGGCGCGGCTGTTAGATCGGTTACTGCTGCTAGCTGTACAGTTATCAAAATTTAAGTGAGTTAGAACGTGGTGTTATAATCGGCGCAAGAGCGATGGGATACAGTGTCTCCGAGGTAGCAATGAAGTGGGGTTTTTCCCATGCTACCATTCCACGAGTGCACCGAGAATATTACGCCTTGCCTGGAGCCGTCAACACCGGCATTGGACTGTTGATGACTGAAAACATGTTGCCTGATCGGACGAGTCTCGCTTCAAATTGTATCGAGCGGATGGACGTGTACCAGAGTGGAGACAACCTCATGAATTCATGGACCCTGCATATCAGAAGGGGACTGTTCAAGCCTTTGGTGGCTCGTTAATAGTGTTGAGCGTGTGCATTTGGAGTGATATGGGATCGCTGATACAGCTAGATAAGACTGTGACAGGTGACACGTACGTAACTATCCTGTCTGATCAACTGCATCCATTCATGTCCATTGTGCATTTCGATGGACGTGTGAAAGTCCAGCAGGACAATGTGACACCCCACACGTTCATAATTGATACACAGTGCCTCCTGGAACACTCTTATGAGTTTAAACAATTCTGCTGGCCACCAAACTCCCCAGAAATGTTATCGAGCATGTCTGGATTGCCTTCTCACGTGCTGTTCAGAAGAAATCTCCAATCTCTCGTACTCTTACGGATTTATGGACAGCCCTCCAGGACTACTTCAGACATTAGTCGAGTACATGTCACGTCGTCTTGAGGCACTTCTGCGTGATCGCGGTGGCACTGCACGTCATTAAGATGGCGCAAAATGTGAGGTACTGGGAGCTCGATTCTCACGTCATCTGTGTCTCAGATATACTCCATTTCTAATGAGATTGGTTGTTGAGAACATCAAGCAATAGTATCTACCTCGATCTCAAATAGCATTATCTTAACTTTTTCTGACCAGGGCATTTGGATTCAAAGGAAATTATATAACTAGAAAGAACAGAGACATGATTAACTTATCATCTTTTACACACAGCGGTTGGACAAAAATACGGGAACCCTGCGAAAAATACATACTTGATTGTAAATGCAGACTCTGACGAAGCCTGCAGGTTGGGCTTTGTATTTGACCCCGAGTAGCACCGGTGCAATGTCCTCAACATGCTGCAAATGCGAGTCTTTATCTGAAAAGTGCATTACATCGTACCTAACTGAATTCTATATTTGGCAAATTATCTAAGATATCTTGCTGGGAATGCGGAAATACATCCACTATGTCACAGAGGGAACGAAAGTGTGCGTTGAATGATCGATTCGGACGGTCATTGATAAGGATATGACAAAAAATAAGACGACAGCTGTGAAAGTCACTGCAACACTGATCGTCGCACTTGCGAACCTTGTTAGCACCAAAACAACACGAAGGGAGTTCCATAACCAGGGAATTAACGGGTGAGCTGGAATTCCACAAAGATTCATGAGTGATGCAAATTCCCGTAATAGGAAAATGTGGTGTCGCAGTCATCAAAGATGGACAGTGGGGAAGTGGAATAAAAACATTTTGTCGCATCAGTGTTGTTCCACACTGTTTCTAACTTCCGGTCGAGTTCACGTCCCAAAACTGAAAGATAGCGAGGGTTCGACGACGATTTCGGCAGCTCTTCATGGTATTCCATGGGCCTCATGGGTACTCTGCAAGGTCACACTACTTCCAAAAATTATGTGACTAGTTTGGCTGATCAGGTCCTACCCAGGGTACTTTATTTGTTACTCAGTGGTGATACTGTGTTCCAAGAAGATAAGGACCTATTCACACGGCTCACATGGTCCAGGGCTTGTTTTGTGAGCATGTGGATGAATTGTCGCATCTCTGGGTGGCCACCAATTACCATATCTCAAAACTGTTAGCCCTCTATAGTCTACTTTGGAGAGAATGATGAGTGATCGCTATCCACATCCATCATCGTTGCCTGAACATTCCACTATTCTGCAGGAATAATGATATGACATGCGTATGAAAACCATGCAGGACCTGTATTTATCCATGTAGAGACTTATGCACCTAATTTGAATGCCAATGGTTTTGTTGCACCATATTATGCACGGTAATATGTTGTGCTTATGGTGTTTAGATATTTCTGTCCATCCCCTGTAAGTGGTATAATGTCAGGGTGGAAGCCACGTTATGTGCAAAAAAGTATACTAAAAAAGTTATTCCATTTCACAAAATCATAACATAACGCGCCACATATGCTTACTGAACTTCAAGCACCTTCTAGAAATCATCTAAAATGAGTTGTCCATTTCGTGAGAGCTAATGTCACTTTCGTATTAATTTCGATGAAACAGATATATTGCGAATCGTATCTGCATCAAATAGGACAAATATAATAAACCTAGAATAAAATCCTTCTGGATGTAATTGTGCTTCGTACCGTGGATATAAATAACAAAATTCATTTCTACCGCCTTCTAGCGGCCTTCATCCGAGCGTTTAGATGGCTGATCTGTTAAGGGAGCTACTCCATGGCGTGCCCGCATCTCGTGGTCGTGCGGTAGCGTTCTCGCTTCCCACGCCCGGGTTCCCGGGTTCGATTCCCGGCGGGGTCAGGGATTTTCTCTGCCTCGTGATGGCTGGGTGTTGTGTGTTGTCCTTAGGTTAGTTAGGTTTAAGTAGTTCTACGTTCTAGGGGACTGATGACCACAGATGTTAAGTCCCATAGTGCTTAGAGCCATTTTTTTACTCCATGGCGTCACACTTCACTTACCGTCTGGTAACCACCGCTAATGACTTAATATGTTGTGAATGTACCTATATCGGAGCAGACCATTGTAGTAAGTCAGTCGAAGAGTGCAGACAAATCGCCAATAACTCAACGTTGCTGAAGCTATGTCTGCTGTAACACAAAATGTGGAAAGCTGTCAGTAAACTACTATGTTCCAGATTCCGAACTGTCAGTTACCCTAGTCGAATGACATGTATTGATCGCTAACTTCATCTGATGTCACAGTTACACTGCTAGAGGAAGTTCTCTATTGACGACTGTGTGCAAGCTGCCGATCCATTAGTGATCGCGTTTGTGTATTACAAGAAAAATTTGGAAATTTGTGGTAAGGACCTATGGGACCAAATTGCTGAGGTCATCGGTCCCTAGGCTTACACACTACTTAATGTAACTTAAACTAACTTACGCTAAGGACAACACACACACCCCTGCTCGAAGGAGTACTCTCGAACCTCCGACGGGGGGAGACGCACCGAACTGTGGCAAGACATCTCAGACCGCGTGGCTGCCCCGCGCGGCGACAAAGGGAAGATATTTAACATCTAAGATATATTTTAATGTTAGGAAATTTTTGTAAGTATTTGTTTGGAGTGTAGCCTTATATGAGACTGAAACCTGGACAATAAATAGTACAGACAAAAAGAGAAGCCTTTGGGTTGAGTAGCTACAGAAGAATGCCGAGGATTGGGTGGCAGATCGGGTAACAATTGAGAGAGTATTGAAGCGAAAAGGAGCGAGAAGATATGTATCCCACAACTTGACTAAAAGAAGCGACCGGTTGATAGAACACATACTGAATCATCAAGGAGTAGTCAGTTTGCTAACGAAGTGTAGGAGGCAAAAATTGCAGACCAAAACCAAGGCTTCGCTCTAGTAAGAAGATTCAAACAAGTGTAGGCTGCTTTAGTGACGTAGTGTTGAAGAGATGTGCACAGTATAAGCTAGGTGGTGATGATGATGATGATGATGATGTTTGGTTTGTGGGGCACTCAACTGCACGGCCATCAGCTCCCGTAAAAGTCCCATTTCTTTATATAGTCCATAGTTTTACACAGTCCAGTATAGCCTCTGTGACAAACCATGATGATGATGAACTGATGAGAACAACACGGACACACAGTCCACAGACAGAGAAAATTCCCAACGCGGCCAGGAATCGAGCCCGGATTCCCGTGATCGAGAGGTAGCAACGCTACCCAATGGACAACGAGTTGCGGACGTGCAAGCTAGGGTGGAATTCTTTTTTTGGTCATCGATCTTCTGACTGGTTCGATGCGACTCGGGCTCACCACGAATTCCTCTTCTGTCAGTAACTTCATTTTAGAATAGTACTTCCACCTGATTTCTTCACTTATTGTCTGGATATATTCCAGTGGATGCTTTCCCCCACCACTTTTTATGCCTAACCCCCCGCCCCCCCTCAGGCACTTGAGCACACGTCATGTCGACCTCATCTTGTCAATATTTTCTAAATATTTCTATCTTTGTCGATTATGTGGGGAACCTCGTCGCTTCTTATCTTTTCAGTCCAACCAATTTTCATAATCTTTCTAAAGCACCACACCTCATCCTATCACATTTCTTCTTTTCCAGGCTCTCCAAAGTACATTTTTGGCTTCCGGAAATGTCAGCATCCCAAACACAGTCTTCCTCAGTTTAAGGCTGATGTTTATCACTAATAGATTTCCCTTGGTCGGGAATGCCCTCTTTTCGTTTGATAATCTGCTTTTTATGTTCTCCTGCCTTCGTCCGTCGTGTGTTATGTTGGTGACGAGACGGCACAATTCCGTCTGTTCGTCCCCAGTTCTGACTTTAAGTTTGTCGCTAATCGAGTTTCTGCTGCTCCGTGAGTAGCTGCACCACCTCAGCCATCGTGACACAGCAACCATAATTTTACGGTATGATCTAGCATTATAACCCAAAGTTGCATACCGCTGAGGCACATTCGTCTCAAACTAGTTGCACTGTCGATAGAGCTGCGGCTGGTTCTGCGTCAGTTTTTGGGAACTTGCTTCCGGTGGTTGTGAACCTGGGTTGGCAGCTGACACCAGGAAAGGCAGGCTGCAGGCAGCGTAGGTGAGGCTTGGTGCGTCGCGCGCAGGAATGCCGGGAATCCGGAGAGCCGTGTGATAGATGCCGCCCTCAATACGGAATGCCTTGGCGGCCCCGGCGCATTCTCGGCAGATTGCCGGCTGGAGCCGCCCTCCGCCGCACATACAAATAAAAGATTATACTTAATTACTCGGGTGCGGCGTCATTAATATCTGTAGCCGTTCCTCGCAAGAGCAGCGGCAGACGCCTCGCGACCGACCGCGCGAACCTCCGGCTCTTCTGTGTGGGCGCGAGGACGCTTCCGATTCATTAAGGCGCGGGGCAGTCGGCTTGCGGGCGTATTACGCTTAAGAAATGAGAAGAGCAGAGGAATTTCAATATCAGCGGCGTTCCTTCAACGCCGCTTCCTGACGTCGTGCTGCCCATTTTAAAATCCGTTTTCTTGTTCCTTAATTAGAATTCTAATGCTAGCGTACCAAATGAATAGTTACCATGATTACAACATGAAATCTAGAATGTAATTTAAGACTGAAAGGATGTATTGGAATGAAGTATTTGATGAAGACAAGTCAACATAAGGAGTGCAAGACGAATTCCACTGCCAAAAACAGAAGAGAGAGCGGATAGGTGGAAATAGTACATAGAAAACAAAGTGTCAGGCTTGGAAGAATAAAAACATCTTGAAAGTATTATTGGACCAAGAAAAAGAGTTCGATAATGCAACAATCTTACAAGGTGTTGGAAATTATTGGAAAATAGATGTACGATGCTGGTAAAGATGGGTAATGTGGAATATGTACAGACCGCTACGGTAAAATATCAATAGAAAGTAAGACCCAAGTAGTCGGACTACAAAAAGTAGGTGAAGTCTTTCGTCCCTACTCTTCAGTCGGTACATGTAAGACGCAATGAGTCAATAAAAGTCAGATTCAGGACTCGGAGTAAAATGATATCAGTGAAAAGATTCGCTGGTGACATTTCTCTGTGAAATTGTGGTAGAATGCAGGACTTTCCGAACGAACAGTCTAATGAGCACAGAATATGAGCGGAGAGTAAATAAAAAAAAAGGGCCAAAGTAGACAGTAGTAGCAGATGTCAAATCAGAGATAAACATGATACGAAAACGATATAGGTGAAATTAGCTAATTCTTCTACCTTTAAAGGAAAATAACACATGACGGAGGATGGGAGTATATAACAGACTATCACAGGAAAAGAGAGCATTCCTGACCAACAGCAGTCTACTACTCACAAAGCACTCCGTCTTCAGGCCACAAATGGCCCATCGGGACCATCCGACAGCCGTGTCATCCTCAGATGAGGATGCAGATAGGAGGGGCGTGGGGTCAGCACACCGATCTCCCTGTCGTTACGATGGTTTTCTTTGACGGGAGCCGCTACTGTTCGGTCGAGTAGCTCCTCAAGTGGCATCACGAGGCTGAGTGCACACCGAAAACTGGCAACAGTGCATAGCGGTCACGCATCTAAGTGCCGGCCATGACCGACACCGCTTAACTTCAGTGATCTGACCGGAATAGGTGTATCCACTGCGGCAAGGCTTTTGCCACTAGTAACAAAGGTCGATATAATTTGTAGTTTGCTGGTATCAAATGTAGGCCTTAATTTGAAGAAGAAATATCAAACGATGTATATGTGGAGTCAGTTCCATCGCACACATCTGAAACAACGGACTCAACATACATAAAACGAGGACGACACGGCCCAACGATCCTTTCAGTGCATGTAGACAAACAATTCCGAACTCCTACGGGGGTCAGCGATCGCTGTGAGTAGTCAGCGAATGAGCAGGGACTCTACGTCAGTAGTGTGTGTATAAGTTGAAAGTTCTGGGCGGTCGGGGACAGTGTCCGGATGGCAGAGGTGGTACCGGTGACAGGTTGCAAGTAACCGAAAAATCCAGCTTCGAGTCTTGGTAAGGCACAAATGTTCAACTTTCCCCACTGAAGCATATCAGTGTCCCTAGCAGCTAATGCTGTCATTCCTTTGATTAATTGTTATACAAAGCTGCAGGCTCAAAGATGCTGTCTGTTCTTTCACACGTGTCCGAAAGAACTGACACCACATATACGAAGGTGACAAAAGTCATGGGATAACTCATAATGTCGTGTCTGATCTCCTTCCGCCCTGCGCAGTGCAGCAACTCGACTTAATATGCACTAACAAGGCCTTGGAAGTGACATGCATAAACACTGAGGCTTGCAGACTTCCACAATTGCGGAAGTGTTCCCGGTGCAGGATTTTATTCACTAACTCACCTCTTGAAACGTCCTGGCAGATTAAAACCGCGTGCCGGACCGAGTCTCGAACTCGGGACCTTCGCCGATCGCGGGAAAGTGTTCTACCAAGTGAGCTACCTAAGCGAGACTCACACCCCGTCCTCAGAGCTTTACTTCTGCTAGTACCTCGTCTCGTAACTTCCAAACTTTACTCAGTTGGTAGAGCACTTGCCAGTGAAAGGCAAAGGTCCCGAGTTCGAGTCTCGGTCCGGCGCACAGTTTTAATCTGCCAGGAAGTTTCATATCAGCGCACACTCCGCTGCAGAGTGAAAATTTCATTCTGAACTCACGTCTTGATTATTTCCCATAAATTTTATATGGGATTCAAGTCGGGTGATCTGGCTGACCAAATCATTCGCTTGAACTGTCCAGAACGTTCTTCAACCAAAACGCAAACAATTATGGCCATATGAAATGGAGCATTGTCATCCATACCAATTCCGTGGTTCTTTGAAAACATGAAGTTCATGGAATGACTGCAAATGGTCTCCAATCAGCTGAACATAACCATTTATAGTTTATGATCGGCAGCTGGACCAGAGAACTCGATCCAGTCCATGTAGACACAGCCCAAATAATTATGGAATCATCACCAGCTTGCAGAGTGACTTGTTGACAACTTGGTCCCATGGCTTGTGGGGTTCTGCACCACACACGAAACCTACCATCAGCTCTCACGAACTGAAATTGGGATCGTCTAATCAGGCCACGGTTTTCCATTCGTTTAGGGTCCAAGGGAAATGCTCATGAGCCCAGGAGATCTAAGGCACTCGCGTCCGTCGTCTTCTGCCGTACCCCATTAATACTAGATTTCTCATCAGTGTCCTGACGGATAAATTCGTCATATGTCTCACATTGATATCGGTGGTTTATCGCGTAGTGTTGGTTGTATGTTAGCTACGCGTACCCCGCTGCTCTTGGACGTCAAGTGAAGGCCGTCGGCCACTGCGTTTTCCATGGTGAGAGGTAATGCCTGAAATTTGGTTTCTCACCACCTTTTGGACACAGTGGGTATTGGAATATTGAAGTCTATAATGATTTACGAAATGGAATGTCCCAAGCGTCTAGCTCCAGTTACCATTCCGCGTTCAAAGTCTGTTAATTCCCGTCGTGCAGCCATAATCACGTCGGAGACCTTTTCGAATGAACCACCTGAATACAAATGACAACGCCACCAATGCATCGCCCGTTCTTACGTCGTGTACACATCACTATCGCCACCTCTATATCAGCATATCCCAATCTATTGACTTTTGCCATATCAGTTTACACAAGAACCGCAAGGGTAAAATACACTCCTGGAAATGGAAAAAAGAACACATTGACACCGGTGTGTCAGACCCACCATACTTGCTCCGGACACTGCGAGAGGGCTGTACAAGCAATGATCACACGCACGGCACAGCGGACACACCAGGAACCGCGGTGTTGGCCGTCGAATGGCGCTAGCTGCGCAGCATTTGTGCACCGCCGCCGTCAGTGTCAGCCAGTTTGCCGTGGCATACGGAGCTCCATCGCAGTCTTTAACACTGGTAGCATGCCGCGACAGCGTGGACGTGAACCGTATGTGCAGTTGACGGACTTTGAGCGAGGGCGTATAGTGGGCATGCGGGAGGCCGGGTGGACGTACCGCCGAATTGCTCAACACGTGGGGCGTGAGGTCTCCACAGTACATCGATGTTGTCGCCAGTGGTCGGCGGAAGGTGCACGTGCCCGTCGACCTGGGACCGGACCGCAGCGACGCACGGATGCACGCCAAGACCGTAGGATCCTACGCAGTGCCGTAGGGGACCGCACCGCCACTTCCCAGCAAATTAGGGACACTGTTGCTCCTGGGGTATCGGCGAGGACCATTCGCAACCGTCTCCATGAAGCTGGGCTACGGTCCCGCACACCGTTAGGCCGTCTTCCGCTCACGCCCCAACATCGTGCAGCCCGCCTCCAGTAGTGTCGCGACAGGCGTGAATGGAGGGACGAATGGAGACGTGTCGTCTTCAGCGATGAGAGTCGCTTCTGCCTTGGTGCCAATGATGGTCGTATGCGTGTTTGGCGCCGTGCAGGTGAGCGCCACAATCAGGACTGCATACGACCGAGGCACACAGGGCCAACACCCGGCATCATGGTGTGGGGAGCGATCTCCTACACTGGCCGTACACCACTGGTGATCGTCGAGGGGACACTGAATAGTGCGCGGTACATCCAAACCGTCATCGAACCCATCGTTCTACCATTCCTAGACCGGCAAGGGAACTTGCTGTTCCAACAGGACAATGCACGTCCGCATGTATCCCGTGCCACCCAACGTGCTCTAGAAGGTGTAAGTCAACTACCCTGGCCAGCAAGCTCTCCGGATCTGTTCCCCATTGAGCATGTTTGGGACTGGATGAAGCGTCGTCTCACGCGGTCTGCACGTCCAGCACGAGCGCTGGTCCAACTGAGGCGCCAGGTGGAAATGGCATGGCAAGCCGTTCCACAGGACTACATCCAGCATCTCTACGATCGTCTCCATGGGAGAATAGCAGCCTGCATTGCTGTGAAAGGTGGATATACACTGTACTAGTGCCGACATTGTGCATGCTCTGTTGCCTGTGTCTATGTGCCTGTGGTTCTGTCAGTGTGATCATGTGATGTATCTGACCTCAGGAATGTGTCAATAAAGTTTCCCCTTCCTGGGACAATGAATTCACTGTGTTCTTATTTCAATTTCCAGGAGTGTATGAAAAAAAATTAAGATCGATGTGCTCGGATTGCAAAAAGCTGGTGAAGCCTTTCGCTCCTTCTCCTCAATATATACATGAAAACGACAATGATGTCAATGAAAGTTAGGTTCCGGACTAAGATTTAAGTGATATCAGCGAAATGATTCGCTATGATATTTCTACACTCCGTGAAAGTGAGGAATAACTGCATGGCTTTTTTAATGAATAGTCTAACGAGAAAAGAGTTTGAACTGAGAGTAAAATGAAGAAAGACCAAAGTAACGAGACGTAGCAGGCATGAGATTAGCGATCAATGTGACAACGAAGCAGAAGGCGTTCTTTAATTCTTCTACTTTGGAAGCAAAGTAGCACATGACGGACGAAGCAAGGACACAGAAATGAAGAGTATCACCGGAGAAAGTATCAAACTGGACCTAAATTTGAAGAAGAAATATCTCACAATGTGTATGGAGCACGGCATATCTGTACAAATGAATCGTGGACGGTGGGAAAAAAAATAAGGGAAGAGAAGCGTTTGTGGTGTCCTACTAGAGAAGGGTGATTAAAATTAGATGAGTTAAAAGAAAATTAGAAATTAGAAGGTCCTCCGAAGAATCGGCGAGGAGAGGAAAGTATAGAAATTACCGACAAGTATATGTGTTAAGAGAATAAATTCCTTGGTTATGAAGGGAGCTGTAGTGAGTAGACATTATAGGGAAGGACGCAGAGTATAAGTCATGCAGCAAATAGTGCAGGAATTTGGATGCAAGTGCTTCTCTGAGGTGAGGAAATTCCTATTCAGTTTCATGTAATACAAAGCGTAACCTAACAATATCGACAAACAAAAAAGTTTTAGAGGATGTGTTGAGGAACAAATTAAGATTAGGGATTCCGTCTGGATGCCATCGACCGATGCCGCAGAGCTCTAAACTTACACAAGCTATCGCCAGCTGCAAGGCAACTCCTTCGGCAGTAAACAGAATTTTCTTACTACGAGCAAAAACGGACCCGTCAACATTCAGGCCTTTGATGGTGCCTGTCACAACACTGTGTGGCCCGCTAAGGGAAGCGTAACACTAAAAACTCACATCTGCTGCGGAAGTTTGACCTAGACGCAAGAGTTGGCCCCAACATTTTCTAGAGTTTCTAGCCTCTTCGTACCCCAAGGCGTCTTCTACAATCCTTGGAGTATTTCTCCTTTCTTATTATCAGTCTTGTGACTGTATTTATGTGGCTCGACACGACTTCCTGACCCTGCCAACCCTTTCATCAAAATTAGCCCTTACATCCAACGCCCTCGGTTAATTACTAAACTTCTCTGCTTCCCTAAAACTTTTGGACTCAACCACTCACTCTGCAACCATAGAAGATATTCCTTGATCTCTTAACTCAGGCTGTATTCAAGCCTAGGGTTTAAGTCTGTGCGATTCGAGGTTGAGGTTTCGCAGATTGGCACCCAATTTAACAATTAAGCATTGTCCTGCAAAATGATGGCCAGGACCTGCAGGAGGTGTCATCACTTCTGTCTCTAAGCTGGTCGTAAGTTGTGTTCCAAAAATGAACAGCGCAGAGACAGAAGTGATGACACTTTCTGCAGGACCTGGCCATCATTTTGCAGGACAATGCTCAACCAATTACAGTGCGAGCTGTTATTTTTTTGACTGATGGGGCCACTAAGTGCTATACCACCTACTGCACTCCCCTAACTTCAGCCCTCGTGAGTTCATCTCGATTTCTAAACTGAAGGAAAGAATTCACGGCATTCAGAACTGCTACAAATTCGTCGGGCAATAGACCTGCCGCTGGAACTGTCAACACAACTGGCACTGCTAAGAGTTTCTTACGACTTCCACATCGCTGGCAACGGCAAAATATGAATCACGTATCTATTTTGTACGAGCTGTAAATAAACAGTTGCCACTATTAAAGTTCCAAACCTCGTATGAATTAAATCCGACCTTTGTCCTAATACAAACAACTGGGCAACAACATTAACAATTTACAGTGCTTGGCTCTCTGGCGTAGCCTCTAATAATGTCTGAGACAACTTCAACAACAAAACATGATGGAAAAACAATTCTTCGAATCAATGGGGATCATAAAACACAACCAACCATTGGACCACTGTTACCACAGTCAAAAGACAGCTATCACAACATGCTACTTCCCGTATACTAATCTACCAAACTACCTGCGCATATATCGTAATAGTTCTTATACAATAAGACAAACATTTCGTTATTCACATAGGACACGTAACAACATGAATTTTCAGCAGTCATGCCCATGGTGTAGATTAAACAAAACAGCGTATGATTAATGCAGTTATACACAGTCACATTTAACAAGCGGGACTGCTCTCGCTCACAGCGAACTACTGTGTGCCATCAATAATTAGTCACAACTTGTTACTCGACAACTGCAGAATTCAATATGGATTGTCGTCTTGTCGCTAGCAAACACATCCAATGCACCGCTAGTGTACCACACGAAACACTGTATCGGTTATAAAATCATCAGCGTGCAACTGTCAGCTGCAAAAGCAGTGAGGTACCGTTCCACATGGTATGGAGAAGCCCATGTCTCTGCCTCGATTGTGATCGCTGTCCGTCTGCGAGTGAGAGTACATCAATTGCTCCAGCAGGCTGTTGTGTCCACACAACAGCCACACCCAGCACGGACTGCAGTAACGTGCGGCTGTGAGCACTGCAGTACACCAGTTTCCTGAGGCCCTCGCTCACAGTTATGCCCAGAAATGTTCATTCGCCAACGTGCAGCAAATGACTTCAACAGCTTCTAGTCCAGCTCACAGCTACGGACACCTTGGCTGCCGCGCCAATCCAAACCCTGGCGACACGCCACCTCTTTTCCG
Organism: Schistocerca serialis cubense; assembly: GCF_023864345.2. Taxonomy (NCBI): domain Eukaryota; kingdom Metazoa; phylum Arthropoda; class Insecta; order Orthoptera; family Acrididae; genus Schistocerca; species Schistocerca serialis. Next base: position 412,915,025 of record NC_064638.1, read on the forward strand.
CAGCTTCTTCCGCATTGACGGTGAAGGCTTTCAGAAAATGTTGGTCGTCCCTCTTGCTGCAGCTGACTAACTGATACCGCCATCACTACATGCTACTAACTCTTCCACGGCGGTGCTTATGACAATCTCTGGACATCCGCCATCCTCCATAATGGAAGTCCAGCATAATAACCACTATGCCACTTCGCTCTGTGACTCGACTAATTGGCAGTTACTGCGCGGATGTGTAACTAAGACAGTCAAAAATGACACCTCGTACGTATACAGTGCTGTAGAATCACACAAAATTTTTCTCATGCAAAACAGCACATAGCGGTCTCCCAGTGAATAAATAAAAGTCCTGTACGGTTTTGAAGGGAATTTTATACCGTTCTTCCCTCAAAATCGTTGCATATTCAGAAACGGTGATGCAAGTGGACAGCGTCCACTTACCCTTCTCAACAAAGTTGATCACAAAGACTCAACAGTTTTGAGATATGCTGACTGTGATGGGCAGGGAATATGCGACAATTCATCCACGTGCCCACGAAACCAGTCCTGGGCAATGTAAGCTGTGTGCGAAGGGGTCCTCTCGTCTTGGATCACAGCACCACCATTGGGGAACAAATACGCCAACATGGGTTGGACCTGATCAGCCAAAATGGCAATAATGCGACCTTCCAGAGTAACCATGGGGCCCAATGAATACCATGGTATGGCTGTCCAAATCATCACTCTTGTCAGCAAGCAGTATGCATCGTAGGCTTGGGACAGTGTACGCCAGGCGTTAACTCGACCAGACGTTGGAAATAGTGTGAGTGAAGCTTCGTCCCATCAAACGTCTTTCTAGCATTTCTCAATAGTCCAGGTTTTATAACTTCGGAACCACTCGTCCCTTTAACGGGCATTTGAATCATTGATGTATGTTACTGGAATTTCAACTCGCCCTAATTTTCTACTAACGTATCTCGCTTTTGCGTTATTTTGGGGTTGACAGAGTTCGCGAGTGCTACATACTGTTTCTCAATGACTTTTGCCGCTGTGTCCTCTTATTTTTAATCACAATCCTTCTCTATGACTGGCCGTAACGATTATTCAACACACAATTTACTACGCGTTGGATTTAGCAGATGATGTTTTTCCGCCTTCTCTATACGCGGCATAAATCATCGATAAGGTGTCTCTTGAAACACCAAACACTTTGGGTACCTTGAATACAGAAGTACTCACCATAAGAGCCCCAACAATTTGTCAGAGTTCGATTTCACTAACCTTCAGCATAACGCACTTACAGTTACACAAATACTGTTCTGACCATGATGGAAACTTGCAAGGTACTGAGGTCATTACACAGATGACATTTATGGTTGCAAATAACAGCGTCAGCAGGCTTGGATAGCATCTGCATTTATGATCAAGCAAGCATTTCTCAGTGTGTTTCCATATTTTTGTCAAGGCTCTGCAGTTCCAGAATGCTTCGTGAGTGGGTGACGCTCTCATTGTCAAATGGTTCAAATGGCTATGAGCACTATGGGACTTAACTTCTGAGGTCATCAGTCCCCTAGAACTCAGAACTACTTAAACCTAACTAACCTAAGGACATCACACACATCCATGCCCGAGGCAGGATTCGAACCTGCGACCGTAGCGGTCGCGTGGTTCCGTACTGTAGCGCCTAGAACCGCTCGGCCACCCTGGCCGGCCTCTCATTGTCCTGGACAGCTGGAAGTACCCGAGGATGCTCTCCGAAAACCTCCCAGCTTGAAACTTCAAAGGCATCAGTGTTTGTAGTCAATACTGGATACAAAATAATCTTTGCAGTAATGCTGCAGCAAATACTTGCCGAAGAAATGGGAATATAGAAAAAGTAAAACTGAGTACTACAAATTGGTGATTTAACAGCAATCTTTCAAACAGAAGTTTTTGACAATGTTAAGGTTAGGTGGGTAAATCGAATAAGTAATGAGGAGGTGCTGGACCGAATTGAAGACAATAGCATTTTATGGCACAACATGACTAAGAAGGGATCGGTTGCTAGGACTCACTCTGTGACATCAAAGAATAGTCAAGTTAGCAATAGAGGGACGTGTTAGGCGTAAAAATTGTAGAGTGGGACGGAAACATGATTACAGTAAGCTTGCTCAGCTGGGTAGCTACGAAGGGTAAGGGGGTTTGCACGGGATAGAATAGTATGGAGAGCTGGATCAAAACAGTATTCGGACTCAAGGCCACAATAACAACATAGGTTGTTGTTAATATATTTTCAACTTATGTAGAGAAATATGAGAAAAATGAAAAAAAGTATACATTGGGACCCAGGCGACACGTTATTATAAAATCCCAGCAACAATGGAGATCTTCCAATAAAATGGTGTGACAACTTTCTTTTTCTCCAGTAACTGTTTTTTGACATCGGCGCTAGATGTCAAACGTGGAAAATAAATATAAACAACTTCAACAATTGATTAAGTCATTAAAATCAGATGTAGACATAGCTTAGCATAAACTTCTCCAGTATAGGCTACATCAGTTTATCGCCGTGACTGTGTTTCTATCTGAATCAATGCACCTACGACGGACCCTCGTCACGTTCGTCCGTGAAATTCCCACATCCACTGTTTCAGAAATCTAATGTTTTGACAACATAGCTACAATACAATACACTGAAATCTTGTTTCCTGTTCGTTTTGTTTCAATCACTCAGCTGGCGATAGCCGTTGTCACAACTCGATAGTTATGTGTGATATAATTGCTCATCAGATTGAAACAGTGATGACACTTCTCATTAATCTGTTACTGTAGGCAGCTACTTCAAAAATTTTGATCCATGCCATCGATCTAAGTCCACCGTTGTTTCCAACGAATCGTGTTTTCGTTGCTGTGGTTGATATTAATTTTTTTCGTTTTACTTATACTCTTGTATTTTACACTATCTGCAGTACACACTCATATGATTTTGTCAAGTTTGAGGCATTAATAAGACCACGGTTTTGTCTAATTGTGCATTTACTGTCACAGAAATATACAGTTTCCTATTTTACCTTCCAATCTTGTTGGCCGCTACAGTGGGTAGTTTTACACCATTGCCCCCAAAGTGAAATTTTCGGCTTATGGTTATGTTTGTAACTATCCACTAGATCACTGGATCCATACCACCACGGAATAACAGAAAGAACAATTGTTGGTAAACTTGGGTATGAATTCGAAACTCCCTAATTTTAACTCAACATGTCCGAGTCATGTTTCAAAAGTAAGCGCACTGTGACCACAACCGGTTGGCGACACTGAGTGGTAGAGGGGGGCCCCTAACCAGAACTAACATCTCAGGAACACGGCAGTACGTGCATCCATTTGCTGAGTCGAGCTGCGTGGAAGACGTCGGTAAGAAATCCCGGCAAGTGCGAGCCATGTGCTGTGATCCGCTTCCTGCTCGTTCAAGGAATAACACCTACTTAAACTTTTTCGCGAATCAAAACGCTTACAGCGAAATGTTATAGACAGAATCGATGTGTAAGGGATGTAGGATGTTTATTGAAGGAAGAAAAATGTTCGTGACGGACACAGGAGTAGAAGATCTTCCATTTTTGCTGGTGAGTTGGTGCAAAAATCGAGGAAACTTTTCATGAAGGCCGCCGATTGACAGTGGATGAAATTTCTGTATGGTTCCACAACTTTCCAGAACCCTCTTCTACGAGACACTTGCCCCAGAAACGCTGGGATACCGGAAACTGTGCGCAAGATGGGAACGAGACAGATGACAGAGCAGCACGAGAAAAATAGGATCAGTAGCGCCCACGAGTTACTACACCGACATGAATTAGTAGTTGAGGATATTCTGAGCTTTTATGCGACTTGAGATGAAACGTGGGAAGTTCATTACACGCCTCAGACAAAAAGACAGTTGTCACAGTGGCGTCACACCAAATCTCAATCTTCCAAAAAAAATAAAAGAGCACAATTTTGGAGAAAAAAATCACGTCATTGAAGCATTTGGACGGAAAAGGCCCCATTTTGGTAAAATTTCTGCCTCACTGGCAGATTATCAGTGCACAATGATATTAGGATACGTTAAAACAGCTCAAAAGGGGCTTTCAGAGCAAGAGGAAAGGAACGCTGACGAGAGGATTGTGCTTGTTGCACGATAGCGTCTATCGTCAATCAACCTTTTCCACCATGGCGATCTTGGATTCATTTTGTTGGGATCTTTAGAACTCCTCCGCCGCCCCCCCCCCCCCCCTCCCATCCGTATTTCCCTGACTTGGTGCCTTCGGATTATCATCTTTTACTATACCTGATGCACACATGAGTGGAAATAAATTTTCAACCAACGAACAGGTGCAGAAAGAGGTTCTGAAGTGACGGGAAGGAGCTGGCGGGAGAGTCTTCGAAGAGAGCATAAGGAAGCTTGTGCCACGGCTCACCACATGCATTGTACGGGATGGCGGTTGTGTGGAAAAATAGTCAACAAGTGTTTCAGCAGTATTCTATAATTTTTTCAAGTACACTTTTTCTAAAAAAAATTAAAAAAACCTAGCACACTTACTTTTTGAATAGGCCTCGACGTAGGAGGATGTAACATAGTTGATACTCCCTACGAAGAAATGAAGTAGTTCAAATGGTTCAAATGGCTCTGAGCACTATGGGACTCAACTGCTGAGGTCATTAGTCCCCTAGAACTTAGAACTAGTTAAACCTAACTAACCTAAGGACATCACAAACATCCATGCCCGAGGCAGGATTCGAACCTGCGACCGTAGCGGTCCTGCGGTTCCAGACTGCAGCGCCTTTAACCGCACGGCCACTTCGGCCGGCAAATGAAGTAGTAATTTTGGCAATAAAACACACTCTGTTGCACACTGGCACTCTTGTAGCGTCTGCCACTGGTGTTTGATGAACGTATTAGTGACGCTTTCCCTCATACTAAGTGAACTTCTGACTAAACGCCATGCTGTACTGACTGTTTTTCCTCAATCAGTTCTACATGGTAACGGTCCAGACTGATGAGCAGCATTCAACTATCGGTCGAGTAAGGGTATCGTGGGTGGACTATAACTTCTGAGGATTCCCGTTGATACAGTTCTCCTCTCTCATTATGAAGAGGAACAGCGCTGCAACAATCCCTGTTTCATCTTATGTCACACTGATGTCAATGACGCTTTCAGTGTGGGCAAACATGTGTGAATGAAGAAGAATGAAATGGCAGTCATCTCTGCGTGAAGAACTGAGGATGGCAAAAGAGGTGGAAATCTGGTACTCGAATACCGGACTACTTCAACCAAGGCGATAGTCGAAAGAGTAAAAAACAGTTATGGCACAGTTTTCAGTCTCTTGCACGACATTTTGAACACGACAAGGGTGGTCCCTCGCGGGTTACTAGGACTGCTCACATCCATTGAAAGATCTCGCCCAACCGAATCATCAGCGGAAATGTTTCAGCTGTGTCAGGCCAACCCAGACAACTCCATTAGCCGCCTAATCAGTACGGACGGGTGATGGGTGTTTCAGTATGTACCCGAAGCAAATGAGCAAAGCATCGCCGTAAATGGTAAGGATCCGTTCATGGTCAGGCAAGAATGTGCCGAGTGTCTTCGGTATCGCCGTGGTGTAAGAGGCAAAGCATCACGTGAGAATACTGATGAAATCTTCGTCATATACTGTGCATTCTGTGTGGCAAAGATGAGTTATGTACATCCCAGGAAACAGTGAAGATGGCACTTGTGTTTGATCTCTATATATAAATGCGATCACATTCATAGTTGATACAAAATTTCTATAACTCTCTTACTATTGAGATCCAGCCTCCTAGCAGAGCGGCGCAACGGCTTATGTATTGTACTCGGACTATGTACGTTGTTTACTTTAGCCAATTCTCGCTTATTTCAGCGTGGAAGTGAACAGTAGCTGATTATTAGTTGTTTTTAATAGTGCTATTTATTTTTGTTATAAAGATTGCGTATCAGGTTGCTGCATAAGTTCGTAGCGTTTTTGCTTAGCTTGTCGGTTTTTCGCTTGCTGTGTACCTGTTTACTGATTGTCATTATTTTTTTTGTAGTTCACTGTTGCTGTTTGAGGTTACTTGTTGGCATTTTGTCATTTGGAAATAGTGAGTGGAGCTGAGGACGCTAGAAAATGGAATGCCAAGAGGAGAAATCGGAGCATTTCCGATCTATTCTTCTGTTTGAGGTCAGCGGAAGAGTGGCAGCAGCTGAGGCAGCCAGAAACATTTGTGCCATATGTGCGGATATTGCTACTCGAAAGAGCATGGCAAAAATTTGTTTTCTCGTTTTAAGGAGAGTCGTTGTGACATTAGTGAGTCTCCACGTTCAGAATTACTTCGGGGTTTGATGAAGATCGTTTAAAAGCACAACTTAACGATAATGCAGCTCAGTGTACTCGAATACTGTCACATGTGGTGAAATCTGATCATTCCACAGGCGTGCGACATTTTCATGCAGTAGTAAAAGTTCAAAAATTAGGTACACGGGTACGTTCTAAGCTAAAATCACAAAAAATCTGCTGGTGGCCATATGTGCATCTCTGCGTGATCATCATTATTCGTCTCCTGAACAATATCGACCATTTCTATGGTGTATCGTTACTGCTAGCGAGAAGTGGTGTCTTTATGCTAACATGAGGAAGAGAAAGGAATGGTTGATCCCAAACAAAGCAGCAACTCCCCGTGTAAAGACCTGCGTGCGTCCAGAAAAGATAATGTTGCGCATCTGGTAGAACAGCAGCTGTGTGATGTACTATGAATTGCTTCCCCGAGGTGTAACCAATACTCCTTGCACTTGTTGCCAACAACTGAGACATCTTGCAGTCGCAAACCAAGATCAAAGATCAACGAGAACTTTATGAACTACTCCTGCGTAATAACGTCCGCCCGTATTCTGCTACACTGACGGAAACCACTGTACAAAGGAGCATGGGGAAAGCATTCCGCACCAGTTTGCTTTACCTAAGCTTGCGCCCCTAGGTTTTCCTTCTTTCTACTCTCTGTAGAACCTTTAAGGAACTTCCTTTCCGGATGAAATTGCCTTCCGAACATGGCTCGACGAGTTCTTTGCCTGAAAACCGCATGACTCCTACAGTCACGGAATCGAAAAGTTACTCCTGCACTGGCAGACTTGTAAACAGTGAAGGAGAGTATGTTGTTGATGACTCAAGTCTATGCGTAATTGGTGTGTGTATTAAACTTATGGAAAAACGCTACGAACTTATGCAGAAACCCAATATTTTTCGATCACACGTGTTGAGTGAGTTCAGTTTCCTTAGTTAGGGTTGCGTTACCTGTGATTCTGGCAGGAACTGTTTGAAGGTGGGTAGCGACTGCGCGTGTAGTGTACAGACGTCGCGGGAATTTGCCTCCGTCCGCAAACAGGCAGAATCTGCGTTTGGCACAGTCGTCAGACTTCAGGCTTCTGCCCTGGACTACGGTTTCTTTGAGGCAAGTGAAACGAATGTTTTGGCACAGTTGTAGCCTGCGAATTCTGATTCGCGCGTTTCGGCAGGTCGACACTTACCTAATAGTGATTGGCGCGACTTAGGACACTGTGTGCAACCATCTGCAAATCGTGGCTCATGCTGGTACAAATGATCCCTGCCGCCAGAGTTCAGAGGCTTCCCATAGATAGCTAGCTTCACTCGAAAGGCGGAAGCAAAGCTATCTTCTACAATATCGTTCCCAGAACTCAAAGTGGTCCTCTGACTTCGAGCAGAGTGTGAGGTCTAAACCAGAGGTTCAGACGATTCTCAGTCGGTATTTCTCGACCTCCGCTATTGGGTGGAGAATTGTAGGGTTCCCCTTAATACGTCAGGTATGCGCTATGGGCAGGAAGCGGCTACTACGGCACCGGAGGACATATGGCGCGCACATGTGGTTTTTTAGGATAGAAAATGCATCCACTGGCCCGATAAGTGGCTTCTGAGTCAAGACAGACTAGAATTCATGATAGCAGATAGGAAAAGGAAAATGTTAATGTAGCATTAGTTAACTGTTGGGGCGTCTGTGGAAAGGACCTGGAACTAATCTCCATTATACGTGGTAAGAGCGCCTACATGGTACTTGGGACAGAAATCTGACCGAAATCAGAAGTCAATAGCAATGAAATTCTAAATTCCGACTGGAATTTATATCGCAAAAAAGGGTGGCCAACTGTTCATAGCCACAAAAAATATGGTAATATCTAATGAGATTAGTACAGGTTACGAATACGAAAAAATTCGAGTGAAGACACGTGATAAAGGTGGATCAAACGAAATCTTCGGATGCATTTTATAGACCCCATGCCTCAGCAGGGTAGTGGCGGAACAGGGAAGAGGAAACTCGTAGAATATTTTGCATAAATTTCTTGTTCATGTTACAGATTTAGGTGAAGATTTCAAATTGCCGACTATAGACTAGGAGACTCAAGTGATTTGGACGGGTAGTAGGGACAAAGAATCGTGTGAAATGTCTAAGTGTTTTACCCGAAAACTATCTTGAGTGTTTAATCAGAGAACCGACACGTGGAGGTAACGTCTTAAGCGTGCTGAGGACAAACAGACCCCAACTTTTCGACCCAGTTTGCGTAGAACAACGAATCAGTGGCCGTAAGTCGCTTAGTACTGTTGTAAAGAGAAATACAAAGCAAAGCAGGAAGATCTTCCTGTTTAGCAAAAACGACAAGAGACAGATTCCAGAATACCTGTGCGAGCCGCAAGAGAATATAAATCCCAGCGCTGTCACCGTCGAGAATCTATGGACAATGTTCCACAGAACTGCAAAATACACTTTAGATAGGTAAGTATCTAGCAAAGTTTCTGATAAGAAATAAACAGCAGACGAACGTCGCGGGGGCCTTTCCTAACAGCAGGATATCGCCTGCAGCGCCTCTCCTGGGCTCTTGATCATACCGACTGGTTCCTAGACGATTGGGAAACCGTAGCCTGGTCATATGAGTCCCTATTTAAATTCTTAAAAGCCGATGGTACGGTTCGTGTGTGGCGCAAATCCCACGAAGCTTTGGACCCAAGTTATCAACAAGGCACTGTTCAAGCTGATGGTGCTGGCTATGTTTACATGGAATGGACTGGGTCCTCTGGTACAACTGAACTGATCATTGATTGTAAATGTTTTTGTTCGGCTACTTGGAAACCATCTGCAGCTATTCATGGACTCACAAACGTATCAGCGAGCCACAACATTCTGGACAATTCAAGATAATGATTTGGCCACCCACATCACCCAACATGAATCCCATGGATTATATATGGGACATAATCAAGAGGTTAATTCGAACACAATATTAATCGCCAGCAACACTTTCGCAATTATGGGCGGCTAAAGATACAGATTGGCCCAATATTTCTGCAGGGACTTCCAACAACCTGTTGAGTCCGTACCATGTCTAGTTACTGGGCAAAATAAAGTCTGACACACAGCCAAAGACACTGGGGGAAGTAATGCTTTGAGGGCGGTCCTAAGTCGTGGTTGGGTAGTTCAGTGGGTAGACCAATTGCCCGCGAAAGGCAAAAGTTCCTGGTTCGAGTTCCGATCACGCACACAGTTTTAATCTGCCGGTAAGGTTCATACCAACGCTCACTCCGCTGCATAGTAAAAATCCATTCTCGATCCCAGTTAGTGTTCACGGTAGCCTAAATGAGTTTGACCCAAAATATCACGGAACCACCTCTGCCTGGAGATCACCTATAACTTGCTACGGAGTAAACGCCTCATTAGATCGTCCGTTCACTAGACTCATTGCATCACTTGAAAAGAGAAAAAGGCACCACTTGTCGGCCCACAGTACATGCCCCGAGTCAGCCGTTTCCAGTTTATATGCTGTCTGACAGATTGAAGACGTGCAGCTTTATCCGTTGCTGTTAGCAGTGGCATTTTGCTAGATGACAGACCCCATTCTACACAGTTCCCATTCCAATGTTATCTCGGGAACTGGTTGAGATTGCCCTGCCGTCACTGACATTAGCAAGTATTCTCGGGTTTGCGTTTCACAAGTGAAACAGCGGCGAAATACGGCATGAAACGAGACATATTCTCACGAAAACAAAGATCCCAGCTGGGCTGAGGTTAATGGTCTGCGAGACCTACGCAATGGTAAAAGCGTTGTGGTTCTTCCTGGTGACAAGGGCAACAAAGCTATAATTATGGAATACCCTGATGAAAGTACGAAGATCGGCTCGCTACTTAATGAGAATAAAAACGTCATCAGGGGTCCTTAGGCGGTCTTCGCTATAAGACAGTGTGGTCAAGAACCTTCTCCAACAGAGACCAACTACTGTCTATGCTCATCCAAAGACACAAGGATGGGCTGTCCTTCCGCCATTGGTTCATCGACTTACTGAGAGTCATGCTGTAATCAGCTTCAATGTTGTGGAGCTGTTAACGAATGTGTCTACAAAAGACTCTTTGGACTTAGTATTCCACATCTTTGAAAGTGACATGTTCAAGGTATTTAGGCACCCTTTCCGTCATCTTATTTTCTGTGCAACGGCCACTATTATCGGCAGACGGCCTGTGTCACGATGGGAAGCCAGTTAGCTCCAGCTGTTGTAACACTCTTTATGGACAGTTTCGAAAATATTAATAGTAACGATCAAAACAGACGAAATAGAAACAGACGATGTATTGGCTTTCCTAGAAAATCTTGTCCACCGCAAAGGAAACGGATGTCTTGGCCACAGCGTCTACAGAATATCTACGGACATCGCACTCGACTTGCATCCCGTCATCCATCAGCGAGCACACGAGCGCAATATGTTACCAACATCAGCGGATCGTGTAGGACCGGTAC